>NC_135811.1:34662108-35328774 GCF_964213995.1 Mustelus asterias | reverse complement strand
CTTCATCTCTATTTGATCAAGCAGCATCAACATGGAGCACATAAGTCATATGCACATGGCTGAATAAAGTTCCACTGGGAGGAGTTGATAACAAACTCCTTTTTAATTTAATTCAATCTGTAAAGACTGTTTTAAATGCCTTTAAAAAATCCTTACAAAATTGTTTTGTGAATTAAATCTGAAGTTCTCAGATTTTAAGTAATTGTGTTATTTTTGATTTTAAAAATAATCAGATTTGCAACCCAAACTAAGGAAAATTAAAATTCCACAAATTATAAGGCCTGGACCAAACTGGAAAAATAAAATAAAACAAGTCTATTAAAACTTAAGCTAGCTAGAAAAAGAAACACAACTGAGACCATTTTAACAATGTCGAAACCAGCAATTTTGAAAAAAATAGATCAGGATATATTTTAAGAGTCATGTGGGATTTTAATAGCCCAGTCAAGGAAGAGGGATATTTGATAGAAGTGAATTATAAAGAAAAAATGAAACAGAAGGTAAATTTGACGTACATTTGGAAGCACTTACGTTATCTCTTCGAAACTAATCCAATTTATACTTTATTAATATTTGATTATATGAGGCAGTAGGTAAGAAATTACTGTTGCTGTTATTAGTGGACAAGCAATTAGTGCGATCATATAACATTCTTACTTCCTGTATTTTAACTCTTTAATATAGTAATTTCTAGTCTTTTATGTATTCTACCCAAGACATCATGATCGATTTTTCAACAAAGAGCAATAGTCACCTTGGTGTGAACAGTAACCTTGACAAATGTTTCCAAACAATCAACGTTTTTCAGCTTTTAGCTTTTAAGTTACAAATATGTGATTTAGGAAATAGTTGAAATTAAGCTATCAAACGATTCAAGTAACTAAATGAAAATAATGTTTTTGCATTATGCAAAAAGCAGATTTTATTAAAATATATTTAATTTATTGTAAAGGACTAGACCTATGTTGATGTGAATATCGTCCAACTAAAAAAGAACAATGATGGCTTTATGTGCTTAGCTGCTGTATAAATGGCTTTTCTAATCAGTTAATGTATTACATTCATGGAAGCCCTCAATACCATAATGCCTATTTGCTCCCTTTAAGAGTTTTATTTATTAAATTACTATCAGCCTTCATATGTGGTCTTTGTTTTCAATTGCATGATTGGAAATAATTGCCCTAGTATTAGCTTGAAGGCAGGGAGGGAGTAGGGTATATGCTATTTTGTGGTTAGGATGCACAGAAGACCAGAAGAATAGGGGAGTGGTCAAAGACTGCAGCCAGGGAGTGTAAAGGAGGGGAAAAGGGAGAGATTGGAAAGAAAAAAGGGTGGTGGGAGGTCACACATGGAGAGGATGAGGAAAAGGAGCAATATTACCACTGAGCTGCACGGGTGCATGGCCACACAGCCTCATTATATTATAAGGAGTGAGCCACCTCCTGGGAGCAGATTGGTTGCCTGCCCTCATCCTGCCTCCATTAAAAGTGGAAGTGGGTGAGCTTGAAATAGGTTTGAGACTTTAACATCCCACATGGCCCAAATTCAGCCTTTTTTGAGGTTGAATGATCTTCAATAGTTCATAAATTGCAGCAAACGTTTTCTTATTCATTCAGAGATATGGGTGTTATGGCAAGGCTACCATTTATTGTCCATGTTTAGTTGTCCTGAGAATGTGATGGTGGGCCTCTTCTTGAATCATTTTAGTCAATATGGTGAAGGTGCAGTCACAATGCTGTAGCAACTTGATACATCTGAGTGGCTTACAATAATGCAAGAAATTAAGAGTCAACATACAGTGTGGGCGAGGAACCACAACCATGCTTGATTGGGTAAGGGAGTCAAGTGTTCTTCCACAAGGGACATTCATGCATCAGTTGGGTTTTACTGGCAATCTGACAGCTTTGTGGATACTTTTTACCAATACTAGCATTTAAACTCAATTAAAAACTGGAAACTTCCATGGTGAGATTTGAACCCTCACTAATTTAACATGGCTATATAAATAAGATTGACTGTAAACAAAATAATTGTTCAAGATATCCCTAAGATATTAAGATTGATTGTGCACACTATCATTACTTTAGAGATTTAAAAAAAGCTGCTGCATGTGATCCTGCTTTGTATAATAAATGGAATATGGCCTTTATAAGTGCCAAAAAAGTGTGAAAATGGGAGTTTCAGATCCGTATTTTCGGTGAGGCCACAAATGAAATTTTACATCACTTTGTGCAAAAAATGATGCACAATCTGTTTCCGACCAGTAGGGGACGGGGCAGGGCAGGGCAGGGCTAACCACCCCCCCACCGCCTCTGCGATCGCTAGCCTCTCCACTCCTCTGGATATCTCCTCTCCCCCCCCAACCCAGTTGATCCACCCCATCAGCATGGCTGGCCCTGCTTGGCCCAGTCAATCAGCCCCACAGACAGTTGTAGGGTGCTCAGCTCATCTCACCCACCTCCCCTTATGCCCTGCCCCATCACATTCCCACCCTTTTCCCTTAGGCCCACCCTTCAGGACCTGCCTCCTTGGCACTCCACAGTGGCCAGTGCCAGGCTGGCAGAATCAGGGTGCCCAGTGGGCAGTACCAGTGCCAGGCTGGCACTGTCCATGGGGCACTGCCCGTTGGACAGTGAGGGCCTCCATGGCTTCCGTTCCTACCGGCAAGGCTATCATATCAAGTCCCAGTTGATGGGGACCATACATGATTCTCACCGGTGAGGACCTTCACCGGCGAGGCCAGTGAGGACGTTCACTGGTGAGGCCGCTAAGGCAAGCGAGCTGTACAATAGCATTCCGGGATCACTGATAATATTTGAATCAGCATTAACGTTGATATAAATACTGAGAGCAGCCTCGCATCCAGGTAGGGCCCGAGGCTGATCTTGCCAGAAATCTGGGCCCAGCATGATCACCAGAGCCGAGAAACTGGGCATGAACCCGATTTTCTGCCTCTCGTGCGATCTTACCACTTGCCCCACCCATTGACCGGTGGGACAAGAAGGTATGATCGCCTCCCTATGTGTTCTTTTGGACAGGTGAAGATAAAGAGGAAAAAGTTAAATTAGATCCACAAATATGTATGGCATGGTATGAAAATAAGTGGATCATCTAATTAGGCATGCAATTGCTCAATAGCATCACGTGCAACTTAGAACATAAAAATTGTGAATCACACTGCAATTTCAGACAGCACCAAAAGCAAGTTAAAGGCCTAGATTTTCACAATGGCGGAGAGACTCTCCATCATTGCAAAAATGGCGGGTGAGCTTAAAATCCAGAAGTTCCAACCCTGAACCCAGCACCTACCATTTTCATGGAGGCGGAAATGGACCTGGGTCAGGGTGTGCACTTACAATTTCGCAGAGGCAACTGCCCATTTTAATCAGCAACTGCCTCCATTCATTTGTGATTTTGGGGAGCCAAGTGTGTGAAACATGTCAAGCACAGGTCTGACCTAGTTGGAGCAGGACTGAACTTTGGAGAGTTACTTGGGTAGGTGGGGTACTCTTTTACAGAAGTAAGGCACCCCTATGGATATGGTTATGGGCAAACTTTGGAGTAGGTCAGATACCCCTAGGGATTGAAGTAGGAATGAATGTGTGTAAAAAAAATGAATGAACTTCTTTACTGTCAAGCTCAATGTCAAAATGAACTGTCCAAGGCAACAAACAAGCTTAAATGTTAAGCATTTAAAACTCCCGCACCATAACTCTTTGAAAAAACTATCTGGAGTACTTTTTAAAAATGCTTGCTATTTCGCTCTGTCTGATTTGATTTGATTTAATTTATTATTGTCACGTGTATTGGTATACAGTGAAAAGTATTGTTTCTTGCGCACTGTACAGACAAAGCACACCGTTCACAGAGAAGGAAAGGAGAGAGTGCAGAATGTACTGTTACAGTCATAGCTAGGGTGTAAAGAAAGATCAACTAATGCGAGGTAGGTCCATTCAAAAGTCTGATGGCAGCAGGGAAGAAGCTGTTCTTGAGTCTGTTAGTACGTGTCCTCAGACACATATGCCTGAGGGCTTACATTACCAGATTAATGCTGCGGATTTATAACACAACCTTCCATTTTCATAGTAGGTTGCCTTCCATTTCACAGTTTTTTTGATAGCTCCATAAGACCATAAGACATAGGAGCGGAAGTAAGGCCATTCGGCCCATCGAGTCCACTCCACCATTCAATCATGGTTGATTTCAACTCCATTTACCCGCTCTCTCCCCATAGCCCTTAATTCCTCGAGAAATAAAGTGACTATAAACTTTTGAAGTGGGACTATGAATTCCAACGTTTGTTTCTACTTGGGGATTAAGCACTTGAATGAAATGCTTGCTTTTATAAGGATGTAATTGTTGGAATATAAATATACTGAATGGGTATGCATGAATAAGACTTCTTATTAAATAGTGAATTCATCAATGAATATAACTTTATTTATTTAATCTCAACATGGGTCCTGAGTATGCCCATGGTGGATACTGGGTGGCACGGGTGAGTATAAAAGAATAAAGTCGATTGTCAGGGCATTGGTTCACATAAGTTAGTACTAATTTGGCACAGGGGCTCTAAAAGGCCATAGGGTAGACAGAGAGGGAATTTGTGTTGGTATGAAGGGTCCATGAGGGTGGGTGGGGCATGGGATGGCATGAATGAGCTTTGGGAGTGTGGTGGGGGGCTTTGTGGCAGTGTGAACTGGAGGGCTATTTTATGTTTTATTTAAACTGTCAACACAGTGCCAGAGCACAGGGACGCCTTCCAACCAGCCAGCCTTTTCACCCGTTGCAAAGTGGTGTGACTCCCAGAGAACCCTGCCACCCTGGAACAAAAGTCCAACTTCCAGGGCAACTTTTTTCCCAGGTCAAACTTGCGGAGCCGAGAAATGCTCCAACCTGCGCTCCCTACCCAAGAGTGAAAATCCAGGCCAAAATAACTTGCATGCAAAACAATACTGAAAAAATGCTGCTTTCTTGCAGTCACATCTAATTTGCAGCTTTATAATTTATATAAGGAATCTCACAGACCTTAATTTACAATATAGAACACTTTATGGTAAACCTTCTAGCTTTTGCACTAATGTTCACAACTGCTTCTAGACAAACAACACTCTTGGTCTCTACGAACTAGCAACCAATATTGGCACTATTACAAGGATTCAGGATGTCATTATATTGAGAACTATTTTTGCTACAATAACATTATAGGGGAATACAAATATTTCTTTCAAAATACACATTACAGCTATCTTTTGCTGTTAGCAATTTTCAACATTTCTAAAATCTTTAAGTTTCATTGCTGCCCGAGGGACACTACAAATTGCAAATGCAATATTGCTTCTGATATTACTATTTCTTTGGGGAAATTGTTTTCAATTTCCAACAACAGAAATTCCTGTGCTATGGAGAATAGAAACTAACTTAAGAACCCTGACATGTAGAATTACTTTTGCACCCCTGCTTTTCACTTGGAAAAAGAATTGAATTTTTCCTTATCCTTTAATTTAGGATCCTTTACCAGAAAAAAAAGCACGCTGCTTGTTTTTCACTTGGAAGCACATAATAGCTCAAAATAAAATTGAGTTACAGCCAAGATCTAACTTTGTCAAAAAAGACTGCTTACTTCTAGTTTTTTTAAAATTAGGTTTTTCCTAACCATTCATCCCTGGATAGAGCTGGGCAATGAGACTGACTGGACTGCCCTACCAAGAGCCAACATGGACCCGATGGGCCGAATGCCCTCCTTCTGTGCTGCAATGACTTTGGCCAGTAACTTCCTGGCTCCCCAGTGTCGGATTTGGGGGGTACCCCAAAAATGCACTGGGGAATCCCTCTCGGAAGTTCCCAGGTAAGGCTTTATGCGGCATTTGGTCAGAGGCTTTAACATCACCTGGACAATTGCACTGCACTGGGCATTTTTACACCAGTTTTACACCAATAGTTACTCTGAAAGAGTTAGAAAAAATAAAAACAGTTCTAATTTCAGCGTAATTATCTTAAACACCCAGACCAAGCCCTACATGGAATATGCCCCTACAGTCCGAATCCCCCAACCCCTGGCTCTTCAATCCCCAGAGTATTCCCAATGCATTCCCCTCCCACCCTGAGGGATTCCCCTAACCCCAGCCCCCTCCAACTTGTAATATCCCTCCCTCTGATCCGCCCTGCCTCCCAACCGCACCGACCTCCTCAGAAGACAAACACGGGACACGGTGGACAGAGTACCCTTCATCGTCCAGTACTTCCCCGGAGCGGAGAAGCTACGGCATCTCCTCTGGAGCCTTCAACATGTCATTGATGAAGATGAACATCTCGCCAAGGCCATCCCCACACCCCCACTTCTTGCCTTCAAACAATCACGCAACCTCAAACAGACCATTGTCCACTGCAAACTACCCAGCCTTCAGGAGAACAGTGACCACGACACCACACAACCCTGCCACAGCAACCTCTGCAAGACGTGCCGGATCATCGACACGGATGCCATCATCTCACGTGAGAACACCATCTACCAGGTACACGGTACCTACTCTTGCAACTCGGCCAACATTGTCTACCTGATACGCTGCAGGAAAGGATGTCCCGAGGCATGGTACATTGGGGAAACCATGCAGACGCTACGACAACGGATGAATAAACACCGCTCGACAATCACCAGGCAAGACTGTTCTCTTCCTGTGGGGGAGCACTTCAGCAGTCACGGGCATTCAGTCTTGGATCTTCAGGTAAGTGTTCTCCAAGGCGCCCTTCACGACACACAACAGCGCAGAGTCGCTGAGCAGAAACTGATAGCCAAGTTCCGCACACATGAGGACGGCCTAAACCAGGATGTTGGATTTATGTCACATTATCAGTAACCCCCACAGCTTGCCTCCTGGGCTTGCAGAATCTCACTAGCTGTTCTGTCTGAAGACAATACACATCTCTTTAACCTGTGTTTAATGCTCCCTCCACCCACATTGTCTGTACCTTTAAGACCTGGCTGGCTTTAGGGATTCGCATTCTAATCAGTATTCTGTAACTTGATGTTGTGTCTCTGTGCACTGTTTGAGAGCACATTTCCACTCCATCTGACGAAGGAGCAGCGCTCCGAAAGCTTAGGGTATTTGCTACCAAATAAACCTGTTGGACTTTAACCTGGTGTTGTGAGACTTCTTACTGTGTCCCAACCCCCTCCCAGGTCAGTCAAATTCCATTCAGAGAAGGCAGTGTGTCATCATTGGACTAGTAATCCAAAGTAATCCAGAGATCCAGAGCAAGATCTGGGTTCAAATCCCACCACAGCAGATGGTGAAATTTGAATTCAATAAAAATATGGAATTATAAGTCTAATGATGACCATGAAACCATTGTCAATTTTCATAAAAACCCATTTAGTTCTGCTATTCTTACCTGGTCTAGTCTACGGGTAACTCCAGATCCACAACAATGTGATTGACTCACAAATGCCCTCTGAAATGGAGGGCAGTTCTGGACAGTCAGTAAATGCTGGCCCAGCCAGTGACGCTCACATCCTGTGAAATGAATTAAAATACTTAGCTGGACACGCGCCTTCTCCCTGGCTGGTCAATTTCACTGGGCCCTTTAAACCAATCTGCTTTCCGGCAGCCAGTGTCGTAGAAAAAGAGACCTGGCCTCCTTGTGCTCGCTGGGGTTGCACCACACTGTAGCTGGCAGAAACGCTTTCCCTGCAGGCTTCAAGCAGCTCTATTCAGCAGTGGTTTAAACAAAGTTTACCAGAGCAGGTCAGTGCACTTTAAACTCCTTTATTCCAGCAGGCCAGGACCTCACGCGGCTGGGTGGAAGTAATGGTCCTCTATGACTCACGGCTTTAGGTAGCATACAAGTTAAATGATATATAAAAATTGATTTTTGAATGACTATCTCTCCATGTAGAGCACTGGGATCAATCAAATAAACCAAACCAGATCCCTTTATCCCTCCTTTGTCTCTCTTATTCTGGTGGTCACAAGTCTTCTTCAACAGTCCTGCTGACACGGAGGTGGGAGGTGCAACAAAAATACCCTGACCATATCAATCAAATACTCATGGTTAAAGAGGGAATAAGAATGTAATTGTTATACATATATGTATATATATATATATTTAAAAGTTGAATTAATAAACATGATATACAAAGAATGACAGAAAAGAGAACAAAAAGAAAAGAAAATGCGACATCAGAGTTATGCTATTATATGTTTAATACTGAAAATTGCCAATTTCCACAGAAGCAAGATGTTAAAATCACAACCTATTGAACCTACTAAATTGAGAAGATAGCTGCAAAAGATCTGAATTTATAGTAGGGTGGAAGCTAAATGAATAGTAGCTATCCTGAAAGTGAAAAAATCTGAGCTCCTTGGACTTGTTGGAAGTGAGGATAGCTTTTCTCCTCATCCTTTTCATAGTCTTAATATCCTTGCCTTATTTAAAAACAGTAAAATAGTTACCCAAAATCTGGTACAACTGGCATCAATTCAGATGATATTCCCAATGGTTTGTTACCTTATCTCATACACAATATGGTGGTCTCGTAACTACTTACCTTTCAAAAATATTTTTTGATGGGACAACAAAGAACCAGGCATATCATCAATACTTTTGTGGTAAGGAAAAATTCAATAGCTTGGACAAAGTATCTGATCAGGCAACAAAGCTCTGATTTGAGAATGATTGCTTTTTGTGATCAAGGTTCATCTGGTAAGATTAGTGGAATGGCTAAAACTACAGCAATTGCTCACTGGGGACAGAATTTGAAAATTCTGAGGGCATGTCATCTGAGGAAAGTATTGGGTTTTGGGGCAATTCCAAAATACAATCTGAAATAAAAATGGAAGAGCTTCTCTTTCAAACATCCACATACAACAAAATGGCCAACAATCAAAGGAAATCATAATTGTCTCTCCATATTGCTAATAAAATATAGTGGTTCTAATTGTTAAATACAGACATATCATATCTGTCATCCAAGCAGCCTAAGCAAATGCATCAGATATACAATCAGTGGGATCAAAAATCTTTATTGTAATTATATGTCAGATTCTAGGCAAATGATGAGTCAAACAAATCAGCTGGAATCCCTGTAACCGTGTGCATTTATGATGGATAATTCCACCTATCCTACACGTCTTTGGACATTAAGGGGCAATTTAGTGTGGCCAATCCACCAAACATACACATCTTTGGATTGTGGGAGGAAACTGGAGGAAACCCACGCAGACATGGAGAGAACGCGCAAATTCCACAGTCACCCAAGGCCGGAATTAAACTCGGGTCCCTCGCACTCTGAGGCAGCAGTGCTAACCACTGTGCAATGTTGCACACTTTCTCTGTTATTCTTAAATAAGTATACCCTTTCTCCATTTTATTTATGAACCACTGATATTTTTTCTATAACCTTGATGGGAAAGTGCAACAACCAGGCACCTATAAAGATTCATTTTGGTGAAAGGCTGCAGAGCACTGGAGAGGTATGTCATACATTGGTGGAGTGGACACCAATGTTAATGTTTAAAAATGTTATGATGATCATATTGACGTGCAATACACTGAGTGTCAAAGGAAATTCTGCCTGAAATTGTTTTAACATTAACATGTTTTCCATGTTAATGGCATGAAAAACAAATTAAATATTATGATTGAAAAACAAATGTCAAGGTTATTTTTCTATCCTGAAAATGGAAAGGAGATATTTTTGATCAATCAATTTAAATATTTAAGTTAAAATGAAACTTTTAAAAGTAACACTCACATTAAATGCTGGTAATTTAATAAGTCAATGCTAACTGGAAAACAAAAACTGAAATACGTAAAAATTCCCCAGTTACTTTTCAACTATTCCCTCAAAACTAATTAAGTTCACTTTTACAATATAATGTGCACTCTTATCTTTACAGGCTCTCCTATCGAACAGGACAGGATACTGCAAATTGTGACACCTGCCGAAACAGTGCGTGCATCATTTATAGGTAAGGTACTGAACAAAATAAAAACAAGATCATTTTTGATAACTTACCACCTCCCTAGAAATTCAAGTTTCTTGTTCTGTCTCAAAAAGGTATATTTTTAAATATTACTTAATCGTAACAAAGACCTTCCTTCAGTTAATTCTTTTTTGTTCTTTGAATGTATTTAAGTCTCTATAAACAATGCCTTCTCAATCAATGCAAGAAAGCCCAAGACACCATCCTTTGGAATACTAGCAATGGTAACTGCCACACAAGTTCTTTGAATCAACAACTACAGTTGTAGGTTTTAAAAATTCTTTCATGGGATGTGGGCATCACTGGAAAGAGCAGAATTTGTTGCGCTTGAGTAATCATCACATTAACTTTAAAAGGAAAGAGTTACTTCAATGGGGAAAATCTGCAAAATCAAGCTAGTGGAGAAAAATTAATACCCTGGCAAATACACTGGTGCATCACACCTCTATTTTAGGTAGATATTGTATTCTTTGGCAGCAATGGTAACGAGGTTCAAGGAAGCAACAAGAATGCTAAAATGTTGCAGAAACAATGATACAAATCCAAACTCACACGAGATCAGAAAGAAAATGAGGGCTAAGCTGGGCGGGTGGTCTAAGTGTGGAAAATGAACTTCTTTTTAAAACAAAGTAGGTAAATTCATCCATAGTAAGCAATCTTATCAACCTGCAGTTGTTCAACCTCCCGAAGAAATAAAGGTAAAAGTTCCAGATGACCATAGGCTGTGACTGGATGTGATTTAACCTGAGGATCATCACACCTCAGGTGAGGGGCAAGGTTGAGAAGGCGGGCCTTCATGAATAGCCTCAACCAGTAAGAGAACTGAACCCACACTGTTGACGTCACTTTGCATCACTAACCAGCTGTCCAGTAAGCTGAGCTAAACTGACCCCCAACTATTGATTCCCAGTGAGCAGGGTTTGAATCTGCATGGGGAGACTTCATTGGATTTCAAGTCCAACATCTTACCCACTCGACCATCAATTTCGAAGAAATAGGGCATATTTGTAAGGTATGGAAATAAATTCAAAGAAAAGCTGTTACTAGAGTTTTCAGTGCCCATATCTTCAGCTTGCAACATCGCTGCACTGATGTGGCTGGGCCAAATCATGTTGATTGTGCCTGCTTGATGCTTTGTACATGGGGCACGATTCACCCAAATCAACTCTAAGTGACCTTCAGAAGAGTTCCGAGATTACAAATGTTATGCAGTGGGATAAGGATGAGACAAGAGGGAGCAGCTGCAGGGCAGGGACAGAGAGCATAAGCCTTAATAGAATGTTCACTGTATGTTTCAATAATGAGGTTTTTGATGTAACATTGGCTGTCTGCCGGTACATCTTTCAGCTGCAACTGGGGCATCTGATCTTCATGTCCACTAACCTCGGCGATTCCCCTCGCTCATCTGCTGTGGAACTGTCAATGAAGGGAGTTTCATGAGGTGTGCCAACAGCTTGCACTCATCCAGACTTACAAGGGGGAAGAGCTCTTGGTCAATTAACATATCCTGCGAGTGAGAAGAGTTCAAATAGGGCTGCCAACAGCTGAGGTTATTAAATAAAACCAGGGTTAGGCCAGATTTAGAGTGGATTGCTGAATCAAGTATGCCTGGGTCCAGATAACCAAGTTGCATGAAGTTGGCATTGAACATGAGACCTCACAGCTGTTACAGGACATAAATAGGAATGAACACCTTTATCAGTTAAGTGCCTATCTCGGAGTAAACACACCATGAAGCTGAACAGCCAAGGCACCCCCATCCTGGGTATGGGGGGCACCCCCATCCTGGGTATGGGGAGCCCCCCGATTTCCCCTCCTTCCCTCCAGCACAAACCCACTACTCCCAGTTGTCATGCATAATCTCCCATGCAACGCAGAAAACTTTAAAGCAGGCCTCTTACCACCTTGCTCCCCTTGAATCCCATTGTGCCAGGGCCCAGCTTTTCAGGAGCATCACCAAATCACAACTGTGTGACTTCTGGCTGGGGAGCTGGGTGCTGAATCGGCTTCCAGCCCACTAATGAAATGCAAATCAGTAGATTTGCATAATTATCGGGTTGGAGCGGGAAGCTGATCGGGGTCAGGAGGCAGGCCAAGTGATTTTGCCACTCAGCGGGAATGCCCAATTCAGCAGGAAGTTGGGTGCCCGCCAGCAGCAAGCGGGGTCACGATCTTGAGAGGAATCCTGTGCATTTGTAAAGGTAGCAACACAACATTTAGAAATTCCACAATTAAGTGTACAGGTGGTCTGGTTTCCAATAAAGTGATTATGCTTGAAATGCATGTATACTAATGTATAATAATTACTTTTGAAAAGGTATGAGGTGACTGAGAAAGCTCCTTTCCTTAAATCTGGTAGCCTCTCTTGCTCTGAAAGATAGTCAAAAGTGACAGTGGTCAGAATCCTTCAACCTCGCCCGAGGCTGGGATTCTCTGGTCCCGCTACAGTGAATGGAGTTTTGGCTGAGTGTCAAATTATTCGTGCAGGCAGCGGTGGCGGAGTGAACGAGATCAGAAAATCCCTGCCTGTATCAGTTGACTGTGGAATTTTATAAGTTCTAAGTGGTAGGCCCAATTCATATGGCTGCACCTTGGCCCTGATAGGAATACCCAGCATTTCAGCACTTCAGATGCGTGCAATAGGTATGCATATCTCTTCTCCCACACAAAATCAAAGCATTTGAAAGTCAAAGACCTCCCACCAAAAGCCTTTCAAAATATCTGAGGGTGCAAGAAATGTGTTCTGCCAAAATTAATTTAGCACTTCATGAATTCAATCAATGTCATTATCTTTCTGTTTTTTCTACTTGTGTAATTATCTAACATGTAAATAAGGTTTGTCATTGCTCCATGTAACAACCGGCAGTATGGTTTTACTGCATTTTGGATTAAAAAGGAAAATAATATGGCCACATCATGTTCATCATATTGCTTCTGATCTTTTTAAAAAGAGGCGTTGTTATTCCTTTAGCATGCTATCCTGTAGATAACACATTTGATCCATAAGACACCCGGAAAAAATTTGTTCACATTTGAGTAGCACAATGCAGACTTAAGGTTGGTTCATTCCAGATTTAACATTGGTTCACCATGGTAGGCAGCTCCACGGCTATGGTCCTCATGGGCTTTTTCAATAATATCTATGTAGAGTGGTATGTGGATCACGCAGGTAGTGGCCCAGTGCTACCTGGGAATCAAGATATTTCTGAGTGGTCTACACAAATAAATTTCTCCTCCTCAGTCTTACTATCAAAACTGTGGGCTGAGTTTAATCAGCATGGCAAAAATACCCTCAGCAGCCAGAATGACATGAGAAACCATTTAAGCCTTGACTATTTGAGGGCCCCCCCCAGCCACATTTTAGGCTATCTAACAACTAACTAGTTGTCACTAGGACTCCCATCTCTTTAAAAGACAGGAATCCATCCCCAACAATTACCAACCAATCAGAAGGCAGGCAGCTCTTCAGTCTCATCAATGCCCATGGCTGGGACTGCACCCATTGGAAAAGAAGTTATCCTCACCGATGGAAATGGTGGCCACAGCTGGGAGTGCACTCAGTGGAGAGGATGTCGTCCTTGAAAATATGTGAGTGAAATCTTGAATTGCCGAGGGCAATCAGGGAGGTCTGGCAAGGAGATGGGGGTGGGTGTTTGGTGAAGCCAGATAACCTGTAGCTGCGAGGGTAGCCAATGCCATGGTGAACAGTGTGTATCTGATTAGGAAGGCAGTTCTTCCCTAAGCGCACAAGGAGGCTGCTAAGACTCAGCAGGTGGTCTCCCCACAAAGCAGAGAGCCCACAACTATTGATAAAATGCTAGAGGTGCTGAGAAGAAACCTGTAATTGGCCACGTAAGAATGTTACACTCTAATACAGACCAATAACATTTTGTTCAAAATAGAGAAAGTTTGAAATCTCAGTTACCCACTGAGAGAATAAAGCCACAAGGTTCCATGGTTTTAAACAAACAAAATAATCTTTACAAGTCTGAAAAGTAAAACAATCTACAATATCTATCATACTCTAACATTCAGAATAAACATGAGGTAATCATGGGTTAACAGGCAAACCATGGTCAAACCCACACTGCACATTAAATGGCAGATGTAACCAAGACATATCCCATGGTTTTTTTCAGCAACCCTCCCAGACATCAGTGACCACTGAGAGTCACAATCTCTCATTCAAACTCTGTTTTCCTCACAAGTGAAATTATAGCTTTTTAGAAGCAGCAGAAATTTGCCCGAGACATTTGAAATGCAGGAGATGCTTCAACAAACATCAAATCCTCACTTTCGAAGATCTGGCCTCTGAATTTACTCAAAAGCCACTTCAACTTGGACAGCCTCAAGGACTGCTCAACTCACGATGCTTCATTTTCATCTCTTGAGACACGGAATTCAGGAAGCTGCACTCCCACCTCCAATTACCAGTATACCTCAAATTATTTGCAGGCCACTAGATTCACTGGATTTTTTTGAACTTCAGTCTCTCAGTTACAACAAGCTATCAATGAGTCTTAACTACTTTGAACAGACTTCTGCCACTCTGTCAACTCCCCAGGACTTCCCTTGAACCACATCTGCACAGATCAGCTTCCAGGGCCTCTCTGGGAGCTGCAAACCACACACAGTCCAAATTGCAATTAACAGCTGTACTGAATGGTTCCCAGATCTTATTCTGTGCCCTACCTGCCTAGAGCCTGCTAAGAGCAGCACATTTTCAGCGTGGCGCCTCTTCCCCTGCTTCAAAATGCTCAGAAAATATATTGATACATTGAAAGCAAAGAACCTTATGTTCCTATCATCCCCAGAGTGACGTAGCATTTCATAGTTGACTGAATGATTTTAAACTAATTTAGCTCCAAGTCCCAAAACAAAGCAACTCTTTGGACTGCACTTCTTTGCAAGTAGCAGGAACGTCACAGGTGGGATTTTCCGGCCACGCTCGCCCCGAAACTGGAAAATCCCGGCCGAGATCAACGGATCTTTCCCGTGGTCTGCGCCTCGCCCGCGACGATTCCTGGGGAGGGCAGAATGGGAAAATTCGCCCCCACATTTCTAGCTCTTCAGCTAAGTAAGCACACCTGTTTTAGGATCTTACCCTTCTAGCAGTAAACATGACCCCCACCTTTTGATTGTAATAGCCTCCAAACTAGTTAGTTGCATTTATCCCATTTTCTGCAGTTAAACTTTAATCTTCCCAGTTCAAAACATTATCTCGAAAATATTAACAGGAACGGTGAACTAGGTATTTGTAACAAGTGGCGCAATTAGGCCTCTTGATAGGAGGGTGGTCCTTCACCTTCACTGCTGGTAAAATGCTATGGTGGCAGGAGAGAGAGGGCACTTCAAACTCTGACATCCCACGCCATTTTACAGACTCATCTGCTTCCCAGCCTGTCCCTAGACAGCTCGTAAAATCCAGTGCCAACTTTCTGCTCCTAATAACTATTTAAAAATACTGGAAAAATTATGATTTGCTGCAATATGAGTCACTGCTTTCCATGTCATTTTTCCTATCCATAAGCTGAAAGCAAAGCCAACAGCCCCTCTGGAATAAGAACAATTTGAAAATGTTCTGGCATTGTAAATATCAGATTATAAATAATCTGCAGCAATGTTGTTGAGATGCGGTACAAGGTCAATACTGAACTGAGATAATGAGGTAATCCTGCCACTTTATAAATCATTTGTGTGACCCCCACTTAAAATACTGTCTCCAGCTATGTTGTCACAGTACAAAAAAAATAATATTTCAATTTTGGAAAGGATACATTAGAGAGAAACCCAAATGAGGGGGTGGAGGGATAGGATTATGATGTTTTTAGTTTTATGTAGGAACTACACATAATGCTATTGTGCTCCGACAAACTATTTCATCCTGTCTAAGACAGTCGAAGCAGAAAACATATTGGGGCGGCATGGTGGCACAGTGGTTAGCACTGCTGCCTCACAGTGCCAGGGACCCGGGTTCAATTCTGGCCTTGGGTCAATGTCTGTGTGGAGTTTTCACATTCACCCCATGTTTGCATGGGTTTCCTCCCACAGTCCAAAGATGTGTGGGTTAGGTTATTGGTCATGCTAAATTGTCCATTAGTGTCAGGGGGATTAGTAGGGTAAATATGTGGCATTACAGGAGTAGGGCCTGGGTGGGATTGTGGTCGGTGCAGACTTGATGGGCCGAATGGCCACCTTCTGCACTGCAGGGATTCTATGATTCATACTTCAAAGTGGGTAAATTCAAAGTTAATTTGTGGAAACAACATCCCAGTGGTCAACAATGAAAGAGACACCCTAGTCAGATGCAAAGCCAAATTAGTTTGATTTTTTTTCCCAAAAAATTACATTTTGGGATATAATATGTGAGTACTTTGGCCATGTTAAGAATAGTATGCTTGAAAGGATCGGTTGACTTTGGATTTGTAGTTTCCCAAGCTTTCTAGCATTTGGGATTTCCTTTTGGTCATGTCTGAGTCTGCTGTAACCAGTCACAACTCCATAATCGAGATAATACTATCAGGATGGTAGGTGAACCAGACGAGTGTGATTTTTAATAAAAAATCTAATAATTTTTTCATCCTATTCTTCAGTACACAACTTTATATAGCTCGATGTTCCTCGTGTAGAAAAAAAAGTCCCATTTCTAATGATCTTGAGTTCTCACTGCAAATAACATGGTCACAAAAGGCTGCAAGAAAGCAATCAATAATTAATTTATAATGCCTAACCTGTGTTCATGGTCAGTCCTCATAAAGAACTCAACATGTAAACGATTGCCCATACAAACTGATACCACTAAGCTGTGATTTTTGTTATCTAACATGCTGAAAGAGCCTTAATCAATGCAGTTTTTCAATATGAAAGTTAACTGAAAAGCAATGACGCAATGCAAGTGCAGGTAACAAATCTAAGAACTTCAATGAGAAATGTAATGAAGCAGTTAGTTTTAAAACTGGAAGGATCAAGTAAACTTGCCAAAAATTGATATCCCTCTTACAGCACTGTCAACTACTTCAAGTGATACAGAATGAAAGCTGCAGCACACAAGTATATCAATTTTGTGCTGATTGTTCAAGTACATCAGTCTGTTCCTTAATAAATGATAAAGCAGTGCTTAGAATTCTTAAACTAATTAATTTTCCCTCTAGACAATTTGTGGTACTTTGAATACTAATATGATAAAACATATGTGTAGGTTAGATAGATTAGCCACGGTAAATGTGCGGGGTTAAAGAGATAAAGCATAGAGGAAGGGCCTGGGTGGAATGCTTTCGAAGAGTCGGTGCAGACTCGATGGCGAGATGGCCTCTTTCGGCACTATAGTTTGATGGTTTGTCTAATGACAGGTTAACACTTCGAAGATAACTCAATATGCTGAGGTATGAAATCTTTCAAAGTTAAAGCTCTCCTTTATTGCCAACTTATGTTAGTTTTAACATACAGTTCAACATTTCTTGTTAGTGAGAGAGATACCAACTGGACAGATTTATATACATAATGAGATATAAAATTCAAATCACTGCAGATATAGACTTAATATATGGGTATAATATCTCAAAAAAGATAACCATCGGACCAAGTCCATGCTGGATTTCAGATCCTGCCAGTTTTGTGTCGGGGCTGTTTGGTTGGATCAAAGGTCACTCGGACAACTCTAAGTGTGAGAAAGGCAGGCCCGCAAAGCTGATAATTATTCACTGTGCCACCATGTCAATTCCAGGCCTTGCCAAACAAGTTGGTAAGTTCATTTAATCATCTAATAATAAGTAAAATTCATGCACCGGAAAGCTTTGTTAAAAAATGAAATCTAAAATCCCAATCCCTAAATGCCCAATCTGAAAATCCAAATATACTAAATCCATGTTCCACCGTAAATATTCTGCTAGCTACACCCTGGTCTATTAACTTTGCCCCATGCCCTCTCCCTTTCCATTTAGCCTACCACTTCCGAAAGTCACATTCCATAGCATATTTAAGGCCAGATTTTCACTACTGAAGGTAGTCTGAGTCAGAAATCTCCTGACTTGGCAGATATAAAGGGCCCAGTCACACACAATTTTTGATCCAGTGAAGAAGGGGCGGGACCGAGTCAGGCCCATCGACCCTGGAAACAGATCGGTGGCAGTTATGAGGACAGGCCGGTTAGAAGGCCCACTTCCAAGGTCTTGTTCCACTTATTTTAATAGTCATCGAATCATAGAAGAATCATAGAAACCCTACAGTACAGAAAGGGGTCATTCGGCCCATCGAGTCTGCACCGACCACAATCCCACCCAGGCCCTACCCCCATATCCCTACATATTTTACCCACTAATCCCTCTAACCTATGCATCCCAGGACACTAAGGGGCAATTTTTAGCATGGCCAATCAACCTAACCCGCACATCTTTGGACTGTGGGAGGAAACCGGAGCACCCGGAGGAAACCCACGCACACACGAGGAGAATGTGCAAACTCCACACAGACAGTGACCCAAGCCAGGAATCGAACCCAGGTCCCTGGAGCTGTGAAGCAGCAGTGCTAACCACTGTGCTACCGTGCCGCCCTCCATGTTCTCTAACGTCTAACGTCCTCTAACGCTTACTCTTCACTCACTTCCCATGCCTCTCAAGCCCAGCCACCATGTATGCACTATGTACAGAACCATTGAGTTATCCAATAACAAGTCCTAAAATGCTTAAATAATATATAACACCAATTCAGAAATCTAAAAACCGATTGCTGTTCTGACAACCCTATAAAAGTATCAATGAGACATAGCTGTTTGGAATTTTATCACCAAAAAAAGATGGCCAGGTATCTGTTCTTCCAAACAGCCTCATTATGAATGTTTGTCTAAGCTCTAAGATTCACAAATGGATTCGCTTAGCAAAGGTTCTGTTTTGGTTGAGTGGAAGTGGAACGTTTGCTTTGATTGTAACCTCAAAGATACCAATAGACAATTTAGTATTTCTTTGTTCTGTTTTGTCAAATAGTGTATGTTTATTTGGAATGCATTAAAAGGTATTAAGTGAGGGAGAGCTTCTGGTATTGGGACAATAAATGCCTCTGTATGATTGACATTTTTATAGGGTTATAAGTACAGCAGTACTTTCAAAGTAGATTTCTGAATGGGTGTTTTATTTTCCTCAACACTTCAGGACTTGACATTCTTATTATATTGGTTCTGTATATCGTACATACTCTAAGTGGACATCGGAGGTACAGGTCTAATTGAAGGCACAAAGGGGAATGGGGGCATGGATAAGACCTATTAAACTTTCTTTCAGAAAGTTCCTGAATCCAGACTGTGGTTCACGATTCCTTTGGGGGCAATGAACTACAAATCATTCAGAAGCTGGCCCAACACCACAAAAAAATCTATGAAGCGGGGGTGGTAAGGTATGAGATGCAGTGGAACTGATCTGAATGGATGCTTACTATTCTCACCCTTGTTACGCACCAATGAAAACTGCTGGCGTAAGGAATTGGGGTAGGAATCACAGTGCTGGATCCTGCCCACCATTTTTTAATTCCTCTGGAATCGATCAGACTCTGTGAAAATCTGGGTCTTAGTTCCCAACCTTGGTCACTTTGCTACTATGGGCCCGATTTTACCAAAGCTTTGCGCCTGTTTTCGGGTGCGAAATCGCGGTAAAGTTGGGCGTCGGGCCTATACCGCGATCTGCACCCGATTCCGAGCAGATTGCGGCTTTACCGACACCCGATTCGGGCGTGGGTCCGGCCCGCGCCCGAATTAGGCGGCCCGATGATTTAAATGCATTAGCATGCATTTAAATCAACTTAATGAACCGCGCGCCCAACCCTACTGCCAAATCCCACTTTACCGTCTTCTGGCCCGTTCCGAATCCGCGCTTTTAGCGACCTGCAGAATAAAAGTCCGAAGCGGATTTCTATTCTGTAGGGGACCCTCCGAAGCCCTCTCTGCCCTTGTGAAGTCACCATCCTTCGCAGACCCCCCCCCCGCTAACCACCCGGCAGACCCCCCCACCCCCCCGCCGGGATCGGACCCCCCTGGGAGGCAGGACCCCCTCGGCAGAGCACACCCCCAACCTACTTTGGTCAACACAAAGATGGTCCTTCTGCCTTGTGGGTCCAACTGGCTCACCAAGTCAGTTACAATACTGTGTACAGCATCTACTAAACCATCTTGGATAGAAAGGGTAATGAATGGTGCTGGTCGGTCTTCCTGGTGTTATCAGCACTGTAACATCAGTAATGGCTGCCGACACCAAGGATATCATTTTTAGCATAAGCAAGGCTTACATGCAGAACCCTAATGCCATTATCCTTTGTATCCAAGATGGTTCAGTAGATGCTGAACGCAGTATTGTAACTGACATGGTGAGCCAGATGGACCCGTCACCCCCCCTCTCCTCCTCCCAACCCCCACCCCCCAGAGGGTGATCTGGATCCCGCCCTCTCTCCTCCTCCCACCCCCCCCCCAGAGGGTGATGTGCCCCCCCCACCCCCCCCAAGATGATCTGGGTCAGAGAGCCGCTCTCTCTTCTTTTTTCTCCCCGCCCGGGCGCGCTGCTTCGGATTTTTTTTCGAACTGCGCATGCACAGTTCAGAACTCTGATCGTTCTGGCAGCGCTAAGCCCCGCCCACAGCGTGATTCAGACCGGAGCCGGCAAAACACATATGGGCACGCTGGAAAGAGGATTCCAGGCTCTGATCTATTTGACGCCCAGATTCGACACTTAGACTCAAAATGGTAAAATCAGGCCTTATGTCTCAGTGACGGATAATAGATCAAATTCATTTTTCTCTATGGTCCTCTATGGTCAAGATCCATTCATCTTGTTATGAATACTTTGTGTAGTTCAGATATAGGGCCTTTAATTATTTTTTTACAACTTTTCCTGACATAGCCTTAGTCTCCAATGTATTATTACCGTTATCAAACCCTTTGGGGAAAAACTCATTTGCGTAGCCAAACTACATCAATTCCCCACAGATGGGCAGCATCACAGAACACGGTGCTGCCTGTCCCCAAGGAATTGACAGAAGCGCAGTAATCACTCCACCTCCTGCTACTATCTGTTGATTTTACCCAAATTGCTACCATTCTCTACATATTTGACTTCTCTCTTCAGATTTATAAATTGACCTCTTAGCCAAACCTTTTTTCCCCCTCAAATCAGTTTAAAGTCCGAATTCCATTCTAGTTCTTCAATTTGCCAGGACAGTGTCTCCAGTCCCGAGGTTATTACCTTTAAAGTTCTGCTTTTAAATTTTGATTCTAGCTACTCAAGCTCCTTCAGCAGAACCTCACTCATAGTTCAACCTAACTCATTGGTTTCTATGTGAATCTCAACAGTTGGATCCTTCACACTCCTTCAAGTTCTTTTCCAGCCATGAGGAGATGTCCTTAACCGTAGCACTGGGTAGACATTATAGCCTCAGACTGCTGCTTGTGACCTACTCCCTTGACCATACTGATCTCTAACATTACCATATACCTTTCTGGTCCCACAACTTGAGTGGCCTCCTGCACCATGGTGCTATGGTCCATTTGCCCATCCTTCCGGCAGTCTTTGTTCTCTTCCATACGAGTAGCAGGTATCTCATCTGAGTTGGACAATGGCAAAGGCCGAAGCTCCTTTGTCAGTGCATCTGCAGGCCCCTTACCTCCCTGAGTTGCAGTCACCCTCTCCCTAACTACAAACTAAACCTAAACCACAACCAAACCAAAAGGATGTAACTGTCTCCTGGAAGAAAACTACCAGCAAACTCCACCCCTCCCTAATGCACTACAATGTCTACACCTCAAGCTCAACAACTCAAACAAAATTTCTCCAGTTGCACATACTTACCTGAGGCAGGTGCCACAGATCACGCTGCTCTCGCAAACTTCAGCATGCAGCAGATGTAGCACATCTCCTGCATTGCCATTCCTAACTACCCATCTTTAGTATATAATTGTAGCTTGCGTGCTTTAGATATTGTTTTAAAATTCATTTGTTCAACTAGTTCAAATTATTAACTTTTAAAATATTAATTATACATTCCTAGCTTTAAATGTTTATTGCCTCAAACATATACAAACACCATCTTCTGCACTGACTCCCCAGTCTCACCAAATACATAACTTCCTACTCTTTTTACAATGCATTCCATTAAAGTTGCGAGCTGTATTACACACTGTCCCTTAGCAATTGTAACATCTTAGTCACAATATTTGGTTTTCAATAGATTTCTATTCAAATTAGCTGTGCTACATTGTAGTGTTTAGTTTGATAGCATGGAGGAGTTGTATCTTGAGCACATAATCCTTTTCAAAATTAGCAATGAAATATGAAATTATCTTGCATTGCCAAGTTTATTCAGCCATAATGCAAGTTATATTCTTGTGAAATAATGTGTGTTGTACAGTCATTGTAATACAATTTGTTCAGTCATTTTCCATTGTGATGCAGTTTATAAAATGCCAAGAATAGTTTATGATGGTAAACTGAACATATAAATTTCAAGGTGAGCAGGAAAAATAACTTAAACATTACAGGAAGGAAAAATGGCTGTGATTTGTGGAAAAATCATTCAGCAAAATCGAATGAGATTCCAAGAATTATTATTGTTGAAAATAACTGGGAATTTAAAGGTTGACCTTTTCTTTTCACGTATCATTTAATCTTGTGGTTCTCCAATTCTACATATTTGCATTATAGGATTGTCTGTGAAATAAAGTAATCATATATGATTTATCTTTGCTGATCTACAAGCCCAAGAGCTATTATAAACATGAAGCTCATAATGAATTGCGGATAATGTTTTTCGGATAGGGGTTCCTTGTAGTCTCATTGCCCAAGCTTTGACTGCTTTATTTGTGATATAACGTTTTCAGTCACAATGCAACACTTTAATTTTTTTTAGATGTGCCTCCATTCTTTATGTTCATCATACAAAACGTGGTAAGAAGTCTCACAACACCACGTTAATGTCCTGCAGGTTTATTTAGAATCACAAGCTTTCGGAGCGCTGCTCCTTCATCAGGTGAGTGCTCCAAAAGCTCGTGTTTCCAAATAAACCTGTTGGACCTCAACCTGGTGTCGTGAGACTTCTTACTGTGCCCACCCCAGTTTAACATAAAGAGACTTATATAGAGACTTGATCAGGCCTGTTATCTTTCCTGACAATTGTTGGGAACTTTTTAAGATATGGGTTTGGAAGAATTAAATTTACCTTTCCGTTAATATTGCACTTTGAAACTATCTGCACATGAAGTTGTGCAGTTGCTTGGGTATTTCTATATCTTTGGATGTAAGCGAGTTCTGCAATGCTTAGTGCAATTTTATCCTACTCTTTTATCGATAATTGTAAAAATGTGATCTTTAACATTGCTGCCATTTCATGTCTCTTTTATTTTGAAGTGTACATTTTTAAATTTTGTTGGATGAAGTGTGAGAACCATATTGTTCCTTAGTATCCTACAAACAACAAAAAGTCCGCATTTGATGCACTTAGAATATTCAGCAACTACTTAAAACTTTTTAAAATTATAAAACTCAACTCTTTTACTGAGACAATACTCTAACCACAGAACACAAACAATTAAAACCACAAATAATTCCTTACTACTGATCACATGACAGCTCATGTAAAAAAAAAGGGAAATAATTGTAGAAGCTTATTCACTACATTTTTGTTGCCAATGTGGTTTCAAGGCAAATTGATGAATCATGTCATAAACTTGATCCGGAAAGAGACAACTTTTCTAAGCGATCAGAAGTCTCAAAATTTCTACAGCACACAAAACATTATGGCCTCCCAGGTTTTACAGACACTGTTCTTTTGTATCATACCTAGTTATCTGTTAAAATGCTCACTAACTCTGTTAACTTACCAGACATGGGGCCATTATAAATAGATGGTAATATCATGACATCATCCATGTAGTGCCCCTGAAGAAATCATGCTTGACCCTCTCAGTTTCCTACCTTCATCAGTGACCTGTACATTTGTGATACCTTTGCCTAAAACAACACCCAGTCTGAAAGATGAGTAGTAATTGAATCACTACAAGTACTAAGAAATAGATTTAGTCTGGGGCTAATTTTATTTTATAATTTTATTGAAAAATATTGATTACAAATTCGTGATCATACCTACTCAATCAAAGCATTATGATTTTATCTTGTAATACAGTCCAGTCTATATCTTTAGCTTGGTAAACTTTGCTAGGGTAAAGACATCTCCAAGGTGACTGGGAACACTACAGGAAGAATGGGATTCTTTAAAGCTACTGCTAAATTAGCACCTTCCAATCCTCCTCTTCTTCTTGAAAATCCTCCATGTGTATTAACTGCAAAGGTATTCAATCCTATGCTCCTGTAAACTAGTGGACTTTATTAGTATTATGACTGATGATCTATAGAAGGGCATGCTCATTTCTGCATGCCTCAAGGTCCCGAGCTTTCCTCTTTATTTGTTCATAACAGCCTTCCATGTTCAACATCAATGATCAATGATCAACATGATTAGGGAAAAGAATACGTGAAGTAGTTCCTCTTTGTCTTTTCCATGTGTCCTTCATGAAAACATAAGTCCTCTTCTTGAAAGCCTTCCATGTTCAACATCAATGATCAATGAGCAACATAATTAGGGAAAAGAATACATGAAGTAGTTCCTCATCGTCTTCTCCATGCGTCCTTCATGAAAACATAAGTCCCCTTCCTGAAAGATCTTCCATGTGTACATTGTCATTGGCCCTGCAGTTTCTAGCCCTTCCACCATCACTAGAAATTTGCCACTTTTGCCATTGACCATTGCCATTAACCCGGAGTATTGGAGTCTTGCCTGGGCCTGAAAGGCCACTCTCAAAAGGGCAGAGAAAACCTCTGTGAAGTTCCAAATGACCCTTCTAACCTATTAGGGCATCACTGTGCAACTTTAAGCAAATTTGACAACAGTATTAGCCCAATACCAGGCCACAAACACCTAAAGAATGATAAGTGCTAATGCAGCTACATTTCATCACTTTTTAAAAAATCTATTCAGAAAGTCTGCACAAAATGCTCGCTAAAAATATTCACTTCTTTTTACTTCAACTCTGCCTATGAAATACTCCACTGATGTATTACTGCAGATTGAACATTGCTTCCCTACCTTTGTGTGCACAACATCAAGTGGAAAATTAGATATCCCTTGAATTAATGATTTTTAAAGATGACAAAATCTAATACAATTTCTCAAAAATCTTTCTTTGCTTTCCTAATTCATGGGGTAATTGCGATCATTTTTATTCTGGAAATGGGCAGTCTTCGTGATGGTGCAATAATGTGGTTGTCAAATATAACACCAAGATTGGGAACAGTCTGATCTGCTCAGTGAGTTGCCAGAAAGAGGATGGACTTGGTGGCTAGGGAAACGAGTTTGTGATGCGCAATGAAGATAATGCCTTTGGGCCTCCCAATACTTAACTGTAGGACTTTTCTGCTCATCCAGTACTAGATGTCGAACTAGTAGTCAGACAACTTAGGCATAGTCGAGAGACATGGTGGTGAGGCTGAGCAGTGCATAATCAGTGTAAATGTAGAAACTAACATCTTTGGATGTTGTTGCCAAAGGGCATCATGTAAATAAAAAATAGGAGGGGGAAAAGATAGACCTCTTGAGCACATAGTGCAGGAGTGGGAAAATATGCTGCTGCAAATGATTTTGTCTAAGATCACATGTATAGTAAAATCTTCGTTATCTGGTGTAAATGGGGAATAGACGGTGCCAGTTAATCAAAAATGGCAGTTACCTAAGAGTTCCACATTTTCGTAAGAACATAAGAACTAGGAGCAGGAGTAGTCCATCTGGCCTCTCAAGTTTGCTCCGCCACTCAATAAGATCATGGCTGATCTTTTCATGGACTCAGCTCCGATTACCCGCCTGCTCACCATAACCCTTAATTCCTTTCAACCAATCCTGGGTGATCTTATGGTCATGTAGGTATTGAGGTCTTATGTGAGGTGCAGGAACAGGCAAATCTAGTGAGCAGTGCGGAGGGAACATGGTCTTGCAGAACAATGGAAGGCTGAGGCCAGTGCAGGGGAAGGTTGCTTATATCATGTATACCCATGAGTTTGACAATTTTTATCTTTTTATACCTTTTCTGTGTATATCCACCTGCATGATAAGGTTGGTTGTCCCCATCTGATATTTCAGTGTATATACCAAATTCTCTCTCTTTTTGTTATGCATCCTTTATCAGTTTATCTTCTAACTTGTAGTAGCCACTAAAACCTCTTGAAAATGAGGGCTTATGCTTCCAGTTCCATTCCTATTCTATGGCCCTTGTTCATGTCAAACAAATTATGACCTCTACTGGCTCTCCTAATTGTTTCTAGACGACTGCTACATGATCTCCGTCTGAAAAGCAGAATCCCTTTTGCAAGTCCATAAATTTTTCCCAGGGTATGACCACTTCCTGGTCCAGTTTCAGAACTCTCCCTGCGTTTTCTGGCATTCCACATTGTTACTTCATTTTGCCAATCCATGTGCCTTACTTTCTGTCCCTCATCTCACACATATAGCCAAATGTTTAGTATGTGCCAGTGGCTTCTCCTGCTCTCCCTATAAGGGTGGCATCACTGGCCCCCTACTGGCATAGATGTTGCTCTAGTGCCAATTTTGAGTAGGTAACTTATCCTATACATCAGTATCACTTTGTCCATATTTAGTCAGCCTCTTATATGCCATATTCTGCTCCTCATAATTTTACAACATATGCGTATATGAAGTGCATGGTGCCTGTTCGGATTCTATACATGTATAATCAGTGCCAACTAGCCTCAAGGAATATAGCCTTAACTGACTGATTGCTATATTGTAAAATTACTGTTTTTCCATCATGACCTACAAACTTACCTGGCCTTTCCCCATTTTTGGCCCTTCTCTTTTGTAATATACAATGTCCCCTGGATTATAATTTATTTCTGATGGCCTTATAAGTTTTGCTAAACTTTCTCTGAAACTTTAGCCTTGATAAATGCCCTTTGCATTGCATGCAGGGCATTCGATTGCTTAGAAAAAAAATGGAACTAATTGCAATTCCCATCCAAGGGCTGGGAATGATCTTACATCACCAAAGGTATTTTTGGATTTCCCCTACAAAATAATTAATATGGACTATAGCTTCAACCAGTTGAAGTCTCACAGGTATGCGAGGAGAAAGGGATTGGTAAAGACAAATGTAGGTCCATTACAGTCAGAAACAGGGAAATTTATAATCATAGAGTCCCAACAGTGCAGAAGGAAGCCATTTGGCCCATCGAGCCTGCACCAACAACAATCCTACCCAGGTCCTATCCCCATAATCTCACATATTTACCCTGCTAATCTCTGTGACATTATGGGGCAATTGAGGATGGCCAATCAACCCAACCCACACAATGTTGGGCTGTGGGAGGAAACCGGAGCACTCAGAGGAAACCCACACAGACACGGGGAGCACGTGCAAACTCCACACAGTCAGTTACCCGAGGCCAAAAATGAACCTGGGTCCCTGGCGCTGTGAGGCAGCAATGCTCCACTGTGTCACCGTAATGGGAAGCAAAGAAATGGCTGATCAACTGAAAACATACTTTGGTCCTGGTTTCACAAAGGAGGACACAAATGAGATACCAGAAATGTTGGGGAACATAATATTTAATGAGAGAGAGGAACTGAAGGAGATCAGCATTAGTAGAGAAATGGTGTTGGGGAAACTGATGAGATTGAAGGCCAATAAATCCCCAAGGCCTGATAATCTACATCCAGAGTACTTAAGGAAGTGGCCTGAGAAATAGTGGATGAATTGGTGGTCATCTTCCAATATTCTATAGATTCTGGAATAGTTCCTACAGATTGAAGGGTCGCTAATGTAACCCCACTATTTTAAAAGAGAGGTAGAGAGAAAACAGGGAATTATAGACCAATAAGTCTGACGTTGTGGGAAAATTCTACTGCCCATTATCAAAGATTTTATAGCAAATAGGAAAACAGTAGCAGGATTGGACAGAGTCAGCATGGATTTATGAAAGAAAAATCATGCTTGACAAATCTATTGGAATTCTGCAAATTGATGAGGGGGAGCCAGTGGATGTGGTTTATTTGGACTTTCAGAAGGCTTTCAAAAAAGTTCCACATAAGAGATTAACATGTAAAATGAAAACACATGGGATCAGGAATAGTGTATTAGATCGAAAACTGGTTGGTAAACAGGAAACAGAGTAGGAATAAACAGGTCACTTTCCAAATGGCAGGCAGTGACTCATGAGGTACCACAGGGATGAGTGCTGGGACCCCAGTTTATTCACTAAATATTTTGATCATTTAGATAAGGGAAATAAATGTGATATCTCCAAATCTGCAGATGACACAAAGCTGGGTGGGAGAGCAAGCTGTGAGGAGGATGCAGAAATCCATCAGTGTCATTTGGATAAATTGAATGAGTGGGCAAATGATTGGTAGATGCAGTATAATTTGGAGATTATCATCCAAAAATGGGAAGGCAGATTACTATCTGAATGGCCATAAATTAGACAAGACCTGGGTGTCCTCATACACCAGTCACTGAAGGCAGTTTAAAAAAAGGCAAATGCTATGTTTGCCTTCATTGTGAGGGGATTTGATTACAGGAGCAAGGATGTCTTGATGCAATTATACAAGGCCTTGGTGAGGCCACACCTGGAATATTGTGTGCAGTTTTGGTCTCCTTATCTGTGGAAGGATGGTGAGACTGATGTATGAGGAGAGATTGTGTCAATTAGGATTGTATTCACTGGTATTCAGAAGATTGGGGTGGGGTGGGGAATCTCTAGAAACCTATAACATTCTAATGGGACTAGACTGGGTAGATGCAAGAAGGCTTTTCCCAGTGGTGGGGGTGTTCAGAACTAGAGGTCACAGTTTGAAGATACAGGGTAGACTGTTTAGGACAGAGATGAGGAGAAATTTCTTCATCCAGAGAGTGGTCAGCCCATGTAAGTCACTACCACAGAAAGCAGTTGAGGGCAAAACATTGAACGTTTTCAAAAGGAATTAGATATAGCACTTGAGGCAAAGGGGATCAAAGGATTGGGGGGGGGGGGCGGGGGGGAGGGGGGGAGGGGT
This sequence comes from Mustelus asterias, assembly GCF_964213995.1. Lineage (NCBI taxonomy): Eukaryota > Metazoa > Chordata > Chondrichthyes > Carcharhiniformes > Triakidae > Mustelus > Mustelus asterias. The sequence goes on along the minus strand of NC_135811.1, from coordinate 35,299,702 downwards.
GTGAGAGAATGTGGGATCAGGCTATTGAGTTAGAAGATCAGCCATCTGTTTATTGCTCTGTGGTTATTCCTAGGGTCCATTCTCCTGCCACAATTACCGGCATGTTAGAGCTACCAAAAGGTTCTCTGTTCTCATTTCTTTTGTTTATAGTTCATTCGTATTGATGGTTGTGCTCCCATTGAACCTTCCATCTTTTGTGTTACTGCTGAATGACTCATTGGTGCCATGAAAGTGCTGGACACAAATGTATCCCCAGAATTTTTTTTTTAATCTTCAGAGATTCCAAATGCATATCTCTTTCTGAGAATCTAATTCCAGTCAAAACCAGGAGCTTATCCATGTTCGATACTTTAGCACAATCCAACAATTTGAAAACAAGCACTGAACTAGGAATCTCAAAAAAGAATTTCTGCAATCTTATAAATAACCTGTTAAATTCCATGATATCGTTTTCTATTGAACAACCATCCATCCTTTTAAATTTATCAAAGTCTCATCATGCCCCATGTACATTTAATAGATCATCTTTATCAATTTTATCCCTAAATTTTAAGAGTTTATCCAAACCTCCCTCCATGTCCAATTGACAAGCTCTAGCTCCAAAAATATTTTGCACCTGATCCTGCTTCTGTTGGGAAGTAAAAGTGCTAAGGCCATAGCTTGCTTTTTCTTTGGTGAGGATGTAACCCATGTCCATGGATTCACTTAATTCTTCCATTAGTCATAAGGTTCTGCTTCACTGAACAATTGCGGAAAATCATACCCTGATACTTTATACTTGGTTTCAGCCGTTCTTTTCCAAAAGTAACTCCAATTAAAATCTTCTGTCTGAAAATAAGTCTTAGTTTCCAATCTTCAACTTTAGGCCAACAATTCTCTGCTACCAATGTTAACAGAATTCAAGTCAGTTGGTGAAGTCAAAATCAAGACACAGCTTTTCTTTACCGAGTTAATTTATTGACTTTGTTCAATCTCATACCTTTCCTTCAACCCCCAGTATCCCATCTGTCCCCTATTTATATGATCGAAGCACTTAATTAAGCAATGCCCTTCACCTGTGTTTCTTGACAATATAAACAATACAATTAACATACTATTAACATTATGGACTCCCTTCCTGTCATCCCCACCTTGACTTAGCTTCTTAGAGACAAGGTCAGCTACCCAAAGGAAACAGGACTTTAATTAGAGAAAATGTATTATTTACATATAGCAACAAAAATAATGCACTAGAAAGCCAAGAAATACAGTGAAGTTAAAATTCAGATTCTCTTAAAATATCCCAGGATCACTTCATGGACATCAGATTGAAAGCCTTTTCTATAAAGGAACAAGTTTTTCCACACATCTTTTTGCTACACATGAGTAATATTTTTCATATATGTTTACTCAGTATGCTTAACGTCAGCAACTATAACCAAACAAATTGATCTTCTGGAAAAGAAGAACCATCCAGTATCTGTTTATCATCATTCCCATATGATCCAGCAATGCTTCCCTTGACATTGATGAACAATAAGAAATCTTTTCACATACATTTAAGTCAATGTAAAGCGCACATATAGCATGTATTAAAGGAAAATATTTCTAAGCCTGATATTTACTCCGTTCAGTTCAGTAAATTTAATAAAATTGCCATGATATTGCATAATGCATTAGAAAATAAACTCGGTAAATTGTAATAGTTCATCAAAGGACTGGTGCAGGAGGGAGGGTTTCAAATTCGTGGATCACTGGAAAGTCTTCAAGAGAGGATGGCACCTGTACAAGAAGGACGGGTTACACCTAAACTGGAGGGGCACGAAGCACGGTAGCACAGTGGTTAGCACTGCTGCTTCACAGCTCCAGGGACCTGGGTTCGATTCCCGGCTTGGGTCACTGTCTGTGTGGAGTTTGCACATTCTCCTCGTGTCTGCGTGGGTTTCCTCCGGGTGCTCCGGTTTCCTCCCACAGTCCAAAGATGTGCGGGTTAGGTTGATTGGCCATGCTGAAATTGCCCCTTAGTGTCCTGAGATGCGTAGGTTAGAGGGATGAGCGTATAAATGGAAAGGGATATGGGAGTAGGGCCTGGGTGGGATTGTGGTCGGTGCAGACTCGATGGGCCGAATGGCCTCTTTCTGCACTGTCCCTACAGTGCAGAAGGAGGCCATTCGGCCCATCGAGTCTGCACCGACCACAATCCCACCCAGGCCCTACCCCCACATATTTTACCCGCTAATCCCTCTAACCTACACATCCCAGGACTCTAAGGGGCAATTTTTTAACCTGGCCAATCAACCTAACCCGCACATCTTTGGACTGTGGGAGGAAACCGGAGCACCCGGAGGAAACCCACGCAGACACGAGGAGAATGTGCAAACTCCACACAGACAGTGACCCGAGCCGGGAATCGAACCCGGGACCCCGGAGCTGTGAAGCAGCAGTGCTAACCACTGTGCTACCGTGCCGCCCTAATTCTATGATCTAAGTGCTGTTGAAATACTTGTGCAGTCTTTTTTTTAAACTCATTTTCTGCTCTGGTCACAAAAGCATTGAAATGCAAGTTACAGTACATTCATCAATTTCTCCACTTACACAAAGAGGATCAATTTATACTACAGCAGAGGGAAATAAATTGAACACTATAACCTCCATACATATGCCAGGGATAAGGATTTAAATCACGCGTTCAAATAATTCTTGTGCAGCATATAATATTCCTCGTGTTTATAATTTCTGCTACTTACATTAATGCTCTTCCGTTATCAACAAAATACCACAATAAAGTCTTCTGACATTATATACACAACAGAAACAGACCATTCATGCTGCTATTTATGCTCTATTCGAGCCTCCTCCCATCTTACCACATCAAAATCTACATCGCCATTCCCTTCTCCCTCATATGTTTGTCTGGCTTTTCCTTAAATGCATCTACACTATTTGCATCAACTATATCTTGTGATAGTGAGTTCCACATCATCAGTCTTTCTGGAAAGAAATTTGTCCTGAATCAATTATTATTGGATTTGTTGGTGACTATCTTATTCGATAGCCTCAAATTATGTTTTTCCCCATTAAGAGGGAACACTCTCACTATATTCTCTCTATCAAAACCATTTACAAGTTTAAGACAATAGGCCATTCCTCAACTTTCTTTTGCAAAGAGAAAAGCTCAGCCTGTCAATCCTTTCCTGTTATGTATATTTAAACATTTCTGGTATCATCCTTGTAAATCTTTTCTGCACCCTCTCCAGTGTTCTCCATCCTATTAACAATATGGCAACCTGAACTGCAATTAGTACTCAAAAGTTGGTCTAACCAAGGTTCAGTACAAGCTTACCATAACCTCCCTACATTTCAATTCTATCCTTCTTGAATTAAAGCCTACAGTTTGGTTCTTTAAAAATATATGGCTTTGCTAACCTGTGATGTAACATTTAGTGATTGGTGTATTTGTACTCTGAGATCCCTTTGTTCCTCTACCTCACCTGTACTTTAAACTTCCAATGCATGAGATCCCTATTCTTCCAATCAAATTGTATAAGCTCACATTTATCCATGCTGAATTTCATTTGCCAGTTATTTGTCCATTCTGCAAAATTATCAGTGATCTGTAATCATTTTTTTTGCTTTCGTGGCATGTGTAAATCACTGGCAAGACCAGCATTTCTTGCCCATCCCTAATTGCTCTTGAAAAGGTGGTGGTGAGCCACCTTCTGGAACATAGAACATAGAACAGTACAGCACAGAACAGGCCCTTCGGCCCACGATGTTGTGCCGAGATTTATCTGAAACCAAGATCAAGCTATCCCACTCCCTATCATCCTGGTGTGCTCCATGTGCCTATCCAATAACCGCTTAAATGTTCCTAAAGTGTCTGACTCCACTATCACTGCAGGCAGTCCATTCCACAGCCCAACCACTCTCTGCGTAAAGAACCTACCTCTGATATCCTTCCTGTATCTCCCACCACGAACCCTATAGTTATGCCCCCTTGTAATAGCTCCATCCACCCGAGGAAATAGTCTTTGAACATTCACTCTATCTATCCCCTTCATCATTTTATAAACCTCTATTAAGTCTCCCCTCAGCCTCCTCCGCTCCAGAGAAAACAGCCCCACCTCTCTCAACTTTTCCTCATAAGACCTACCCTCCAAACCAGGCAGCATCCTGGTAAATCTCCTTTGCACTCTTTCCAGCGCTTCCACATCCTTCTTATAGTGAGGTGACCAGAACTGCACACAATATTCCAAATGTGGTCTCACCAAGGTCCTGTACAGTTGCAGCATAACCCCACGGCTCTTAAACTCCAACCCACTGTTAATAAAAGCGAACACACTATAGAGGCCTTCTTCACAGCTCTATCCACTTGAGTGGCAACCTTCAGAGATCTGTGGATATGGACCCCAAGATCTCTCTGTTCCTCCACAGTCTTCAGAGCCCTACCTTTGACCCTGTAATCCACATTTAAATTTGTCCTACCAAAATGAATCACCTCACATTTATCAGGGTTAAACTCCATCTGCCATTTTTCAGCCCAGCTTTGCATCCTATCTATGTCTCTTTGTAGTCTACAACAGCCCTCCACCTCATCCACTACTCCACCAATCTTGGTGTCATCAGCAAATTTACTGATCCACCCTTCAGCCCCCTCCTCTCAGTCATTAACGAAAATCACAAATAGCAGAGGACCAAGCACTGATCCCTGTGGCACTCCACTAGCAACCTGCCTCCAGTCCGAAAATTTTCCATCCACCACCATCCTCTGTCTTCGATCAGATAGCCAGTTACCTATCCAATCGGCCAATTTTCCCTCTATCCCACACCTCCTTACTTTCATCATAAGCCGACGTGGGGGACCTTATCAAACGCCTTACTAAAATCCATGTATCCATGTATATGACATCAACTGCCCTACCTTCATCAACAGATGTACGGTTCTAGAACCGTACATCTGGTGTAGATGCACTCACAGTGTGTTACATAGGGACTTCCAGGTTTTTAACCCAGTGACAATGAAGGAAAAGCAAAATAGTTCCAGGTCAGGAAGACGTCTGGCTTGGACAGGAAATTGCAATTGCTTTTGTTCCCTTGCATCTGCTGATCTTGTTCTTTGAGGTGGTACAGTTCACAATTTTGGAAGGTGCTATTAAAGAAACTAGTTGCTGCACTGGATATTATACAAGTATATTTTTACACACTGCTACCACTATGTGCCAGTGGCGGAGGGAGTTAATGTTTAAGGTGGAAGCAGAAAAAAATCAATGATTTTAAAGGAAATTGGATGGTCACTTGAAAGGAATAAACTTGCAGACAGATTGGGGGAATGAGACTGACTGAATTGCTCTGCCGGGTACTGATCAAGCAGACTGCTTTGTCCTGAATGTTGCAAGGATCTTGAATGTTGTTACCAAGTGGCCAATATTCCTTATACCCAGATAATGTGCCTTATAGCTGGTGGACATATTAGGGAGTCAGGGAGTGAGCTGACGAATTAATTCCCAACCTCTGAGTTCCCCTTGTAGTGGTGTAATGGTATTGTCACTGGACTAGTAATCACAAAATCACAGAAACCCTACAGTGCAGAAAGAGGCCATTAGGCCCATCGAGCCTGCACCAACCACAATCCCACCCAGGCCCCACCCCCATATCCCTACATATTTCCCAACTAATCCCTCTAACCTACGCATCTCAGGACACTAAGGGGCAATTTTAGCATGGCCAATCAACCTAACCCGCACATCTTTGGACTGTGGGAGGAAACCCACGCAGACACGAAGAGAATGTGCAAACTCCACACAGACAGTTCCGGAGACACAGAGCAAGATATGGGGACTAGGTTCAAATCACACAGCAAATGGTAAATTATAAATTCAATTAAAATCTGAAATTGCACGTCAAATAATGACCATGAAACCATTGTTAATTGTTGTAAAAAAACATCTGGTTCACTAATGTACCTTAGGGAGGGAAATCTTACCTGGTCTGGCCTACATGCGACTCCAGATCCACCACAATGTAATTGACTCTCAAATGCCCCAGAAACAGAATTTATATGACTCAACCTGTTAAGTTTCCCCAAGACGTGATGGTGAGGGATTTAGTGATGGTTATGCCATTGAATGTCATGGGTAGATGGTTAGATTCTCTCTGATTGGAGATGGTCACTACCTTCCACTTGTGTGGCATAAATATTACTTGCCATTTATCAACCCCAGCCAGATTGCTGCCAGGTCTTGCTGCATATGGACACAAACACTATCAGATGAGTCGTACTAGGTACTAAACATTATGCAATCATCAGTGAATTTCCCCACTTCTGACCTTTTGATGGAGGTAAGGTCATTGATGAAGCAATGTAATCTGTTGTTTCCATTGTCCGCCTGAGATCAGTAGCTGCAATTTGAGTTCCAGATAAACAGGCAATTGAAATTTCAGTCGAAAAGAAAGACATCTATCTGAATAAACAAGCAGAGCTATCTCTCAGAAGTCACAATTAAAACATTGAGAGAGCAGTGGAGGGGCTATTTAGAATAAATCGGGTGAGGAATAATAAATGAGAGCCAGCATGGATTTGTTAAGGGCAAATCATGTTTGAAAAACTTGATTTCCATTTTTTGATGGGATTACAGACAATAGGGCAAAGCAGTTGATGTTGCATATATAAACTTCCAAAAGGCATTTGATAAATCATTCCATATTATCCTTGTTAACAAAACTGAAGTCCATGGGATGAAAGCAGAAATAGCAACACGGAAATAAAATAGATACAAAATTGTCTAAGCAATTAAAAACAGAAAGTTGTAGTGAATAGCTGTTTTTTTTAGACTGGAGGGAGGTATGTGGTATTCCCCAGGGATTAGCACTAGGGCCATTGCTGTTGTGATATAGATTAAGGACTTGGGCAGGATTTTCTGGCCGTGTTTGCCCGAAAGCCCCGCCCGAGGTCAATGGACCTTTGCATGGTCCATGTCCCACCTGCTGCAATTCCCATGGCAGGTGGGACGGGAAAATTCCACCTGGGACTTGGAAATATGGAGCACAATTTTGAAATTTACAATTGATACAATAAGGAACCAATATGAAATGTACCAATGGATCTCAAAAGGACACAGAGAGCCTGCCCGAATGGACTGCCAATTGGCAAATCAAATTCAAAAAAGTTAAATGGTATAACTATAAATGGGGTGCAAGAGCAGAGAGACCTGGGCATGATTATGCACAAATATTTGAAGGTGAAACAACAGGTCAAAGAAGCAATTAATAAAGGAAATCAGATCCTGGGCTTTATAAATAGCAGTATAGAGTACAAAAGCCAGAAAGTTATGCCAAATCAATATAACTGGAACAATGTGTTCAATTTTGGGCACACTTCAAGAAGGCCAAGGTCGAGATCATCCAGCAGCCTGCATGAAATAATTACTACAGAATTTATGATTTCCTTAAAATGCTAACTTAATTCAAGTAGGAGTCACAAAATCTTTCAGAAGCCAAAATAGACACACTATTTTCCCCCAAAGTAAAAGGTTTACTGATTTTTTTTCAAACCAGTCAAGTATTTTATTATGTTAATGTATAGCTTATTATAATTCTGAAGAAAATGGTGCAGTGCCAAATGCTTGTTATTTATGGCCCACTTAGCAGCTTTGATTTATTACGGTCACATTAGATTCCTCCACTGAAATGCAAGTTGTTGTAGCATGGCTATGAGATCATTTTCTTTTCAACAAATTAAGAAAGCCTCTGAATATCTCATTGGTTCTTTTAAATTGAAGAAGTTGTCTACCTATGTCAAAACAAAATTTGCACCACAATGCAAATACATTCAGAACTTTTCCCATGTTGGAGTATGATGTTGGCAACTTGTCTGCCAACTTAAAAAGCTGACTTAACAGTTTCAAAGAGGTTGACAACTCAAAAAAACTGAAGAACCCCCTCTCGTACCTTCGGTCACTTAATGCAAAAAGGATGCAGACTACACAATAAGGCTCCACAAAAAAAATAAACAGACAATCTGTTTTTTTGATGTGAGGGGGAGGAATCTTGGCCAGCATTTCAGAAGTGCCTTGTCTGTTTTGATCTGATAAAATTTTTCCTGTCTACCTGAGTGGGCAAGATGGAGACTCAGCTTCACATCTCAATTGAAAGACAGTGGTTCTAACAATAAATTGTTTTTTTAAGTCATGTGGATAGGTTTAAACCCACAAACATCCAATTCATAAGATGAGCGCAAAATTACATATGTGGACAGAGCAAGCATGTTATCAACTTCTCAATTTTTACAGTTCAATTCTGTAAATACAATGGGTCAAATCTTCCAATCATCAGTGATTGGACATATGACCGAAGGTGCAAGTCTGGGATCCTGTGGATGTCTTGGCACACAGACCTACATGGGAATTGCCTGGGAAGTTTCAACTTTGATAGGCAATATCTTTGCTCCTCAAGACCCTTTGCAAATGTCTCCAACTCTGAGTTAGAGTCAGAGACTTTGGGCAGTTCCATGATACTTCGCTGGATAGTTACCCAGGAAACATTAGAGTGATTAAAACCTAGTCTGCACCTGGGTAACTCCGCAACCAATCAGGCCTAACTACTCCTCCCAATTACCTCTGACAACCATCCCTTCCAGACCCAACTACTTACTCTCCAACTACCTTCCCAACTATACATCTACCTTCTCAACCTGACCACCCCTCCGATCTGACCATTCCCCCCGATCTGACCTCTCCCACCCGCCTATCTTCCTGACCACCCCACTACCCCCAACCAGTTGCCTAACTTATCCCCTACCCACCTCATCCACCAAACCATTCCCTCACCCAACCACCCATTTAACCACTCAGACATTCACTAACATTCAAACTAGAACTTTAAATTTACCATAAGGCAAAGAGTGCTGTACAAAAGTTGTGTCCTGTCTTTACCCAACTTTATTCCACTCCAAAGGAGTTTCCCGATGGGACACTGCATGGCACGATCTGTGAAAGCTAGACTCAAAAGACCCCAGAAGAATTGCATAGCAGCATCAAGGCAGGGGAATTTTTGAGCTACAGAAATCCAACCATCACTACTGAAGATCTAGGCCAATATTATGTATACAAATAGTTTGCCTATCTACAACAGTTTGGAAGCATTTTAATCTGTGACATTCTCTAATATTTTACCATGATACAAGGTTATATAAAGGAAAGTGTCTAATTTTTTTCAATTATTAAGTGTGAGAGAAATATAAGAATAAATCAATTCTGTGACATACCTTGGTTGATAGGCAAGGGGTAAAGCTTCAGTGACTACCACACTAGATGTTGCTACTGCCAACCTTTTCACCCACTGATTACAATCAGTGGCTTCCCCAAAACCCGCAACCTTCCAGGAAATGAATTCTACTCCATTTGTTTTGAGATAGGATCATAGAACTCACGACATACCAGGACTTGTATCTAGAGCTGTCCTATCTGTACTGCTTAGTTTGCACATCATGGTTCATCTGCCTCTGTACCAAAAATAGCTTGAGATATTTTAATTATTCTTCTTGAAGAGGAAAATACATGGCATGTCAATTCTATTTGGCAAGATCTGTGTGGTATAATTTAAAGACAATTCCCTCTTGTTCTGGATGCCCCCCACGAGGACATCTCGTCTTTGTGCATCTGACATATATCCTTTTATCAGTTCAAACCTGTCAATTAGATCTCTTAGTCTTTGAAACTCACGGAAACACAAATCAAATTTATGCAACCTGTCCTCTTCATTTAACCCTTTTAATCCGGGTATCATTGTGGACTTACTTATGTTGTACTCTCTCCAAGGCCAAAATATTCTTCATGAACTGTGCTGCCCAAAATCAAATGCAGTACTGCAGATGGGAGCGAATCAATTTTCTGCAGTCTCACTTAATCCTGGCGTCATTACGTAAATTTACACATATTTTGAAGAATCTATCATGGAGCAGGAAATTGGTATGATTTGTATCTGTCCCTAGACTAAGAAAACAGGCCAATTGCAACATCCCACTTTCAACAAATAACTATTTTTTATTTTAAACATTACTACAAGATTTTAAAAGGAAAATTACAGGATTGTTTAATATCTTCAGTTGTAAACAAATGTCCAGAATTATAAATTCTACCATAATGTGGCAAGTGGCATCTTCTTAATATGAATATAATTCTCTTTATCATTAGTTAGCCCATGTCAACTGCAATCAGGTCTGATTGTATACATTAATTCATATTAACGGACAGCTGTAAAAGGTTGCTGAAGAAGATTGGGTCACACGGAGTTGGGGGTAGGGTGTTAGCGTGGATTGGGGATTGGCTATCCGACAGGAAGCAGAGAGTCGGAATAAATGGGTGCTTTTCTGGTTGGCGGATGGTAACTAGTGGCGTGCCGCAGGGATCGGTACTGGGGCCTCAACTATTTACCATTTATATAGATGATCTGGAGGAGGGGACTGAGTGTAGGGTAACAAAGTTTGCAGACGACACAAAGATAAGTAGAAAAGTGAATCATGTGGAGGGCGTAGAAGGTCTGCAGAGAGATTTGGACAGGCTGAGTGAGTGGGCGAGGATCTGGCAGATGGAGTATAGCGTTAACAAATGCGAGGTTATTCACTTTGGAAGAAATAATAGCAAATCGGATTATCATCTAAATGGAAAGAAATTACAACATGCTGCTGTACAGAGGGACCTGGGGGTCCTTGTGCATGAGATGCAAAAACCCAGTCTGCAGGTGCAACAGGTGATCAAGAAGGCAAATGGGATGTTGGCCTATATCGCAAGGGGGATAGAATATAAAAGCAGAGATGTCTTGCTGCATCTGTACAGGGCATTGGTGAGGCCGCAGCTGGAATACTGTGTGCAGTATTGGTCCCCTTATTTGCGGAAGGATATATTGGCCTTGGAGGGAGTGCAGAGAAGGTTCACCAGGTTGAGACCAGAGATGAAGGGTGTTGATTATGAGGAGAGACTGAGCAGATTGGGTTTGTATTCGTTGGAATTTAGAAGGCTGAGGGGGGATCTTATAGAGACCTATAAGATAATGAAGGGGCTGGATAGGGTAGAGATGGAGAGATTCTTTCCACTTAGAAAGGAAACTAAAACTAGAGGGCACAGCCTCAAAATAAAGGGGGGTCGGTTTAGGACAGAGTTGAGGAGGAACTTCTTCTCTCAGAGGGTGGTGAATCTCTGGAATTCTCTGCCCACTGAAGTGGTGGAGGCTACCTCGTTGAATATGTTTAAATCATGGATAGATGGATTCCTGATCGGTAAGGGAATTAGGGGTTATAGGGATCAGGCGGGTAAGTGGAACTGATCCACTTCAGATCAGCCATGATCTTATTGAATGGCGGGGCAGGCTCGAGGGGCTAGATGGCCTACTCCTGCTCCTATTTCTTATGTAAATAAAGAGGGTTTCCAGTTAAATAAAACAAGAGTGCAACCTGAGCAGTTTCAGTGCCTTCAGAAAATGGGTATAAAATTACAACTCAAACACCATCTATGTGCTGTTGAATATTTTCCTTCATGATGTGCAGGTATCCTATTCAGTGCAATTTGAGATGAAGCATTAGCACAGATGGATGATAATAAAGCTCACTGGGATACTGGAACTGATGCATTATACTGCAGGGTTACTAGTTAACAAACTATTAATGTTTACAATCTTTATTATTGTTTACAAAATAATTTGCACGCTGGACTAATGGTTTTGTTCTGGTATGAATTCTCTAGGCAATGTTATGTTTTCATAATCGCCTGGAGAAAGGAAAAGGTATTGCCCAATGTAACTTTCTTGATCCACACAGGCTCAATGTTTGTCTCTTCCTAGCAGAAGATCTGCTATTGAAAAAAGTGCCTATAACACCTCAGGAACTATACTGAGCCTCTAAAAAAAACTAAAATCAAGTAAAATAGCATTATGAGGAATAATTCCCCAATTTGGTGTATCAGCAGATACTGGAATCCGTAGGGAAATTGTAAAGTATTCCTCTCAATGAAATCTACAGCACAGAATAGGTTATTCTGCCCATCAAGTTTATACTGGTGCCAATAATCCAACTGAAGGTATCTACTTAACCCCACTTCCTTGCTCACCTTATATATTCTTATTTTTAAAATATTTATCCAATTCCCCACAAAATATGCTTAGTCAATTTCTATTAAAGACAGCCATTTGCTTCATTAAAATACAGCCCTACAATTCTCTGAGCGCGCAATAAATCATTGGATAAGCATTCAATTCTATTTTAGTTCAGGTTGCATCAAGATATATTTCTGGAAACAAATCATGTGGATTACTAAATTATTTAGATAATACGACAACATTGTTTCAAAGTCCATCATCTCGAAGTATAGAATTTGATTAAAATGTCTTTTGACAACAACATACATGAACATACATGAACATACATGAACAATACAGTCCTCCAGTCATGTCGCATAGATTTGAAATGAACAGAAAAATTATGAAAAATCCTAACGGTCCTGGAATAATTTAAGTTGAAAGGGAAAATATATTTCTAATTTTGATTTAATTTGGTTATAAATCTTCACTACACCAGTTTAATGTTAACTTTGTGCAGGAGCATTTTACATTCAGACTGACCCAGTTCACACAGTGGATGGTGTTTACATGTTGTTAGCATGTATGCTTAACAGTGCAGTCACCCCTTAACTGATTTAAAGCTACATGTATTATTATCTCCTAGCGTTGAACTGGACTTCAAGCAACAAGAGGACAAGTTCCAGCCTGTTATGAGAAAACTACATCCTACTGAAGAAACTCAGATTTCAACCCTGCCTTACTCACAAGAATTCTGTTCATCCGCCTACCAAAAGCAAAAACCTAGCAAGACTGAATCAAAAAAGCATGGGAAATGGAAACTGTGGTTTCTTTAACTAAACTATTAAAGATTCCAAATGTCAATTCCATTCATTTGAAGTGACCCCTTTTTGACTGGTTTAGAAGTTGAGCTGAATACTCAATACTCAAGAGTTTAAAATCAGCCATCAATGCACAAGGCAACATTCAGTTCAAATGATCCATTTCAAAAGATTTTCGTTCTTATAAATCACTACCATGCAGGGACATGAAATAACCTACAGTTTTTTTTATTTACAGGTCACAGACGGAGAGTAAAATAATAATTTAAATGGATGTATTCAAAAATCATTTGTATTAATCCTGCAAATACTATGATTTGGCCTGTTAATGTCAAGCTGTCATTTCACTTTGCTAATAAGCAAGATACTCTGATACATTCATCCATTAAAAATACAGCAAAAACACTGAGAAAGTTGTACTTTTATAGGGATTTTCATTGTTATGTTTAATTCAAGAACCTTAAGTCAAGAGCATGAAATTAACATTTTAAAGCACATTACAGATTAGGGAGGGAAAAGCACAATTCTTCAAATAGGCACATCGGTGATAAATGTCAGTGATGCTTGTCAGAAGGTTTTTACTTGCCAAGTGATAACCCTGCAAATCTGCTTACAAAATAGAATCACATTTAACTTTAATACCATACAATGCTTTTCCAAATCTGCATTATGTATGATCCATATGAAAAATCTGAACTATGCCGAAATGCACAAGCAGTGACACATCTTTAATCATTTCCAGTTGATAGCTCTGAGTGCAGGGTATATTTTTCTCCATTAGGAAAATTTTAATCTACTGGTACTTGAAAATCATGTTGATTGGAAATATCGATCATAAATGTATGTATTTTGTTTTTCCAAGAGGAAAGGAAGAGAAGAATTATTAATAGCCACCTAAAAACAGTTTTTAAAGATCTGTGCATAACGTAAAGTACGTTATACGAAGCTGCACATGAACGATGATTTGATTGCACAGGATTAAGAGTTATATTGCTTTACATTACAAAACTAAATGCTATGAAGAAACCTTCACAGAACACTTAAAATAGCATTTGTTATACGTACACCTTAGAGTTCACAAGTACTTTGCACTACAAATAAAACTTTGTTTTCTTGCAAAGTTTTACGAGTCAGTTGAAGGCAAATATTAAGCTAAAGTAATGCAACAGGCATATATTGAACAGTATATATATGAAACTGTCTAACTGTAAAAACTGATTAAATAAATCACTATTTCGTTATGTAGCGTAATCTTGCTGGAAAATTATTTTAACATTTATCTTTGAAAACTATTACAATAAATGCCACAAATTTTACATAAATTTCAATATTGTTTTAATTTGGAAATTAAATTTAAGTAGTCCTTGAAACCAATATTCTATTTCATAATATATTAAGTTTGAAGGCTTAGAATTTATTTTTTTAAAATAGCTCATCATTATGCCATTGAGAATATAAGGAATGCCAAATGATTATTTTGGAGATCAAAATTATGCTATACCTGGAGCAAACCAAATATTTGAATTAAACATTAATTGAAAACAAGGATCTACCTAAAGGTTAAAACTATTCTCCCTCAAAAATCTGTATTTAATTTTAAATGATTTTCTATTTCCATATGTTTCTATCTAAATCCCTAGAGAGTTTTAATTTTTAAGCAACTGGAATATTTAGCTAATTAACATTTGTTTTTAAACCTGTACAATCACCATTTGGAGTATGACATCTCATACTATTGTAATACAAATGTCATTTGAGGAAGAAAATCTGCCATCCATACCTGGTCTGGCCTACATGTGAATCCAGATCCACAGCAGTGACTCTTAAATATCCTCTGAAATGACCTAGCAAGCCACACAGTTCAAGGGCAGTTAAGGATGGGTAATAAATGCTGCCCAGTCAGTGACGCCCACATCCCATCAGTCAATAATAATGAACCCTTTTGCTCTGGGTATACATATGGGGGAGAGCGATTTCCTGTTTGCCATTTCAAGCAAAATCAGAGGAATCATCTGCCATGATAAGGAACCAAATCCGAAAAGGTAACCAAATACATTTTCTATTCTTCTCCCCGAAGAAACAGGCTGCCCACATAAATGCATCCATTACAAAGGGCATTCAAAACATGATCCATTTTGATCTTCATTTGTGTAGTACCCCAAGAATTTGTGAAAAGGAACTGAAACTTTCTCTACGAGTGGGCAATTTGTATTACAAAATATCACTGTGATGACTCCCATGAGGTCCATGGGGATCACTGTTTGATGGACGAGATACCCTGGTAACAGGCATTAGCTTGCCCAACTGGAACTCATTACGTGAGCCTTTTATAAGGCCGGCCCTGTCCTGCTGAACTGTAGTCCCAGGAAGGGACCAGTGTGTGTACACAAAGTTTTATTTTGCATTCTATAATAAACTATGTTCCTTTCCAGTCGAGCTTCTTGAGTCAATACATTGGCGACCAGAAACAAAAAAAATTTTGGATAATCTTGCCTTGCCTTTCAACGAACCTGGTAAGACAGTGACGGAAGATATTGAAAATGCTGCTGTTTGGGATACTGGAAACTTAAGATGCGGGTGTGGAGGATTGGCCCCAGTATGACAAAAGAATGAGATGTTTCTTCTGGGCAAACAGAATAGAAGGGGAGGACCAGCAAAAAGTCATTCCCCTGACCGTCTGTGAGGCTAGTAAGAAATTTAACAACACCAGGTTAAAGTCCAACGGGTTTGTTTGGTAGCAAAAGCCACAAGCTTTCGGAGCCTTAAGCTCATTCTTCAGGTGAGTGGGAAACTGAGTGGTCGCTGAGCAGAAACTGATAGCCAAGTTCCGCACACATGAAGACGGCCTCAACCGGGATATTGGGTTCATGTCACACTGTCTGTAATCCCCACAGCTTGCCTGGACTTGCAGAATCTCCCTGGCTGTCCTGTCTGGAGACGATACACATCTCTTTAACCTGTTTCAATGCTCTCTCCATTCACATTGTTTGTACCTTTAAGACTTGATTAGCTCTAAGTATTCGCATTCCAACCATTATTCTGTAATTTGAGTTTGTGTCTTTATATGCCCTGTTTGGGAACAGAAAAAAAAACAGACTATGCTTGTGAGGCTCCAGCTTTCAACATCATAAAGCGTTTAACCTACCTGGCAGCCACGGATTCAAAATCTTTTGACGAATTGGTAGATATGGTATTGAACCACTACAACCTTAAACTGTTATATAGCAAAGCTACAGGTTTAATACGCCAAATAAACTCCCTGGGGAATGGTCACTGAATTCTTACGCGACTATGGATATTGGTGTAACATTGAGTACGGGTCAGCACTTCAGGAAATGTTATGGGATCATTTAGTCTGTGGAATTGATAATATTGCAACCCAAAGAAACCTGCTGACTGAACCAACTCTGCACCTCAAAAAAGCCATACAACTGGCCCTTTCTTGTGAAAACATGGGAAAAGGAGTCCAGAAGCTTCAGGGGTCCATAGATGGTACCATCCTCAGCCTTGGACGACCTGCATACTGCAGAACCAAATCCCCAGCGGACAATGCTCGCATTTTCCATTTGCTGCCAAGAAAGGGAAATTGGAGTCGGAGGCCGCACGATTCCAGAACTAGACGAGAAGTCTCTTCACAATTCAGTGAGGAGAGAGCATATCCATGCTGCACTTGTAGCCATAGCGTCCGCCCTAGACAAGGCTACCGGAAAAGGCAAAATGCGTACCGCCCAGGCCAAAGAGTCAAGTCACCTCTGAATAGGGCCTTACAGATAAGCAAACTCAAGAATGAGGAATTGATACAGCTAAATTACATCCAAATTGGCTCCAATCAAGATTAAACTCCAGATAAATAGCCAGCCCCAAGATATGGAGGTAGACACAAGAGTCACTGTATCTATTATTGGGGAGCAAAATTTTAGGTGACTCCAATTGGGCATCTTGCCTTTAAGCCCATGGCACACCAAGGCTAGATTGGCCACATACACTGGTGGGCCCGTACGTATTGTTAGGACCACTGTAACCCCAATTATGCACGGGCAACGGACAATCTATCTCCCCTAACAATGGTGTAAGGACCCGGGCCCAGCTGTTTGGGAAGGGACTGACTACAGAAAATCCGCCTGGATTGGCCACAGATCTTTAAATTGGGTACTGGCATTTTATGCAAGGTCATTGGGAAGTATCCCGAAGTATTCCAGGAAGGCCTCAGGAAGATTAGAGGTACTAGGGCCAAGATCGACGTACACACAGAGGCCAAACCTAAATACTTCAAGGCACGACCGGTCCCCTATGCTCTGAATTGGAATGTCTAGAGTAACTTGGCATTAAACGCCCAGTACAATTTGCTCAATGGGCCGCGTCAGTGGTCAGTTTTAAAACCTGACAATTCGGTCCATCTCTGCGGGGATTGTAAGTTGATGGTCAACAGAGCCTCCCACTTAGTCAGATACCACACATAGAAGACTTGTACGCAAAGCGGGCTGGAGGTCGCATATTTTCCAAATTAGATATGAGCCAGGTCTATCTCCAACTGGAGTTAAGTTGTCATTCAAGAAGTATGCCACCGTAAATATAGTATAGAAGATGGTATCATCCTGTGGAGAGCCCAGGTGGTTGTCTTGCATCCAGGCCTGTGACCAATACTTCAAGGATTGTACAATGGAAACCCAGGAATTTCTCAGATGAAAATGCTCACAAGGAGTTATGTCTGGTGGCCTGGCATTGACCCTATAGTGAGGAGGATGAGGCCACAAAAAGCTCCATCGTCATGGGAGTGAGGGCCAACCCTTGATCCTCGGGGGGGGGGGGGGGGGGGGGCGGGGGGCGGAATAACCCCCACAAGATCCATGGGGAATCACTGGTTGATCTCTCTGTGGGGCTCATTGAATACGAGTTCCCCTGCTAACAGGCAGTGGCCTGCTCAGCTGGAACCATTACCCGAGTCTTCAGGCTGGGATTCTGTAATAAACTATGTTCCTTTGCAGTTGGGCTTCCTGAGTCATTACAATCACTTAAAAATGTCCTACTCTATGGTGATTACAGATCTCACACCTTGATTTCTCTTCTACCACCCATTTTGCTTCCAAGATTTCGTAGTTTGTCTTTCTATATTGCAATCTCCCTTCATCTCACAACCAGTCCTCCCCCAATCCTGTCCTCATGTACTGCAAGAAGTTTAACAACACCAGGTTAAAGTCCAACAGGTTTATTTGGTAGCAAAAGCCACACAAGCTTTCGAGGCTCTGAGCCCCTTCTTCAGGTGAGTGGGAATTCTGTTCACAAACAGAACTTATAAGACACAGACTCAATTTACATGAATAATGGTTGGAATGCGAATACTTACAACTAATCCAGTCTTTAAGAAACAAAACAATGGGAGTGGAGAGAGCATCAAGACAGGTTAAAAAGATGTGTATTGTACTGCACCCATGCAACCCCAGTGTTCCTCCAGTAACAGGAATGTATTGAAGGGGAAGATACAGGAAAGAGACCATGCTGAATTATAAGACAGAAATAAAACTGACTAAAGAAGTAAAAACATAGCCTGAAAGGAAATTAATTGTGGAGGACTGGGCAAGTAATATTAAAGACAGTCTGTGAGGGGTAGAAAGGACGAAGAAACCAAGAGAACATATAACAGTTCAGAAGAAAAGACCACAGGATATGGCTCTCCTGTATGAACACCTTTAACACTTGGAAATAGTCGGTTTTACTACAGATAGTTACACAATTGTATTTTCATGAATAAAACATTGAAGATAAGTGTCAAATTGTGTTTTCTTTTAACTTTTTGCTTTCAATTAACAACTACTTATTTTTATATATTGTTTCAAGCCAAAATCAGTAGCTTGTATCATGTTGCTCGCCATTATCTGGATTTCTTGCTCCATGGATATTTAAATAATTATCATATTAGGTATAATGTTTCATTACCTGTTCAGAACAAAAGAGGGAACCAAATAAAAATAAAATGTGGTTTTGGAAGAACAAATTTGGTATTTGAAACATTAAAAGCATACTTTGGTTCAACATGGTAGTGGTCACAGACCAGGGAGGCTGCAAATAATTCATCTGACATCAAAAGTCTCCTTGTCAAAATTCAAAATTTAGTGAGACAGTTATATTTTTGATTCTTTTGAGTTAACTGGACTGATGCGATTTCCATATTCAACAAAATATATTGTTTTTCAGATCATTACTACCAAGTTATATTGCTGCTTAATATCACAACATTCAACATTTAAAATCAACATACTCCAATACAATATACATGTCTGGAAAATGCTCTGGAGTGTATGGGAGAGAAAACTACTATATTAGAACAAAATAATTAAGTTCTTTATACTCTTACATCACCTGCACTAATTCAATATGAGGGTATATATGGTGCTGTAGTAATGGCTTTCTTACAATAAAATGCAAATTCCAATATTAACGTCCCAGAACAGGAGAGCAATGTTCAATCAGTTATCAGCAAATCAGATTTCACTGCAGTCAAACTTTTAGCCAACTACAATAACTTTTTTGTTGTTTTAATAACTGGTTAACTTAATTGTCACTCTAATCCGTTTTGTTAAATGGAGAACTTCTGATGTATACTTTCTGGATAGAAAGAGGCCTGGAATGTGTAATTTCTCATTTTTACCATGTTTCTGCTCTGAGGTCCTCAATAAAAGGATCTGCATCCATAGGTCAAATAATATAATTATCATTCCCTAACAAAGCTTTGTTCAACAATTTCTGAAAAGTTACTACCTTATTAGTCATAGTGATCGTTCCACTCACCACACAAAGCATGAGTTCTGAGATTATGGGATGGAACCGATTACACTCGTCTGGGAACTCCTTACAGTCTTCTAACTCATACAACCATATAGGAGAAGCAGCATAGCGGTCATACCAGGAGAGACAAACATAAAATTAGAGCCATGACAGCTCTGACGAAGAGTTATCCTCGAAACATTGGTGCTATTCTCTCTCCATAGATGCTGTCAGACCTGCTGAGATTTTCCAGCATTTTCTGTTTTTGTCTCAGATTCCAGCATCCGCAGTAATTTACCTTTAGGTGAGAAAGCAGGCTGTGTTAAGGAGATACAGAGTTTACAGATGGCTATTGATAGGCTAGAAGAATGGGCCAGAATCTGGCAGATGGAGATAAGTGTGAGGTTATCCATTTTGGCCAGAAAAATAAAAGGGCAAATTGTTATTCAAATGGGGAGCAGATTCAAAGGGCGTCAGTGCAGAGGAATCTTTGTGCATGAATCACAGAAAGTGGGTATGCAGGTGCAGCATTTAATAAGATAAATTGAACCTTGGCATGTATTACTAAAGGACTGGATTTTAAAAGTAAAGAGTGTTGTTACAATTGTATAAGGCATTGGTGAGATCACACCTGGAGTATGGTGTCCAGATTTGGTCTCCTTACTTGAGGAAGGATGTGGCACTGGAAGCAGTTCAGAGGTTCACCAGAATAATTCCAGGCATGAAAGGGCTGTTGTACAAGGAGTGTTGAATAGCTTGGGCCTGTACTCACTGGAGTTCAGAAGGAGGAGGTGGGATCTGATTAAGGTATATAAAATGCTGAAAGGGATTGATAAAATGGACGTTGAACAGATGTTCCCCCTTGTGGAATGGTTTAGAACAATAGGTCATAGATATAGAATGAGAAGAGGTAGACTCAAAACTGAGATGAGGAGAAACTACTTCTCTCAGAGGGTATTGAATCTATGAAACTCACTGGCCCAGAGTGCCGTAGATGGTTTTTTTGAATCAGTATATTGAAGAGCTAATGAGGGAACAAGACTATCCTAGATTTGGTGCTGTGCAACGAAGAGGGCTAAGTTCATTATCTTGTTGTGTGGGTTCCTTTCAGGAAGAGTGACCATTATATGATAGAACTCTTCATTAGGATGGAAAATGAAGTCACTCAATCTGAAGCCAAAGTTCTAAATCTAAACAAAGGAAACTATGAAGGTATGGGGGGTGAGCTGGCTACAATAGGTTAAAAGGCATCACTAAGACAGGCATGAGCTAATGTTTAAGGTACAAATGTATGCATTGCTACAGTTATACATTTCTTTCTGGTGCAATAGAATAAAAGGAAAAGCAGCCCAACCATGATTAACAAAAAAAATTAAGAATAGTATTAGATCCAATGAGGAATCATATAAAGTAGCAAGAAACAGTAGCAAGCCTGAAGATAGGGTGCAGTTTAAAATTCAGGAAAGGAGGATCGAGAGATTATAAGAAGGGAAAATAGAATACGAGTAGCCTCGCAAGGAACATAAAAGCTGTCCATTATAAAGGAAGTGATAAAAGGACATTTCAAAAACAACAATGGGATTAGATAAAGTCAACATAGATTTATGAAAGGGAAATCATGTTTGGCAACTTACTGAGTTTTTGAGAACATAATTAGTAGAACAGATAGGGAGAAAGAATTATGTGGTGTATTTGGATTTTTTGAAAGCTCATGATAAAATCCCACATAAGAGGTGTGCAAAACTAAAGCACGTTGGATTGGAGGTAATATATTGACATGGGTTGAGAATTGGTTAGTAAACAGGAAATAGAGAGTAGGAATATATGGGTCTTTTTCAGAGTGACAGGTGGTGACGAGTGGGGAAGCACAGGGATCAGTGCTTGGGCCGCAGCTATACAATATGTATCAATCATTTGGAATCAGGGAAAAATGTATTATTTTCAAGTTTGCTGACAACATAAGACTAGGTGGGAACGTGAGTGTTGAGGGGGATGTAAGGAGGCATCAAGGCGATTTAGACAAATTGTGAGAGTGGGAAAATACATGGCCGATGCAGTAAAACGTGAAAATATGTTTAAATGGCGATAGATTAGGAAATGTTGATGTACAAAGGCAGCTGGGTGTCTTTTGATTTGATTTATTATTGTCACATGTATTGGTATACAGTGAAAATTATTGTTTCTTGGATGCTATACAGACAAAGCATATCATTCATAGAGTACAAAGGAGAGAAGGAAAGGCGAGGGTGCAGAATGAAGTGTGACAGTCATTGCTAGGGTGAAGAGAAACATCAACTTCATATAAAGGGCATGAACTGCGATGGCTGCACTGATGAGCGGGTATGATGCCATGTACTGCAACTGGATAACATGGCAGTCCATGCCCTCTTTCCATTCTATTGCATTAGGGCATCATATTAGGCACTCCCTGCCTGTAGCCTGTCATCTGTGAAGCACGGGGCTGAGTGCCCACCTAAACTGGCAGGCCTGCCTTTCCCACCTGGTGTAGAGGCCATTTTAAGGTCCACTTTTCATAGGTGCCTTGACTAGCTCCATGTTCCATCCTTCCAACCCCGAGCAGCCTTTTTCCAGCTGCCTGGCCTCCTTTTATTTTCTCCCAATGTCATCAGTTAAGCACAGGTTAAAGAGGTGTGTATTGTCTCCAGCCAGAACTGTCCTGGCTGGAGACAAGACACATCTCTTTAACCTGTGCTTAACCCTCTCTCCACTCACATTGTCTATACCTTTAAGACTTGATTACCTGTAAAGACTCGCATTCCAACCATTATTTTGTAAATTGAGTTTGTCTTTATATGCCCTGTTTGTGAACAGAACTCCCACTTACCTGATGAAGGAGCAGCGCTCCTAAAGCTAGTGGCTTGTGCTACCAAATAAACCTGTTGGACTTTAACCTGGTGTTGTGAGACTTCTTACTGTCCTTACTTGGCCAGACAGCATGCAATTGGATTCTCCTAGCACTCATGGACAGAGGTGGGCACCACAGTCACTTCTGCCCATTGGTCATGCTCGCCGACCAAAGGATTCTGGCCTATGTCTAAATTATTGAGTTATGTAGTGAACAGGAAAAAATCACAGAGCTGAGCCCTGAAGAAGTGCATATAATTGCAAATCTTGTCATTTCCTCCAAGCAATTTCTAAACTAATTTACTACTCTCATTTTTTCAAACCGCTTAAATTTCTTCAAGGCTCAAGTATGAGACTTTGACTAAGGACAAAGTACATGCTTACCACTTCCACCACATTTCTGCCATTCATGAAATTGATCATCATCCACCTTTCTAATACTGATATGGTTAGAGTAATTTTTCTACAAAAATAATTTGACTATAAAGTGTTTACAATAAGGCAATATTTTCTTTCATTTGATTAGACTGGATTTTACTTGAGCTTTTTTAAAAACTCATATTTCTGTAATGTTAGATTAGCTTAATTTACATGGCTGCATGCAACTTTTTTTTAGGTATTATGGCAGCAGTGTGAATCTCTTCTTGATAACAGCAATTTGGAGACATAATTAATATACAAAGGATCACCATGTCTATTCTCAAGCATATTACGTCATTGGTAAAACATAGCTATCTCTACTACCTGAGAGTCTAATTGCAGCTTTATTCAATTTAGATAGCAAAGGGCTTTGTTAAAGCAGAAGAAAGCCTCATGATTGCAAATCAACTTTGATTTGTAGTTCAGAGGGCCAAGTTCCTTATCTGAGATGTAAGACATGCAGAAATTTTCCATCTTGCTTCCAAACAGAATGAGAGGTTGTTAGCTAGCACAAACAGAACACTTCGCAGCACTTTAATAATCTAAACCAGTTTATCTTTGAAAACAAACTTAGAGGAACAAACCTAAATTTATGAAGCTAGCAAGTTGCATGTTATTATTTTTTATAACTCAGCATAGGGAAATAGATTGCTGTCACTATGAAAATTATGTTGTTCATTATTGTATTTTACTTAAAGAGTAGACAGTAACTGGTTTGAATCTCTATCAGTCTTGATGAGGGCTTTTCAGTTCAATTTCCGTAAAGAGCTGGACACAATTGCCAGGGTGTGCAACATTTTGGTGGCAGATGTACAGAGCAAAGCTCTGATGTTATAATCACTGGGCCGTGCTTTGGGTTAACAACATTTTGAATAGAAAAAGGTGACTCCGGATGTTAAGAGATGTAAGATGCACTGAGAGAGACTGGTGACACTGGTAACAGTCCCAAATATGCATATGCACTCTGAGTCGAACAGAGTTGCAGCTAGGCTCAGGAAAATTTCAGTTGGTCCTACTAAAGTTCTCACTTTTTTGTGCGATGTAATAATTTTGTAACAAGCACATTTATATGAAGAATCACTACTCCAAGAGGAATATTTGTTGGAATAAAAAAATTTAAAAGATTTCACACTTGAGAATGGTCTGTCAAATCAAATATTTCTATGATTTAAAAAATGTGAGAATAGCAGAAGATGAGCAATGCTCAACTGGAAGTGTCTCAATTATGAATATATAAAAAAGCCTATAACCAGAAGCTACATTAGGTCTGAATATTGATAATGAACAAAGCCAAGTGCACACTGAATTTCAACTTACCAAAAGTGCCTATTTCTTGTTTAAAATGTCATACTTAGACCTCATTATAAACACAAAATTGGGATGATGCCTGTTACTATCAGCTGGTCAAGGATCACTACATTGCATGAATTGTTTTTTGGATCAAAAGTTTATAATGATTGGGCTATTTTTTTCTTAAGGAAAAACTAAGGAAAGGAAACAAAGAACAAAGAACAGGCCCTTCGGCCCTCCAAGCCTGCGCCGCTCATGTGCCCAACTAGACCATTCGTTTGTATCCCTCTATTCCCAGTCTGTTCATGTGGCTATCTAGATAAGTCTTAAACGATCCCAGCATGTCCGCCTCAATCACCTTGCTTGGCAGTGCATTCCAAGCTCCCACCACCCTCTGTGTAAAATACTTCTCCCTGACATCTGTGCCCCCCTCACCTTGAACCCGTGGCCCCTTGTATTCGTCACCTCCGACCTGGGAAAAAGCTTCCCACTGTTCACCCTTCATAATTTTATACACCTCTATTAGGTCGCCCCTCATCCTCCATCTTTCCAGGGAGAACAACCCCAGTTTACCCAATCTCTCCTCATAGCTAGGACCTTCCATACCAGGCAACATCCTGATAAACCTTTTTTGTACGCTCTCCAAAGCCTCCACATCCTTCTGGTAGTGTGGCGACCAGAACTGGACGCAGTATTCCAAATGTAGCCTAACCAACGGTCTCTTCAGCTGCAACATCATATGCCAACTTTTATATTCTATGCCCCATCCAATAAAGCAAGCATACCATATGCCTTCTTGACCACCCTCTCCACCTGTGCTGCCACCTTTAAGGATCTGTGGACTTGTACACCCAGGTCCCTCCATGTGTCTACACTCCTGATGGTTCTGCCATTTATTGTATAGCTCCCCCTTACATTAGATCTACCGAAATGCATCACTTCGCATTTATCTGGATTAAATTCCATCTGCCATTTCTCCGCCCAATGTTCCAGCCTATCTATATTCTGCTGTATTCCCTGACAATGTTCATCACTATCCGCAACTCCAGCAATCTTTGTATCGTCTGCAAACTTACTGATCACACCAGCAACATCTTCCTCCAAATCATTTATATATATCACAAACAACAGAGGTCCCAGTACAGAGCCCTGCGGAACACCACTAGTCACAGACCTCCAACCGGAAAAAGACCCCTCCACTGTTACGCTCTGTCTTCTATGGCTAAGTAAGAAGTTTAACAACACCAGGTTAAAGTCCAACAGGTTTATTTGGTAGCAAAAGCCACATGGTGTGGTTTATTCGGTAGCAAAAGCCACGTGGTGTGGCTTTTGCTACCAAATAAACCTGTTGGACTTTAACCTGGTGTTGTTAAACTTCTTACTGTGTTTAGAAATCATAGAATCATAGAAACCCTACAGTACAGAAAGAGGCCATTCAGCCCATCGAGTCCGCACCGACCACAATCCCACCCAGGCCCTACCCCCATATCCCTACATACTTTACCCACTAATCCCTCTAATCTACGCATCCCAGGACACTAAGGGGCAATTTTAGCATGGCCAATCAAACTAACCCGCACATCTTTGGACTGTGGGAGGAAACCGGAGCACCCGGAGGAAATCCACGCAGACACGAGGAGAATGTGCAAACTCCACACAGACAGTGACCCAAGCCGGGAATCGAACCCAGGTCCCTGGAGCTGTGAAGCAGCAGTGCTAACCACAGTTATTTTACCCCAGTCCAACGCCGGCATCTCCACATCATGACTTCTATGGCTAAGCCAGTTCTCCACCCATCTAGCTAGCTCACCTTTTATCCCGTGAGATTTAACCTTTTGCACCAGCCTGCCATGAGGGACCATGTCAAACGCTTTACTAAAATCCATATAGACGACATCCACGGCCCTTCCCTCGTCAATCGTTTTTGTCACCTCCTCAAAAAACTCAACCAAATTTGTGAGGCATGACCTCCCTTGTACAAAACCATGCTGTCTATCGCTAATGAGATTATTCAGTTCTAAATGCGCATATATCCTATCTCTAAGAATCTTCTCCAACAATTTCCCTACCACGGACGTCAAGCTCACCTGCCTATAATTACCCGGGTTATCCCTGCTCCCCTTCTTAAATAACGGGACCACATTTGCTATCCTCCAATCCTCTGGGACCTCACCTGTGTCCAGTGAAGAGACAAAGATTTCTGTTAGAGGCCCAGCAATTGCATCTCTTGCCTCCCTGAGGAGTCTAGGATAGATGCCATCTGGCCCTGGTGATTTGTCTGTCTTAATGTTTCCTAAAAAACCTAACACTTCCTCCCTTGTAATAACGGTTTTTTCTAACACGTCTCTCTGAGACACTACCAGTCAACATGTCCCTCTCCTTTGTGAATACTGATGCAAAGTATTCGTTTAGGATCTCTCCTACTTCCTTTGGTTCTGAGCATAATTCCCCTCCTTTGTCCCTGAGAGGTCCGATTCTTTCCCCAACAACCCTCTTGTTCCTAACATATGTATAAAATGCCTTAGGATTCTCCTTAATCCTGTCTGCCAAGGACATTTCCTGACCCCTTTTTGCTCTTCTAACTCCCTGTTTGAGTTCTTTTCTACTTTCTCTGTATTCCTCCAGTGCTCCGTCTGTTTTTAGCTGCCTGGACCTCATGTATGCCTCTTTTTTCTTTTTGATTAGACCCACAATTTCACTGGTTATCCACGGCTCCCAAATCCTACCTTTCCTATCCTTCCTCTTTACAGGCACATGCCTGTCCTGCAGTCCTATCAACTGCTCCTTAAAAGACTCCCACATGCCAGATGTGGATTTACCCTCGAACAGCCTCTCTCAATCAACAGCCACCAAATCCTGCCTAATCCGGCTGTAGTTAGCCTTCCCCCAATTCAGCACCTTATCCATAGGACAACACTCATCTTTTTCCATTACTATCCTAAAGTTTACAGAATTGTGGTCACTATGTGCCACAAGTTTCCCTACTGAAACTTTGATGACCTGACCGGGCTCATTCCCCAGTACTAGGTCCAGTACAGCCCCCTCTCTAGTTGGACTGTCAACATATTGTTCCAAAGAACCTTCCTGTACGCATTTTATAAATTCTTCCCCATCCAGGCCCCCAGCCCTAAGCGATTTCCAGTCTATACAAGGGAAATTAAAGTCTCCCACTACAACAAACCTATTTTTTCTGCACCTGTCCAGAATCTCCTTACATATCCGTTCCTCAACTTCTCGTGGGCTGTTGGGAGGCCTGTAGTCTACCCCCAGCATAGTGACTGCGCCCTTCCTGTTTCTGAGCTCCACCCACAGTGACTCGTTACCTGACCCTTCCAAATTGTCCACCCTCTGCACCACTGTAATATGCTCCCTAACCAGCATTGCTACTCCCCCACCTCTCCTAGCCCCTTCTCTGTCTCGCCTAAAACACTTATACCCCAGAATATTCAGGTGCCATTCCTGTACTTCTTTTAACCAAGTCTCCTTCACTACAACCACATCCAAGTTCCATGCAAGCATTAAGGCTCTAAGCTCGTCTGTCTTGCCCATGACGCTCCTTGCATTGAAGCAGATGCACTCCAGACCTCCAGGCCCACTGAAGTCATCCTCCCCCAGAATGCTCTTCCTCTTAGATAGCCTTGTCTTGGCCCCAACCTCGTCCCCAGCCTCTATGCTTATTGACCTATTGTTCTGATCCCCACCCCCCTGCCACATTAGTTTAAACCCACCCGAACCACACTAACAAAACTCCCAGCTAGGATATTCGTGCCCCTCCAGTTTAGGTGTAACCTGTCCTTCTTGTACAGGTGCCATCCTCTCATGAAGACTTTCCAGTGATCCACGAATTTGAAACCCTCCCTCCTGCGCCAGTCCTTTAGCCACGCGTTCAGCTGTACAATCTCCCTGTTCCTAGCCTCACTAGCATGTGGCACTGGGAGTAGTCCAGAGATCGCTACCCTAGAGGCCCTGCTTTTTAGCCTACTACCCAACTCCCTGAATTGCTCTCGCAGGACCTCCCTGCTCTTTTCTGCCTATGTCATTTGCACCAATGTGGTCAATGATGTCTGTCTGGTTACCCGCCTCTTTTAGGATGCTTCCTACCCGCTCAGAGACATGAGAGAAGTCTATCCTTTCCTTAGTTTTCCTTAAGAAACTATTTCTTATAGAAGACTATTTCTTATAGAAAACAAAGATGACTGGTATTGAATTTAAAAAGTTGGAAATGATAAGAATTTACTTTTACCAAGTGAATTGTTGTGATTTGGAATACATTCCCTGAGAGTGTGATGATAACAGGGTCAATTGAGGCTTTCATAAGGGAATTGGATCATTATCTGAAAAGGAAAAATATTGCAAAGGGAAAAGTCCAGATGAATTGTTCCTTCAGAGGGCCAGCACTGTGCTGTAGCCATTCTATGAATCCATTCTATGGTTCTACAATTGGCTTGAGCCCATTGCCTCCTCTAGGTCTCTCATTAAACACAACTCAGATTACACTGAATTGTCTATTTACAGTTCCCTGCTGTTGTTTCATAGCAAACTGGAACAATGCATAATGCACCATTAAGTATCAAATTTATGGATCCTAAAGTAGGTAAAATGTATTACATCTCAGGGTGATGAGAGGATATGAAGACTTGAAGCTTAGAAGTTCAAATCACCATCCATAAGTCTAACCTTCCCCACATACTAATAAAGAACTGGTATAGAACTTATCTATTTTAATAATGACACTAATTTACTGTGATTATTTTGATATCATCAGAAAATATCACACTAAAATGGTATTCCTGTCACGTCAAAGTATGCCAACAATGGTGCATTTTACATGGTTTATATATGACAACTGTTCAATAACTAAACATGTATTGTTTCATACTTCAGTATTATTATTTTACAAAATAAAGTGCTTGGAATGCTCTTTCAAGATTATAAACTCAACATGCAATAGTCTGCAATTACAGTTTGCATTATTTAAGAATCAATCTACTTCCTTATTCACAATAGAATCAGTGGGAAACATGTTATATTTAAATCTACTTGACAACTATTTGCATTCTGCAGCATTTTAAACAAGAAAAACATCCAACGCACTTTAGAAGAAAAAATGAAAAAGGGTATGCTGAGGCATGGTCGGACAGTCTGGAAAATTGACCACTGCAAAAAGATTGAGGAAAATGAGGAGGCACAATGCCCTATGATAACAGTCACAGATAATGTAATTTGTGATTTTAGTTAGCAGGGTCTTGTGTGCTCAGCCAGACTCAAGGGGAGCATTTAGACATGAGCATGGAGCTAGGAGGCTCCAAGATGCCCAAGAATCTTAAGAGGTGAAAATAAATTCACAGATGAAGGTGATTGTTGAATGAGGAGAGCCTGAGCAGGGGTATATGCTGGTTTTAATACCGCTTATGGAAAAATGTCAACAAACATGGGATAGGAGAGTGAACTAGTGGTCAGGTGTTGGATTGAGAAACCAGCACTTGGATCTCATGGAAGGGATGAGTATAGAGATGGTGGGAGAATAGAAGAAAAACTGGGAGAAAAAATAGTGTGATAAAAGATCAGTGATGGGAGGATGAAAGGGTAAATGAGATCAGGGAAGGAACAATACAGTACGCAGTTTAACTATGTAGTCACTGAAATCAAAACGGACCTCAATCAAGATATAACTTTATAGAAGGAAATTTTATTGGAAGAGTAACATACCATTCAATTGCTTGACTCTATCAGCACAATGCTCAAAATATAATGGAATCTCAAAATATGAACCAAGCCAGCAAGTTTTTGTTCCAATTTTAATGGCAAAACTTGATATAACGCAAACATAAATCTATTACTTCTGAGTCAATGCTACTTAGGATCTCCATGAGGATTTCATGATAAAAATGTTAAAATTTTAATGCAGACCTCATCAAAATGCTCAAAGGAAAACTAAACCTTTACTGACTGAGCTAATTCTGGCCAAGAATCCCACCTTCTGCTCATCTTTAATATCCCGGACATGCTCTCTTCCACCTTCTTCCATCAGGAAAAAGATACAAAAGTCTGAGAACATGTACCAACTGACTCAAGAACAGCTTCTTCCCTGAACAGCTTCTTCCCTGCTGCCATCAGACTGTTGAATGGACCTACCTCGCATTAAGCTGATCTTTCTCTACACTCTAGCTATGCCTATAACACTACATTCTGCACTCTCTCCTTTCCTTCTCTAGGAACAGTATGCTTTGTCTGTATCGCGCGCAAGAAACAATACTTTTTACAATATACCAATACATGTGACAATAATAAATCAAATCAAATACAGGAGGGTGGAAAACATTAATAGTCACAATAACAAAAAAGTTAATGAAGGTGACCTTAATGGCCATAGATAGAGAAATAATGCGGGCGATTCTCCCATCCCATCATTTTTTAGCACAGCAGGCCGGGAGAATCATGCAGGGGCGATTTGCAGGATTCCCGTTTGCGTCTCGCTAGCATCTCCCAGCACTGGATTTCCGGCTTGGTCTGCTCCGCACCAGAAATTGGCGGGGAGGCGGGGCTAGCATTTAAATGATATTTTTAAATCGCTGGTTTTAGCCTCCAGCGCAGGAATTGGCCCTGCCCCCGAAATCTAATAATATTCACACTGGTGGCCTCTTCAGTGCACAGATTCTAGTGTGAACTCCCATTGAAAAACAGTGTGAACTACCCTCGCTTTTCCACAAATTCAATACTTAAAATTTTTGGGGGAGAATTCTGCCCAATATTTTAAATGAATTAGTAACTGGAGCTTCATTTAAGCACTGCAATAGAATCTAATTAAATACAACAAAGCCTGAATTCTAAAGCAACAGTGTTAATACAGTTCAAGTCCGGATTAGGTCACTATTGTTTGAAAACTATTACAGTACTATGGTCAAGGTTTTCTGCTGTATCAAAGTACAATGGGGTAGTTTCCACCTTGGGCACATTTAGTGAATTTTGCACTCAGAACTGCACTATTTTGAGCAGCATCTTTTCCTCTGAATTTTCTACTCAAACTCATTTTTGTATAGCAAAAATCAGCCATAAACCCTGGCAATAAAGTAGCCTATTACAGTGTAATTTATATTAAAACAATGCTTTAAAAATATTCCTTGATACATTTAAGAATGGTCACTTTCTGCAGTTTCATTAATACTATTGAAAATGGGTTTATCACAAAAAATAATTCAAATGAGAGTGTTTAGTCCATCACCGGTGAGTAACTTGATTTTAAATAACTGAAAATGACTTCAAAAAGTACACATTTGCTAATTTTATTGGTGCCAACTCGTCAGTTTCTCAATAAATTAAAAATAATTTATATTCCAGAAGTTTCTATAACTTCCTACTAGCACCCAACAACAAACCAATTCCAGTTTGAGAACAGAGTCAAGGAATATCTTCTGTCACCCATGCTTTTCAATGCTGTGGGAGCGAAGATAATAAGGATGGGTGCAGGAAGAGTTATCCAGAGAGATGTGGCTACATCATGGAAGGTTGCAGCATATGGAATCTTAGATATGTATATGACAACGCTCTCATAGCCAGAACAAAGGAACAGCTAGAGCAGGGCTTCCTAAACTGTGAGTTATGACCCCTGGTGGTGCCGTGAGACAAGATTACAGAGTCTGCGCTCCAATCCAGCAATGGCAGCCCTGGAGTTCAAACTAAATACTAACAGTTGTGAGGCCCCTTTGAATCCTCACTCTTTTTTCCTGTTTGGTGATTGTGGCCCAATCAGGATTGTTTGCTGCTGCAAGCAAAGCCTGTGAAAAACTGGGTGTTTCCTTTAAAAAAAACACTGCAGATCAAACAATTCCCCCCATGCTGAACTTCTCCTCTCCACTGTTCAGGAGCCAACCCCTCCATCCAAACTCAGGAGTTGAGGAATCAAAAGGATGACTAAGTACAGATATTGAGAGAAAGACAACCAAATATGGACATTGAAAACAAAGAAATTACATCTATGTTCTGGCAGCAATTGAAGAAGATATTGAGGGTAAAAACAGAAGAGGAAAAAGTAAAAGCAGATATTTGAGTGAAATTAAGACATGGACTGAGGGAGGCTTGAAGAAAGCCAGAAAAAGTACAAGACAATGTCAATGGTTCCACTATGGCTATGGTACAAATAATTAACAACAAAGAATTAACTTAACTTTAAGAGCTTTGTCAAAGGTCTGCAAACTAGATGTGGCTAATTTTGTGGGCAAATGTAATTTCTATTGCTGCATTTATGAAGGTGTACTGAAAATCAAGGCAACTCAAATGTAATTTGCACTTAAAATTCTGTGATCTTTTGAATTGGTGTGGTCAACAAATCATGCCAAAAAAACAACACAACCTAGCAGAATTTCCTGATCAGTGCCTTTATACTTAGCCTACCGTATTATCAAAATGACTTATTAACTGTTGTCAAGGATTTTCACATCATGCTAATGCAATACTCAGTCAAATTTGAGTTGTTCGTTTGTACAAATCAGCATTTTCACACAGGCCACTGAACCAGACCCATCTATAGGTTCTGTAAAAATAAATCCAATAAAGTATGAAATTTTAAAATGGCAGTATTTTCATCTTGATTGTTCTATGTATTTTCCTGTACATGCACAGATCAATAATCCCCCCCCCACCCCCACTCCCCAAAGTAAAAATATTCCTTTCAATTTTTGCATCTGTTTTCCCAACCTGTATTATGCCTGCAATCATGCAACCAAGTTTGTTATTTGTTTCTTGCTGTGCATTTTTGCTCATTCATTTCGTTCCTTGGTCAGTTATTTGCCTTGATCAGTTTCCCTTTGCTTCCCAGTATCTTGCCTAACTCTTCAAGACTGAATTTAACTCTGGGAGAGTTCAGAATGAACAGGATGCAAGCCGCAGAACACTCCCCTCCCTCCCCCCCGCCAGCGGAGAGATCATTGCAAAGCCCTGAATATTTTAATTCGTGGGCCTTATTTCACCCACCAAAGTCACAAGGATTGAAACCTGAACCAGCAAGTGGAAGTGGAAAATGAGTCAGGAAGCAAACTCCAGCAGCATTAAAACAAAACTCATTGGTGCTTCTTTTGGCACCATGCTGATGGCTGCAAGCTTTTGGTGGCACTTCAGCACCAGGTTGGCTACCCAATGCTGCTAAAACCCATTTTACATTACCCAATCATGATTGCTGTTTATCAGCAGCATTGAAGATATCCAGATTTCATGATGGAATAGGCAACTTCATATTATGTATAGGATACATTATGATACAGAAACCACCAATTTCTATACAAGTTTGCTGACGACACCAAGGTAGGTGGTGTTGTGGATAGTTTGGAGGGATGTCAGAAGTTGCAGCGAGACATAGATAGAATGCAAGATTGGGCGGAGAAGTGGCAGATGGACTTCAACCCGGATAAGTGTGTAGTGATCCATTTTGGCAGATCCAATGGGATGGAGCAGCAGTATAAAATGAAGGGTACCATTCTTAGCAGTGTAGAGGATCAGAAGGACCTTGGGGTCCGGGTCCATAGGACTCTTAAATCGGCCTCGCAGGTGGAGGATGCGGTCAAGAAGGCGTATGGCGTACTAGCCTTCATTAATCGAGGGATTGAGTTTAGGAGTCGGGAGATAATGCTGCAGCTTTATAGGACCCTGGTTAGACCCCACTTGGAGTACTGCGCGCAGTTCTGGTCACCTCATTACAGGAAAGATGTTGAAGCCATTGAAAGGGTGCAGAGGAGATTTACAAGGATGTTGCCTGGATTGGGGGGCATGCCTTATGAGGATAGGTTGAGGGAGCTTGGTCTCTTCTCCCTGGAGAGACGAAGGATGAGAGGTGACCTGATAGAGGTTTACAAGATGTTGAGGGGTCTGGATAGGGTGGACTCTCAGAGGCTATTTCCAAGGGCTGAAATGGTTGCTACGAGAGGACACAGGTTTAAGGTGCTGGGGGGTAGGTACAGGGGGGATGTCAGGGGTAAGTTTTTCACTCAGAGGGTGGTGGGTGAGTGGAATCGGCTGACGTCGGTGGTGGTGGAGGCAAACTCGTTGGGGTCTTTTAAGAGACTTCTGGATGAGTACATGGGATTTAATGGGATTGAGGGCTATAGATAGGCCTAGAGGTGGGGATGTGATCGGCGCAACTTGTGGGCCGAAGGGCCTGTTTGTGCTGTGGCTTTCTATGTTCTATGTTCTATGTTAAGTCATACTATATCTACATACAGACATAAACAATGTTGTGCCTTTGAAGTCAACAACCTGTAATGCAATCAGGAATTTGTAACAACTGAAATAAAAAATTCAAAAAAATTGCAAACAATCAAGCATATATATCCTACAAGACAGAAGCTGTAAAGTTGATCAGCCAGCCAAAAACAACCTATCTGAATATGGTTTGTAACACAATGCTTTACAAGTGTGCTTTAAAGCTTGGTCCCGAAAAGTTTAGTACAGATCAAAGTGTTCCTTTGTTGGTGCCTTCAGCAGCTGCTGCATCAATCTATTAATTTCAATTACCTATTATGAAAACAGAATTTTGCTAAGAACTGACATTTCAGCTAAAATAAAACCTTCTTTATCTGATGCAATCATTTGTGCAAAAAATCTTAGTTCAGCTTACAAAGCATAAACTTAAATAGTAATCTTTCTACCTATCTATTTTTAAATTACAAATTACTATTAATATAACATGCTGTGCATGTCAAAAACTATCCAGCTACATGGCATTAAGAACAGCAATTTTACAGAACATTACATTCTGTTTACACAAAGTTCAAGTTGGAGGCACACAAGCTATTCCTGTGTTATTCTTTGATTATGCAAATGAAGCACAACATTCAGAGGCTATACAAGATGATCATCAAGAATCTCTAACCTTACATCTGAGAATCTAGCATTTTCTTTGTTATTCCAAACATTTTTTGATTTCTACTCATCTCAATTCCACTCAGCACGGTTCAGGCAAAGTGAAGCATGCAAATGTCAGACAGGTCACCACTCAACATGAGAGAAAATTCCGAATATATGATTAAGAAACAGCAAGCAGGATAGAGAACTAGGCAAAACTAAGAAAAAGTCATCCATAAATGGAAAGGCTGCAAGATTCTTCAATTTTGAATAAAATTGGAAAATGATTTTCAAAAGCAGTAAGATTTGCAATACTGAATTTCTGCTACAGAACAAAGGTGAATAAATATACATTCTGAAATATCTGGATCTGACAGAATATCCTCGAAATAGACGTGTAAGTACAATCATGTTGCAGTGCTCCCAGCAGAATACCACTCATCTTAGAGATTTCAATTTAATGTGGAAGAAATCCATGGCAAGAGTTGTGAGCTTGAAATATTAATTGCCAGGCAGTTTAGCCAGCATCCACACTCTGCGCATTGTAGAAATATAGAGCTGGATTTTCATTCTGGGTCAGGGCCTGATGTTGGGAGAACTTACGGGACCCAGCCCCTCATGGCTTCAAACTGGATGTATGATGTGATGACTAAAAAAGGCTACAAATTGGTCCCCAAGGTCGAAATGGCTGTTGAATTGATAATGGCAGGCATGAGGAGGAGCCAGTCGTTCCAAAGAATAGGCCCGATTTAAAGGACAAACAGCTGCCATTATGGTGCTTGCCATTTCATTTACAGGTAGAAGACAGAGTAGACCAGTGGGCCAGCAACACTTCAGGCACTCATGTGAAGATGCCCCTGTCTTTCTGATGCCTCCCTAGGTCATTTTGGAGGCAGAAGAAGGCCATCCAACCAAACAAAGGAGACATAGTTGGAGGTGGTTCCTGCTGTAAGAAGCTGTGTCACTGTGAGAAGGACATGGGTTCAAATGCCACAAGAGGTTTTTTTAATTCATTCGTGGGACATAGGCATTACTGGCTGGCCAGCATTTATTGCCCATCCCTTGTCACCCTTGAAAAAGTGGTGGTGAGCTGCCTTCTTGAAACGTCATGCAGAGTTGGGCAGAATTGCAAAACCTTGAGTCACTAACTGAGTTCCAGCAGTGAGAGATGTCTGCCCACATGTAAGAGTTCCCTTAGTGCAAGGTCATGAGCACAGAATGGAGAAATCCATTGATTAAATTTGCTCTGCTAGGTCAAGGTTTTGAGTGCATGAGCCCCTTTGTGAATCAGTGGAATTATACATGTGGCATCATTCAAGAGTGGATGCAGGAGCTGCGTACTGACATGCAGAGAATGAGACACAAATTCTGTAGATTCAACTCATCTGTGGGGCTAACTACACAAAGATGTATGGAGTGAATGCACCCCATTTGTTGGTCTTTCTAAAGGCCACATGTACTGTTAAAGGGTTGAAGAATGCTTCCCCTGCCTTTCTGACTGAGGAACGATCTGCACAAAACCCTGTGACAGAGGCTGTCCCTGCATCATTATGTGGAGATGCCGGCGTTGGACTGGGGTAAACACAGTAAGAAGTTTAACAACACCAGGTTAAAGTCCAACAGGTTTATTTGGTAGCAAAAGCCACACAAGCTTTCGAGGCTCTGAGCCCCTTCTTCAGGTGAGTGGGAATTCTGTTCACAAACAGAACTTATAAGACACAGACTCAATTTACATGAATAATGGTTGGAATGCGAATACTTACAACTAATCCAGTCTTTAAGAAACAAAACAATGGGAGTGGAGAGAGCATCAAGACAGGCTAAAAAGATGTGTATTGTCTCCAGACAAGACAGCCAGTGAAACTCTGCAGGTCCACGCAACTGTGGGAGTTACAAATAGTGTGACATAAATTCTGATTCTAGGATCGCATGATAAAGACTCAGGAGGAAAAAAGCAGAAATATTTATGTGAAATAGTGTGACATAAACCCAATATCCCGGTTGAGGCCGTCCTTGTGTGTGCGGAACCTGGCTATCAGTTTCTGCTCCGCGACTCTGCGCTGTCGTGTGTCGCGAAGGCCGCCTTGGAGAACGCTTACCCGAATATCAGAGGCCGAATGCCCGTGACCAGTGCATCATTGCCAGTGCAGCAATGTTTAGAGGTGCAGTTACCAATTGCTCATTCACCAATTTGGTTTGTAAGCATGCTGCATGTTAAGCCAAAAATAAAACTTTATATACTAATTCTTTTCGTAGAATCCGCCTACACAATGTCACCTAAAATTCTATGCTTTCTATAAAAAAGTATAATTACACAATTTAAACATTATCTGCAGTTAGATCATAGGAGCGTATAATGGAAAGTTTTAGCTTGTCAACTTGTACTCTAACAAATTATTTCTGCACTATCAATAATCACTGGGTTCAAATACAAGTCATTATTGTTGCAAGAACAACATATTATAGAGTATCTTTAACGAATAAATCCACTTTAAAACAGTGTCATCAAACAAAATCTTTGAGCCACGTATGGAAATATAAGGGCAGATCAAAAAGGCAGATTTTCAGGAGTGTCTTGTAGGAGGAAAAAGCGGTGGGGTGTGGAGGAATTCCAGAGCTATGGCCTTGACAGCTGAAGGCACAGCCACCATTAGTGCTGCAACTAAAATCAGAGGATGCGTAAGAAGACATAATTGAAATAATGCAGTTATCACAAAAGATTGTAGGGTGAAGAAAATTATAGAGATTGGGCTGGGCAAGGATATGGAGAGATTTAAAAACAAGGAGAAGAATTTTAAAATGAGGTGCTGTTTAACTGAACCCAATATAGGACAGCAAGCACAAAGGCATGAGTGAATGGGAGATATCGAAAGTTACGCTACAGACAACAGCATTAATATTCTCTCAGTTGAACCCCATCATTATGAAATCTACTGCAAAAAACATAGGGGCAAAATATTCATCTAATTGGCTATCTATACATTCCTTTCTGGTGCAAGAAACAAGTGGCCCAACCATGGCTTACAAAAGAAATGAGTATCGTGTTAGATCCAAAGAGGAGTCATATAACGTTGCTCGAAAAAGTAGCAAGCTGGAGGACTGGGAGAAGTTCAGTATTCAGCAAATGATTGATTAAGAGAGGAAAAATAAATTATGAGAGTAAACTTGCAAGTTGCATATAAGTAGACTGTAAAGGTTTATTTTATTACCAAAGACAAATGTAGGTCCCTTACAGTCCAATACAGGAGAATTTATAAGAGAGAACAATGAAAAGGCAGAGTAATTAAACAACTACTTTAGTTCTGTCTTCACAGAGAAAGACATAAATAACTTCCCATAAATACTCAGCAATCAAGGGTCTAGTGAGAAGGAGCAATTGAAGGAAATTAGTATTACCCAAAAAATAATGTTGGAAAAATTAATTGGACGGGAAGCCAATAAATCCCTGATAATCTACATCCCAAGGAGGTGGCCATGGAGATAGTGGGTGATTTGGTTGTTACCTTCCAAAATTCTGTACATTCTGGAATAGCCTCAGTAGATTGGAGGGTGGCAAATGTAACATTGCCATTTAAAAAAGGAGGGAGAGAAAACAGAGAACTACAGACCGTTTAGCCTAACATTAGTGGTAGGGAAAATGCTGGAGTTTATTATAAAGGAGGCAATAACAGAAAACTCAGAAAATATCAACGGGATTAGACAAAATCAACATGGAACGGAAATCACTTTTGACAAACCAAGTGGGAGTTTTTTGAGAATGTAACCAGCAGAATAGGTAAGGGTGAACCAGTGGATGTGGTGTATTTGGATTTTCAGAAAGCTTATGATACAATTCCACGTAACAGGTTAGTGTGAAAAATTAAAGAACATGGGATTGAGGATAACATACTAGCATGGATTGAAAATTGGTTAACAGACAAGAAATAAAGAGTAGGAACAAATAAGTATTTTTGAAGCGGCAGACAGTCATTAGTGGGGTCCCAAAGGAATCAGTGCTTGAGCCGCAGCTATTAATGGCATACATCAATGATTTGGATGAGGGAACAAAAACTAGTATTTTCAAGTATGCTGATCACACAAATTTTGGTGGGAAGCTGAGTGGTGAGGAGGCTTCAAGGTGATTTAGACAAGTTGAGTGAGTAGGTAGATATGTGTCAGATGCAGTATGACCTGGATAAATGTGAAATTATCCACTTCGGATGGAGAAACAGAATGGCAGAGTATTATTTAAATAGTGATAGATGGGAAATGTTGATGTACAAGGGGACCTGGGTGTCCTAGTACAGAAGTCAATGAAAACAAGCATGCATTTACAGCAATTAGTTAGGAAGGCAAACGGTATGTTGGCCTTTATTGCAAGAGGACTTGAATACAGGAGCAAGAATGTCTTACTGCAGCTCCTTATCCAAGGAAGGATATACTTGCCATAGAGGGAATGCAACAAAGGTTCACCAGATTGATTCCTGGGATGGCATGATCATCGAATGAGGAGAGTTTTGATCAATTGGGCCTGTATTCACTGGAACCTATTAAATTCTGACAGTGTTCGACAGATGCAAGGACAAGAGCAGAGGATGCAGGAAAAACTCAGCAGATCTGGCAGCATCTGTAAGAACAGAAAGCAAAATAATTCGCCGAAGTCTTGTTCCCATTCACGCCAACAGGATCAGGGTCCCACCAATGGCACACCCCCGCCACGGGTTTCCTGGCGGCAAGGGGTGCATTCAACGGGAAACTCCATCGACAATGGCAGAACCATGGGATATCATCACTATCGACCAGTGTGCCACCAAACACACCATGGAGAGGGAGAAAATCCCACCCGATGTTTGAAGTCCCTTTGGCTCTTCATCAGAACTAAAGGGAGGGAGAATGAGTTAGGTATTATGAGTTTGATATGAAAGTGTAGCTGTGAGAAATTGCAACAAAAAGTAGCAACTTTAAGAACAGAAGCCAGATGGTATGGTGTGGGAGGGGAGATATAGTATGCATTGAGGTAGGGATGTGGCTGAGGGGTGGGAGTGTGCTCACAAGGGCTCACAGAAACCGGGTAGGCCACTTAAACGTAAGACTAAAATGATGAGAAATTTCTTCACTAAAAGAGTGATAAACCTTTGATATTCTCTACCACAGAAGGTTGAGGAGGTCAAATCACTTAATATACTTAAGAAGGATATCAATCAATTTCTAGACTAAAAGTGTCAAGGGGTAAGTGGAGAGGGCATTATAATACGGCATTGAGGTACTGGATCAGCCATGACCATATTGAATGGTGGAGCAGGCTCGAAGTGTTTCTAACTCTCTCAAACTTCATTGCTGAATAAAGTAAATATATAACAAATGAATCTATATTACAAAATCATCCAGTAAAATGGAAAGAGTCACTAGATTATTAGGCTGCACGAAATGTGATCAGCCATGATCATATTAAATGGCGCTGCAGGCTCGAAGGGCCAAATGGCC
Organism: Mustelus asterias; assembly: GCF_964213995.1. Taxonomy (NCBI): domain Eukaryota; kingdom Metazoa; phylum Chordata; class Chondrichthyes; order Carcharhiniformes; family Triakidae; genus Mustelus; species Mustelus asterias. Next base: position 35,259,203 of record NC_135811.1, on the reverse strand, counting down.
TACTCCTGCACCTATTTTCTGTGTTACGTATAAAGCTGTGGTATCCTGACCAAATTTTTCCTTCAGTCGACTTGATTAAAAAACAGTGGGCAGGATTTTCAGTGCAACCCACCGCATGTTTCCCAGCAGCAGAGGTGGCCCATTATTGGCCAGCAGCAACATATTCTGGTCTCGCCGTTGTCAATGGGGTTTCCGGTTGAATGCACCTCTTGCTCCGTGAAACCCGCAGGAGGGCTCTGCCATCAGGGGGACTGGAGGATCCCGCCAGCGTGAATGGCTGGAAAGCGTGGGCCAGTGGCGCATTTGGCACCATTTTGTGGAACTATGTTTTGTGTAAATTGGCTGTATAGGAACAGTGACTGCAGTTCAAAAGCAATATTTTTGCTAAAGTACTTTATCATATCTTGAGCAAGTGATTAAATGCATGCATTTTTAAACTAATTATCAGTGATATGTTACAATTAAGAATAGGGTTGGTTTAGGTCAGATGGTTGGACAACTGATTAATGATGAAGAACGACACCAACAGCGTGGCTTCAATTCCCATACCGACTGAGGTTACTCATGAAGGCTCTGCCTTCTGAACCTTTGCCCTCGCCTGAGGTGTAGGTTAAATCACCACCAGTCAGCTCTCCCCCTCAAAGGGAAGAGCAGCCTGTAGTCATCTGGGACGATGGTGACTTTATTTTTTTACATTTAAGAATAGAAAAAAACTTGCCTTTCACATCCTCAGAACATTCCAAGTCACTTTACACATAATGAATTACCTTTGAGTCGCACATGGGAGACTGATCGAGAAGGTTAGAGCACATGGAATTCAGGGACACTTGACGAGATGGATCAGAAACTAGCTCAATAATAGGATACAAAGGATAGTGATAGAAGAATGTCCGAGTGACTGGAGGCTGATGTCCAATGTGTACCACAGAGCTCAGTACTGGGACCCTTACTGTTTATTATATACATAAATGATATAGGTGAAAATGTGGGGGGAATGTTAAGCAAGTTTGCAGACGACACCAAGATTGGTAGGGTGGTTAATAATGAAAAAGATGGTCGTAGATTTCCGGAAGATATAGATGGGCCGAGCAGTGGCAGATGGTATTTAACCCTGATAAGTGCAAAGTAATGCACTTTGGAAGAAGAAACAAAACTAGAGAGTATTTAATGAATGGCAGGACACTGGGAAACTCAGAGGAACTGAGAGATCTTGGGGTACTTATTCACAGATCCTTGAAGTCAGCAGAGTACGTGAATAGAATAATTAAGAAGGTATGTGGGACACTTGCTTTTATCTATCATGACAGATTATAAGAGCAAGGGGGAAATGTTGGAGTTGTACAAATCATTGGTTAGGCCACAGCTGGAGTACTATATGCAGTTCTGGTCACCTTACTATAGGAAGGATGTGATAGCACTAGAGGAGGTACAGAGGAGGTTCACCGGGATGTTGTCTGGGGTGGAGCATTTGAGCTACAAGCAGAGACTCGATAGGCTTTAGAGCAGAAAAGGCTGAGGGTGGACGTGATTGAGGTGTATAAAATTATGAGTGGTATGGACAGGGCGAGTAGGGAGCAACTGTTCCCCTTGGCTGAGGGGTCAATCACAAAGGGGCATAGTTTTAGTATAAGGGGTAGGAGATTCAGAGAGGAAAGAAAAATTCACTCAGAGGCATGCACTGCCTGGGAAGATAGTGGAAACTGGAAACCTTACAACCTTTAAAAAATATCTGGATGGGTACTTGAACTATCATAACATTCAAGAATATGGGATAAGTACAGGAAAATTGGATTAGCAAGTCTCTAGTGTTAAGTATTGTGGGTGCAGATACGATGGGCTGAAGGGACTTTCCTGCGCTGTATGAGTCCATGACTATTAAACATAGATTACATACTCAAAGCCTGGAGTGGGGCATGAATCCACAATCTCCTGACTTAGATGCAAGAATGCTACTATTAAGGAAGATGAAACTTAAAGCATTTTCAGTGGACCTCTTTAGGACAATTCCAATCAAATAAATAACACAATTCTAAGAATTAATCTAATCTTGATAATTAGCTTCTAAATATAAACTTTTTTTGGCTTAATCTGAAATTTCCAATTGTCGTAGGGTTTGACAGAAGAAGAAATTTTGACTATTTTGGCTCCATCATAGAATATGTTCTCAATTCAAACTGAATCCAATTTTATACACTGGAAGATAGCAGCCAGGCCATTTGGTGTTTTGTTTGCTATTGGATAGCTGACTGCTTAGATTGAAATACAATACAATCTTCTGTCAACTACAAATTCAACTAATTGTAAAGTATGCATTTATTACAAATTGTCATTAGGAAAAATACAACAAAAACGTCACAATATTGGACTGGGATGATTCAGAACTCTTGACTTTTAAAATCCATATGTACAATGGATGAATTGTAAAAGAAAACTACCACAATATTAGAGGAGTTGAAGGCATTACCTAAATGCAAACTGTTTCCTTCTTTAAGAGCTGACGTCCAAATTTATGAAACAAAATATAAGTAGAGTGTCACAATTACTGGCAACCTCACATGTCAGGTTTTGGAAAAAAAATTGAAACCATAATTCAATGAATAGGAGGTACATAAAATCATGAGGGTAAGTTCCGTTAAAATACATACTGAAGTCTTTTCTATCCAGCTGAGTTTCTTGCCTTTCTACAACACATTCCTGCTGAGGAGCTTCACCTGTTTTTTTTACTGAAGCCAACAAAGCTGGATCTGATACATTAGGGGTATTTGCTGGTTTTGTTGATATGATTGCTTTAACTTTGTGGCCCTGCACAGTGTATCACAATCCCTACATGCATGAAGAGATCCTTTTTCTTTTAACCTGTACAGAGTTATCCACGTTATTAGCCACTGGGATTGGGTTGGGCGGGTTGGGTTAGGTGGATCAGGCAGAGATAAATCAGGTGGAATCAAGGATCGCTCCAACCACTCAAAGTGTAGGAAATGTCAGGTATGTGAAACGGATAACTATTCGACACTTCAACTTGCCAATGCAGCAACTCTTTGAACAAGCCAGTCAATTTTTCACTCATTTAATGGGACTTATCTTGCATGCCCAGCTTACAAAAGTATCAAATGTTTCCGGCCACTGCCAATTGGAGCAGAAAAATTCCAACTCTATGGTAATAAAATTAATTGGGACAAAAATGACACATATACTAAAATGCTAAAACAAGATTTTTATATATTCTCATGTTGAAGGTATCTTCCATCCATAAATCTGGGTGCTTTCCATTTTGCTCTAAAAAGCAAGAAAAATTCACAGTACCTCTAAATTGTTACCAAAAGAAGCAATATTTATCTGTCACAGCACAGCTTTATACTATAAAATAAATTAAGGCACACCTATTTTCCCCAACCAAGCTGCATTCAAACAAAAGTCTTTTATCTTTAAAATCTCCTAAAAACACATCAAGCCACCATTTAATACAATTGTCAGTGACTTAAGAAGCTTACAGTGAAAGCCTCATCACAAATTGCATGTCAAATACAATATTTTTATTGAAAATGTATACAATTTAAAATTATTTCCCATTAAAGATTTCAAATATTTTCATTTTTAAGTCCACATTTCTCAATGTGAAAGTTCATAAATGAAGGAAATACTGGCTGGAATTCTCCGACCTAATCCGCAGCTGAGGTTCTCTGGTCCCGCTGCAGTGACGGAGTTTTGGCTGAGCGCCAAATTCTCTGTTCTCGCTGACAGCGGTGGCGGGAAGTACGATATCAAAAAATTCTGGCCATTGTGAGCTGCTTTGTATCAACAACAAAGTAACACCTGAGCCTGCCTCTGTGAGCTGAATCTCTTTATCCAGGAAGGAACTGATGACAGGGAAACTCGCAGGTCTTGCTCCACTGACAGACACTCCTTCCTTTTGCATCTTACGTAGGCCAGTGTTGAGAACGCATATGTAGACTGTGGGAAATGGTAAGACTACTGCTATACTGTGGTCTGAAATGGATAGATATTCTTGTCTATCAAATAAAAATGTGTCCAGAGGCATACCCAGTCAAAATGTTCTATATTCAGGGAGGAAGTGGCATTCAACCTTCTACTGTCGTGTTTTAAAATATGTGGAAAGGAGGTTGAATATAGTTCTGCCAGCAGGATTTGCTGATACCAGCTTGAATATTTCAATTGAACCACTTGCCACTTTTTCCTGTCAAAGAGCCAGTTTTGATCTGAAGCCTTGAAGTTTATCTATGGCAGTCAGAATGTTCTTGTTTTTCCACTACATGTTAACATGCAGCTCATTCAGATGGCTGAATATATCTTAAAGAAAAGCAAGCATAGCACACCAAGGATCATCACATTTTAAATCTTTGTATGACAATGCATGCAGAGCCAAAAACACTTGCGGAGTTAGGGAGCTGATAAACAGAAAGGGTGATCTTTCCCTGAGATAGGCAACACACCTGCGTGCATGAGAAAACCCTGGTACTCAGCTCTCATCTCCTCATACAAAATAGCAAACGAGCACAATTTCAAAGGACGTGACTTCACTTAATTCACAATTTTCACTGATCCAACACCGCAGCTCACACAGATGGAATTGTTTTGGCAACAAGTGCTTTACGGTGCAGGACACAGTGGCTGACTGGGATTGTCAGGATTCTGTTCTTTCATCTTACTCATGAATCCTTTGATTTTTTCCCACCATGGAAGTGGCTCCATCAGTGCAGATGCTATTGCACTTGGTCCAGTTAAGATTGTTTCCCTCCAGATAAGCAGTTGTGACACAAAAGATTTCTTCTTCAGTCGCATGACCAGCCAATTCTTTGCAAACAAAGAAATTTTCTTTCATAGGATCAACATCAAAATACCTGACATTAGCAAAGAGCTGGCATTGTACGTTATCAGTGCAGGGCAAATTTTCCACTAATTTCTGTTGAAGCACATGTTCAATATCAACTGATATTTTGGAAATATGCTGCATCATTGTACTATTTTTCACAGTAACTTAATTGCAGTGTTAATGTAAGCCTACCTGTGACACTAATAAATAAACTTAAACTTATCAGAAAGAGGCACTTTGTTGATTTCTTTGGTAGCATGAGCTCGCATCATTACTCTCACAAAAACTTTGCATGCCAGCAGATATAGGATTACAGTAATGGTGTGCAATCTCTTTAATTTTGCCATGAGCTCAGCCACCAGATAACATCTCCTGCACATTATCTGAAACCCATACACATTCCATCATGCATTGATTTTGCTTTGTGTTTTGTTCTCTCAGGTGCTTGAAGTACTGTACATCCTTGCTAGAGAGTGAATGGAAATGGCGCTTAAGTTTCCTTGGTGCGATTGCAGCATTTGAGAGCTTTCTTCTACAGATGAGGCACTCTGGAACATGGCAAGAGGGATCATCAGTCCACGAAAATCCAAAGGCCACATAGCTGTCGCTGTACTATCTGTGCATGAACATCACTTTTTTCTCCTGAGATTCTGTTCTTTCAGCCACATCTAAATCAGAGCAGGATTCTTCACTTCTTATCCATGCTCTTCAGAACTTATCCATGTCAAACTGTGGTCAAACACATCACACTACAAAATAAATGCCCTCCAGCATCTACTTACAAGCACAATTTCAGCTCTTTGGCCATGCCAAGATGAAAACTACTCCTCCAAAGGTAAATCCCTGCCCCAATGCCATGCATCATGAACTTATCAACCTTCAATGGCCTTTGGGGCTTCTTTTGGAATCTCTTCAACTACGAGAGCTTCGCCTCAGCCCATCTCACTTCAGGTATGCTCCTTGTATCCCTTTCTCTAATTGGAGCTTTTTTGTCCTTTTCTGAGCTTTACTGGCTCCTGTTATTTTACATGCCTTCCCAAGGTTTTTGCACACTTTATGCACTTTCACATTTTGAGCAGGTGCACAGAGTCTTCCTTGTCTGCTTCTTGGTCAACGTCTCCAAGTCGGAAGGAACCTGGGATCTCCCGTGCATGCACAGTGGTGGGAAAGTGCTGCACATGCATGGTTTGCATTGTTTTACGATGGAAATCTGAACTGCACTTGCCAAGAAAGGGCTGTACATGCGCAGTTTGAATATTCTGCATTGGTCAGGTGCAGGTGCTGTGTGGCCCTTGGCTGGTCAGCACATGCATGAAAGGCCCAAGGTTAGTCGGGACTTGGAGATGCTGGCCACAGAGCTAAAAATGAAGGTTAGATTTAGTTTATTTACATTAACTTTTTATCATTTTTAATCTTATTTTGCTGCACTGTTATGGGACTTCACGGCACACCAGGCACACCAGTTGGGAACCTCTGAACTAAACCATACACAAAATGCTTGGCATTTCCCTGCCCTAAAAACAAGCCTTTGGGTTAAGAAAAAATACTGACAGACTCTTGCTTTAACAAATTAAGATCAAGATTTTAAACCCATCAAATAATTGTTAGTCTAGTCATCATTGACCTAAGCCAGTTACGGATAGTTCTGATTTAGATTCAAAGATTAATTTCCACAGGAACTTACTATTAGATCAGAATCACGCCCCATGGAAATGACTGTCCTGTTTACAGTTCTCAGCAGTTTCTCCATAATTATCTGGACATGTCGCTGAGTTGGTCCCTAGGATAGAAATCAATCAACAGAAACTGTTACTAACGATAACAAACAAAACCAAATATGATGCTTACCATTAAAATCCATTTTCATTCAAAGAAAATAAGTTATAATTGCACTCAGAATTAAGACAACAGAATGAACGTTTAATATCAAAGTTTACAGGATAAAATGCGGGGGTTGCTATCTATTACAGTTTCGTGAAATTATTTCTCACCAGTTGTCACTTCCAGTCAACAGAATAGAAGGGGATTATAGTCTCAAAATAAGGGGTAGGCCATTTAGGACTGAGATGAGGAGAAATATTTTCACCCAGAGGATGGTAAATCTTTGAAATTCTCTACCTTAGAGGTCTGCGGAGGCTCAGTTGTTGAATATGTTCAAGACAGAGATTGATAAATTTCTAGGTAGTAAAGACATCAAGGGATATGGGGATAGTGTGGAAAAACAGTGTTAAGGTAGAAACCCAGCCATGATCTAATGAATGGCAGAGCAGATTCAAGAGGCTGAATGGCCAACCCGTGCTCCTATCTCCTAAGTTTCTATGTTCCTAAGTAAATCACATTAAGACAAAGGCTAAATATACCAAAAAATGTGCAGTATTTTCAAACAACTGTTGAAATGATCCAGAAATATGGTCATATCCATTTGTCCATATTGGGTAGGTACTATCTCCAACTGAACAGGCCCTTGCTTCCAGGGCTTCTCCAATGCACAAAGGCTCAAGTAGCCACTGGGAGGTACTCCGGCCTGCCTGATTTTCCATTATTTTTGTCTGGAAAGGAGAGCTCTAAAGAAGGCGAAATAATGGCATCCTGATGTATCTTAAAAATAATAAATTCACGAGGCATTTGTATGGTATGCCTCTTCCTATGAATGAATGTCAATATTCACATGCACCAACAACTTGAATTTTTATTGCACATTTTATAATATATAAGTGGCTTCAAAAGGTAAAGTAAAAAAAAAATTATCATTCCATAGGAGCAGGGTGAAGTGAGCCAGGTACAGTTCAGGAGTGTGGCAAGGCTGCGGTTCAGTCCAAGAGCAAGGCGAGACTGTGGTCCAATCCAGCAATAAGGCGAGGTTGGTCCCAGCCTAGGAGTGAAGTGAGGCCAGGGTCCAGATCAGAAGCAGCAAGGCTGGAGTCCAGCCCGAGAGCAAAGCGAGGTCTGGGTCCAGTGCATGAGCGAGGCGAGGGTCTAGTCAAAGTGATATGAGGCCAGGGTCCAGCATGGGAGTGAGGTGAGGCCGGAATGCAGCCCGGGAGCGAGGTGAGGTCAGTGAGGCCCCAGGGCCTGGAGCGACAAGAGGCTGAGGGAAGAGAGAGGAAAGGAAAGCTGTAGGAAAGGAGTGGAGTTTAAAAGGAGGGAGAGGGTGGAGAGTGTAGAAGAAGGGGGAGGAATGTGGAGGCTGCAGGAAGCAAAGGGGAATGTAGAGACTGGAGGAAGTGAGGGGGAGAGAAGTGGGAATGAGGCAGTGTGTGGAGACTGGAGGGAGGGGCAGTGGTGGTGGCGAGGGAGAGCTTAGGCCAAAGGAGATTTAGACCTTACATTTTTGGGAGCAGGTGAGACTAAAATGAATTAAGAACTGACGGGGATCAGGTGATGCTCTCATGCACGTACTGTACAGTGGAACAGTTTTTTTGGGCAAAATGAAAAACTGAATAAATCTGAGATTATTAAATAAGTACTATCCTTGTATTTTTAAATGCAGAATGCTGAGTGCATTTGATAGCTTTGAGCTCGCTGGGACACGTTTGAGCGTCCTGGGGATAGCTTTGAGTGTGTGCATCAAATTTGATATCAAATTCATTCGAAATTACAACTATTGATGTAAAATCGTAGTTGGGAGCACTGAGTACATGTGAAAGCATAATTATGTCACTGACTTTTTTTGCAAAGTCGCCATGGTGCTATGCTCAGTTGAATGCTGCCTTGATGTCTACACATTTTGCTGAAACATCATTGGAATTTTGCTTGCCACAATTGATTCTACAGAATTCCTTTTGAAGGAATGCAAAGAAGAAATTATGGTATGACATGAGTGGCAAATAAAGAAAGTCAATTAGAGTGTGTCATGATCCTGGACTAGACCTCCAAACTTTTAGTAGGATTCAGTTATGGACGAATAACTTTTTTCTTACAGTAGACAAAAGTTTGAGATTCACGATACTTGCCAAAAGAATAAAGCTGTATGGATTCCATGGGTTTAGAACAAACAAAAATAAACTTTACTGTACATGGTAAGAAAGAAAAAACAATTCACAACATTTACCTTATACTCCAACATTCGGGATGAATATGAAGTACATACAACTGTGCTAGAACACACCACACTACACAATAAATGGCAAATGTGACCAAGGCAGATTCCATGGATTTTGTAACAACCCACCCAGACATCAGTAACACCGAGAATCAAGCAATCTCATTGAAACACTGTCTCTATCACAAAGGATTCCAGTGTTCAGATTCGAAGATCTCACCTTGGAGTTCTCTCCAAAGAGCGCTCCAACTTAGACAGCCTCAATGACGGCCCACCTTGCAGGATTTCAAAATCTTTTCCCTTCACTCAGTTCCCCCAGATTCCCAAGTCTGCATTCCAGCACCAACTTACCAGCACAAATTCAGCTCTTTAGACATGCTGAGCAGAACACTAGTGGTCCAAAGGAGTGCCTTTGTCCTAACAGCCCGCAACATAGAGTCACCAACATTCTGCTGCCCTCTTTGATACCAGGAATTCTCCTACTCTATTGAAATCTTAGAAATCTTAGAAATCCTACAGCACAGAAAGAGGCCATTCGGCCCATCGAGTCTGCACCGACCACAATCCCACCCAGGCCCTACCCCCATATCCCTACACATTTACCCACTAATCCCTCTAACCTACGCATCCCAGGACACTAAGGGCAATTTTTTAGCATGGCCAATCAACCGAACCCGCACATCTTTGGAGAGAGCATTAAGACAGGTTAAAGAGATGTGTATTGTCTCCAGACAGCGACTCGCTGAGCAGAAACTGATAGCCAAGTTCCGCACACATGAGGACGGCCTCAACCGGGATATTGGGTTCATGTCACACTATCTGTAATCCCCACAGCTTGCCTGGACTTGCAGAGTCTCACTGGCTGTCCTGTCTGGAGCAATACACATCTCTTTAACCTGTCTTAATGCTCTCTCCACTCACATTGTTTGTACCTTTAAGACTTGATTAGTTGTAAGTATTCGCATTCCAACCATTATTCTGTAAATTGAGTTTGTGTCTTTATATGCCCTGTTTGTGAACAGAATTCCCACTCACCTGAAGAAGGAGCTTAAGGCTCCGAAAACTTGTGGCTTTTGCTACCAAATAAACCTGTTGGACTTTAACCTGGTGTTGTTAAACTTCTTACTGTGCAGAAAGTGGCCAGTTGGCCCATCGAGTCTGCACTGACTCTCTGAAACAGCATCTTACCCACGCCCACCCTGCTCTCTATTCCCGGAACTTCACACATTTACCCCACTAATCCCCCTAACATTCAGATAATTGGACACTAAGGGGCTATTTAGCAATCCATCTAACCTGCACATTTGGACTGTCTGGAGCATCCGGAGGAAACCCACACAAACACGAGGAGAATGTGCAAACTCCACACAGTCACCCAAGGCTGGAATCAAACCCAGATCCTGGCACTGAGGCAGCAGTGCTAACCACTGCACTACCGTGGTGCGTGTGAAACATCAGAGACCTGTTGAAAGTTGAAGTTCCCAGCCTCTAAATGATGATAAGATAAGTTTGGTTCTCATGACAAATGAATCATAGAATCATAGAAACCCTACAGTGCAGAAGGAGGCCATTCGGCCCATCGAGTCTGCACCGACCACAATCCCACCCAGGCCCTACCCCCACATATTTACCCGCTAATCCCTCTAACCTATACATCCCAGGACTCTAAGGGGCAATTTTTAACCTGGCCAATCAACCTAACCCGCACATCTTTGGACTGTGGGAGGAAACCGGAGCACCCGGAGGAAACCCACGCAGACACGAGGAGAATGTGCAAACTCCACACAGACAGTGACCCGAGCCGGGAATCGAACCCGGGACCCTGGAGCTGTGAAGCAGCAGTGCTAACCACTATGCTACCGTGCCGCCCCATGAAGAAAAACATTAAGTAATAAGAACAAAGAAAACATAGGTTGTGTCAACATTTATGGCAGAGTCAGACAATGATAGTACAGACTATAATAATATCTAAAATAGAAACAAATTGAAATACAATTTTAATATTGTATTTTAACATGAAAAGATGTCAATCCATATAGAAAGATCAACTGTAAAGTTATAACTGACAAAAATGGATAACCTACTAACCCCATCCTTTCTGTAGAGTACTTCCAAGATGTTGCTCAGCAGCTGGCAGCATGCTTCCAGTTCTTCTTGTTTCTCCAAATGATGCTTCAGTTGTTCAGTCATCATTGGTAGAAGTATGTCTCTACAGTCTGGATATAGTGAGTGGCACCATTTGAAATAAAACAAAAGCACTTATTAGGTAATAAGCAGAAGTTAATTTTTCACTATTTTGTTTGGCTTCTTAAACCTGAAAAAGCACCCAAACTGCATATGCATTTGTGTCAATAATCAACCTTGCAATAAATTATTGCATTTTCAGATACAAGCTGCATCCACCACCCTCTCAAGAAGTTCACTCCAGACTCCAACCGCCCTCTGGGTGAAAACATTTTTCCTCACATCACTTTTACTCCTTTTGCCAATTATTTTGAATCTGTGCCCTCTAGTTCTTGATGCTCTCCAGATGATGTCTAACTAGTGTATTATACAAGTTCAAAATAACCTTGTTACTTTTGTACTCAATGCCCCTAATAATAAAGGCTATGATACCAAAAGTTTTACTACTGCTATCTCAACATGCCCCGCCATCTTAAATGACTTACATACATATACACCGAGGTTCCTCTATTCCTACACATTCTTCAGAGTTTCTTCCTTTATTTTATACTGTCTATCCATATTCTTCCTACCAAAATGAATCACTCACATTTCTCTGCATTGAACTTCATCAGCCACTTGTCTGCCCAATTTTCCAACATGTCTCTGTCCTTTGAAATTCAAGACTATCCTTATCACAGTTGACAATGTTTCCCATGTTCATATCATCTGCAAATTTTGAAATTATGCCTTGAACACCACAGTCTTGGTCATTAATATATATAAGGAAGAGCAAGGGTCTCAATACTGATCCATGACAAACCTTCCTCCAATCTGAAAAACAACCAAAAACAACTGTTTCCAGTAACTCAGTTAATTTCTTAACCAAGTGCCTACTTTCCTTTTTATTCCATGAACTAGAATTTTGCTCTGAAGCAGAGCTTTGATCTGACCCATTAGTTGTGGGATTGTTTTTTTCTGTCAATAACATGCTTTTTCTGCTGTCTAGAAAACATGCAGTCCTGTATTGTAGCTTCGATGTGGAGATGCCGGCGTTGGACTGGGGTAAACACAGTAAGAAGTTTAACAACACCAGGTTAAAGTCCAACAGGTTTATTTGGTAGCAAAAGCCACACAAGCTTTCGGAGCTGCAAGCCCCTTCAGGTTTTAAGCTTGTAGCTTCACCAGGTTGACAACTTATTCTTATAAACACTTGGTGCTGTTCCAAGCATGCTCTCCTTCGTTCCTTATTGAACCAGGGTTGTTTCTCTTCCTTGTGAGGATATGCCAAGCCATGGATATACAAATTGGAGTTGGATATAATTTTACTACTTGATAGCCCACAGCGTCTCATTGATGTCCAGTTTTGAGCTGCTAGATTTGTTCCAAAGAACCCTACCCAGATATATTCTGGGTTCTTCCTACCCTCAGTGTGTATGTGATAATCAATAAGAGGGTTCCTTGACTATGTTTAACCTGATGCCATGAGACCTCATGGGATTTGGAGTCAAGGTTGAGAACTCCCCCTCCCTCCTGTTTGTATACCACTGTGACACCACCTCTGCTGGGTCTGTCCTACCAGTGGGACACAACATACCCAGGGATGAGGACAGTAGGCTCCGTGACATTTGCTGTAAGGTATGATTCAGTGAGTTAACCATGTCAAGATGTGGTTCAACTGGCCTGTGGGACAGCTCTTCCAATTTCGCCACAAGTCCCAAATATCAGTGAGGAGGGCGTCGTGTGGTCAATTGGGCAGGGTGTCCCTTTATTGTTTTCAGTGTGTAGGTGTATGCTATTCTTCAGAATGTATTTAAGCAGTTGTATTAACTCTCTGGTTGTACTAACTCTCTGAAGAAGGAACTGCTGAAATGTTGTAATGACACACAGCATTTATTTCGCAGAGAAAGGAAGTTAAGAATTACAAATCTACCTAAGTTTCAAGATTATATAAGTCTTCTTGATGATTCCTCTGCAGAATCTATTTGGCACAGAATATTTTGAATAAAAGATTGACAGTTACGCAGTTCATCGGTTTTACACATGCCCTTTGGAAATCATATTTTATTCAGCTCTGCAGATCCAATATCTTCACTAACAGAGATTGTTCTAATCTTTTTGGAAGCAGGTGAAGATAAGAGTTCTACTGTTGCCATATACCGCTTCTCTAGGCCCACCTTGGTTCCTTTACTTGACCCATTACCATTCCCATTTACCTCACACCATCTTCTCTTTTGTCCCTTAATCCCACTCACCCTTTCAAAGATGTTCACTCCTTCATTTCTGTGCTAGCTTAAAACCTGTTATATCTTAACTTCTTCCAGTTCTGACAGAAGGTCATCAACCTAAAACATTCACTCTATTTTGTGCTCTACAGATACTGCCTGACCTACTTTGTATTTCCAACATTTTCAGTTTCAGGTTTCTGTCATTCAGTATTTTGCTTTTGCATTTTTAAAAGGATCATGCGGTTTAGCATATTAAATTCATGCCTTTTAATCTCTGAATTTGGATTCAAATCCAGTCTAGACCAGTTGAAACAAAATCTACTTGTAAAAGTCATCAGAGAAATGGATTTAGGCCCTCTCAATTCACATGTTACTGCATGTATGCCACAAAAAGAAATTTGCCCATAATTCAAGAGACATTTTGGTCAGGAAAAATATGTATTATGTGGGAAACAGAAAACAAACTGGTACAATTCAAATCATTTAAGATTGGGAGAAGGGTGTATTTTTTACAGCAAAATAGAAGATATTTTGGTTAGTATCTGATTAACGCCAGGAATTCAAAGTGGAAAATACTTATTACTGGTAAATTTATGGCCATAATCTTCTGGTCAGCAGCAATGCTGGGCACACAGCCACTGCCCATAAATATATTACCCTACACAATATTACTGCTGTTTCTTCAGGGATATTCAGATCCCAGTTGAAGAAATGTGGAACACAGCCTCTTCTGTCTAAGTCCAACAAGTTGAGTAGAGTCAGTGAAAGGAGGGAACACATCCCCTTTTTATAGCACTAACTGCTGTATTCAGGTAATGATGTGGAGATGCCGGTGTTGGACTGGGGTGGACAAGATGAGAGGTCACACGACGCCAGCTCATAGTCCAACAGGTTTATTTGAAATCACAAGTTTTTGGAGCATTGCTCCTTCGTCAGGTGAAGCGGAGAGGGTCTCCACTTCACCTGACGAAGGAGCAGTGCTCCGAAAGCTTGTGATTTCAAATAAACCTGTTGGACTATAACCTGGTGTCGTATGACCTCTCATCGTATTCAAGTAAGTTCCTAAATGTCCACGTTTTTTTAGAAGTGTGGATTACTGAATGGGTGAGGGTATAAATGGGTGACTGAGGAAATAATTAGATGGGTAAGATGCACGTAGGTGACTGAGGTGGTTGGGTGATGTTGTCTGGTTAGGTCGGGATTGTAGTGGGTGTTCGGGGCAAGAAGACGTGGGATTGTTGGATGGTAGTCACATTGAGTTGTTGGATGGTAGTCACATTGGGTTGAGGGGTTAGTTGGGTGGTCAGAGGGGGTTTTGAGGTGAGGCTGAGAGATAGTCGTTGGGAGGACGGTAGTCAAGTGGGCTGTGGGTGGTTGGGTCAGATCAGGGGAGTTCGGAGGGACAGGGAGGGGTTAACCAGATATTTAGGGGTGGGGGAGGGGATTGGTTGTAGAGTTACCCAGCTGTTAGACAAGGTTTTGAAAGTCTAACATTTCAAGGGTAAATATGCAGATAAGACTCGTGTTTCTAGCCCAAGTCGCTGCCCTAAGCTCAGGACCAAAGACTTTTGCAGACTGTCCTGGGCAGCAGAGAAGCAGCCCATTGGAATTTGAAACTTCCCGGGCAGTTCCTATATATCTCTGCGTGCAAGGTCCCTGCAGAAGTCCTAATACACAATTCCTGACAACATCTCATCTCCAATGATCTGGACATGGAAAGGTTTGGACCTCTAAGTCAAAAGAGGAAGACAAATATGCACTCAGAATTGCAATAAAAGTCCAGCAAAATTAAAGTTCATTTGATTAGCTCCGATTTTTCATTTATGAGCGACTTGTTACTCCCCCGTTTTAATGCCAATCCAGAGTGGCGTTCTTAATCTAAGCCCACTTTAAATTTTTATCTTTTACATGACTATTTGATTTAAGATTTGCAACTTATGTTATTCAAACAGAAATAATATGGTATGAATGGTAGTCTACTCTATCGTCTGCACATTACACAAGGAAACTGGGGAGAATGATGCAAGAAGTAAGAAATTATGAACGATTTGGATTAGCTGTTTGTACAGACTGTGGTAAAGCATTAAATTACCCAAGACCAGTTCAAAATAGTATTTGGATTTAAATTTAGCTGCTAATGGAAGAGCGTAAATTAACGACACAAAATTGGCAGGACTTGCAGATAGTGAGGAGCATTGTCAGAAGCTACAGAAGGATATAGATAGGCTGGAAATTTGGGCAAAGAAATGGCAGATGGAGTTCAATCCTGATAAATGCGAAGTGATGCATTTTGGTAGAAATAATGTAGGGAGGAGCTATATGATAAATGCAGAACCATAAAGGGTATAGATACGCAGAGGGACCTGGGTGTGCAAGTCCACAGATCCTTGAAAGTGACGTCACAGGTGGAGAAGGTGGTGAAGAAGGCATATGGCATGCTTGCCTTTATAGGACGGGGCATAGAGTATAAAAGTTGGGGTCTGATGTTGCAGATGTATAGAACGTTGGTTCGGCCGCATCTGGAATACTGCGTCCAGTTCTGGTCGCCACACTACCAGAAGGACGTGGAGGCTTTGGAGAGAGTACAGAGGAGGTTTACCAGGATGTTGCCTGGTATGGAGAGGCTTAGTTATGAGGAGAGATTGGGTAAACTGGGGTTGTTCTCCCTGGAAAGACGGAGGATGAGGGGAGACTTAATAGAGGTGTATAAAATTATGAAAGGCATAGATAGGGTGGACGGTGGGAAGCTTTTCCCCAGGTCGGTGGTGACGTTCACGAGGGGTCATAGGTTCAAGGTGAACGGGGGGAGGTTTAACACAGATATCAGACGGACATATTTTACACAGAGGGTGGTGGGGGCCTGGAATGCGCTGCCAGGCAAGGTGGTGGAGGCGGACACACTGGGAACGTTTAAGACTTATCTAGACAGCCAAATGAACGGAGTGGGAATGGAGGGATACAAAAGAATGGTCTAGTTTGGACCAGGGAGCGGCGCGGGCTTGGAGGGCCGAAGGGCCTGTTCCTGTGCTGTATTGTTCTTTGTTCTTAAACAGTAAATAAACAATTCCATATCAGATGGTATGCAATACTGGCCCTCCTTGGCTGGATTCATTTTTATAGTGTAATAGAAATACTTTGTTTGGAATTTAATATAATTGGAATAGGTAAAAATGAATATTAATTGTTACCATGGTTTGTGATACAGGGAGTTATGGTGTTAAGACCACATTGCAACCTTAGACAATCCGATTAGATATGCATCTCTTCTTTCTGCCTCATTGGTATTATTCCCACATTTGTTCCACTGGCAGGATTGTTTTTTCTTGTGCCCTGCTGAAAGCTCAGTAATAATGTTTAATCAAATTTGGTCCAAAAAATAACTGCTAACAAAGGCTAGCTTGAACACTGCCCCCGATTAAACTCTTAAGGATCTAACAGGAAATGATCAGAGTCTCTTCCTATAATTTTTAGTTTCTCGAGCTGCTTTAACATAGTCCCTAAATAAGTGGCTCCATAAAAGCAGCTATAAAGCTTTTCTGGCAGAAAGACTGTAATTTTCAACTGCCTGAAACCACACAGGATTGTACCCTCAGCAACCCTGGTTCAATCCATTCATAGACAATGTTATACTAGCTCACCTTGTTCCACATTAGCAAATGTTCTATATGTTGTAATAGACAGTAGGCAAATCATTCCAAGTAGAATAAGTTTGCGTGTGACATAAGACAGGTAATTTACATCCCAAGTGTTGCCTGTGAATTAAACCTCAAGCCACATATATCCAGTTGTTGCTACTCTTCATGTTATGTACTGTTTGTCTTGTCTAACTTACTGTACTTTGCAAGGCAATGCATCATGGGATATCAGGATCCATGTTCCCTTGTTAGTTCAACTGCTGCAGCAATAAAAGAATGTTAATCACCTCCTGTGTTTACTTGTGTACTGATTGATCTTGAAAGATATTGGGACCAAAAACATAACTTTGCTGGTTCATTTGAAGGAACAATGTTCATGATGGTTGTGAATGCTCATTCCAAATTGTCAAAGGTTTCAGTGATGTCCTCTATTATTGCTGAAGGTACAATTCAAAGGCAAAGAAAAATGTTCAGTCATTACTGGTTATCAGAACAACTATCCATTGTGACAGACAATGGACCTCAATTTGTCTTGCAGGAAGAGTTCTTTGAGATGTAATGGAATTCATCACGTCACCTCAGCACCATGCCATCCATCCACCAATGGATTAATACAGAGAAGTGTTCAATTGAAAGGAGTCATAAGTTCTTCATAAGGACATTCCTCTACTCAAAAGCATCTGGATACATTTCTGTTGACATACCGAAACACGTCACATGGTATGACTAAAGCATCTCCAGAATTCCTACAAATAGGAGAACAACTGCACACTTACTTTGATCTGTTGATACCAAAAATAATCAAGAAGAAATTGATTTGCCTTCATTAACAAGGCCAGCTGTGATCCAATGTTGTATTTAACATACTGACATTTAGTTTGGACCTAATTTAAGCAACAAAATCACCTGCACACCAATCAATGACTTATATTTGGAATTGGATCAGTGGGCATACAAAAAGGTTTAGTATGTGGTCAATGTGGAGGAGGTTGTGTGGATAGGCAAGAGACTGGTACTCATTCATGCCTGATGTCCATTAGATTTGAGAGTGCATCTGGAGTGGCGATCTCTACGTACCAAGAACCAATAGCAAGAACCAAACTTCAAAGTTTTCATAACCAAGGCCTCATTAACTCATTAGTTTCTTCTCCTTGGTGGTCCTTCGGGTTTGAGGATGATTTGCTTTCACACCACTTCAATAAATGTGTGCACTCCCTCTGACGCCTCAACATGTCCCACCCACCCAGAGGAGCTGGCTTTGAGTGATGAGTGCTGATGGATCACCTTTCTTGCCATTGGATTTGGAGGATCTTGTGATGATATTGTTGGTAGTACTTCTGCAGTGTTTTACGGACCCTGCTGTAGGTTGTCCAAGTCTCCAAAGTATAGCAGCACAAAGAAAATGGGCCCTTCACTAAACTCCTAGAAAACTAAGACTCTCTTCTAACCAGCTCCCACAAAAAACACCTCATCACATAAATTTAGATCAATGGCAAGCTCCTAGAAAAGGTAGATCATTTTCGCTATCTTGGGATCCACTTCTTGAGGGAGGCAAAATACAGCATCATTGCCTCCAATGCGTACGGTCATGGTTTACTGGATAGCAGTGATTTTGTTAAACCATTGTGCTAATTATAATGCTGGCTTTATACTTAAATATAGAAGTAACGGAAGACAGATGCTATGCAGGTTGGTTACAAATTGAATTTGAAAGTTAGGAGTTGCTATCTGTTGAGTGAAGTCAGACCAAACAGATGAGTTACAGTATGCCACTAAACAAAATTTCATTCGTGGGTAACAAAAGGAACTTTTGCAAATTTGAATCTAAAAATAACCGAATGAACCTTAAAAATATCTCCAAATTTGCAGATGGCACAAAGCTGGGTAGGAGGACGAGCTGTGAAAAGGGTGTAGAAATGCTTCAGTGTGATTGAGACACGCTGAGTAAGTGGGCAAATGCAGTATGTGGATAAATATGAGGTTATCCATTTTGATAGCAAAAACAGGAAAGCAGATTATTATCTGAACAGCTATAAATTGAGAGAAGGGAATGTGCAACGAGATCTGGGTGTCCTTGTACTTCAGTTGCTGAATGTAAGTATGCAGGTGCAGTAGGTAATAAATGTGGCAAATGGCATGTTGGTCTTCATAGCAAGAGGATTAGAGTACAGGAACAGGGATGTCTTGCTGCAATTATACAGGGCCTCGGTGAGATCGCAGCTGGATTAGTGTGTGCAGTTTTGGGTTCCTTATCTGAGGAAGGATGTTCTTGCTCTAGAGAGTGGTTTACCAGAAAAGGTTTACCAGACTGACTCCTGGAGTTAACAGGACTGACAAGTGAGAAGAGATTGAGCTGGTAATGATTATATTTGCTGGAGGAATGAGGGGGAATCTCACAGAAACCTATAAAATTCTTACAGGGCTGGACAGGGTAGGTGCAGGGAGGATGTTCCCCATTGTGGAGGAATCCAGAACCAGGGGTCATAGTCAGGATACGAGGTAGATCATTCAGGACTGAGATGAGGAGAAATTTCTTCACCCAGAGAGTGGTAAAAGCCTGTGGAATTCACTACCACAAAAAGTAGTTGAGGCCAAAACATGATATGTTTTCAAGAAGGGGTGAGATATAGCTTTTGGGATGAAAAGGATCAAAGAATTTGGGGGGGAAGGCAGGAACAAGCAATCGAGTTGGATGATCAACCATGATCATAATGAATGGCAAAGCAGGTTCAAAGGGCCAAGCGGCCTATTCCTGTGCTGATTTTCGATGTTTTTCATGTTTCTATCATATTGCTGTTTGTGGGAGTTTACTGTGTGCATATTGGCTGCCTATTCCCAAATTACTACATTGGCTGTAAAATGCTTGGAGACATCCTGTGGTTTTGAAAAGAGTTACACGAATGAAACATTTAAAAATTAATAAATGAGATTTCAAACAGTTATTGCCGTGAAATGCTTATGAAATTAACAGGGAAGTCTACTGTTGGTGAAATTATAATACACATCTATGAAAAAATGGTTTTGCAATGAGACACGTTGTTGTGTCCACCCAACAAATTGCATTTCTATAATATTCCTTGTACAGTACAATGCTTCAAGGTGGCTAAAAATGCATAGACGCAGAGCAGTGGAAGGAAGAGGGAGAAGTGCACCTGGAAATGGAGCATTGTCAAAGAGGAGGGCGGGAAGACTACTTCTGAAGACATGGATAGAAGGAACAATGATGTGGAGATGCCAGCATTGGACTGGGGTAAGCACAGTAAGAAGTCTCACAACACGAGGTTAAAGTCCAACAGGTTTATTTGGCAGCACAAGCTTTCGGAGCACTGCCCCTTCATCAGGTGAGTGGGAGTCCTGATGAAGGGGCAGTGCTCCGAAAGCTTGTGCTGCCAAATAAACCTGTTGGACTTTAACCTGGTGTTGTGAGACTTCTTACCAGAAGGAACAAGGCAAAGGTCCAAGAGTCTTCACAGGATAGGGGCAACGTGGATGAAACAGAATCTCCTAGCGGTGAAGCAACAATGTGTATGCCATTATTGAAGGAAGAAATGGTTTTGTGCTAGAATGCAAAGCTCGAAAAGATCATGGAATTAGGTTAGGCAAGACCATGCAAGGACTTAACAGCTGAACAAGAATCTTGAGGCCAATTAATCAGGGAAGAGGAGGCTAGTGCTAACTGGTGGGTAGCAAGGGGCAGAGAGACACAGAGCGCCTTCGTCTGGATCAAAATGCAACACATTGTGTTTCTGACTTTAAGTAATTAAAATCACTGCAACAAAAGCAATATTGCCTCTTGGGATGATTATATCCTACAACTATGTGGAACCTGAGAAAATGGGGAAGAATTAATAATTCCAAGCACAGGTACACAATACTTCAACCGTCATCATTTTGTCTGCTACATGCAATGAGCTAGCATTGATCTTACAATGACCTTGATAAATCAATAATCTAACAATTTTTTTGCGTTTCAAAGAAATCTCTCCAGAAAGGAATGCCAACGATCAGCTATCTGTTCACAAATATGATGCACGATGATGTCAAATAACAATGATTAGCTATCCCTGTTCATTGCATTTTGCACTGATACAAACTTAAATGATTAATAACATAGCATTATGCATTCTCAATGCTTTACTTATCTTTCTAAAAGAACATACATTGAAAAGTTATATATTTTGACAATTGGCATATGAATAAGCTAACAAAGTAATCTCAGTACATCTATGAACAGCATGGTGGCACAGTGGCCGGCACGCTGCCTCACAGCACCAGGGACGGGGTTCGTTAACAGCCTTGGGTGGCTGTCAATGTCAAGTTTACACATACTGTGTCTGCATGTGTTTCCTCCCATTGTCCAAAGATTCGCAGATCAGGTGGATTAGCCATGGCAAATGTGCAGGGTTACAGGGATAGGCCATGAGTGGAAGCAATTAGGAAGGCAAATGGTATCTCAGCCTTCATTGCAAAGAAAACTGAGTTCAGAAGTATAGATGTCTTGTTGTATTAATACAAGGCCTTGGTGAGACCACACATGTGGGACTGCATGCAGTTTTGATCTCCCTACCTAAGAGACTCTAATAAGAGTATAGAGGAGGTTCACTCAGCTGATATCAAGGTTGGCGGGACTGTCCTACATAGAGGGATTGGTTCAATTGAGTCTGTATTCACTTGAGAAGGATGAGAGGTGGTCTGATTGAAATGTATAATATTTTAACAGGCTGGACAGAATAGATGCAGGGAGGATGTTTTCCTTGGATGGGGAATCTCGAACCAGGGTACACAGTCTCCGGGTATGGGGTAGAGCTTGTGTATGCAACTGGGAGAGAGACTACACCAGTGGGAGTGAGACTGCAGCCAGAGTGAGATTCAGCCAGAGTGAAGATATCGGAAATTTGGAGCTGAGTGGGAATTCAATGCTGAGGGGAAAGAGGTGCTCATTTTTGGGAGGAGTGGAGAGGCGGACCTGCGAGGGAGACTCAAGAGCAAGTGAGAGGTAGAAGGAAATTGAACCGTGAGGTCATAGCCAGCAGGTAAGTGATTGGTTGGTGACTGGTAAGTAGTTTTTCTTTTCTTTTTTCCTCTTGGCATTGTTGTTGTTGTTGTTGGGAGTTAAGGTAAGGGTAACGTCATGGCAGGGGTTCCCAAGCCCATGTCATGCTCCTCTTGTGTGATGTGGGAATTCAGGGACCCTTCCGGTGTCCCTGGCTTCTTCACGTGCAAGAAATGTGTCCAACTGCAGCTCCTGTTAGCTTGATCGCTCTGGAGCTGCAGATGGATTCACTTTGGAGCATCCGCGATGCTGAGGAAGTTGTGGATTGAACTGAGTTGGTCACATCGCAGATAAAAATTACTGAGGGAGATAGTGAGTGGGTGACCACCAGACAGAGGAAGAATCGGAAGGCAGTGCAGGGGCCCCTTGCAGCTATCTCCCTCCAAAACAGATATACCATTTTGGATACTGCTGGGGGAGATGGCTCACCAGGGGAAGGCGGCAGCGAGGTTCATGGCACCGTGGCTGGCTCTGCTGCACAGCAGGACAGGAAAAACAGTGGCAGAACTACAGTGAAAGGGGACTCAATTATAAGGGGAACAGAGAGACATTTCTCCGAAGGCAAACGAGAATCCAGGATGGTAAGTTGCCTCCCTGGTGCAAGGATGTCTCGGAGCGGCTGCAGGGCATTCTGGAGGGGGAGGATGAACAGCCAGCTTTCATGGTGCATATAGGCACCAACGATATAGGTAAAAAACAGGATGAGGTCCCACAAGTTAAATTTAGAGAGTTAGGAGTTAAACTAAAAGAAGGACCTCAAAGATAGTCATCTCAGGATTGCTACCAGTGCCATGTAAAAAATCTCAGGATAGCTAAGATGGAAATGTGGCTTGAGGAATGGTGCAAGAGGGAGGGATTCAAATTCTTGGGACTTTGGAACCGGTTCTGGGGGAGGTGGGACCACTGCACATCAGACGGTCTGCACCTGGGCAGGACTGGAACCCAATGTCCTAGGGGGAGTGTTTGCTAGTGCTGTTGGAGAGGGTTTAAACTAATATGGCAGGGGTTAGGAACTGATGCAGGAAGTCAGAGGGAAGTAAAATGGGGACAGAAACAAAAGGCAGTAAGGGGAAAAGTGGAAGGCAGAGAAACCAAAGACAAAAATCAAAAAGGGCCACAGTACAGAGTCTGTGGAGAATTCAGTGAATGGGTTCAGTAAGGCTAAGAGAAATAAAACACAGAGTGTACAAAACATGACAGGACAGATGGTCTGAGGTGTGTTTGCTTTAACGCAAGGAGTATGATAGGTAAGGCAAATGAACTTAAAGCTTAGAACTATGATGTTGTGGCAATTATAGAGACCTGGATGAAAGGGCAGGACTGGCAGCTTAGCATTCCAGAATTTACATGCCTCAGGTGAGATAGAGAGGGTGAAAAAACAAGTGGGGGTGTTGCTTTACTGAATAGCGAGAATGTCACAGCTATACAGAGGGAAGACATCTTAGTGGGATCATGCAGTGAGGCCATATGGGTCGAACTCAGCAACAGGAGCGGTACAATCACACTGTTTGGGTTGTACTACAGACCTCCCAACAGCCAGCGTAAAGTGGAGGAACTGATATGTCAGCAGATTATGGGAAGAAGTTAAAAACAACAGGGTTGATGTGATGGATGATTTTAACTTCCCAACATAGACTGGGATTCCTTTAGTGCCAGGGACTTGAATAGGGCAGAATTTGTTCAGTGTGTCCAAGACTGCTTCTTGACGATAATGTGGTTGTCCAACTTGGGAAGGGGCTATCTTAGACCTGGTTCTGGGAAACAAGCTCGGACAGGTGATTGATGTCTCAGTGGGGGACCATTTTAAGAACAGTGATCACAATTCTATAAGTTTCAAGACACTTGTAGAAAAGGACAGAAGTCGTCCCAGGGTGAAAGTACTAAACTAGGGGAAGGCTAACTATAATAGCATTAGGCAGGAACTAGGGATGTAGACCGAGGGCAGCTATTTGAGGATAAATCCACATCTGAATTGTGGGAGTCTTTTAAAAGTCAGTTGTTAACAATTCAGGACAAACATGTCCCTGTAAAATGAAGGATAAAGATTGGAACATTCGAGGAGCCTGGATGGCAAGAGAGATTGTGAGCTTAGTGAAAAAGGCGGCATACATAGATTTCAGGAAATTGAAAACGGATAAGGCTCTTGAGAATACAAAGATAGCAGGAAAGAGCTTAAACAGGGACTTAGGAGGGCAAAAAGGGGCCACGAAATGTCCTTGTCAGGCAGGATTAAGGAGAATCCCAAGACTTTTTATGCATATATATGGGGGAAGAGAGTAGCTAAGGAAAGGGTCGGTCCCCTCAAGGACAGTGGAGGAAATTTGTGTGTGGAGCCAGATGAGGTGGGTGAGATGCTTAATGAGTACTTTGGATCATTATTCAAAAGGAGCAGGATGTGGTAGATGTTGAGTGTAGAAAGGAGGATGTTGACATTCTAGGACATGTTAAGATAAAAAGGGAGGAGGTATTGGAGGTTTTGAAAAACATTAAGGTGGACATATCCCCAGGGCGAGATAGGGTCTATCCCAGAATACTGAGAGAAGCAAGGGAAGAAATTGCTGAGGCCTTGGATAAAATCTTTGTATCCTCTTTAGTCATGGGCAAGGTACCAGAGGATTGGAGAGTATCTAACATTGTTCCTCTGTTTAAGAAGGGCAGCAGAGACAATCTGGAAAATTACAGGCCTGTGAGCCTTACATCAGTGGTGAAGAAATTGGAGAAGATTCTTAGGGACAGGATATACTCACATCTGGAAGAGAATAGACCTATTAACAATAGGCAGCATGGTGAAGGGAGGTCATGTCTCACAAACTTGATTGAGTTCTTTGAGGAAGTGACAAGAAAATGTTTCCATGCTGTACTGTTCTTTGTAGATCATTTAGGTTAGAGATGAGAGAAAGTTTCTTCACTCAAAGGGAAGTGAACCTGTGGAATTATCGACCATAGAAGCCTGTGGAAGCAAAGTTACTGAATGTATTCAAGAAAGAGATTTTTTTTCGATTTTAATGGCATCAGGAGGTGTGGGGAGAAACCAGGAATATGTACTGTTTGAGGATCAGCCATGAACATATCGAATGGCAGAATGGGCTTGAAGGGCCTACTCCTGCCCCTAGTTTCTACATCTTTGTTCTGAATATAACATTTATATTACAATCAATGTTTCAGGCTAATTTCAAACCCATTGAAAGTTAGATGTAACAATGCAACAGCAGTCACATGTGGTTAATGTACTCATCAGCACTGGAGTTTCTTTACTTTTTTTGTAAAGTAAAGCTCTGGGATTCTGAGGCATTTACTGACAAAAACATTTTCTTTGAACTTCCTCCTACAGAAGTGGAAGCAATAATGAAGGATATTGCTGCTCTTGTGGAGTTAATTTAATTGGTTCAAACCCTCATTTTTTCCATAGTACAAGCCTAGATCAAAGCCTGGAAGAGGCCCTAGCACTATAAAAATGTCACTTTAATTACTGAAAATTCTTACTCACCATGCTGTGTGAAGAGGTCACTGTGCACTATTTCTATCAAACAGTACAGCTTCTGACGCACAAGTCTGCCCGGTGCAACATTGTGGATAAAGTCTGTAAACAGTTTACTGCACAGAAAGGCAATTAGACAAACCATTAATAAGTTATGATTGAATTAAAGCCTTAAATATAGTATCAAAAAACAGTTTATATTCAAAATTATCTCTTAATGAGGTTCACCACAAGAAGCCAAGAACAATTTTATAAATCATAAATAAATTCCAACACTACTTAATTTTGATTCCTCAAGAGATTCTGCCAACTGCAGACAAAAGTAAAGTCTACAATTTTGTAGTTTGTAAGGTATTACTGGATTATAGGTTTTTATAACTCAATATTCAAAATATTGTTTTCCAGCATGCATAAATAAAGGATTCTTCAGACTATTTAACCTGTTTTTTGAAGTTCACGCATACACACACACACACACACATATCTACACGCTGTTAGAATCTGACTTTCAAACAAGCCATTTATAAAGCAAACATTTGTTCATAAAGCTTCCAGACTTGATGAACACTTTCTTCTCCTTATGATAAATTAGTAATTATTATTTTAGCCATCAAGTACCAGCGTACACATCTCACTGCAAAATATAGATTCCATGCAGGGCTATGTGCTACTAGAACATCTTCTATGAAAGGAATTGAAGACTTTTGAAAATTAATAGAGGGTGCAGCAATGAAAAGACATATTTAAGAAACTATGGGTGACAAATTCATCTATGATATTTTTCTGGCATGGGGGTTAGATTTACATGATAAGCTTCAGGATAGAAAATCAGCTGGAGCAACAGCTCTAAAGAGCTTTTTGATCCATAAGAGAAAATCTGATGAAGAGAATGGAAAGCAAAGTACACTTACTTCATTTTAGGACTGCACCTTGGGATGTCCTACTGCAATAAATGCAGCAAGAAGTGCAATCCTGGTTTGAGGACTGTGACAGACTGAGTAATTCAAAATCTGAACCACCCAGGTTCACTGTACTCCAGGGCCCTGTTAATGAATGATCAGTAAGCTGGGAGGCATGTGGCACAGTGGTTCACACTGATGCCGCAGAGCGCCAAGGATCCAGGTCTGATTCCAGCCTTGGGTGACTGTGCGGAGTTTGCACATTCCTACCCATGTCTGTGTGGGTCTCCTCCAGATGCTCTGGTTCCATCCCACAGTCCAAAGATGAGGTCAGATGGATTGGCAATACTAAATTGCCCCCTAGTGTCCAAAGGTGTGCGGGTTAGGTGGATTAGCCATAGTGGGTGCACGGGGAAACAGTGATACAGTGGAGGGGAGTGCCTGGGTGGGATGTTCTTTCAGAGAGTCGGGGTTACAGTGATACGGTGGAGGGGAGTGCCTGGGTGGGATGCTCTTTCAGAGAGTCAGTGCAGACTTGATGGGCTGGATGGCCTCTTTCTGCATTGTAGGGATTCTATGGTTCACTAATGGACCCTGCATGGATAAACTCTAAAACATAAGTGACAATCTCAAAGAGTTCTAAGTTATATTGCAAGGAATAAAGAAACATAACTTGGGTCATTAGAATGCATCAGGACAACCCACCCCTTACCTAAGTTCCTTGGGATCAAATACCAGCTTCACATCGTTGACAATTGTCGGTAGATACTTCAAAGCTGCCCCCTACAAAACAACCATAGATAACATAAGCTGAGCTCTGAAAATAAATAAAACTCTTCAAACCCATTTTTGGGAATACCTTTTTTTTAAAAAGCAATTTAAGCTTTTTTTAAATTACCAGAGTTCTTGAAAAATTATAGACACCTGTCCTCTCGTGGTTCCTCTGTAGCGAAAGCAATAATAGAAACACAGAAACTAGAAGCAGGAGTAGGCCATTCGGCCCTTCGAGCCTGCTTCGCCATTCATTTTGATCATGGCTAATCATCGAATTCAATATTCTGATCCCCCCTCCCCCCATATCCCTTGATTCCTTTAGCCCAAGAGCTATATCTAATTTCAAACTGTTATAAATGAACAAGTTTAAATATTTTACAGCTGCTTACTCTGAGTTTTCTGAAACAATCTTAAGTAATGCACACCCATTTACGAACCTAGTTTAAGCATAGATGAAGAAGCATTCTTTATTTTAAATTTGCCAGCAAGTTTTACCTTAACTGTAATTGTCTGATCTGAAGCGCTGCTCATCATGTCATTGATTGACCTGAAGAGCTGCCTCAAGGAATCCATAAAGTCACTTTCTCCTTTATCTTCATACAATCTTAAAGGAACCAGAAACAAACCGGATCAATATCTTATGATTCAGTTAAAATTTGAAAAGAAAAAAAGCAACTGTACTTGATGAATTAATTTGTCTCCTAGTTACAAATATTGAATTATTAATTCATCAAAGCTTTTAGATATATTATACATGCATGGTTCAAGTAGACACAGAATATTAAATATAATTATAAATTGAATTCGGCAATGCCATTATATTCAGCCCTTTTCCAGTACCACTGGTATAATATTACGTGCATGTGGTCACGGAAGATGCGTAGATCAGCTAAGATTTGCACAATTACTGAAAAATATTTTTATGGAGAAGGTACAGTGGTTTCAGTACATCTAAACAGAATACAAATTTTTGTTACATATTCTGTATATGAAGAAAAATTGTAAACTGAAGTATTCCATCGAGTAGTCTTGGCTTATGATGACAAATACCATAGCCTTCTGATGAAAATATTTGTTGAAGAAAGGAAGCCCTTGGTCCTATATCAAAAAAAGGGCAAAATATAATCTGTTCCACTAAGGCTAAAGTATATATAATTACAAATTAACGGCACGCTTTTAAATTGAAGATTGAACAAAACATTAAAAATGATGAGCCTGTAGTAAAAACCCAGCCTTAATCATGCAATACATTGTTCAATAAAATTTGGGTTTCACTGATTGCATGTGCTATAGCAGATAATTCATCTTCCTATTCCAATTTGTAAATTGTGATTATTAGTACAAATTCTGGGATGTTTTATTGTATACTAGCATTTGGCATTTTGAAAGTTAATATCGTTTTATTATGAGAATAAAGTAGGACCTTTCACAAAGGAAGTAGATAAGTCTCTCTTTTTGCTTTCCTTTATGTTCAAACTAAGAAATGTCATTACTAAAGATATGAAGAGCAGTTAATGCCAAATTACAAGTTATTTTGTGCCGTGAATTCATGTCCCCTTGAAAATGAACTTGGGTTCGAGAAAGTCATATCTCTCGCATAGTTGCAACCCTGAAGCTAAATGGCCATTGCTACACTTGGAAGGGAGGTAAGAACTGAATCTGATGCTTGGAGAGAAGTGGAAAGCAAAAATTTAGCATTGGGAAAGTTTGAGTGATCGAGCTTGTAAATAACATGATATACAAACATACGTCCACACATACAAACACAATAGCAAGTAGAGCTCACACTCTAAGAGCTCGCAGAACTACATAATAAAAGGGATGCTGATGCCACTTTAAGAATAACCAGATTCTCTGGCCTTCCCTCAGCACTTTTCTCAGCAGTGGGATCCTCTGGTCCCTCTGCTGTCAATGGGAATTCCCACTGAAGCCACCCCACGTCACAGAGAACCCGCAGCAGGTGATGCACCACCGATGAGATGAGAGAATACCACCGTGAATAATTGGAGAGTTCCAGCCAATAGCAACTAAATAAAATTTGATATTAATTAAATGATATTCTAGAAATGTTCTTATGTTTTAGGGATTGAGCTTCACAACATACTCTGTAATTCTATGCAGCTGAAAATGAATGGCATGATATTTTCTTTACCTATGAATAATTTTTATCTCTCAACAAAGTTGAAACTGTGAATTTACAACAAGGTAGACTGTAATTCTGTGCCTCTCCCTCCCTCACATACACCTCACATACACAGGAGTAAGAAAATGTAAATATTTTAACTAGCATGCAAAGAGTGATAATTTGAAAAATGAGCTCAAATTAAAATGAGTAAAAATATTTCTCCCTCGCTCTGTATCTCACAAATGCCATTAGTTCAAGCCAACCAACTAACTTTTGACATAACTATTAATAATCAGATTTTAAAAAAGGGTTCAATATTAAAACTGGTTGTTTACTTTATAAATTAATTCAAATTGTAGTGAGGAAAGACACTCAGTTTAATGCATTCCTAAAATATATGGAACACAAAACAGATGTCTAATCATTATGCTCTTATTTCCTTCTCTGCTTAGAAAATACTAGATATGATGAATAGTCAAACTTTGTTTCTCACTCCATAGAGACTGATGTGTATTTCCAGGTCTTTTTGTTTCTAGTTCATATTTCTAGCATCTGTAATATTTTACTTTCGTTAAATGAATACGGAATGAATAAAGCTTCTGAATAGTTGGCTCGTTTTTCCTCATGTAATTAAAGCAAAGGATGATCAGAAACTGCCTAACGCAACAAAAACAAAATCAGCAGCTCAACTACTGAATGGTTTCAATGTTCCTAAGAAATTAAGTACACTTCATGTGTTCAGACTACACAATCTATATTAAGCTAGCAACAGAGCTCTGACCAAAAATATGAAACCCACATCCAATCTGTAGCAGTGAAAGCTACAAAAGACAATTCATAAACATAATAATGTTATTTTGCATTGTGTAATTTTAAAAAAAAATTTTTGTTTATATTCTTTTCCAAATTCTCAGATAGGCATCTGTGATCTATTTCCATATCTTAGCATACCACAATCCCGATTCCCAATGAGAGATCTTCTGGTAAATTTAGATTTAACGCAATTACTGTTTGAAATTTTCAAAATGGTACATACAACAAACACTTCCAGTTGCAGGAAAACTTCCTAAAGTGTTATGAAAATTTCACACCTAATTCATATGTTTTAGAATATACCTTTCAGGCTCCAAGGTGGAGCCTTGGTTTACTGTTTCTTTTGTTCCATTTATCTACACGTTTGCTGATAGAGGCAAGCAGCTTAGTTTGGGAACAAACAGACAGGTGCAGAATCGGTCTTGATTTAGGCTGCAGCTCACTGAATTGAAGCAGCACAGAAAATAAATGCTAGTAAGTTAAGCCTGTGCTGCAAGCAACGCGAATGCTAACTTCATTCTTCATCATGTGGAACACAGGTGGAACACTATCGCAGTTTGGATTTCATGAGGGAAAACAGGCTGACAAAGAGGACCTTTATGACAGACAGCAGGGAGCAGATTTAGCTTTGAAAGCTGTGGGAAGGCAGTTGGATATCTGCTGGCAACCCAAACAAGGAGCTGAGGCACCCACGCTCATGAATTCGGTAAAAAGGTGGAAGGTCACGTTCCAAACAAAATAATTGTTTTAAAAATTCATTCATTCAATTTGGGCATTGCAGACCAGGCCAGATTTATTTCCCAACTCTAACTGCCCTCGAGAAGGTGGCGGTGAACCACTGCAATCCATGTGGTGTAGGTACACCCACATTGTGAGGGAAGGAGTCCCAGGATTTTGACCCAGTGACAATGAAGTAACAACGATATATTTCCAAGGTGATGAGTGCTTTGCTGCCTTTGTCTTTTTAGATGGTAATAGCCAATGGTTTGGAAGGTGCTGTCAAAGAAGCTTAGGCGAGTTCTTGCAGTGCATCTTATAGGTGGTACACATGGCTGCCAATGTGCGTCAGTGGTGGAGGGAATGAATATTTGTGGGGTGTGGTGACAATCAAGCAGGCTGCTTTGTCCTGGATGGTGTCGAGTTTCTTGAGTATTGTTAGAGGCTGCATTCATCCAGGCAGGTGGAGAAGATTCTATCAAATGCCTGACTTCTGCCTTACAGATGGTGGCCAGGTTTTGGGGAGTTAGGAGGTCACAGAGGTTTACAGCATGGAAACAAGCTCTTTGGCCCAACTTATCCATGCCACCCTTTTTTTTTAAGCCACTAACCTAATTGCCCGCCTTTGGCCCATATCCCTCTACACCCATCTCAGCATGTAACTGTCTAAATTCTTTTTAAAAGACAAAATTGTATCCGTCTCTACTACTACCTTTGGCAGCTTGTTCCAGATACTCACCACCCTCTGTGTGAAAGAAATGCCCCTCTGGACCCTTTTGTATCTCTTCCCACTCACCTTAAACCTATGCCCTCTAGTTTTAGACTCCCCTACCATTGGGAAAAGATGTTGACTATCTCTCTTATCTATGCCCCTCATTATTTTATAGACCTCTATAAGATAACCCCCAAGTCTCCTACGTTCCAGGGAAAAAAGTCCCAGTCTATCCAGCCTCTCCTTACAACGCAAACCATCAAGTCCCGGTAGCGTTCTAGTAAATCTTTTCTGCACTCTTTCTAGTTTAATAATATCCTTTCTATAATAGGCTGACCAGAACTGTAGACAGTATTCCAAGTGTGGCCTAACCAATATCTTGTGTAACTTCAACAAGACGTCTCAACTCTTGTATTCAATGTTCTGACCAACGAAACCAAGCATGCCAAATGCCTTCTTCACCACTCTGTCCACCTTGTGACTCCACTTTCAAGGAGCTATGATCTGTACCTCGAGATCTTTTTTGTTCAATAACTCTCTCCAACGCCTTGCCATTAACTGAGTAAGCCCCGCCCTGGTTTGATCTACCAAAATGCATCACCTCGCATTTATCTAAATTAAACTCCACCTGCTATTCGTCAGCCCACTGGCCCAATTGATCAAGATCCCGTTGCAATCCGAGATAACCTTCTTCACTGTCCATTATGCCACTAATCTTGGTGTCATCTGCAAACTTGCTAACCATGCCTCCTAAATTCTCATCCAGATCATTAATATAAATGACAAATAACAGTGACAAATAACAGGCGAGTTATTTGCCAAAGGATTTCTAGCATCTGACCTGCTCATATAGTAACATAAATTATATGGCTAGTCTATTTCAGCTTCTGGCCAATGGTAACACCCAGGATGTTGATATTTAGTTAAAGCGACTTTCAAATTTGGTCTTCCTCATTGTGGAATTTCAGTTCCAACTCCTACGAGCATATGTAATCCCCAAATGACAGCAACATGTAACCAAACTGAGTTCCACGCACTCGGCCTTTGCCACAAAGGGCACATAACTGCAGAACCTACTCAACTCAATCTGGATGGCACAGATCCAGCACTGTTGTTATCTTCTGGGTAACAGAAACAGCTGCAGCAACCTCTTTTCTTTGCCTATTTTAGCCACTCGATCTAGACTCTTCTTCTTGAGTGTTCTTCAGCTTGTTTGTTTTGCTGCAGTGGACTCAATAACTGCTATTGATCAAGGTCCTTTTAGATCTTTCAACAAAGTTTCAGTTTTGATTTCTCAATCTCAATTTTTTTCCTTAGAAACTGGGAAGTTCAGTTCCATTTCTACATTTATCATTGTTGCTTCCCTTTCAGTTTCATTTTCAGCTCAGCTTCTGTTTTGAGGTCAGGTCTGTCTCATAGCATAGAAATTAAAATTAAAAATATAGATTCCCTTACACACTAAGGGGAATTAGAGTGAATTCTGGTGGGTGATGGCATACCTTTGAGTTGGTCACAGGAAAAGTGAGTGAACCTTCAAGGTTTTCATAATGTACAAATCTTGGGGAAAGTAATAAGTGGAATTGCGTTCATAGCATAGGTAGTTACAAACCATAGCATTACTAGTGCTTGCCTTGTTTAATTTTTATATACAATATAGTTTTTGTTTCAAGATAATGAAATCTTGTGGCATACTACTCTCAGTTAAATACTGGATGTTCAGATTTCTCTCAAACATCAACAGTCTCTAACAGGACCATGACAAAATCATAGCTGGAAATTGTACCTTCAGGAACATTTCGGCATTTTCATTATAGGAAATCCAACTATATATAATCATGCAACTTATTAATTTTTAACAAAAACGCTAATATACTTATATGGATCACATATTAGATATTATAGTGTTTAAAATGCATGGTAGGATGACACTATACATTAAATATTAAAATATTATACTGCAGTAAAACAGTATAAGCTGTCATTTTGACTAAAATGTGTTAGAACAAGAGAGGGAAATGAGCATTTTCTGAAGTGTAAATAACTGTCAGCTTGAATTAAATGGAAAATTTACAGATGCAAGCTGCTATAATTGATCAAATATAAAACGGAACAATAAACAATATGATGGATATAGTTTAATCAATATAAAACTTGGTGCAATCTTCATCCCCAATGAAAACAAATATATTACACATCAACTGTACTCCTGAAACTAAAAACAGCAGTGCATACCTTTTCTTAAATGCATTTTAGAAATGATGTTGGTGAATTGCCAAAAGATTATATCCATTACAATTAAAATCTACACTTTGGGTTCCCCTGATACCTTGATAGACAAATGTAGCAGCTGGTGTGATACTGAGTTATACTAAGAAGGTCCAAGAACTGATGTATCTGATCTTGCCCAGAGTAATGATAAAAATAAACAAATTAACTTAAGCAGCCATGGGATAGGGAGCAAGGGGAAAAATAGCCATAGCAAAAAGTACGATGAACCTCCTAATCCTGATCAGAATTCTAATAATGTACCTGGACACTGGTTGAGGAGAGATCAAACTCTTCTTTCAGATTGGTTGAATAGCACACCAACACTTTTTGTCTGGGCTTGAGTTGGGAGGAGTGTGAATGATACAGTTGCAGCAAGTGATTTATTACTTAAATTATACAAAAACTAGCATTATCAATGTCGCCAGATTACTTCTGAACATTACAGAAAAATTTACTAAAGCAGCATATGTAGCAATTGCCAGGACTATGCAATCAGCCAAGCCGTTTGAGCAATAGTCACGTGAACAATGGGCAAATGACACACTGATAAGCTTCTGGTCGCCATGGAAATGTACCCTAATTTGAGTTAATTGGGAAGCATGAAAAAAATTGAACAGGAAAACATGACCACATTGAAAATCAGTGAGGGCGATTCTCCCATCCCACTGCACTGCTTTTTTAGCACAGTTAGCCAGCAGACTCGAGCAGAGGCCGTTTTGCGGGGGTCCCACTGGGTGCCACGGCCTCCATGCGTCTCGCAGCCCAGTGCCTAATATATGCAGACCCTAATTTCCATATATTTTAAATCTCATTTGCGGGCCCGAAGTCTCCAGGCCCGCTAGCCTCCCACCCCCTCTCCCGCCAGGAATGGTTCACTCCAGCGGGGTTTACTATATAGCTCCCCACTTGCAGGGATCTGGCAACCTGGCCCCGATGGAGTGAAGGGGTGGCAATCGAGGGGTGGGGGGGGGGGGGGGGGGGGGAGAAGAGGGTGCTCCCTGGGCATTGCCACCTTGGCAGTGCCAGCATGGGCCCTCCGGCACTTCCCATCAGGCATCGGGCAGTTCCAGGGGGGCGGGGACCAAAGGGAACGGGGCCATCAGGGGACAATCTGTTTGGGGGGGGGATCATCCCGCTGCCACTCTGCACTTTGGGCTGTGACAGAATAAGGGGGGCCAGCGATTGGTTTGAGGGGGGAGGTGCAAACTGCTGGGGAGAGGGTGGTTGAGGCTTGGGGGGGTGGGGGGGGGGGGGGGCGCGTTGAGGCTGCAGGAGGGGGAGGTGTCGGAGCTGCCGGTAGGAGGGAGGGAGGGATAGGGTAGAGGGGAGATCTTGCCTTGGGCAACGGGGCTGCGCCCAGGAGGGAGGGATCGAGGCTGGCCCGGGCATGTTTGGGGGAGCCAGCAATCGGGCCATTGGGGGGGGG
Source organism: Mustelus asterias (assembly GCF_964213995.1). Lineage (NCBI taxonomy): Eukaryota > Metazoa > Chordata > Chondrichthyes > Carcharhiniformes > Triakidae > Mustelus > Mustelus asterias. The sequence continues at coordinate 35,224,039 of NC_135811.1, read as the reverse complement.
GGGGGGGGGGGGGGGGAGCAGTCAAGCTGGTCAGCGATCGGGAGTGTGGCAGACATGGGCCAATGCGCATGCGCCAATCTCGGCGCAGACAGATCAGCACATGCGCAGTGGCCTGCTCAGCACTTTGCTGCCAGCCTCTCCAGCAGGAATAGGCCCCAGCAACTGAATTTCAGCGTGATTTACTCTACTGCACTTTGCAGTGCACAGATGTGGGAGATTCATTTTGAAACTCCCGCTGAAAAAACTAGCAGGATTTACTCCAGTTTTTGCCCACATTTGACACACAGAATTTGTTTGGGACAATCACCCCCAGTGAGATTAAACTAACAAAATTTTATCCTTCCTACATATAAAGTGTATACATCGGTCACTTAATAAACAAAACAAACATGTTAAATAGAAGATCCCAAAGTAAGTCGCATACAAAATACAATAAAGATTTATTCCAAGAATCAAAATTTTCGGGTGCAATTTCATGGGCCTTGCCACAGGTGGGCTTTTCCCGTCCTGCCGAAGTCAATTAATTTTTCAACAGCTCATCACACTTTCCAGCCCCTGTCACGACGGAGCCGTAAAATTCTGTCTTATGTTGTTTTGCTATTTAAACAAGATGCATATAATCTCTAAAATAATCTGATTTAGCTCTAAAGCAGGCATGGAATCATAAAATGGTTAAAGCTCAAAAGGATTCTACCAGGCCCATCTTGAACATGTCAGCTCTCTGCAAGGGCAACTCATCCAATCCCACTCAGCCATCCTTTCCCCATGGCCCTGCACCACCTTACATGAGTATCCAATTCTCTTTTAAAAGCCTTGATTGAATCTACCTCCATCAAACTATCAGGCAGTATATTCCAGAACTCGCAACATAAAAACTGTTTCCTGTAATGTTGTAGTTGTTCCTTAATCGGTGTCCACTGGTTCTCAATCCTTCTGCCAGCAGGAACAATTTCTCCTGATCCACTCTGTCCAGATTTTTCAAATTTTGAACATTTCTATCAAATTTCTTCTTCTCTCTCCAAGGAGAACAACCCCAGCTTCTTTAATCTATTCACACAACGAAAGCTTCTCATCCCCAGAATCATTTTCATGGATTTTTTCTGTACCCTACATGATGCCTTCATATCCTTCCCAAAGTGTGCTGTCCAGAACTGGACAGAATATTCCACTTGATGCCAAACCAGTATTTCTACAAGTTTATCATAACTTCCTTGCTTTAATGCTCTGTGAAGCTCAGAATCCCATATGTTTTATTAACCACCTGTGTTCGGAGCACAAAATCTGAATGCAATCTTGTGACCTCCAAACAAATGCAACTAGAGGATAATCACGTTTGAGTGTCAAGGAGTGGGGGGCATGATCAGTCGTTTGACAAAGATTCATTTGGATAGAAGGTTTGACAAAAGATGAAAGGTAAAGGAGACTTGGCCTATTTAGTTTATGTGCATAGCCCACTTTTGCCCATAATTCTGTGATCTTTTAAATCACATAATCTGGATGCTAATGTGGAGGCCTCTATGAATTTCCTCGGGTCAAATTCGGTAGCTTAAGAGACTTCCAATTCAGAAAATGTAATTAGCCAACAACATGATAAAATATATTTTCAAACATTTTTTGATGGGTTCATGAGGACAGCAAAATCATTACAACAGATTTAATACTCACTGATTAAAGAGTATTCTTGAACGAACAATGAATTTGAAGACATATTCTAAGGATTTCATTGCTTTGAAGAGTTGGTCTGTCACATTAGGTTTCTCTGCATTGTCCACATAGTTTTTCAATACTGTGGTAAGTTTCCTGATTAAAAATTAAGGCGTAGTCAGTTCAATATATACATATTTTGATGCTTTAGAAAATTAAACCAAACATTTCACTATCTGCAGAAAGCCCGATTGCAGATTGTTCCACCAACCCTTTCCATAAAACCAATTTACTACTGTTGCTAAATCCTGAGTACATGCATCTCCTGTGTCAGATGGTGATCCTCTCCCAGGATAGCAACTAAGATTTACAAGTAAGATTCAATGTAAATTTCACTACATCATTTCACAGTAGACTGGCAAATCAGAGCCCCTCCACTTCAGGGCATCTCTTTTGAGCAAATATATTCCCAAAACCTAAACAATGCAAGCATGTTGCAACATTTGTATTTTCTTGCAATTTTTTGCAAAGGATCTTAGCACTGGAGAATGGAACATTTAAAACATTTTATATCCGGTTTTAACAGCAAGCACTCATGTCTGATGCAGAGAATAGATCCATTTATGTTAACTACATAAATGTATTTTAATCCTGATCTCAGGATTCAGGTCTCCACATTGTCATAAGACTATAGAGACTGGAGAAGGTGCAAAAATCACCTAGAATGATACCAGAACTGTGAAGTTATACTGAAGAAAAACTGAACAGGTTTCGGGCTCCTTTCGCTCAAAAAGATAAAAATTAGGGGACACCTGATAGTGGTGTTTAAGATTACGTGTTTAATAGTGAAATCATAAAGAAGATGTTTCCACATGTGGGCAAAAATTAAGAGCCATGAATATAAGATAGTCACAAATAAATCAATGGGGAATTAAGGTGGAACTCCTTTGTCCAGAGAGGGGAGCTTGCTACCACATGGAGTATTTGAGGCAACGAGCATAGATGCATTTAAAGGGAAGCTGGTTTTATCTAGCATATGAGGAAGAAAGGAATATAAAGATATGTTGTTACGGTGAGATGAAGAACGGTGAGGAGGCTTGCATGGTCCAAAGCTATGGCCTTGGATCTAATGTGCCGAATGGCCTGTTTCAGTGCAGTAAGTGCTATGTAACATGTGCTGCACTGCTGCTGCATTTCAATTTCTCCAGGCATCCACCTGAACTCCGTGAGACAATTACACATAAAATAAAATTTGGAAGCTTTGGACCGCGGACTTGCGTATTAGTTCATTCCACTTAGGCTCCTAACACCCAAAAGAAAACAGATAATTTAAAATTTCTATCCATTCTATTCCATCATTATGAGCCATAATATTGCCAACGCACCAACAATATAAGGATTATGGTCTTCAGAAATCTTTGTAAATCGTCTAAATGCTCCATTGCAGAAACCTGCTGTTCTCTGTAACTCAGCACAACCTCAACAGCATGGCAAACATGACTTGTTAAATAACCAAATCCAAGTCTACATTCCAGCAGTCTATAACATCACACACCAGACAGCTTATTTAATAATATTATACGATCCACGATAGCATTCTCTTGTTAGGATTTAAAAGCAAGCTAGACCTTTCCAACATGCGAAGAGCATTATTAGCATAGAAGAAAGCAAGCGATGTTCAATCAGGAGGCAAAACATCAAATGAAAGTTTGTGAATCATGTCCTTGACCAAAATAAAGTGTCTCACACACATGGATACCTATCACAATGTTTGAGAGTCTCCAGATCAAACTAGGATACATGTCCAAGTCAAAGTCGCATGTGATTTGGAGAGGTACATAACAGCATTGGAATCCCACATCAGTGTTGCTCTTGTTCTCTTGGGTGGAGAGATCATGTGCAGAATGAAAAAAGATGCAAAATGAAAGAGAAAGGATCAAGTAACAAGATCTCCAATGAAGGAACAGCCGTTAAAGAAATGGTACTTGCACTTAAAAAGGAGTTGCATTAAATGTCTCCCAGATTGAGAATTACAGCTTGCACAAAGAGCAAGAAAAAAAGTAGTAGGATGACCGAGTCTGAATCACTGAGATACGACTCCAGTCAACAAACATTACTCCCTTTGGAGCTGAGCGATGTTAACAGGCAGTTGGATGGAGCATGCAGAACAAGCAAAACAAACCACAGTCACTCTACAAAGCTATACTAGACAAATTACACCATTGTTATGATATGCCACCCTTTGTTTATTACTTTCCTTTCACCTCAAAATTCTTCATAAATAGCTCCTCGAGATAAAGGATGGCTTATTTCCACTCCAGTTCATTCAAATAGCTGATAACGCCAATGTGTGATCTGCAGACTGAGCTTGCAAAGCAGATGAGGTTTGAAGGGTTTACTAAATGGTGTTTGGAGTGTGCTCCTGCAATACCTCGACTTCGCCTCTGCATGTTCCCCATGAAGTCTCTCAGTGTTTTTTATGCCAAGCTATGTGGTAGACACAAACCAGTATCTCCCATAAGTCTACAGGTATGTTTTCATTGTCCTCCTGGGAGTCTCCTCCGCAAACAAGTTCTATGTAGAGTAGTTGATTCATGTGTCAGGTGTCAAACACGCAAATGATATATCCCACCGTGAAACTAATTGATTGATTAGTGGTTTAATGCCGGGAAAGTTGGCTTGGGAGATAGTGCTGTCGTTGAAATGTCTGTTTTGTCACCAGTTTTGGAGGATCTTGCAAAGGAACCCATTGGTAGTTTTTCTCCAATATTTTGAGGTGCCTACTGTACATTGTCCAATTCTCCAAAGTATAAAAGATTGCGGAGATCACTGCTACCCAAGTAAACTACGATCTTAGTCTCAGGTTTGAGATCCTTGTCCTCAATTATGCTTTTCCTCAGCCAACTGAAGGCTGAGCTGGCACACTAGAGATGATGATGATTTTTTTCTTCTGCCTGCTTTCATCTAGAGGAGGCTCCCAAGATAGGGAAAATGATAGGGAGAGGTGTTTAACTATAGGAGCTGGTTCGAAGAGGATATTAGTTTTCTATTTGTTTAAGTGAGAGGCCCATTTTCGCTTATGCTTCAGAGAAGGACTCGACAATTACCTGAAGTTCAGTTGCTAAGTGAGCACACACAATACAGCTGAATGACTGAGATTGCAGTGGTTTTGTTTTTGGATTGAAGACGGCGTGTTCTGCAGATTGTTTCCGCACTCTGGGGAGGTGAGATGCAGTATTGCAGCACGGAAAATGGGAGAGTGTAGGTGTAATGACACAGCCTTGTTTGTTTTCCTTCTTCCACCTAACACACAATGCACAATAATTTGCCAAGCAAACTTTATTTGAAGAGGTGTATTACTGACAGCATTCTAACAGGGTTCTCTTCTATTTCTATTGCTGACCCAGAGTTTTCGCCAGTACCTCACAGTAACTTAGAACACTGAATCAAACAGTATTTCAGTTTGTGAGTGGCAGCACAGAGCACAAGATGAATTATAAAGCATAAGTTAAGGAGAACATCAATGGAGATTGTCCAAATAGTTGGCTTAAGAACTCACTAAACTCGAGGAGGCAGGAATGAGAACTTCATTTAGATTATGGTTCAAGTGACCGCATGGTTGGTACCTATTATGCTCTGTACTTCTGGGAAAATTGCCAAACAGAAAATTCCACCTAACACAGAATGCAGAATAATTTGCCAAGCAAACTCTATTTCAAAAGCTGTATTACTGACAGTATTCTAACAGGGTTCTCTTCTATTTTTATTGCTGCTCAGGAACAGCTGACCCCGAGGTTTCACCAGCACTTCAACTTAGAACACTGAGTCAAATAATATTTCAGCTTGTGAGTGGCAGCACGGAGCACTAGATGAATTATCAAGCATAAATGAAGAGGAACGGTTGTTAACAGCAGTGCAGATTGCCCAAACAGAACTGACTAAGCCTCAGAAGGCAGGAATGAGAATTTGATCAAGGCCATGGGATGATGATAAGAAGTTCAGGTGACTGCACGGTTGATACCCATAATGTGCACCCTGGTAAAATTGTTGAATGGAAAATTTTGTGGCTGATAGATTTAATTGGTTGGAAATGTAATGCCCTCCACCAAGGCATGTTTGCAGGCTGGGAGGCAATTAATTCTCACGTAAGAGTCTCATCCCAAGCTGCTGATATTCAATCAGTGGCAGTTGTGATGGTCATCATGCAGGCTGTCCGAAAACCAGGGTGTCCCTTGTTATCAAGCATTCAGCACCTGATCAGGACCTGCCATTGAGAATGAGGAGCTCACCTTTCTTTCCAACACACCCCTAGGCCTAGACAGCAACTCCCCACCACCCACTCACTTGTGGCCTGGGTCCCTCATTAATCCTGAGCCTCTAGTTGCCAGCAACTTCCACCATTCCCAGTGGCACTGCCTGCAATAGAGAGCTGCCTGCCTCTGATTGGCCAGAGGTTCTTGGGAGGGGAGAGATGGAAATTTCCAGTTGCGCTGTCTTCATAAGGCATTTACAACAGTCAGCCTTCCCCAAAGGAGACAATGTGGGGGCACTGGCTGCAGGCTTTTGACTGTCCTCCAGCAACTGATGAGGTGACTGCTCCCGGATTAAACTCACTGAGGGGAACAAAGCAAGTGCTATCTCAAAAAGGCATCCATTGCCTCCAGTACGCATTTTCACACTACATTTTAACTGATTTCACCATCTGGTTGCATAAAACTTCAAGACTGTGGCCATCTTCACAATGGCCAGAGCCATTGCCATTGATCTTATCTGAATGTTCAGCTGAAATAAGCAACCTATCTGTTTCTGGTGAATCACACGTGATTCAGATCTGCTGTGCATTCAAGTTGCTATTCCTCAGTCCATAATCATGGCAAATTTAGTAAAGGCAGGTAAGAGTAATCTATCTTTTGCATAAATGGGTGCTTTTTTTTATTCATTCGTGGGACATGGGGTCGCTGGTTGGCCAACATTTATTCCCCATCCATAGTTGCCCTTGCGTGATACAGTTGAGTGACTTGCTAGGCCATTTCAGAGGACAGAGAGTCAACCACATTGCTGTGGCTCTGGAGTCACATGTAGGCTAGACCAGGTAAGGATGGCAGATTTCCTTCCCTCAAGGACATCAGTGAACCAGATGTGTTTTCCCGACAATCAATTCATGGTCGACAGTAGATTCTTAATTCCAGATATTGTATATGAGAGACTTCAACACTAACAATTTCCCAGTGCCAGTAGATCTAGAACAGAAGGATGACTCAACTAATTTTCAGACCCCCATTCATGAGTATGGTCCTGACCAACACAGCCAGCTACAACAGCTGAAAGATTTACATTAAGGTGTGACTGCATTGGCAGAAATTGAGCTGGGGACTCGGTCACAGCGGTAGACTTCCAGATATTCAATGATCAGCAGAATAGCTTCAAGTGAATCAACAAACCACTTTGATGAGTATGAAACAAAGAAGATATACATATCTTGTGGATACTTCTCACTGGGAAACGATGCATAACATTTTACATATAAGCAAAATGCCGTGGATGCTGAACATCTGAATTAAAACAAAGTACTGGAAATACTCAGCAGTCTGGCAACATCTGTGGAAAGAGAGCTAATGTCTTGAGTAGAATATGACTCTTTTTCATTTTTGACACAGAACACCAACTGTTTTTCTCTCCACCGGCGCTGTCAGCTCTTCTGAGTATTTTCCACATTTTACACATACTTTCATACAAACACTAGTTCTGACTAGTTGTCTTGAAAACAACTAATCAGAATGCATTATATTTCATGCAGATTTTAAGGAACAGATCATATGAAACACTTACGTGTAAGCCAAGGTTGCGCTGAAGTGCTTTTTGATATAGGTTTCAAGGACAGGGTTGAAATGCTGGAATTTTCTATCAGCAATCAGCCCAATAATAAATACCTGTATTGTGGGGGAAAAAAATACTTATTGAGCCTGTAACTTGAATAAATCTGTATCTAACTGTTTAACATGATATAGTTGGCACAGTGCACTGTGCTGAATAAATAATACAAGAATAAATAAATACAACAATAAATTTACAACTCTAGTAACTCCAAATACTATAATTACTCTAAAATTAATTTTGTCGGCAAACACTGACAAATGATTCTGCTATTTAAGGTAAATGCAAAACAATTAAAATTTACAGTAAATAGCCATATACAACCAGAACCGGCATCTATTTAGTACCTTTAACTCACAAAATTTCCCAAGGCACATTACTTGAGCCTTATCAAACAAAATTTGACACAAAGCCATACAAATAAATATTCTGATAGGGCACCAAAAGCTATGTCAAATAAGTAGGTTGAAGTAACATCTTAAAGCAGAAAAGAGAGGTGAAGTGCAAGGACAGGGATTAGGAAAGGAATGCAGTGCTAATATTAATGTTCTACATCAAGGTCTTTCTTTGGCTCTATCAGAAGTTTCTGCTCCCCAACCCTCTAAGCCAACTCCAAGACATGACCTACCCCACCTTTTTTGCTACCTTTTTAAAATCATACAAGCCATTTCTGTTCCTTAAATCCCTAAGCATCTTCCAAGCTCACTCCTTCTTTCTGCAACATTTTCTTGATCAAAGTAAAATAGTAGGACAATGTAATCTAACAATAAGTTAAGGACATCATCAAGAAACTGCAGAAAACAACCATTTGTGAATGGTCAATCAGGAGAATGTACCAAACAAAACAGATGGAAGAAATTATACATTCAAAATGCATTTTCCTTCATTTAATAATTGTTCTGTCAGATTCTGTTAAATGAAAGCAGATCCTAAGCATGTGTTATGTGCACAATTTCCCAGAAAGTATCAGGACGAATGGGCGGGGCTCCAGGAAGAAGGTGGCTGAGTGGCATTAGGTAAATTGCTCCTTCGTGAAGACAGCACCGAAACGATGGCCACGAGCCTCCTCCTACACTTTAACAATACTGTAGCATCAGCAAAACTTGAGCGTGTACAAAGCATCCTAAAGCGAGAGGGAAAATCAGACAGATGTCATTGTCCACATTGGCACAAATGACATAGGTAGAAAGAGTAGCGAGGTCCTGCAATGGCAATTTAGGGAGTTAGGTAGAAGATTAAAATGCAGGACTTCAAGGGTAGTAATCTCAGGATTACTCCCTGTCTATGTGCTAGTGGGGCTAGGAACAGGGAGATAGTGGCTAAAGAACTAATGCAGGAGGGAACGCTTCAGATTTGTGAATCATTGGGATGTCTTGCAAGGAAGGTGGGGCCTGTACAAGGAGGACGGGTTACACCTGAACTGGAGGGGCACCAATATCCTGGCTGGGAGGTTTGCTCATGTGGTTCGGGTGGTTTAAACTAGCGGAGTGGGAATCAGAACAATAGGTCAGCAAGTGTAGACTGGGAATAAGCATGGGACTAAGGCTAGGCTAGCTGAGGAAGAGCAGGCTGGGGGAGGTAGAACTTAGTGGGCTTGGAAGCCTGGAGGTCTGGAGTGCATCTGCTTCAATGCAAGGAGTATAACAGGTAAGACAGGTGACCTTAGAGCCTTGATTCATACACGGAACTTAGATGTGGTTGCAGTAACGGAGACGTGGTTAAAAGAGGGACGGGACTGGCAGCTAAATGTTCCAGGATATAGGTGTTTTAGGTGAGGCAGGGGGGGAAGGCAAAAAAAGGTGGGGGAGTTGCAATACTGATTAGGGAACATACTACAGCTGTAGAGAGGGAGGACACCTTGGAGGAATCATGTAATGAGACACTGCGGGAAGAGCTCAGAAACAGGAAGGAGGCAGTCACTATTATGGGGGTGTACTTCAGGCCTCCCAAAAGCCCATGGGGAGTTGAAGAATGGATATGTAAGTAGATTCTGGACAGATGTCAAAATAATAGGGTTGTTTTAGTGGGAGATTTGAATTTTCCTCATATTGACTGGAATCCCTTAGGGTTAGCGGTCCGGATGGTGAGGAATTTAAGTGTGTCCAGGAAGGCTTTTTGGAACAATATGTAGATAGTCCGACTAGAGAGGGGGCTATACTGGACCTGGTATGAGGGAATAAGCCCGGCGAGGTCATCAAAGTTGCAGTGGGGCAACATGTGGCAAACAGTTACCACAATTCCGTAAGTTTTCGGATAGTCATGGAAAAGGACAAGTGTTGTCCGAGAGTTAAGATGCTAAATTTAAGGAGCAGTTGATCAGAGTGCAGGCCAGGCATGTGCCTGTGAAAAGGAAGGACAGGAAAGGCAGGAGTTGGGAACTGTGGATGACCAGAGAAATTGAGAGTCTAGTCAAAAAGAAAAATGATTCATACACAAGATTTAGGCAACAAAAAAAAAAAGAAGTACTTGAAGAATACAGGGAAAGTAGAAAATAACTCAAACAGGGAGTTAGGAGGGCAAAAAGGGGGTCACGAAATGTCCTTGGCAGGCAGGATTAAGGAGAATCCCAAAGCATTTTATACATATACTAGGAATAAGGGGGTTGCTAGAGAAAGAGTTGGTCCACTCAAGGACAAAGGAAGGAACTTATGCATAGAACCAAAGGAAGTGGGTGAGATCCTTGAGTACTTTGCATGGGTATTCACAAAGGAGAGGGACAGGTTGATTGATGGTGTCTCAGAGGGGTATGTAAACCCTCTAGAGCAAGTCATCATTATGAGGGAGGAAGTGTTAGATATATTAAAAAGAATTAAGGTAGACAAATCCTCAGGGCCAGATGGCATCTATCCAAGGTTACTGAGGGAGACAAGAGAGGAAATTGGTGGGCCTCGAACAGAAATCTTTCTTTCCTCGTTGGCTACAGGTGAGGTCCCAGAGGATTGGAGGATAGCCAATGTTGTCCCGTTATTTAAGAAGGGTAGCAAGAATAACCCGGGTAATTATAGGCCAGTGAGCTTGACGTCAGTGATAGTGAAATTGTTGGAGAAGATTTTCAAGGATAGGATCTGTACACATTTGGAACTGAATGGTCTTACTAGCGACAGACAGCATGGTTTTGTACGAGGGAGGTGAGTTTTTCGAGGAGACGGCAAAAACGATTGACAAGGGAGGGCTGTGGATGTTGCCAACATGGACCTTAGTAAAGCATGTGACAAGGTCCCTCCTGGCAGGCTAGTGCAAAAGGTTAAATCACATGGGATCAAGGGTAAACTAGCTAAATGGATTCAGAACTGGCTTGGCCATTGAAGATAGAGGGTAGCGGTGGAAGGGTGTCTTTCTGAATGGAGGTCTGTAACTAGTGGTGTTCCACAGGGATCAGTGCTGGGACATCTGTTGTTTGTAATGTATTTAAATGACTTGGAAGAAAACGCAGCTGGTCTGATTAGCAAGTTTGCGGATGATACTAAGATTGCTGGAGTTCTGGATAGTGATGAAGATTGTCAGAGAATACAGCAGGATATAGATAGGCTGGAAAATTGGGCAGAGAAATGGCAGATGGAATTTAACCCGGACAAATGCGAGGTGATGCATTTTGGTAGATCCAATTCAGGTGGGAGCTATAAAATAAATGGCAAAACCATCAGGAGCATAGACACACACAGAGATCTGGGAGTACAGGTCCACAGACCTTAAAAGTGGCAGCAAAGATGGTGAAGAAAGCATATGACACGCTTGCCCCCATTCACCAGGGCATTGAATATAAAAGTTGGCAAATTATATTAGAGTTATACAAAACATTGGTTCGGCCACATTTGGAATACTTTGTCCAATTCAGGTCACCAAACTACCAGAAGGACATGGAGGTTTTGGAGGGAATACAGAAAAGGTTTACCAGGATGTTGCCTGGTATGGAGGGTATTAGCTATGAGGAGAGATTGAATAAACTGGAAGTGTTCTCCCTGGAAAGATGGAGGCTGAGGGGCACCTGATAGAAGTTCATAAATTTATGAGGGGCATTGATAAGGTGAACAGTTGGAAGCTTTTTCTTTGGGCAAAAATGACAATTACAAGGGCACAAATTCAAGGTAAGGGGGAAAGGTTCAGTAGAGATGTGCAGGGGAAGTTTTTTTACACAGAGGTTGGTGGGGGCCTGGAATGCACTGCCAAGTGAGGTGGTTGAGGCAGACACGTCAGTGATATTTAAGACTTATCTGGATAGACATATGAACAAACGGGGAATAGAGGGATCCAGGCAGTTGGTCTAGATAGGACAACATGATCGGCGCAGGCTTGGTGGGCCGAAGGGCCTGTTCCTGTGCTGTACTGTTCTTTGTTGTTCTGACTGCTATCCGGTATTGTCTTCAGCTTCCAGCAGGACTTACTGGACTATTGTTCAAAACAGATTGACGGCAAGCTACTGGGAAAATTCCATTATTTTTTCAGCTTCCATTTATTGATTATCTTTCAAAAGAAGGCTAAGTGAGTAATTCATATAATTTAAGAATAAGGTTATAATAAAGCTTACAGCAGATATAAAAAAATGTAAATGCAATTGAATCATCATTGATGTAAATTGTTTTTTTGAAAACACCCCACAGAACAGTCTGTTAATTGATTCAAAAGGGACAGCTGTCAGAATTAAAATTAAGTATTTACAAATCGTTTCTGTGATGCACCCTGCTTGCTCCAAAATTCTCAACTTGTTCATGATAAATACAAGAAGGAGAATTAAATTTAAACTGTATAGTACATCCTCAAAAATAGCATTAGAGTGAGTACTGAACAGGTGTCATTCAGAAAATGAGTATATTTATAACCTCAGTTTAGGAAATAATAAAAACATAATCCCTTTAACACTCAAAAGTAGTAAGCCACTACAGTTCTCAATGCTCAAAAACATGCATGCATATTACTCTACTCATCTACAATAGAAAGGAGAAAAATAACAGTTAAATTAAATAAATTATAGCCAAATATATCTTTGTCAATCACAAAGGATATTATGCTTAAAGGTTAATGATTAAAATGTCAGTCATCGTAACTATCAGAAATTCTGATTGATTTAACAGTATTAGAATTAAAATAAAAATAGCTGCAAAAATGAAACTTACCAAAGAATCAAAAACTAATGTGTCAAAAGTGTCACTGTCAGAATTCTCCATCATGATGTTGAAAAGTGCATCAAGTGTATCTTGCAAAAACTGAAAGAAAAATGTTTAGATTTGAATATCCACAAAGCGATACAATATCAAGTGCTTATTGTTCAAATAATATCTTATGACAAAGAACACAAAAGCTTTTGGTGGAACATCACTGATCTGAGTAAAATAAAACCTGATGCCCTGAACCTTTCTTCACTGCATTTCTAAAAATCATAGAAATTTCAATGCAGGAAGCAGCCACTTGGACCATCATGGCTTTGCAAGTGGCAGTTTCACTCCACTCCAATTTTGCTGCTCTTTTTTTATATTCAGCAAGATTTTTCTTAAATCTAGTTCCTGCCCAACAGTCACATTTGACTTGGCTTCAATAACCACAATATATTCCATATTCTAATATATCTAACTCTCCATCATGTTACCAGCAATAACCCAACATTTATGCTTTCTTTTCACTGATTTCTACAAAATAATCTCTCGGTATTTGCTGCTTAAAACTTTTACATAATCTTAAGCATTGTTATCAGGTTTGCACTTACCTCTCTGCTCAAGTGAACATCCCATCATGAATACCCCAGATACATTGTAACTTTATATTATCCTTTCCATCATCCTATTGAATCTATATGAAGCCTTCCCTTTATATGAATGCCTGGGACTACAGGCAGTATTCCTGGCTATTATCCACGGTTGATAAATAATTCCCTTACTTTTGTATTCAATTGCTGTAAAATTCAAATTCAAAATACCAGTTGCCTACGTGGTGGCCTTTTCCGCCTGCATTCGTCCTGACATTTTTTTTTGCTTTTCGATAGGGAAAGGGGGATACAATATGCATTGTACACTAACTCCAGCAGACTAGATCCAAGATTTAACTTAAGAGGTTAAATATTAAATCTGCGCACATTAACCCATGAACATTAATGATGCAGATTTCAAGTCACAGGAAATTAAGCTTCGATCATCACGATCAAGACTGAAATATTGAGCAAAGCCGGAAGTATAACAATGCTTCCTGAACACATGAATCAATGAAACACACTGATCAATTGGTGCAATTTGTTTTTAAGCAACCTCTCCTGAAAGCACTTGACATGGAACTAGAATATTCCTTCTCAGAAGGCCAGGGCTCAAGCTGTGTTATGGATGGATCATGTTCAAACATTCTGTCAGTATGAAACATTTCAGGTGAGTTATGATGTGCACTTGTGATGAGCTTGGAGGAGAGTCAATGCTTCTCAAAGTTATATAACTGAAGAAATATAAAGCAGATACTGTGAATATCGAGAGAAAGAAAAACTGCAGAAACTGGAAATCTGAAACAGCAACTGAAAATTAATGCAGAGAAGTGTGAAGCAATGGACATTATAAGGAAAATTGAGGAGAAGCAATTAAAACTGAATGATACAATTTTAAAGAGCATGCAGGAATAGAGAGAACTGGAGGTTCACATGCACAAACTTTTGAAAGTGGTAGGGCAAGTTGATAAGGCGCTTAAAAAAGCATATTTTTTTTGTAAACAGGGAGGTGGGATACAAAAGCAAGGAAGTTATGCTAAACATTACCTCCACCTGAGGTCTGACCAATGATTTACAGTGCATCCAATTCTGGGCACCATGTTATGGGGTAGGATGCTAAAACCCTTTGAAATGGTGCAGAGGAGATTTTTTAGAATGGCAACATGGATGAGAGCCTTCAGCTACTTGGGGAGACTGGAGGAGCTAGGATTGTTATTCTGTGAGTCATTAGTCAGGGTTTTAATGAGTAAACAGAGAGAAACTGTTTGCACTGGCAGGAAGATTGATAATCAGAGAAAACAGATTAAAGACATACAATTATGTAAATGAAAAGAAGCAAAAGCTTTGACTAAAATGAGTGAGAGCAGGACATATGCTTTATCGCCTAGCATTTCCATTTATAAAATTATTAAACACCAAGAAAAACTGAGCTGAGGATAGACCATTTATGAACCATAGTCAAGTTATAGAAAAAACATGCAAAATAAATAACCGGTCTCTTAAAAGCATTGCTAAGAACATTCAGGATATATGAGGAATTTTAACACATGTAATAGAACATATGAATAGGTGACAGAAGAAAATAGCTTAGAGAAAGCATGTAAGGAGGGAGATTGGAGTGCAGGCCTTACATCAGAAAGCATATCAACCGAAATAAATCAAAAAAATTAGTGGCAAAAGAAAAATAAGAAATAGTAAGGAACTAGATTTTTCATGTAGAAGATGTATAATTTCTCAATTACAAATGCTCCCATCTTCATTGTATTTATATGACAGCTGATCAACTGATCAACTCGTCATAGTCTGAATCAATACAAACATTTAGCTATAATATTTTGCCAGATTGGGCACATAAAGTAACATATCTCCACCAGCAATCGATTAGTAATAAACCTTTATGCTTAGCAATGGTTCTAAAAAGGAAAATTGAAAACTGAAAGAAATTTCTTAGATAAGTACTTCCTTGTTCTGAAAGAAACATTATTGTCTTCGTAGGAGTTGCATGTGCATTACTGATGTATTGGTGTAACAGACCTTATTGCTCAAATGCTCCCAATTACACAAGAGGACAAAAAATAGAAGCAGGAGTAGGCCACAGGCTCTTCAAGCCTACCCCGTCATTCAATATGATCATGGCTGTTCTACGCCAACCTCAATTCCCTTTCTGTGCCATTTCCACAGAGCCCTCTATTCCACAATCTATCAAAATGTTTATCCACCACTACTTTAAATGCCTATGATCTAGCTTCCACTACCCTTTGGGGTAGAGAATTCCAGATATTCACCACCCTGTGTGACAAGAAATTTCTACACATCTCAGTTTTACATCTTTTTGATATGCATAAATTAAGTAATGCAATAAAGGAATTATACTTGCATGTCTTTTATAAAAAGATCATCTTGTTATTATATCATACCAATCTTGAATGTGTGGTTTTCTGAGGGGAGGCAAAATTCTCTTATCACGTTCATTGCAAAATCTAATTTATTTTCTGATGGATAAGAAGCACAGAAAAACTCATTCTTGCCATGGTACAATGGAAACCATTGTAAAAGTTACACAAAATGATGTAGTGTATGAAGATGCACATGTTAATTATAGGAAACACTGGGCGGAGATTTTTTCTAAATATCCAGCTCGCGTGAAAACAGTTCCTGATCTGTTTTTGGGCGAGTTTTCACTCCCAATCTTATGAACTCAGTCATTGAAAGTATGGGCTTGACTGTTTCTAGCCACTAGGGGCAGTGGGCAGGGCTTAACTCGCCAGATAGCCTGCAGCTCAGACCGGAGCCATAAACTGCACATCCACAGGAAAAGCACAGAAAAAGCAACTCTCCTAACAGAACACCCCTGGGCCAGGTACAGCCTCCCCCTCCCCCCCTACGGACATCGGGGACCCATCCCTAACATTACTGACCCCTTACTGTCACACCTCCCCGATCCCCTTCACATGGCCCCCTCATCAGCCTCCTGGCCCCGATTGCTGAATGACATGACCTACTCTCTCCCCTGCCCCTGATCATCACAAGAGGCACATTTCCCCCACCTCCCCTCCATCAGCAGACCTGCAAGTGCTGATTTGGCATCCCCTCCGAGGTAACCAGGCAAACTGCATTAAGCTCCCTGGAATGCTTTAACGGTTGACTGACTCACCCAAACTTCCTGCAGATGATCTTCCCTAACAAAGAAATGCTCCATAAAAACCCCAAGGATGGTCAGACAGGCAGGCAGTGCAGGAAGAAATGGCCTCAAGAAAGACAGCCCCCAGATTTTTGGATGCTGATGTGGCCAGGTTGTTGGAGGTAGAGGCGGCAAAGTGAGGCACCCTCTTCCCCCCAGCAGGCAAAATTCTCTTCTCAAGTTCATTGCAAAATCTAATTTATTTTCTGATGGATAAGAAGCACAGAAAAACTCATTCTTGCCCTCGAGGAAGGGATAGAAATGCAACCTGGAAGGTGGTGGCAGCATACGTGAGTGCCAGGGCACTGGCCAGGAGGACCAGAAAGCAGTGCCGCAAGAAACTGAATGACCTAATCCAGTCAGCAAGGGTGTGTTTAACCTCATCCAGCATCTTCCCCCGAAATGACACCCAGGTCTCCCCCACCCCTGGCACCCTGCATGGTTCCAGCACCTCCATCCTCCCCCCAAGAATATCATAACCTTTGTTCTCTGATGGCCACCACCTGATACCCTCCAGGACACATGCAATCAGATTTTACATGGCTCCTTCCGTCCCCACAGGAGAAGAATGCCCATAATGGCCGGGAGATGGCAAAGACAGGGGGAGATCCGGGTCCTTCCCCCTTTGAGGAGTGGGCACTGGAGCTTGCGGGAGAGGAGGGGATCTGCACCATGAGCGACAGCATGGTCAGGCTGCAGCATAGAAGTGAGCACCTTCCAATCCTCCACTCGTTGGAGATATCTGAAGTAAGTTGCATGCAGCCCAGATTCCTCTCCCTCCCTTGCACTTAACCTTGTGTCCTGTGTTGCAGGAAGGGATCCCTACTCGTCAGGGCCATCTGGCATTGCAGCTCCCACCTATCCTGCCCCTGACAGCTTGGAAGACTCCTCAGAAGAAGCCGAAGAAGGGTCCTCTGAGGCCAGCAGCAGTTTTGTGTCAGCTTCCACCCCGCAGTTCACCACCCTAGAAACTCACACATCAGTGGGTCAACTTAGCGGCGAAGCATCTGGGTCACTCATTTGTGCACATGACACATCTACTGATGTACATCGGGTGGAGGAGGGAACATCCGAGGCCTCTTTCACACGGGGCCTGCTGGAGGCGAGGACTCGGCTGGTCCCAGGCTACATGCTGGGTCTCTGTGATCACATCTCCCTCAGCTGCTGGAGATGCAGCAACAGAGCCATGTAATGCAGGAAGGGCTGACTGACTGGACTGAGTGCAAGGCTGTTGGGAGAAGTCCCAAAGCTTTCAGGTGGACCAGCTATTGTCTGTCTTGCATGGTTCCCAGGCCAACACTGCAAAGGTGGTGTCGGCAGTGGAAAATCTAGAGCAGGAAATCCTCACCGTGGGTGGCAGAGTCCAAGCTATGGCTGAGTCACAGCAGGCCACAACAAGCTTATCAAAATTCTTTGGCCCATAGCTGAGAGGCTCGAGAGCTTACAGAAGACCCAGCAAGATAGTGCTGAGACACAGCGGGCTTTGGCTGCAGCCCTCGAGAATGTGGTCCAATCACAAAGGGTCATGGCTGAGGGGCTGCAGAGCTTGCAGGAGACCCAGCGGGACAGTGCTGAGGCATAGCGAGCTATGGTGTAGCCTTTCAGAACATGGCCCATTCAGAGGGTCATGGCTGAGGGGCTGCAGAGCATAGCCCAGACTCAGAGGGCACTTGCTGCTGTCATTGACAGGTAGCCTCCGACTCAGAGGACCATTACAGAGGGCTCAACCACCATGGCAAGAATGCATGTGGCCCTCCAGGACTGGTAGGGCCAAGTGACGCTGGAGCTTCTGAAGCTCACTGCAGAAGCACCCCCGTCGCATGGAGTGATCCAGGGTCCCACAAGAATGCCAAGGTAGGAGCAAGGGCTTGAGCCCATGCCAGGGCCTTCCACCCAAGAGACTGTGGCTGTGGCTACACCTTCTGACTCCCCCTTTCTGATGCTGGGGCATCTCAGGGACAGGGGGATGAAGAGGGTGTCATGGATATGTCCCTGACACCTGGAAGCTTGTGTGGCTTTTGCTACCAAATAAACCTGTTGGACTTTAACCTGGTGTTGTTAAACTTCTTACTCTGTTTACCCCAGTCCAACGCCGGCATCTCCACATCATGACCTGGAAGCCGGCCAGGGCCCTCCAGGTCCAGGTGCTCCAGAGGACAATTGGCAAGGGCATCACAGGCCAAGGGGCACGGTAGGAAGCTGGCCAAGGGACACGGTCGGAAGCTGGCCACTTCTACCTCCAGTGTACATACTGGGGAGACACCGAGATGTATTGGTAGGCCATGTAAAGTTAAGGCGGCATAGCGGCACTAAGATGGGTCGGGTGAAGGATAACATTAGTTCAATAGAATATTTAGGCACTTTAAAGTCTCACTTTCACATGTTTTTATATTATCACTTATTTTGAAGGCACTTTTATTGGCACCAATAAATGTTATTTCACCCCACACCTGTGGCTAATTTGTCTCTGATTAACCTCTAACAGCAATGTACTTCCCCACCCTCTCTCTCTTCCACCACCTCCCCACTACAAACACATGCCCAATAAAGCTTCCACTAGGGTCCACTCCTGACACGACCCTGTCGCACAAGTTGGCATGCTGGGTTGGCATGGTGCCAACCTGGCAGTTCCAACCTCTGCTGGGGGCAGTGCCAGGCCACTGACTATGATGGTGAACACGGACTGAAAATCACCCTCAATGTTTCAAGTCAATGACTTTTCATCAGAACTGGGGAACGGTAGAAATGTGATATGTTTTGAGCAAGCAGTGATAGGAAAAAGGACAAAAGGAAGTTCGCCGAGAGGGTAGAAGACAGGAGAGATTGAATGACAAATAGTTAGTCATGAAGTGGAAAAGGAAATGGTGAGAGGGAGCAAGAAAAGAAACAAAGAAACTCAAAATGTGCCCAGGAGCAGATGTGTCCAGATATGTGAAGCTATCAAAAACCCCAACCATGACTGTCGCCTTCTTGATGGTGATGGTCAAATCAAACCCTTTACAGGCACAAAAGAGTCTGTTCATTTCCTGCTGATGCTGTTGCTCCTTCAGAACTTCGCACGCTCTAGCCTTGAATCTCAGTCAGGCAAGACTGAAGAGCTTTCTGTTGGTTCTGGTATATAAGTCTATAGATGAGCTCAAGTCATATAACAGTAGCAAAGAGAAGAATATGCTAAACAGTGTTCGTGTCAGTACACAACCCTGTTTGACCCCACTGTGGATCATGAAGGGTTCCAAAGTTGGCCCATTATTACTGACCTTACCCCTTATGTCATCATAGAATGAGGAGATTACAATGAGCAGTTTCAGCGGCCGTCAATTTTCTTCAGCAACTTAAATAGGCTCACATGATCAAATTTCTGGATGAGGTCAATGAAGGCAATATTGAGGTCTCCTCAGTTCGTGGCATTTTTCTTGTAACTGCTGAACTGAGAAGATCATGTTGATTGTAGATCTTCTAGTTACGAAACCATACTGGAATTCAGGATAGTCGAGCGATCCAGTCTCATTAATTGAACAAGAAATCGGAGCATGAAGACTTAATGCATTCAGAGTTAGACAAAGGAAAGTCCAATGGATGGCTTGGATACAATTCTGCCCCTTCGATGTTCTCCAATGCAGGGACCATTAGAGGCTTTTATGATGGCACCAAATAGACAACAGATCAGCAAGAAAATAGCTCCAGTAAAAACAAAGACATGGGAGATTCCAATGAAACAGATGGAGAGATGGGTGGAACATTAACTTGAGTTGTATTCCAGGGAAAACAATATCACTGAAGAAGCTTTAGATAACATATAGAGCCTGCTTCTCATGGAATTGTTAGATACTAAAGATTGACAAAGCTGAATTCAAGCACCAAAAACCAGCACTCCTGCAGTATCTACACAAAATACTCAGCCTCTGCTAGAGGGAGGCGTCAGTAGGATGTGTGTGCTGAACAGATGATGATCCTGTACAAGAACAAGGGCAACCACAGCAATTGCAACAACGATTGAGGCATCTTCCTTCTGAGCATCGTGGGGAAAAACATTTCCTCGTGTTACCCTCGTCATCTACGTTACAATCATGAGATATATTTTTAAGTTTATTTATTAGTCACAAATAGGCTTATATTAACAATGCAATGAAGTTACCAGACTGTAGGTTTTCAATTTAGGGCAAAGGAAGGGAGTCATATAATTTGTTCTGCAGTCTGTCTGACAGTAAACCTAAGTGGTTGGATTATTAGAGACCAAAGGAGAGTTCATATGCCTTTACTGGGAAGGTGCAAGATTGCACTTGGAATAATAGCGGCAGTGTCTGAATATATCATGAGTAGATGCTGAGTCTCTCAAAGCCCTGGACATTACAAGTTGTAAACAATTGTGCTATATGTAGTCAATTTACTTCAAAGATGAAAGGGAGCTGGGATCAAAGATAGCTAATTACCAATTCTACCAAAATACAAGCTTAGAGCATGTCATGTTGCCATGGCAGCGGAAGTCATTTTTGAGATCAGGTAACAGGCATCCCTACAAATCCATGACTGAACTTAAAAGTTTATTTATTGTCACAAGCAGGCTTACATTAACACTGCAATGAAGTTACTGTGAAAATCTCCTAGTCGCCACATTCTGGCACCTGTTCGGGTACATTGAGGGAAAATTTAGCACGGCCGATGCACCTAACCAGCATGTTATTCGGACTGTGGGAGGTAACCGGAGTACTCAGAGGAAACACAGGGAGAACATGCAAAATCTGCACAGACAGTAACCGAAGCCGGGAATCGAATCTGGATCCCTGGCGCTGTGAGGCAGCAGTGCTAACCACTGTGCCACCCTATTATACCCTATTACACACAGGCAGCAGCTTGTTTGGTGTGATCTGCAGCCACCTGAGAGGCATAGAGCAGGTGACAGATGCAGCCAATCCTGGAACTGAAACAGAGAGAAGTCTGACTCTGTTGTTCACCACGCAAGACGCAGATGGAGGCTTAGGCTCAGATTAAAGAGACCAAATTTGTCATAGAACATAGAAAAACTACAGCACAAACAGGCCCTTCGGCCCACAAGTTGTGCCGGTCATGTCCCTACCTACCTAGGCCTATATATAGGCTTACCTGTCACCCTCAATCCTATTAAGTCCCATGTACTCATCCAGAAGTCTCTTAAAAGACCCTATCGAGTTTGCCTCCACCACCATGGACGGCAGCCGATTCCACTCACCCACCACCCTCTGAGTAAAAAACTTGCCCCCGACATCTCCCCTGTACCTACTCCCCAGCACCTTAAACCTGTGTCCTCTCGTAGCAGCCATTTCGGCCCTGGGAAAAAGCCTCTGAGAATCCACCTGATCTATACCTCTCAACATCTTGTACACCTCTCGGTGTAATAGGAGACTGGAAGATTTATCTAGTTTGGGCTAGAGAGAAAGCATCTACAGTGTAATGCTCATCATGAAAGTCAGTTCTGAAATAAGGAGATACCCAGCTGGGAAAGTAAACATGAAACAAAATGAAGGGACGCTTCATGGACACTGTAATAATTAACTACAGCAACATAATTTTTGGTCATGCTAAAAGTTAATGGAGAATCTCTTTTTGGTAGTTTGGTGTAAGTTGCCCACAAAAAGAAAATAGCATTTATTCAATAGTGGTTTTTAGTCATTTGTTATACTTAAAGTTTTAAAATGTGAAATCTTGACATCCCATTCTTTCAGCTGTTAATCGGATGTTTGATTTAATATTTAAGTTATTGGTCTCTGCAGAGATCGTAACACTTAAAACATTTATATCAAGGCAGTACTAAATGAATGTATGCTCAAACAGACTATCCTTAATTTAATTTGGAAAGGCACAGCAATAAATGGTTCAGCATTTGGATTCAGTATGCACTCAGATTTCAGCATGTACTTTATTCAGAAGCTCAGCAATAAGGCAGCATGAATCAATCACCATTCTGGGTACATAGTTATATTAAATTGTTTTCCACAAACCCATACATTGCTATGTAAAATGTGGGGAAAATTGCTATGAAACAAAAGTTGAATTCTATTTAATATCTCAAGAACAGAATCTCCCTCACACAAAATGAGATATCGGCCACCACATACGCAATTAGGCATAAACCATGAACAGGTACCATACAGTTGTATAGATTTTGAATGGAATCATTATTAAATTAGTTTAAAGACAAAATGTTCAGAAGATCCATTTGTCCATCTTAATAACCAAGAAGTCCAGCATAAGCTTAATCCTACCACTATCCAAAATTTTCAATTTAATGTGCACAGAAACTTCTAGAAAAATTATCAATCCGGAATCCTAGAACCTGCTTTATGGGGTAGAAGAAAATCAAAGCTCACTTGCCAAATTATAATGACCATTTATTGAGTGGACTGCACTCAGAGGCAATTCCAGCAAAATTCCACGGGAAACATTATATAGTCAGCAGTGAAGCAATGGTACAATCTTCTGTGAGGCAGCCTGCTAATTGGTCACCTTCACATCTGCCATTCAATTAACAATTGCTGCCCAGAAAGTCTGCAGCCTTGGAAACCCCACTAGCAGAGGTGGGCACTGACACTGTAGAAAGAGGACCGTATGAGTGCTGCCATCTTAGGCATCTTCTGAAGACTTCTCAATTTTGCAAAAATTACCTGAGGCCACAGCTGCCAGGCCACCACTATCCAGGGGACACCCCTCCACAAGGTTGCATGTAGTTGCACCTGTAACCTGCTGATCAATGCAGTTCTGTGGGGAGGTGGAAACAGAACTGTAGGAGGCTTCACAGGCCCATGAGCCAGCCGCACACAAGCTACCTTCAGGCACATGCCACGTAAATCCCAATGGTGATACAATCTGCCTATAATTTAGATTGGCTACCCGCCACTTGGTTACCCTTGCCCGTCCCAACTTGTCTCCAGCAAGAGAGACCAGTAGTTTAAGGGAATAAGGCGTCTAGTTATTCTAGTAAAGTAATATTTTATTAATCAATTAATTTTAACTAATCAAAACAATGCATTCATTTAGATTCAGGTGTATCGCTACCTAAAGCAATGCAACACAGGGGTACTTGTATTTACATTGTGCTTTTCATGACCTCAGAACGTGTGAAAACACTTCACCCTAATTAGGTTTTTTTGAAATGTTGTCATGATGATGATGTAGGAAAACATGTCGGCCAATTAGCACTCATCAAATTCCCAAAAGCAGTAATGATAATCTAATGTTGAGGGTTGAAGAATAAATACTAACCAGGAAAACAGGAACAATCTGCTAGTCATCTTCCAATAATGTCAAACAATCTTATACAGCAACCTAATAACATCACCAACGCCAGATCCGAAGTACACTTGGAACAATGTAGTGCTAATTGAAACATAAAATCCTGAGGTGTCTTGACAGGGTGGATATGTTACTAGCCACTCTCGATTGTGAGACCACATCTGGAATACTGTGTACAGTATTGGTCTCCTCATTAAAAGAAAGATGTAAATGTATTAGAAACAGTTCACACTGGGTTATCTAACTAACCAGGGATGGACAGGTTATCTTACGAGGAAAAGTTGGACAGGCTAGGCCTGTATCCATTGGAGTTTAGAAGAATAAGAGGTGACTTTATTGAAACGTATAAGATCCTGAGGGGTCTTGATAGGGTTGATGCAGAGAGGATGTTCCCTCTTGTGGGAGAATCTAGAATTATGGATCACTGTTTAAAAATAAAGGGTCACCCATTTAAAATGGAGATGACCATAAGACCATAGGAGATATACAGCCCTTTGAGCCTGCTCTGCCATTTACTAAGATTATGGCTGATCTAATACTCATTAAGTCTACCTTCCTGCCTTCTCTCCGTGAACCTTAATTCTCCTACTGATTAAACACCTATCAATCTCAGGCTTGAAAATGTGCAAGCACTCAGTCTTCACAGCTTCCTGGGACAAAGAATTCCAAAGATTCACCACTCTTTGAGAGAAGAAATTCTTCTTCAAATCTATCTCAAATGAGAACCCCCTTCTATGACTATGCCTTCTGGTCCTACACTTTTTCATGAGTGGAAACATCCTCCCAACATATACCCTGCCTAACCACCTAAAGAATCTTATTTGTTTCAGTCATATCACCTCCCATTCTTCCAAACTCCAAGGAGTACAGAGCCAACCTGTTTAATCTTTCCTCATATGGCAGTCCCTTCATATTTAGGATCATCCGAGTAAATCTCATTTGAAGGGGTGACCAAAAAAATAGATGAAGACAATGGGGGAACATTGTCTACATGGACTTTAGCAAGGTCTTCAACAAGGTCCCGCATGGTAGACTGATCAGTAAGGTTAGATCACAGGGTATTTAGTACGAACTAGCCAACTGGGTACAAAATTGGCTTGCTGATAGACAGAGGATGGTGGAAGAGGGTTGCTTTTCAGATTGGAGGCCTGTGACGAGCGGTATGCTGCAGGGACCGGTACTGGGTCAACTGTTGTTTGTCATTTATATGAACGATTTGGATAAGAACAGAGGAAGAGGCATGTTTCATAAGTTTGCGGATGACACCAAAATTGGTGGTGTAATGGACATTGAAGAAGTTTATCTAAGACAACAACAGGATCATGATCAACTGGGCCAGTGGCCGAGGAATGATAGATAGAGTTTAATTTAGGTAAATGTGGGGTGTTGCATTTTGGTAAGACAAAACAGGGCAGGACTTGCACAGTTAATGGTAGGGCCCTAGGGAGTGTTGTCGAACAAAGACACCGAGGGGTGCAGGTACATAATTCCTTGAAAGTGATATCAAAGGTATCCGGTAGAGGTGGCTGAGAGACTTTACTGGTGCATTCTGGGAGAAGTCGGCCCAGCAACATCTACTAAGAAGTGGGAAGCGGAAAAGGCCACTGTGAGAAGGTGAAAGGGAAGGTAAGAGTTTTTAAAATTTTCTTCAATAATGTAATTGGTGCCGGAAATGTCAGACAGTGGAGTTAAGTGCTGCACTTGTGAGATGTGGCAGATCCGTGATGCTTCTAGCGTCTCGGACGACTACACCTGCAGGAAGTGCACCCAATTGCAGTTCCTTACAGTCTGCAAGGATAGGTTGGAGCAGTAGTTGGATGCACTTAGGAGCATGAAAGTGGCTGAAAACGTCACAGATAGAAGCTTTAGAGACGTGGTCACACCCAAGGTGTAGGCAGATGGGTCCAGGATGCCTCTGAACAGGCAGAAAGCATTCTGAAGGGAGAAGGTGAGCAGCCAGAGGTCATGGTACATATTGGTACTCATGACATAGGCAGGAAGAGTGATGAGGTGCTGCAGCAGTTTAGGGAGTTAGGTAGAAAGTTAAAAAGCAGGACCTCTCGAGTTGTAATCTCAGGATTGCTCCCTGTGCCACGTGCCAGTGAGGCTAGAAATAGGAAGATAGTACAGCTCAACACTTGGCTAAACAGCTGGTGTAGGAGGGAGGGTTTCAGATATCTGGACCATTAGGTCTCTTCCAGAGCAGGTGGGACCTGTACAAGAAGGACGGGTTGCATCTAAATTGGAAGGGCATAAATATTCTGGCCAGGAGCTTTGCTAGTGTCACGCAGGAGGATTTAAACCAGCATGGCAGAGGGGTGGGAACCAAAGCAAAGATGAATTAACTGAAGGGAAACCAGAGAGTAGGGCCAGTAAGACTCAGAGAAAGAGCACGCAGGGTGTGGTTGCTAATCAAAGAGGGTCTGGTGGGCTGAAGTGCATTTGTTTCAATGCGAGAAATATAACAGGTAAGGCAGATGAATTTAGAGCTTGGATTAGTAGGTGAAACTATGATGTTGTTGCTATTACAGAGACCTGGTTAAGGGAAGGACAGGATTGACAGCTTAAGGTTCCAGGATACAGATGGTTCAGGCGGGATAGGGGGGATGTAAAAGGGATGGGAGAGTTGCACTACTGGTTGAGGAGAATTTCACAGCTGTACTGCGGGAGGACACCTCGAAGGATTAATACAGCAAGGCAATATGGATAGAGCTCAGGAATAGGAAGAGTGTAGTCACAATGTTGAGGGTTTACTATAGGCTGCCCAACAGCCAGCGGGAGGTGGAGGAACTGATATGTAGGCAGATTTTGGCATGGTGTAAAAGTAGCAGGGCTGTTGTGGTGGGAGATTTTAACTTCCCTTATATTGACTGGGACTCACTTAGTGCTAGGGGTGTGGATGGGGCAGTTTGTAAGAAGCATCCAGGAGGGCTTCTTGAAACAGTATGTAGATAGTCCAACCAGGGAATGGGCCGTACTGGACCTGGTATTGGGGATGAGACCGGCCAAGTGATCGACATTTCAGTAGGGGAGCAGTTCGGGAACAGTGACCACAATTCAGTAAGCTTTGAGCTACTGATGGATAAAGATAAGTGTAGTCCTCACGTTAAGGTGCTAAATTGGAGGAAGGCTAATTCCAACAATATTAAGCAGGAACTGAAGAATATAGATTAGGGGCAGATATTTGAGGGCAAATCAACATCTGGCATGTGGGAGGCTTTCAAGTGGAAGTTGATAGGGATTCAGGACTGGCACATTCCTGTAAGGACGAAGGATAAGTATGGCAAGTTTTGGGAACCTTGGATAACGAGAGATATTGTGAGCCTAGTCAAAGAGAAAAAGGAAGCATTTGTCAAAGCTAGGAGCCTGGGAACACACGAACTGTGGAATACAAGGAAAGTAGAAAGAAACTTAAGCAAGGAGTGAGGAGGGCTAAAAGGGGTCATGAAAAGTCATTGGCCAGCAGGCTTAAGGAAAATCCCAAGGCTTTTTATACATATATAAAGAGCAAGAGGGTAGCCAGGGAGAGGGTTGGCCCACTCAAGGACAGGGGAGGGAATCTACGCAGGGAGCCAGAGGAAATGGGTGAATTATTAAATTAGTACATTACTTTGCGTCAGTATTCACCAAAGAGGAGGACTTGGTGGATGGTGAGTCTGGGAAAGGGTGTGTGGATAGTTTGAGTCATGATGTGATCAAGGAGGTGGTGGTATTGGGGTTCTTGAGAAACATTAAGATTGACAAGTCCCCAAGGCCTGATGGGATGTACCCCAGAATACTGAAAGAGGCAAAGGAGGAAATCACTGGGGCCTTGAGAAAATCATTGTATCCTCACCGGCTACAGGAGAGGTCCCAGAGGATTGGAGAATATCCAATGTTGTTCCTTTGTTTAAGAAGGGTAGCAAGAATAATCCAGGTAATTACAGGCCAGTGAGCCTTATGTCAGTGGTAGGGAAATTACTGGAGAGGATTCTTCGAGATAGGATTTACTCCCACTTGAAAGTAAGACGACGTATTAGTGAGAGACAACATGGTTTTGTGAAGGGGAGGTCGTGCTCCACTAACTTGATTGAGTTTTTTGAGAAAGTGATGAAGATGATTGATGAGGGGAGGGCATTGGATGTTGTCTACATGGATTTCAGTAAGGCCTTTGACAAGGTCCTTCATGGCAGACTGATGCAGAAGGTGAAGTCGCATGGGACCAGAGGTGAGCTGGCAAGGTGGATACAGAATTTGCTCGGTCATAGAAGACAGAGGGTAGCAGTGGAAGGTACGTTTCTGAATGGAGTGCTGTGACAAGTGGTGTTCCTCAGGGATCAGTGCTGGGACCTTTTGCTGTTTGTAATATATAAATGATTTGGAGGAAAATGTAACTGGTTTGATTAGTAAGTTTGTGGACGACACAAAGATTGGTGGATTTGCAGATAGCGGTAAGGACCATCACAGGATACAGCGGGGTATAGATCGGTTGGAGGCTTGAGGGGAGAGATGGCAGATGGAGTTTAATTCGGATAAATGTGAGGTAATGCATTTTGGAAGGTCTAATAAAAATAGGAAATATACAGTAAATGGCTGAACCCTTTAGAGTGTTGATAGGCAGAGGTATCTGGGTGTACAGGTACACAGGTCACTGAAAGTGGCAACGCAGGTGGAGGTGGTGGTCAAGAAGGCATACGGCATGCTTGCCTTCATCGACCAGGGCACTGCGTTTAAAAATTGGCAAGTTATGTTGCAGCTTTATAGAACCTTAGTTAGGTCGCACTTGAAATATAGTGTTCAATTCTGGTCACCATACTACCAGAAGGGTGTGGAGGCTTTGGAGAGGGTACAGAAAAGATTTACCATCATGTTGCCTGGCATGGAGGGCATTAGCTATGAGGAGAGGTTGGAGAAACTTGGTTTGTTCTCACTGGAACAACGGAGGTTGAGGGGCGACCTGATACAAGTCTACAAGTCTTTCCCCAGGGTGGAAGGGTCAATTACTAGGGGGCATAGGTTTAAGGTGCAAGGGGCAAGGTTTAAAGGAGATGTACGAGGCAAGTTTTTTTTACACAGAGGGTGGTGGGTGCCTGGAACACTCTGCCGGGGGAGGTAGTAGAAGCAGATACGATAGTGGTTTTTAAGGGGCATCTTGATAAATACACGAATAGGATGGGAATGAAGGGATGTGGTCTCCGGATGGGTAGGGGATTTTAGTTCAGTCGGGCAGCATGGTCGGTGCAGGCTTGGAGGGCCGAAGGGCCAGTTCCTGTGCTGTAATTTTCTTTGTTCAAAGGTAGACAGAGTGAAGAAGAAGCCATTGGGCACACTTGCCTTCATCGGTCAGAGCACTGAGTACAGGAGTTGGGACATTATGCTGCAACTGTACAAGACATTGGTAAGGCCACATTTGGAGTACTGCATATAATTCTGGTTGCCTTGCTCTAGGAAGGATGTTATTAAACTGGAAAAGGTGCAAAAAAGATTTACAAGGATGTTACCGGGACTGGAAGGTTTGAATTATAAGGAGAGGCTGGATAGGCTGGGACTTTTTTCCCTGAAGCATAGGAGGATGAGGGGTGATCTCATATAGGTTTATAAAATCATAAGGGTCGTAGATAAGATGAATAAGCCAAGGCCTTTTCCCCTGGGTTGGGGAGATTTAAGGTGAGAGGGGAAAGATTTAAAAGGGACCTGAGGGACAACTTTTTTTACACAGAGGGTGGTGCGTATATGGAATGAGCTGCCAGAGGAGGTGGTAGACGCAGGTTCAATTACAACATTTAAAATACATTTGGACAGGTACTTGAATAGGAAAGTTTAGAGGGATTTGGGCCAAATGCAGACAAATCAGAGTAGTTCAGTTTAGGAAAACTGGTTGGCGTGGACGAGTTGAACCGAAGGATCTGCTTCCGTGCCATATATCTCTATGACTTTATCTTTCTTAATTTTTTTCTCTCTCACAGGGCCGTGAGTCTTTGGAACACTCTTCCTGAAAAGGTGGTGGAAGCACAATCTTTTAATATTTTTAAGGCAGAGATGGATAGATTCTTTGTAAGCAAGTGACAGGTTATCAGGATAAGTGGAATACAGATTTGAAGTTACTACCAGATCAGCCATGATCTTATTAAATGATGGGAGTAAACTGGAGGGGCTGATGGGCCTACTCTAGCTTCTTGTTCATATGAATGTTCATATATTTGTACTCTCACAGTGCTGCACTGAAATGTCATCTTGGATTATGTGCTTAACTCTACAGAGTGGCACTCTATCTTCTGATTAACAATAAAAGTGTTACCACTGAATCAAGTTTGACACCTTAATTAAAATCCACCTGCAAGTGTAATAGATGGCTTTAACAATATTTGATAAAGCTTCCCGTTACTGTAAGTTATTTTCAGAGTTCAAGGAAGTCTTTTTCAGACTTGCACAGATTTTGGCATCAGTATCTAAAGGAATCTAATTACCTTAACAACCTCTTCTCCATCCACTTTCATCAGCTGTCTCAAGTTCTGCTGCAGCAAATTTGTGTTTGACCGCCATTTCAAAAGTCCCAGGAGGTCCACTGTAAACAAACCAGATATATAAAACTTCCTTACTGATCAATAAGTAAAATGTCAATCTAATCCCAAACAATTAGACAGCACAAAAGTTGCTGTAAGCAGCGACATCTTAATTTTATCATTGTATTTCATTGTATGTGGCTGTTATGAGTAATTTATCCGCAATGGTCTATTGTAGACAAAATCAACAAAATTTAAATTTCATAATGCCCCCGCACCAACCCCCATGACAACATTTACTTTGGCTGAGTTGTAAACGAATACTAAACTTAAACCATTAAAACAAAACCAACAGGGTGGCATGTGTTACTCGCCACACTTGATTGTGAGACCGCATCTGGAATACTGTATACAGTATTGGTCTCCTTACTAAAGGAAGGATGTAAATGCATTAGCAGTTCACACTGGGTTTACTAACCTAATACCAGGAACGGGCAGGTTATCTTATGAGGAAAGTTGGACAGGCTAAGCTTGTATGTGCTGGACTTTAGAAGAATAAGAGGTGACTTTATTGAAACATAGAAGATCCTGAGGGGTCTTGATAGGCAAACATACAAAATCCTGAGGGGTCTTGATAGGGTTGATGTAGAGAGGATATTTCCTCTTTTGGGAAAAGCTAGAACTAGGGGTCACTGTTTAAAAATAGGTGACACCCATTTAAAAAAGAGATGACCATACAACCATAAGAAATAGGAATAGGCCATGGAGCCCTTTGAGCTTGCCCTGCCATTTAATAAGATCATAGTGGGTAGTTGGTGGGTAGAATTAAATTTACCCGATAAATTAGTCTTTGTGAAGTAAAGCAAAGACAGTAGATAGTACAGATACTTCTCAGATTTCCCAGAAAAGTCTCATTTAAGCTGGGTCAACATCCTGGTACTCCCTCCCTAACAGCACTGTGGGTGTACCCACACCATGGGGTTACAGGGATAGGGCCTGAGTGGGATTGTTGTTGGTGCAGGCTCGATGGGCCGAACGGCCTCCTTCTGCACTGTAGAGATTCTATGAGGACTGCGGTGTTTCAAGAAGGCAGCTCACCAACACCTTATCAAGGGTAACCAGGGATGGGCATTAAATGCTGGCCCAGCCAGCGACACCCACATCCCATGGGAACCATAGCGGGTGGGACACGGAACATGCAAAGGTCCATTGACCTCAGGCGAGGTTTTCCAGCTTTGGGGAGAGCGCGGCCGGAAAATCCCACCCTTGGAATTGAAAGGTTAAAATGGGATTTTGAACGTATTCTTACTTCAAGATATCAAAACAAAGTTCAACACACAAGTTGAAAGACTGCAACAAGTGCTGAAATAACATCTACTTAGTGTGAAATTGTAATATTTTGAAATTATATTTTGCTTTAATACCACAAAGTTGAGTTAGAAACTTCACCTTCTTTAGAGAACCTGCATCAGGCCAAGCCGAGGCTCATAAGCAGATATGGAGAATTACTATCACCCACATAGACCGCTAGTGTCTGTTTAAAGAAACATTTATGTTGCTAATTTCTAGCTTGAGGGTTGTCTGAATGGCACTGCTAATTTATTCCCAATTATAGTTAGCTTTGCGCCGTAAGCCCACGAGACACAGAATTAAGATCAGCAAGCTCAATTAATAAAGGGCCATTAGTCAGAGAAGAGACCTTAATCCATCAGTCTGAATTTGATGGTAAAACTGATCCCAAGTTTTACATCAGAAGAGAGATATATTCTGTGCATCAATATCATAAGTTGTAATATTGTTTATTTTTATAATTCTCAAAGCATTTACTGATATCTAAATATTGCTCTGAAGTTTCCAAAGGTAGAAAAGGACCATTATGCCACCAAATTAAGTTTATATCCATACTTCAGACATACTTTCAAACAGAAGCTAACACATTACGTCTTAACCACATAATAATTAGAGGGAAGATGTGCTAACTTCACACTTCAAGTCAGCTAATAGATAGTATGTTAATTTAAGATTTTTTCCGAAGTCCACAAACTTGCTTACTTTCACATTGAAAAATCAAAAAATTGATTTTTCCCCCCAATCTTTCTTTATCTCCTGAAGGTGTCCTTCTTGTTCCACAGCTGCCATCAAAATGTTTTACTTCCTCTGTTAGGCATGGAAATAACTCCTGGCAGGCTGTTCTACCATTTGGGTTAGTATTGACCAGAAACTTAACGAAGCAGCCATACAAATACTGTGACTATAAGAATAGGTCAAAGGCTGGAAATTCTGCTGTGAGTAACTCACCTCCTTTTAAAATCATAGAATCCTTACAGTGCAGAAAGAAAGCCATTCGGCCCATCGAGTCTGCACCAACTCCCTGACAGTGTGTCTTACCCAGGCCCTCTCCCCCACCCTATCCCAGTAACTCCACACATTCACCATGGCTAATCCATCTAACTTACACATCTTGGGACACTAAGGAGCAATTTAGCATGGCCAATCCACCAAACCTGCACATCTTCGGATTTGTGGGAGGAAACCGGAGCACCCAGAGGAAACACATGCAGACATGGGCAGAACATGCAAACTCCACTTCATCAGTCACCTGAGGCTGGAATCAAGCCCGGGTCCCTGGCACTATGACGCAGCAGTGCTAACCACCCATGCCTGACACCCCAAAGCTGGACTATCTTCATTAGACACTAGTTAGAAGTGTGATGAAATATTTGCTTGGATGAGTGCAGCTCCAACAACACTTAAAAAGCTTGATACCATCCAGGTCAGGACTGCCTGCTTCATTGGCACCTCACCCACCACCTTAAACATTCACTTCGTCCAGCACTGATACACAGAGGCAACAGCACGTACCATTTTCAAGATGAGCTGCAGCAATTCACAAAGGCTCCTTTGACAGCACCTTCTAAACCTGTAACTTCTGCCACCAAGAAGGACAAAGCAGCAGATTCATGGAAATACCACCAGTAGATACCTCCCAGACATAAGCCACCCTGACTTGGAACTACATGACAGTTCCTTCACTGCTGCCCTTCCTAACAACACTGTCGGTGTACCTACACTAGACAGACTGTAGCAGGTCAAGAAGGTGGCCCACAAGGATAATTAGTGATGGGCAACAAATGCTGACCTAGCCAGTAACAACTACATCCTGTGAAAGAATTAAAATAACACATAACACACAGAAGTTCTGACAAATGATCCTGAACAGAAATATTAACTCTTATTTTCTCTCCCAAAAGAAACTGCCTGGTCTCCTAAGTATTTCCAGCATGTTCTTCTTTATTTTAAATTCCCAGCATGTGCCATATTTTGCTTTTATCACAAACAAATATTACATGCTACTCTTATGTTGGGCAGTTGAATTAATATGCAAGTGTTCAATAGCCAGAAGAGACAGCAAAGTTTTGTTTCCAGCTACCAAATTAACAGTAACACAAACTGAATAATCCCTTATAATGCAAAATACTCCAGCCAAATCAAAAATGTGAAACTGCAAATAAGTGTGCACTGAGTGAACACCTGGGAGTTTGGTGAAAATTAAAATGTTAATCATGTTCCCAAAAACTCTTGTCTGTAATTAGTGCTAACTGGAAAGTACTGTGCAAGTAGAGTAACTTTCTTCCAGTCATAGGCAGGGTAAATACTCTATTGAGCATAGCTCAGTCGCGTCCCGGAAACCAAAGAGATTGTAATATTTTCCACACTACCAGAAGGATGTGGACGCTTTCGAGAGATGTACAGAAAAGATTTACCAGGATGTTGCCTGGTATGGTGGGCATTAGCTATGAGGAGAGGTTGGAGAAACTTGGTTTGTTCTCACTGGAATGACGGAGGTTGAGGGGTGACTTGATACAAGTCTACAAGATTATGAGGGGCATGAAAAGAGTGGATAGTCAGAAGCATTTTCCCCAGGATGGAAGAGTCAATTACTCAGGGACATAGGTTTAAGTTGCGAGGAACAAGGTTCAAAGGAGATGTACGAGGCAAGTGGTGGGTGCCTGGAACTCGCTACCAGGCGAGGTAGTGGAAGCAGATATGATAGCGACTTTCAAGCGGCTTCTTGACAAATCCATAATAGGATGGGAATAGAGGGATATGGTCCCCGGAAGAGGAGGGGGTTTTAGTTCAATCAGGCAGCATGGTCGGTCTAGGCTTGGAGGGCCAAAGGGCCTGTTCCTGTGCTATAATTTTCTTTGTTCTTTGTTTTCAAGTGTTTCTCAGCTCTACCCAGACAGATTCCACATCGACTAATATCTTTCCTCATTATTGCGTTAATTTCCTCTTTAGTCAGCAATGCAACTCTACCCCTTTTCCTTTTTTGTCTGTCCTTCCTAAATACTGAACACCCAAGGACGTGCATTTCCCATCAGCTTTGACAAAGGGTCATCTGGATTCGAAACGTCAGCTCTTTTCTCTCTTTACAGTTGCTGCCAGACCTGCTGAGATTTTCCAGCATTTCCTCTTTGGGTGCATTTCCCATCCCTGGTCACCCTGCAGCCATGTCTCCGTAATCCCGACTACATCAGACCCATGAACATCTATTTGCGCAATTGATTAATCCACTTTATTGCGAACACATATTAAGACACAAAGCCTTAAAACTTGTCTCGTTAACATTACTTGTTCCATTCCCACTATTGTCACTTTGTTTGATTCTGGCTCTTGATTTCTCTGCCTATCACTTTTCTGACTCCCCTTACTGTCTTTTGTTCTTGTCCTGGATTCCCCTTTCTCCGACTCCTTTCAGAAGAAGTCTCACAACACCAGGTTAAAGTCCAACAGGTTTATTTGGCAGCACGAGCTTTCGGAGACTCCGAAGTAGGGTAGCAATGGAAGGGTGCATTTCTGAATGGAGAGCTGTGACAAGTGGCATTCCTCAGGGATCAGTGCTGGGACCTTTGCTGTTTGTAATATATATAAATGATTTGGAGGAAAATGTAACTGGTTTGATTCGTAAGTTTGCGGACGACACAAAGGTTGGTGGATTTGCAGATATCATCAGAGGATACAGCAGGATATGGATCTGTTGGAGACTTGGGCAGAGAGATGGCAGATGGAGTTTAATCCGGACAAATGTGAGGTAATGCATTTTGGAAGGTCTAATACAGATAGGAAATATACAGTAAATGGCAGAATCCTTAGGAGTATTGATGGGCAAAGGGATCTGGGTGTACAGGTACACAGGTCACTGAAAGTGGCAATGCAGGTGGAGAAGGTAGTCAAGAAGGCATACGGCATGCTTGCCTTCATCGGCCGAGGCATTGAGTTTAAAAATTGGCAAGTCATGTTGCAGCTTTATAGAACCTTAGTTTGGCCGTACTTGGAATATAGTGTTCAATTCTGGTCGCCACACTACCAGAAGGATGTGGAGGCTTTGGAGAGGGTACAGAAAAGATTTACCAGGATGTTGCCTGGTATGGAGGGCATTAGCTATTGAGGAGAGGTTGGAGAAACTTGGTTTGTTCTCACTGGAACGATGGAGGTTGAGGGGCGACCTGATAGAAATCTACAACATTATGAGAGGCATGGACAGAGTGGATAGTCAGAAGCTTTTTCCCAGGGTGGAAGAGTCAATTACTAGGGGGCACAGGTTTAAGGTGCGAGGGGCAACGTTTAAAGGAGATGTACACGGCATATTTTTTACACAGAGAGTAGTGGGTGCCTGGAACTCGTTGCCGGGGGAGGTAGTGGAAGTGGATACGGTAGTGACTTTTAAGGGGCGTCTTGACAAATACATGCACAGGATGGGAATACAGGGATATGGTCCCCTGAAGGGCAGGGGGTTTTAGTTCAGTCGGGCAGCATGGTCGGCACAGGCTTGGAGGGCTGAAAGGCCTGTTCCTGTGCTGTAATTTTCTTTGTTCTTACCCCAGTCCAACGCCGGCATCTCCACATCCTTTCAGAATCCCATTCCACTTGTCATTTTAGTTTAGTTCCCATCTCCTGCCAGTTTATTTTAGTAATGAAATAAGGTAATTTAATAAGGATGTACAGGACAGGAATAGATTTGAATGGGGTGTTGTGGTTCAATGGAGAAATATGGAGAGTCAAAAAGGTGTCAAAGGTAAATTATGGAGGGAGTGAGTTTATTTCTCATTTCCATTCTAAAAGCTGAAGCAAAGAAATAAAGTTAATCAATTGTGGGGGAATGCATTGAAGAAACTGGATGAGACAATGGAGAGATCAAAAGGAAAGAACATGTTTAAGAAGATACTGAAGCCGATGTGTGCAGCTGATTTAGATCTCAGCAGACAGCTGAAATAGCTGGTCAAATCCCTGCATGTGTGAATGTAGCCCAACATTATAAAAAAGCTCCTGTTAATCTCAGAGGGCACCCCAAGAGAAATTAAAGGTACTGTATGGTAAAAATTACTGGACTTTTATATATTTTCAAATCTATAAGGTATTGCCAAACAGATACAGGAAAGCTTAGTTATGAAGGTGGTTAAATTAAGATTATTCAGAATTGTCTTAAAGTATAGGGACTGTGTGAAGCCATTGTTCTGTTTCAGTGTAACTCTGTTTTGTTTTTCCCTCTTTCTTAATAAACATTTACTTTACTCTCAAATCATCACAAGTAGCTGGGGACATCATTTCTGGATTTCAAAACCTCTCACATTATACAAATTGCAAAAAGAACAAACAAGAAGCAGTTGTTTTAAATTTCTCTTCTGGCATTTGAACAACTTGGCATTTACCATCAGCTATGCTTTAACAGTAGTTATTAGCTAACTGGTTTCATGCAATTTCTGTAGCTACAGTTCAGTTAGATAAATGCAAGGGTCTTTCGTGCAACGAGTAAACCAGTGCAGTTTGTTACTCAATGGATACCTCGGAGTTTGCCATTGGGGGAAGAGTTAGGTTAGGAAGGGAAGGAGATTGCTTTTGCTTTGCTTTTGTTTTTTCCAACATTTTCACCCAATAGGAATTGATTCTTACCCCACAACAGGTAAAGGCTGTTTGGTAAATATCTGCGAAGTATTTAAGGTCAATTCTATTCCTAAGTTTTAAAATAGTACAGGAACTGGCAGTATGGCTAATAAAATATATAAAACAAGAAAATAATTGAATAAAATAATAAACACATTAATGATAGCAGCGCAGGTGATGTGTCACAGCTGTAGCATGTAGGTTGCCAGTGTAATACAGAGCAAACACGTGTGCAATAAGTGCCTGCGGCTCAAGGAGCTTCAGCTCAGAGTCAATGAGATCGAGACCGAACTGCAGACACTGCAACACATGAGGGAGATGGGAAATAACCTGGATGCCTTGAACCAGGAAGCAGTCACATCCCTTAGGATAGGGTTTTCTGATTTGGTCAGTGGTCAGGGACAAGACAGGAGAACATGACTACAAGTGAAGCAGGTAGAGGAACCAAGAGGGCAGGAACCTCAGCCTTTGTAATTGTCCAACAGGTTTGTGGTTTTCTGAGCATGTTTCAATTACAGAAGGGACTGTAGGATGGATGAACTAACCGACCATGGGGTTGTATGCCGGAAGCCATTCAAGTGGAAAGACCAAAAAGAAATGTAGTTGATAGTAGTAGACAGTATAGTAAGGGAGACCAACATAGTTCTCTGCAGCAAAGAGAGTCCAGATGGCTATGTTGCCTGCCTGTTGCAAGGTTTCAGGGCATCTGCTCAAAGGGAAGGATCCAGTTGTAGTGATACATGGAGGTATGAACGGCATGGGCAGGACAATGACATTCCATCTTCAGAATATGGAGCTAAGCACCAAATTAAGAAGCAAAACCTCTCAATTATCACCTGAGCCACATGCAGACTGAGATAGAGCAAATAAGATTCAGGAAATATATGCGTGGCAGGCTGAAAGACTGGTATAGGAGAAGTGCATTCCAGCTCGTGAGACAGTGACACCAATGTAGGTAAGTGGGATCTGTACCATTGGGACAGTCTACACATGAACCATGCTGGGACCACTGTTCTAGCAAGCCGTGTAACTAGTTTAAGTTTATTTATTAGTGTCACAAGTAGGCTTATATTAATATTGCAATGAAGTTATTGTGAAAATCCACTAGTCACCACACTCCGGTGCCTGTTTGGGTATACCGAGCGAGAATTTAGCATGACCAATGCACCTGACCAGCATGTCTTTTGGGCTGTGGGAGGAAACCAGAGCACCTGGAGGAAACTAACGCAGACATGGGGCGGCACGGTAGCACAGTGGTTAGCACTGCTGCTTCACAGCTCCAGGGTCCCGGGTTCGATTCCCGGCTTGGGTCACTGTCTGTGTGGAGTTTGCACATTCTCCTCGTGTCTGCGTGGGTTTCCTCCGGGTGCTCCGGTTTCCTCCCACAGTCCAAAGATGTGCGGGTTAGGTTGATTAGCTAGGTTAAAAATTGCCCCTTAGAGTCCTGGGATGTGTAGATTAGCGGGTAAATATGTGGGGGTAGGGCCTGGGTGGGATTGTGGTCGGTGCAGACTTGATGGGCCGAATGGCCTCCTTCTGCACTGTAGGGTTTCTATGATTTCTATGAACGTGCAGACAGTGACCCAAACCAGGAATCGAACGCGGGTCCCTGGCGCTGTGAGGCAGCAATGCTCTCCACTGTGCCACCTTCAAAGGGAAGTGTCAGGAATGGGTACAAGACATTTAGGAAGGAGAGGAAGTTAGAAAAAGTTGGAGGGGTGGGTCTATTGATTAATGAACACATGAAGAGGGATGACACAAGTTTAGGAAACCTGGATATAGAACCGGTTCAGATAGAGATAAGAATTGATAAAGTCAAGAAGTCACTTGTGGGAGTGGTGCCCACCAACAGAAATCACACAGTTTGAAAGAGTATAAAGGAAGTAATATTGGAAGCTTGTCAGAAAGGTACAGTGATAATATGAGAGATTTTAATCTACATATTGACTGAAAAAAAGCAGTTGGGCAAAGATAGCCTGGATGAGGAGTTCATAGAATGTTTTCAGGGTAATTTGTTAGAACAGTACAATTTGGCGTCAACCAGACTGCATGCTATACTCGACCTGGAATTATGCAATGAGATAGGACTAATTACTGACGTCATAGTGAAGGCGTCTTTAGATAATGGTGATCATAATATGATTGACTTTTATATTCTAAAATAAGGGCAAATATGAGGGCATCAAAGCAGACCTAGTCAAAGTCCAGGCAAATTAGGTTAAGAGTTAGATCTATAGAGAAGGGAGTGGAAGATATTTAAGGGAAGATATTTCAGAATATAAAGAACAGATACATTACAATGAAAAAAAAATTCCAAGGGGAGGACCCACCGTCCAGGGTTAACTAAAAGAGTTAAAGATAACATCTAACTTAATGAAAAGGCATATCAATATGCAAAGGTGGGTGGCAGGTCAGAAGATTGCACAGAATACAAAAAATCAGAACGACTAAAAGATTAATAAGGAGGGAAAATTGATACATGAGAGACAGCTAGAAATATAAAGACAGCTAGTGAGAGTTTATATGGATATTTTTTGAAACGAGTTAACAAAGTGAGGGTTGGTCCAAAAGAAAGTGAGTCTGGGGAATTGGTTATGGAAAAGAAGGAGATGGCAGATGAGTTGAATAGGTGACCAAAAAAGAAAAAGCTGGAAAATCTCAGCAGGTCTGGCAGCATCTGTAAGGAGAGAAAAGAGCTGATTTTTCGAGTCCAGATGACTCTTTGACTTTCATAGGAATGTTTTTTATGAGGAAAGGTTGGACAGGCTAGGCTTGTATCCTCTGGAGTTCAGAAGAATAAGAGGCGACTTGACTGAAACATACAAGATCCTGAGGGGTCTTGACAGAGTGGATGTGGAAAGGATATTTCCACTTGTGGGAAAAATCTAGAGCTCGGGGTCACTGTTTAAAAATAAGGGGTTGTCCATTTAAGACAGAGATGAGATTATTTTTCTCTGAGTGAGAGTCTTTAGAATTCTCTTTTTCAAAAGATGGTAGAAGCCAAGTCTTTGAATATTTCTAAGGCAGAGGTAGTTAGATTGGTAATGAGCAAGGGGGTGCAAGGTTATTGGAATGAGGAGTTGAGGTTACAATTAGATCAGCTATGACCGTATTGAATGGCTCAAATGACCTACTTGAGCCCTTGGGGGGGATGGGCCTACATAGGATGCTCTTTGGGAGAGTCGGTATAGGTTTAATAGGCCAGATGATCTCTTAGAATGGTCTTCTTCTACACTGTGAAGTTTATAAGATTCTATGAATGAACAAAGAACAATACAGCACAGGAACAGGCCCTTCGGCCCTCCAAGCCCGCGCCGCTCCCCGGTCCAGGATTGAATCCTGAATCCAGGATCCCCGCCCAATTTTCCAGCCTATCTACATACTAATATCCTATCCACCGAGCTGTCCCTCACAGCTACGATGCTTTGTTCATCACAACCTATTAACTCACCCCCACCCCCCCATTCCAGACCATGTGATCTCCAGGGAGAGGCGAAAACCCAGAGTGAAAACCCCAGGGCCAATATGGGGAAAAGAAAATCTGGGAAATTCCTCTCCGACCCCCTGAGGCGATCGAAACGAGTCCAGGAGATCACACTGGCCCTGATCGGAAAATGCTTCCCAACCCTATTCATTTCCACTTCCACGAACACCATATGAATTCCCTGCCCCCGAGACAGGTTCCCAACTATCCGCAGTCTCGCTCTGTACTGGCACCAGCAAGATGATCATAGAATGAAGCCTTGAAACGAGAAACAAAGAACAATTAGCCCGCGCCGCTCCCTGGTCCAAACTAGATCACTCTTTTGTATCCCTCCATTCCCACTCCGTTCATATGGCTGTCTAGATACGTCTTAAACGTTCCCAGTGTGTCCGCCTCCACCACCTTGCCCGGCAACACATTCCAGGCCCCCACGACCCTCTGCGTAAATTATGTCCTTCTGATATCTGTGTTAAACCTCCCCCCCTTCACCTTGAACCTATGACCCCTCGTGAACGTCACCACCGACCCGGAGAAAAGCTTCCCACCGTTCACCCTATCTATGCCTTTCATAATTTTATACACCTCTATTAAGTCTCCCCTCATCCTCCGTCATTCCAAGGAGAACAACCCCAGTTTCCCCATCTCTCTCATAACCAAGCCCCTCCATACCAGGCAACATCCTGGTATACCTCCTCTGTACTCTCTCCAAAGCCTCCACGTCCTTCTGGTAGTGTGGCGACCAGAACTGGACGCAGTATTCCAAATGCGGCCGAACCAACGTTCTATACATCTGCAACATCAGACCCCAACTTTTATACTCTATGCCCCGTCCTATAAAGGCAAGCATGCCATATGCCTTCTTCACCACCTTCTCCACCTGTGACGTCACCTTCAAAGATCTGTGGACTTGCACACCCAGGTCCCTCTGCGTCTCTACACCCTTTATGGTTCTTCCATTTATCGTGTAGCTCCTCCCTACATTATTCCCACCAAAATGCATCACTTCGCATTTATCAGGATTGAACTCCATCTGCCATTTCCTTGCCCAAATTTCCAGCCTATCTATATCCTTCTGTAGCCTCTGACAATGTTCCTCACTATCTGCAAGTCCTGCCAGTTTTGTGTCGTCCGCAAACTTACTGATCACCCCAGTTACTCCTTCTTCCAGATCATTTATATAAATCACAAACAGCAGAGATCCCAATACAGAGCCCTGCGGTACACCACTAGTCACAGGCCTCCAGCCGGAAAAAGACCCTTCCACTACCACCCTCTGTCTTCTATGACCAAGCCAGTTCTCCACCCATCTAGCCACCTCCCCCTTTATCCCATGAGATCCAATCTTTTTCACTAGCCTACCATGAGGGACTTTGTCAAACGCTTTACTAAAGTCCATATAGACAACATCCACGGCCCTTCCTTCGTCAACCATTTTGGTCACTTCTTCAAAAAACACCACCAGGTTAGTGAGGCATGACCTCCCTCTCACAAAACCATGCTGACTATCGTTAATGAGTTTATTCCTTTCTAAATGCGCATACATCCTATCTCTAAGAATCTTCTCCAACAACTTCCCCACCACGGACGTCAAGCTCACCGGCCTATAATTACCCGGGTTATCCTTCCTACCCTTCTTAAATAACGGGACCACATTGGC
Organism: Mustelus asterias; assembly: GCF_964213995.1. Classification (NCBI taxonomy): domain Eukaryota; kingdom Metazoa; phylum Chordata; class Chondrichthyes; order Carcharhiniformes; family Triakidae; genus Mustelus; species Mustelus asterias. Next base: position 35,181,832 of record NC_135811.1, on the reverse strand, counting down.
TATCCTCCAATCCTCTGGGACCTCACCTGCGTCCAGTGACGAGACAAAGATTTGCGTCAGAGGCCCAACGAATGGTTTGACATATTCAGAGAAAATTAAACAGAACCAGAAAAACATCAGCAGGGTCTGGAAATCTGCCTCTAAACTCAGTGAAGTTTTGAAAAAATTTGCGTTCTCGTTGGTTCCACATTCAATGTTCCTATCATTCATTAACAATCTTAGTGATTTATTTTTGTAAAAAAAATGCAAGCAAGATAACCAAAAGATTCAAATGTTAAAACAAGGTTAGTAGATAAAATTCAAAATGCTGAAAATGAATAATAAGCATGATCTAGTTAAGAAATTACCACTTTCCAAACTGAACAGCACAATTAAAATTGCTCTTTTCAATATCTTACCATTCTGTGTGAGTTTTGTTGAACAGACCAAAGTAGAAATTTGAAACGAATCTTTGCTGATGGCAAAGTTTCCAAAACTGTGCATATTTTTCCCAGACATCGTGTAGCCTTTCTCCTCAAGCATCGGTTTAGTTGCTGGCAAATTTAAGTATGGTGATGCATCTTCCAGTTTTTTGGCATCCCACTGCACAGAAAAAAATCTTAGACTCATAATGTGTTACACTTCAATATATATATGAAAAGCAGTTAGCAGATAACCCTTCTTCAGTTGTGCTGAAAACCATTATATACAAACCATTATATACAAACATACCTTGTATACAATTAGGTCATGCTCTCCATCTCTTAGCGTTGTTCCATCATACCTCATCAGTTTCACAAATGCCATTGCAAATATCTTCTCAGATTTGTCTTTGGCTAAACAAAGAAAGTCTTAATGAGTCTTACATGATTCTTGTTCAACATGGAACATCACGGTAATTACCTTTTTTAGACCAAAGGTGAACTGTTAACGCATGCCTACATTTGCAAAACACATGACAAATCTTGCAACTGAAGAACTGCAATGTGCTAAGCATGGCACTTACCTGTGTGAATTGGACTAGAAATGTCAGGAAAAAAGGCAGTATTTAAAATAAGAACATAAGAACATAAGAAATAGGAGCAGGAGTAGGCCATCTAGCCCCTCGAGCCTGCCCCGCCATTCAATAAGATCATGGCTGATCTGAAGTGGATCAGTTCCACTTACCCGCCTGATCCCTATAACCCCTAATTCCCTTACCGATCAGGAATCCATCTATCCATGATTTAAACATATTCAACGAGGTAGCCTCCACCACTTCAGTGGGCAGAGAATTCCAGAGATTCACCACCCTCTGAGAGAAGAAGTTCCTCCTCAACTCTGTCCTAAACTGACCCCCCTTTATTTTGAGGCTGTGCCCTCTAGTTCTAGCTTCCTTTCTAAGTGGAAAGAATCTCTCCATCTCTACCCTATCCAGCCCCTTCATTATCTTATAGGTCTCTATAAGATCCCCCCTCAGCCTTCTAAATTCCAACGAATACAAACCCAATCTGCTCAGTCTCTCCTCATAATCAACACGGTAGCACGGTAGCACAGTGGTTAGCACTGCTGCTTCACAGCTTCAGGGTCCCGGGTTCGATTCCCGGCTCGGGTCACTGTCTGTGTGGAGTTTGCACATTCTCCTCGTGTCTGCGTGGGTTTCCTCCGGGTGCTCCGGTTTCCTCCCACAGTCCAAAGATGTGCGGGTTAGGTTGATTGGCCAGGTTATAAATTGCCCCTTAGAGTCCTGGGATGCGTAGGTTAGAGGGATTAGCGGGTAAATATGTGGGGGTAGGGCCTGGGTGGGATTGTGGTCGGTGCAGACTCGATGGGCCGAATGGCCTCCTTCTGCACTGTAGGGTTTCTATGATTCTAAGTGAACACCCCTCACCTCTGGTATCCACCTGGTGAACCTTCTCTGCACTCCCTCCAAGGCCAATATATCCTTCCGCAAATAAGGAGACCAATACTGCACACAGTATTCCAGCTGCGGCCTCACCAATGCCCTGTACAGATGCAGCAAGACATCTCTGCTTTTATATTCTATCCCCCTTGCGATATAGGCCAACATCCCATTTGCCTTCTTGATCACCTGTTGCACCTGCAGACTAGGTTTTTGCGTCTCATGCACAAGGACCCCCAGGTCCCCCTGCACAGCAGCATGTTGTAATTTCTTTCCATTTAGATAATAATCCAATTTGCTATTATTTCTTCCAAAGTGAATAACCTCGCATTTGTTAACGTTATACTCCATCTGCCAGATCCTCGCCCACTCACTCAGCCTGTCCAAATCTCTCTGCAGACCTTCTACGCCCTCCACACGATTCATTTTTCCACTTATCTTTGTGTCGTCTGCAAACTTTGTTACCCTACACTCAGTCCCCTCCTCCAGATCGTCTATATAAATGGTAAATAGTTGAGGCCCCAGTACCGATCCCTGCGGCACGCCACTAGTTACCATCTGCCAACCAGAAAAGCACCCATTTATTCCGACTCTCTGCTTCCTGTCGGATAGCCAATCCCCAATCCACGCTAACACCCTACCCCCAACTCCGTGAGACCCAATCTTCTTCAGCAACTTTTTGTGAGGCACCTTATCAAACGCCTTTTGGAAATCCAAAAACACCGCATCCACCGGTTCCCCTCTGTCAAACGCACCAGTCACATCTTCATAAAAATCCAACAAGTTCGTCAAGCATGACTTTCCCCTCATGAATCCATGCTGCGTCTGCTTAATCGTACCATTCTTATCCAGATGGCCTGCTATTTCTTCTTTAATGATGGATTCCAGCATTTTCCCAACTACAGACGTTAAGCTAACCGGCCTGTAGTTACCCGCCTTTTGTCTATTTCCTTTTTTAAACTGCGGCGTAACATTAGCCGTTTTCCAATCCGCCGGCACTACCCCAGAATCCAACGAATTTTGATAATATAAATAATAAAATAGAGGAAATGTGATATGAATTTGATGGAGGAATCTCTCAAAAAGACAACAAATTTCTTTTGAAATACTAAATGCCCATACAGGGTTTTTATTTTCATTATCTTGCATTTATATTTGAAATGTATTCAGAACCTTCATCTAATAGTAGAAATACTTGCTTTCATGCAATGTGTGCCAGCAAATGGACAAGACAAGCTGAGAATGGCAACAATGAACACACATGATCACCTCAGGAAATTATAGATGTTTGAATGGGGCCATCTTAATTCCAATCAGCTTACACTGAAAGCCTGCAGTCAACTTCGTCTCTTGGGCAATTAATTGGGCAATTACAAATACATATATAAAACTGAGACTAGAATCTTCGCCGCCTGTTAATTTTTTGCAGTATCACTGCACAGGCCAGATGCGATAGTGAACTCTGACAAGCATTTTACACAAAAACACTTTATATCTAATATGCATAGAGCAAATATAATTTTTTTAGCACAGAATGCTGCTACTGATTATCAAAAATTGTTTTGGAAGAGATACTGTTCAGTAAAGAACTTTAACTTATCTAAATCTGCTACTAAATGAATTTACATGTGTCCTACTATATACCTATTACTGAATTTTCAATCTGAACTGCATGATCTATCAGCTTATTATTTTCTGCCATTTTGGAGAGATCAAGAGTTGAGCTTATATATGCTCACCAACACTAAATGATTTTTTTCATCTTGACCATGCTACATTCTAGATACATAATGCACAAGGTCAAGTTTCTGATCATAAGAAGCATGAACCAACGGAAGTCAACTTTTGCAAATATAAGTATGGCAAAAACCCCAATCATTACAGTCGGTCACAGTTTTAAAAATACATGCCTAAAAAGCGCAGATTCTTCATCAACAAATGTAAACATGACAAATAACTTCATCATTTTACGCATTTTATGAACCTAAAATCAGTTGAAGTACTTACAATCTTGAGACGATCGATGTCGGAATGTGAACCTTAAATGGCTTCGATTTACATCTTCAATAGGAATTGCCACCTGCAAAGTAATATCGATATACCCTTAAAATAAGGCTAAAATAATACCACTCATGAGTTTATTTTAACTTTTGCAATTCAAGCTTATATTCAGAGGACATACCTTTACTGTCTCAAACCAACGGGGCTGCTTCACTTGATAGTAAATAACAGATTTATATTCAGAGATACCGTCATCTTCCGCACCAGGAAAAATTACATTCTTTTAAAAAGAAGAAGCAAACATCAATATGATCTTAAAAATGTAATAATGCATTTAAAGAGTTAAAAAAATACTGAAGAACCCACAAAACAAAGTGTTTGAAAGACTGAGGAAATTTACATGAAGTTTGGGCTCAGCTATCTCCAATGTTCAGGATATAACTCACACAAAGCCACAGTTGAAGCAATAACTTAAATAACAAAAATATAGCACAAAAATACAAGACCCAATTCTGGAAAACATTATTTGTTGCATGCACAACAGCCTCACAGTTGTGTCATTGGTGGTGGTCATACCTCCAAACGCTTGCCTTCTTCATCATATACCATCATTGTGACCTCCACATTCTTGGAAGTTGTTTTACTGCCCTTGTCAAACTCCCCTAGCACCAGTGTAACATAGATGTCATTACGAACATCACCTTGATGGGGAAATAAGGATAAAGATTCTTAAACAATTTATTTTATTATCACTGTAGGTACAAGAAAAAATATTTTTTCTGCACTCAGTCAAATTATTTATAAATAGAGGTACGATCATTTGAAAATAAATTTTACATGCAAATTGGAATCGCTGTAACATACAAGTAGGATAAACAAAACTGCACACACTTTAATCCTGACTAGAAATAGCATTTAAACCACTAACATTCAAAAGTCGGCTAAGCATCATTTGGTTACAAAGTGATTTGAGGAAATTAAATAGCAGCTTTTGCACAGGCTGAACTTTTGAAAATACAGGAAGATCACATGTGTGACAGAAACATCAGTAGTGGGGCGTGACCTACTTTGAAAGACCCTATTTCCAACAGGACATAACACAGAATGTATATTGCATGATTTTCTGGCCTTTATTCAATGATAAAAATTGGAGATTGTGCAGAGGAGGTTTACAAGAATAGTTCCAGGGATGACAATCTTTCGTTATGGGGATAGATTGGAGAGGTTGGGAACGTTCTCTTGGAAAAAAGGAGAGATTTAATGGAGATGTTCAAAATCATGAAGGGCTTTGACAGAGTAGATAGAGTGGGACTGTTCCCACAGATAAAAGAATAGTTTGAATAGAAACAATGTGCAAGGGTCTGGGGAATAGACAGGGAACATGGCACCAAGTCATAATGCTCATTTGGAGACCCCGTGCAGACACAATGGGCCGAATGGCCTCCTGCTATTCTGTAACAATACTGTGATAAATGATATCAACAAAAAGGTACAATTCAGTTTGTATTAAATAATCAACTGAAAAAGATGAGGCAGCAGGTAAAACCTCACTACCTCAACTTCATGAAATAACTGAAGTTCAAACAATTTTTTGCACGATGATGTGAACAGGCAGATGTCAAACAAACTATCAGTTCACAGATTACAGATCACAAATATTAGTACAGATTAAATCCAAGGTCCTGACAAATAAATGGCCATATCAGCCCGATCAAACTTGGTTATCACAAAATTCTTCAAACACCATTCCTGTTGAAAATAAACATGAACTTCAGAAACATGAACTCTCACTGAACAGAAAGCATGTTTTTTTCCTGGCAACATTCATTACAAGACAAACATTTTATTTCAATACTGCAGGCCAACAGATTACAATGCCGGTGTTCTCTTTGAGTTGAGGAGATTAGATATTACCAAATTCTGTGGAGTTTTAGTCACCAAGTCAGCCCTTAATGTCAAAACAGATGCTTTTCAGATAGATTATTCATATCTGGCCATATTTAAACCATTAGATTTTGCCCATGCAAGATCCTTAAGTATTAATTGATGCCAAGTAGTTGAAGTTCCATGAATCAAAGTGTGCCACCCAATGGTAGGCTGGGGATTCTTTAGGAACCCCTGGCCACCCCATAAAAAAGATGAAGCATTTAAGACTAGTTTTAACATGGTATTGGCTTCTTTGATACAGTTACAGAACATAATGATGCAATGACACCTGCTCAGGTGTCAGGTGACACCTGTTCAGCTTCTGAGCTTGCAAAGAACATTGTATAAAACAGTCAATGTGCACAGGTATTGCAAACTATTTCTTTCTGACACATTCAGGACGATAGCATGGTCTAATGTAAACATTACACCTGTTAAAACAATAGAACCATAGAAACATTACAGCATAGAAAGATGCCATTCAGCCCGCTGCGTCCATGCTGGCCAAAAAAGAGAAATATAAAACTAGCTACTCATTTTAATCTCACGTTCCAGCATTTAGCCCGTAGCCCTGCAAGTCACAGCATTTCAAGTGCAGCTCCAGGTACTTTTTAAATGAATTGAGCATTTCAATCTCAACCGCCAATTCGGACTGTGAATTCCAGATGCCTGCCTGCTACTCTCTGGTTGAAAAAGTTTTTCCTCCTGCCCCCTCTAATCCTTCTACTGATCACCTTAAATCTAAAAATCTTCGATCTATGAATACTCCCTTTTTGCAAAATTTTATTTCCTGACATTGCATTTTCCTCACATTATTGTGTGAACTTTGCCACTATAAGTTCCTTGTGTTATAATGGAACTGTCTATCTAAACGTGCTGCTTCAATCAAACCCTCCCACCAATTATGGCACTGTAACACCAAAGTTTACATCTCCACACCCCTAAACTTTCAGTTCAAAGAAACTCCTGTGCTCCAACCCTGTTTCTCTGCATCACAAAGTGAAACTAATTTATATATTTATTTATCAATAGTTTCAAATCCAAGTATGATAAACTGGTCATTGAAATTAAAATCACTCTGCCGTTTCTTTCCACAAACATGCCATTATTATTGGCATCCATCGGTTTCAGGAGATGCACCCAGGGTGAATGTAATTTCAGTATTCAACATTGTCTGTTGTGGTTATAGAGGGCCAAATCATGAGTAACTGCCCCTTCCGCAGCTGGTACACATAAACAGCATTGGCCCAAAGTCAACTGATGTTTTTTTTCTGGCGGACACTCTTCTGCCATCTGGTCTTTTCTTTTGTCCTCTGTTTTTTCCATGCCCTCCCTGACTGCTCGTTTCCAGGCACTCCGGTCAGCAGTGAGGACTTCCCATGCTTTGACTCCAATCCCGGTCAACTTGAAGTCCTGCTTTCAGACATTCTTGTATTGCAAACGTGTGCAATCTGTTGATCTCATGCCAACAGCCAGTTCACTAGAGAGCATGTTTTTGGGGATGTAGCCATTATCTATTCAGCTCATGGGATCCAGCCAATGGGTTTGACGCCGACTGAAGAGGGCAAACGTGAAGATCTCCACACACAGATGTACTTCTATATTCGGCACTCCGTCTTGTCAGGAGATACCCAACATATGTTTGGAGCAACAGAAGTGGAAGCAGTTCAGCTGCTTTTCTTGGCTTGCATAAGTTATCCATGCCTCACGACTATAAAGAAGGATGCTGAGAACACAAGCCTGGAGCACACTGAGCTTGTATTTTCAGTTAATTTGCTGTTGGTTCACGATTCAACTTTTCAAGTTTGACATGACAACTGTGGCCATCCTGATGATTTCTGCATCAAGAAACAGGTTACTGGTAATTGTTGATCCAAAATATGCAAAACCATTGATTTCCTCCAGAGTGAGATTGTCAATGGTGATGGAAGGGATTTTTACGGCCTGTCCCACAATTTTGGTGCTCTTGACGCTGATTCTCGGTCTGAACCCCTTGCAGACCGAAAAGAACCAATCTACAAGTTGGTGCAAGTGGACTTCAGCATGGGACGCCGGCATGCGTCATCAGCAAACAGCAACTCACAAATTAGGACATTACACTTTGTACTTGGCACACAATGTTGTCAAGTTGAACAGCTTGCTGTCAGTTTTAGCAAGGAGATAGACACCCTAATTTGAGTCGCTGAAAGCGTACAATAGCAGCTTGGAAAAAAAATATGCCAAATGGTGTTGGCGCCATGACACAGCCCTGTTTTAACCCACTGCTGATCCTGAAAGCCTCCGATAACACTCCATTGTAACTGATGAAACTGTGCATGTGCTCATGGAAAGAAGAAATTATGCCCAGGAATCCTGGTGGCCAGCTTATTTCCCGTAGTTTAAAGAGTCCATGAACTTTTGTGTCTGTGCTGGGAAGAAAGGTTTGTGCCTCAAAACATGTGTGATGCAAAAATTGATGCATAAACAAAGGGGATCACATTGATTGCAACATTACTGAGGCATTCCCTTATTAAGTATTGTGGGGAAAGTCTTTACTCTTATTGCTCTGACCAAATTGCAGACCCTGGCATTGTGTATTTACAGTGAGCCTCAGTGTGGCTTCAGAGCTAGCAGATGGACAACTGTTATGATTTTCTCAGTTCAGCAGGTACAGCAGATGTGCTGCAAACAGCACAGACCATTTTACATTGTTTTCACAGACCTTCTTCAACCTTGTCAGAAGAGGCAGTCCTTTAAATTTGTTTATAATGTTCGTATACTTACAAAAACAAAACTACAGACTGATGAAGTATTTACTGCATTTAAATTGTTTGCTAACAAACTCACCAGGCATTATTATTTCAGGGAAACCCATTTTTCTTGCAACTGCTGTGGTTCTGTCAACTAGATGTGGAAAATCTTTTCGTATTTGATGAACATCGCCTAACAGCAGCTTCATTGTCACCCACAAACCTAGGTAAATAAAAGATACAAAAAAAAAATCACCTTTCACAAAATCACCCTCCAAACTAACAGATCAGAAGATTTATTTTCACAATGGAAAAGGAACAGACTTTTCAAATTTAGTGATACTCACATTGAAATCCAAGGGAGAATAATAATTCACTAATATATATTTATCCTTTTTAGTTTTATGAATTGTCGATAAGAAACACAATACACAAACGTTTCCACCATATCTATCCAAATATGGAGACAAACTGAAATGGGGTCGGGAAACAAGGTGGGGGACATTGTGGCTAAAAATACAGCTAGATGACTCAGCCTTTGTGATGAAGGAGGAGTCTCTGTCAATAAGCAAGATATCATTCAAACACATGATGCACACATTGAAGGACCTCATTTTCAAAACAGTAGGAAAATGGTGGTGAGATCTGACAGGAAAATTGACTGAATTGAAGGTTAAAAGGGGCTGGAGATATTGCAGAAGACAGTACCTGCAACAGAAGCAGAGATTGAGCAGTTCATTTGACTGATTTGGAAGAACTAGTGTATGTGCCATGATGAAAAAGTTCAAGCTATGCATAGGCTTGGGTCAATCCAGAAGGGATTCCAGCTTGAGATGGCGGAAGCTCAACTGGGAATTAGTGACAGATATTGGCAGGGATTGGGAAAGGTGAAAAGGGTGGATGTCAGAATGGTAACAGGAAATGGTTACTGAAGACAGCAAAGAAAGAAAAAGATTGTAGATTGGAACTAAAAGACAAGGAAGCTCAGGCCTGGAGCAGAGGCCAATGTAAGTACACAAAAAGACACGGTAGTTATATCTTATATATATAAGCCATGACATGAACTACACCTGAACACTTGATTCTTTTAAACTATAAATTGAAATTGATGCATCAATTGCGCTTCCCAGCCTTCAGAAAGAGTTGGATCTGCCTGACAATTAGAGCCATGTGTTCAAAAGTCATCAAAGCATGATCATCATTAAGAATCTCCAAGTGAGGAGGTAAATGCCAAGCGTCCGACGGCTCTCTGCTTGAGATCGGTTGGGGGGGGGGGGGGGGGGTCCACTGCCACTCTGACTGTGATCAGTGGGGGAAGGGGGGAGGGGGTGGTCCGCTGCCTCTTTGCCTGTGGTCAGTGGGGGTGAAAGGGGGTGGCACTGCCACTCTGTTGGAGATCGGTGGGGGGGAGGAGGGGGGGGGGAAACAAGGGGGTCAGTAATGTTGTGGGGGTGCGGCAATGTTTGTGGTGGCCAGGGGGAGGCATTATCCGGCCCGGGAAGGAGGTGGCAGGGGAGCAACATTCTAACATTTTTTTTCTGTGCATGCGCAGTTGGAGATGCCAATCGGAGCTGCAGGGTTTTGGGCGCGTTAAGCGATTCGGAATCACTAATATTTTTGCAGGCAGAGTGCGTATGGGGTGCCTCAGAACGGGTCTAAAAGTCAGATCTGAAACATTCCCAGTTTCAAGTCCGCCCAGCACTTAGAATCAAAATGACAAAATAGGGCCCAACATGTTTTTGATTTGATTTATTGTCACGTGTATTAACATACAGTGAAAAGTATTGTTTCTTGCGCGCTATACAGACAAAACATACTGTTCATAGAGAAGGAAACGAGAGAGTGCAGAATGTAGTGTTACAGTCATAGCTAGGGTGTAGAGAAAGGTCAACTTAATGCAAGGTAAGTCCATTCAAAAGTCTGACAGCAGCAGGGAAGAAGCTGTTCTTGAGTCAGTTGGTACGTGACCTCAGACTTTTGTATCTTTTTCCCGAAGGAAGAAGGTGGAAGAGAGAATGTCCGGGGTGCGTGGCGTCCTTAATTATGCTGGCTGCTTTGCCGAGGCAGCAGGAAGTGTAGACAGAGTCAATGGATGGGAGGCGGGTTTGCGTGATGGATTGGGCTACATTCACGATCTTTTGTAGTTTCTTGCAGTCTTGGACAGAGCAGGAACCATACCAAGCTGTGATACAACCAGAAAGAATGCTTTCTATGGTGCATCTGTAAAAGTTGCTGAGAGTCGTAGCTGACATGTCAAATTTCCTTAGTCTTCTGAGAAAGTAAGGAATGCAGTGATCATGTGATAGATTGCAAGGACATTCAACTCTGTTTTGGCCAAATTCAACTCTGTTCCTATTGAACATATACTCAAAGGTAAAAAAAAGTTATGATTTTACTTGTGCCAGAGGAAGGCTGATAAAAAAGCTCCACACTGGTATAACTGAGTAATTTCATTAGATTTTCCTACTTATACTCTATTTTGTTGAAAATAGAGCAATGCACAAAAATTTCAGAATGTTCTGCTAAAGGAAATATATTTTAATCTCTCAAACTTATTTTGCAACAAAACAGCACTTACCTTGACCCTTGTGGTTTACTTCCTTGGCAGCAATGACTTTATTGATCACAGTCTGAAGGAAGTCATTCTCCCCTGCTACCCTGGGTGAAAAACGGGATGATATGTTCAGCTGCTTGTGTCGAATGGCGTCATCCAATGCTAGCCTGGAAGATGCACATGACGACCAACACCACAAGAAACAGAAGGGCCACACAAACCAGAATTCACAGTACAAAGGGACACAAAATATCATTGCATAAATGCAACAAACAGTTATCGTCAGCCAACGCAACGGACAGGACAGATGGATAACAAGAAAGACATAGGAAGATCATTATTCAAGAAAATGCTGATTGCACAAGAATAAATGCAAATCTGCATCACGATGACTAACATCTTCTTTAACCACCATAAGCCCTTCCCCAACAGAGTAATGAAAACAATCACCCAGAAGCCCAGAAAATGTAAAATCTTAATGTGCCCATGTCTATTTTCAGAATACAATGGAGCTCTCCCAAAATTAATGCTCAAAAAAACATATTTGATACAATTTGATTACAATAATGAGACACACACACAAACGTCTATTAACTTGCATTGATTTCATCCCTATTCCTATGTTTCATGCATAATATAGAAGAACATTCTAGATATTAATCAAAGTCTACCCTCATACTTCTATGGTACAATTATTTATTTCAAGTCTTTTTTAGTCTCCTTAAATAGATTACTTTCCATGGAAAACCTCTAAAATTGGTCCCACCTTCCGGAAATCAGATGCAATAAGGGGACTGTTGAAAAGGCAGGGAATCAGAAATACCCAAATATTTTGAAAGGTGGATCCCAGTAGAGAAATAGTGGAAAACAAGAAATAGCTAATAACATTACCCCTTAGACTCCACTGCATATACTGCCTCAATGGTTAACTAATAGTCCACACTGTGGTGGCACTTTTGAGAGAATTTTCCACTTACAAGTCAAATAATTCCCAATAAATTATATTTGCCCACACTGAATTCTATCAGTTAATCGGCCAAGTTTAAAATCTCTCAGTTTGCTCTTTGTTGTCATTACATAACTTGCTCTTTTGCAGCTTCTGATTAATAAACCAATACTAACTAGATTGTAAACATAATTCTAAGACTGAAATTCCGAGAACACAAAACAATTCCTGCCATACTTGCACTCAGTAATGTTTCCTATCTTGATGGTTCACTTGCTGCATACCTTGTGTTTTTTGTCGTGCAATCTTAGTTAATTGACAATTTCAGCAAAAAAAAAATCGATATTTCTTTTCCAACTGCAGATAAGGCTCTAATACATATTCAAATAAACCATAGCTGTCCTAGATCATAGCAGCACTTCAGAAAATAAATGCTGTCAAGTTGGTTCCTACTTTTCTCAGGATACTTATCTGCTTTCTAGTATCCTCATCTTCCCTACTCCATGATTCTACTGAAGTTTCCTGACTCCTTTTTTAAACAAAACCATTAACACCTATGTAAAAGCTACCAAGAAACTTAAGTCAAACCTGTGGAACCCCTCTCTCCCCGATGCCCCAAACTTCACCACCCTCCACCTCGCAACAAATTCTATTTTACGGCAGACCTTCCCCTTGATATTCATCATTATCTTGAATAGAACTCAATCACAGCCTAGCTTAAAATGGACTCCCAATATTTCAGGAAACTTTACTAGCAATATAAACAAGCAGTGGAAAAATGAATCAGAAAAGACATGCAGCTAGAGTATCCCACATATTATGTTGCAATAGTCATAAAGAAATACGCAAACACATAATAAGCTCGAGAGAGAGAAGCACCAAACCTTGGAAGGGTTGAAAGATTTGCATATGTAACATACACCAAATCAACTGAAGTGTAGTCTACTGTAAGCATATCAAATATGAAGTGTTTTTAAACCATCTACCAGAAATATCAAACTACCTCGATTATCTTTATCTGTATGGATTTTTAAAGGTTATAATATTATGCATGCCCAGGACTTAATGAACAAACTGTTTGATGGAATATTTGGTCCTGAATTTCTGAGGTCTGAACCAACAGATTTCTAGATTTTCATTGCTATCATCTTGCAATGTGACAATTGCTCCAAACCTATTCATCTGCTGCATTAGAAACTAGAAAATGGGGAGAAAGGCTTGCCTCCAATAACTTTCAGCTAATTCAAAAAGGAAATAGGAAGAGTGCAGGTCCAACATATTCCCTAAAGGGGGAAATGTAAGAGCAATAAGTTCAGAGAACCCTGGGTGTTTAGAACAATTCAGGACTGGATAAAGAAGAGGAGAAAGGCTTTTAGCAAATCCAAAGGGAACAATACAGTTGCAGCCCGAGAGGAATATAGGAAGTGCAAGAAGGTACTTAAGAAAGCAATTAGAGGAGCAAAAATGAGGTATGAAAAAGGACTTGCAAACAAGATTAGGGAGAATCCTAAGATATTCTATAAATACATTAACGGAAAGAGGTTAAGCAGGGAAATAGTAGGGCCTATTACGGACCAAGGGGGCAATCTGTGTGTGAAGCCGCAAGACATTGGAAGGGTGTTAAATCAATTCTCATCGGTCTTCACTCAGGAAAAGGAGAACATAGGTACAGGATTCATGAAAAGGGACTGTGAGGACCTTGAGCAGTTTGTCATAGGAAGTGAAGTAGTATTGGAGGCTTTGACAGGCTCAAAAATGGACAAATCCTCAGACCTGGATGAACTGCATCCCAGGCTGCTGTGGGAGGCAACGCAGGAAATTGCAAGTGCTCTGAAGCAAATTTTTAATCCTCTCTGGCCATGGGGTAAGTACAGTAAGAGTTTTAACAACACCAGGTTGAAGTCCAACAGGTCTATTTGGTGCATTTGCCACCAAATAAACCTGTTGGACTTTAACCTGGTGTTGTTAAAACTCTTACTGTATTTACCCCAGTCCAACGCCGGCATCGCCACATCATGGGGGAAGTGCCAGAGAATTGGAGGAGAGCTAATATGGTCCACTTTTCGAGAAGGGTGGTAGAGATAAACCAGAGAGTTCCAGACAGGTGACTCTCACGTCACTGGTAGGGAAACTATTGGAGAAAATTCTGAAGGAGAGAATTAATCTCCACTTGGAAAGGCACGAGTTGATTAGGGATACTCAGTATGACTTAGTCAGAGGGAGGTCAAGCCTAACAAATTGAAACAATTTTTTCAAGAAAGTTATCAAGTATGTGGATGAGGGAAGTGCAGTTGATGCAGCTTGTGTGGGTTTTAGCAAAGCCTTTGACAAGGTCCATCATGGGGGGGGAAGACTGATTGAGAAGGTTGAAGTACATGAAATTCGGGGAAGCTTAGCAAGATAGATCCGAAACTAGCTTAGTAATAGGACACAAAGGGTGGTTGTAGAAGCCTGTTTGAGTGACTGGAGGACAGTGTCCTGTGGCATACCACAAGGTTCAGTGCTGGGTCCCTTATTTTTTGTAAGTTTGGAGATGACACCAAGATTGGTAGGATGGTTAATCATGATGAACAAGGTCGTAGGTTACAAGAAGATAGAGATGGGTTGGTTAGATGGGCAGAGCTGTGACAGATATTTAACCCTGATAAATGCGAGGTGATGCACTTTGGAAGAAATAATAAGACAAGGAATGGCAGAACAGTAGGAAGCTCAGAGGAACAGATGGATCTTGGGGTACTTATTCACAGATTCCTGAAGGCGGCAGAACAGTTGAATAGGGTAGTCAGGTAGACACAGGGAGACTTGCTTTTATCAGTCGTGGCATAGAGTATAAGAGCAAGGAGGTTATGTTGGAGTTATACAGAATGTTGGTCAGACCACAGCTGGAGTAGTGTGCGCAGTTTTGGTCACCTCACTATTGGAAGGATGTGATTGCACTTAGAGAGGGTACAGAAGAGATTCACCAGCATGTTTCTGGGTTGGAGCATTTGAGCAAAAAGGGGAGATTGGGAAGGCTTGGATTATTTTCTTTAGAGGAGAGAAGACCGAGGGGGGCATGATTGAGATGTATCTGAAACATCAACTTCGAAATACTTTAATTTTCAGTACCAACCAGAATTTTCACAGGACATTGCTTTACTGAAGACACTGCATTAATCCCTTTTATTTGTATTTCATTACACTGTTGCATTCAAGAAAAGTAAATGTTCAGTTTGTTACTTGTACTTTACTGATCTTCATTTCCATTTTTACCTACGAAGGCACCATATGTACATGCAAAGCAAAGCATTGCAACGCGAGGTTATCCCTACCTTTCTTATTGTAAAACAGAAAATTCTGCAATATGGGCCATTTTGGATTTATAAAACAAACAACAGCATAAAATAGGTTAACTCAATTATTTTAGCTTTTGTGAAGTTACGCAAAGTAAATAATTTCAATAAGTTTGTTAACTACCTAGCAAAAAAAATCATAATCATTGACATTGCACTAAAATGCAAACACCTACAAATATCATTAAACATACAAGCATACTTATAAGATTAAATAAACAGAAAATATATTGACCAAGGATTGTGAACCACCAAGACCTAAGACTACTTACGGTTGGAATGGAATGAAGTGCTGTTTGTCCTCATCATCCACTTTCCCTGTAATTATGTCAGTGACATCCATGACTGAAATAATAAGACAAAATGTTTTTTCTTCAATTATTTGAAAAGACTGGGAAATTTTGCAGGATGGTGGTGATACACAAGCTGACAGAGATTCAGCACTCACACTTACCCAAATTAACTCCATTTAAGATAACCACTTTTTGGGCTGAATCACTTGGATTCTGACTTGATGTTCCAACAGATCAAGGTATCATTGAATTCTACTGTAGATCTCTAAAGCCTTTTTTTTTTAAATGCATCATGCTATCCTAGTCTTCCTACAAAGGGAAAAATGGCACATCGAGCCTTTCCTTCGTCTCCTAACCCAGCTGTCAGCAAGGAGAGTATCAGATTAACATATACCAAACAAACTTAACAATCAAACTGAATGAAATAATGAAAGAAGTTGGAAATAATTAGCCAACCCACACTGTAGCAGCTCACAAGGCGGAAGACAATTCCTCTTCAATGGAGGCTGGATCATAATCCAAATTGACCAATAAGGAGCTCATGTTTAGAATACTGCTTGCAGTTTTAGGCTTACTACCATTATGTACTGAAATTTATTCAAAGTAAACAAAAAGAGCAACAATGGTATAAGAAAGATACAAGATATAATCTTCTAAATGTATGAAGACAAACATGGAACTCTGTTTTCAGTGGTATTTTGCATGGGTACCTGCGCATCATAGCATAATTCAGGTCTTTAATAATGTATTACATTATGCACCAAGCAAACAAATGCTGGCAATTTATTTTATTATTTCATTCAGTTTGATTGTTAAGTTTGCTTGGTATATGTTGATCTGATACTCTCCTTGCTGACAGCTGGGTTAGAGGATGAAGGAAAGGCTAGATGTGCCATTTTTCCCTTTGTAGGAAGACTAGGATAGCATGATGCAATTTAAAAAAGGATGGATAATAGAAGTGAGGAGCAGGAAGACAGCAAATGCCATACCCTCAGCATCAATGTCCTTGAACAACTGCCTGGACATATCAGAGAATCAGTGCTGCAGGAGACTGTGCCGATCTAAACAGATGGTAATCGGGATTTGTGCCATCAATGAGAAAGACCATGATCAGGTTATTCAGTACTCCCTGCCCATCCTTCAATGGATTCCATAGATTTTTCAAAAACCCACCCAAATGTTAGTCACATTGTGAATCTCACTGAAACTTTGTCTCTCTCATGAGGATTTACAATCTCTATGTTCAAAGATCTTGCCTTGGAATTCTCTCCAAAAGTCGCTCCCACTCGGATGGCTTCAACAACCTCAAGGTTTCAATCTCACTTTCTGAGAGTGCGTTGGATTTCTGAGTACACTCAAGCATCAAGTTACAAGCATAATTTGAAATCATAGGCTGTGCTAAGCAGAACACCACCACTCCAAAGGGGTAGCTTTGCCCCAATGGTCCTCTTTACTCAAAGTCTCCTCCCTGTAGCCCTTTCTTTAACTTGAAGACGGTTTTTCAGTTTTAATTTAACTGAGCCCCGTCTCTGTCCCGTTTGTTTTTCTCCCTCACCTGGGATACTTGCTGGCTAACTGACTGTTCACTGACCTTTGAACTAATTGTGACTTATCAGAGCACTCCCAAGAGGGTCCCTTATTGCTAGGCAAGAACAAATGTAATAAGCAGTGGGACACCCTGTCCTTAAATGCTACAATCTCCACAGACTACAAGTTTATATAGCACAGGGACACAAAATGAATGGACTTCATAACAGACCACAAGAGCTCAAGAGTTCTGTACACCCTCCGGGGGGAGGAGACTGCTCACAAGAAGCAACAGTGAGAAAGCCTATTAAGACTTTTAAAGATGCAGTTCAGTCTGATAGTGCCTACAGTATACAACTGCAATGGTCTGCTGCATTCCCCATGGCCTAGTCTCCAGATAGATGTGAACCTCCAAGAAACTGAAGCACTGGATCAACAAAGGAGGAAGATGCAGAGCAGAATGGTGAAGTCGCTCTGCAGGGATGTGGCCAAGGCTACCTCAAGTAATAAAACTCTCATCAGAATGGAGTGGACACATCAACATCTGATCTAAGAATATTTCACCCAAGTGCGACTCGGCACTGGCCATGTCCCCGCAGAGTATCTTTGCCATTCTGCTCTGCATCTATGACCAACATGGTGAACTTCATTCACAGACATTTCTATGCAGTGCTCCCCTTCTGGTTTTGGATGAGGTTTCCTGATCATGTGTCTACATGCAATGCACATGGTTATCATCCTCTTTATTCAGGAGACAGATGAGGCACCTACAGAGGCTGCTGTACCAATGTCAATGTACAGGTAGCCTCCGACATAGGGTCCTTCTGCATAAATGGTCTCTCAGTCAGAGAGGCCAAGGAGGCCAATGATGATGGTGGTGTCTCTTTAAGAGTGGTACCCATAACCATCTTCAGTGATTGTCTCAGCCTAATTAACAGCACAATTTCAACAAATACATATTTCAATGAATGCAGCTTTGCATCCACTTTGCTTCATGCAAAGTGAACAAAAAATAGAATCTAGTGAAGTAATGTTCATTTTTGGCAGAATGAGACCACCAGCATACTGAGGTCTATTCTACCTACATAAATGTGATTTTTGGTCTGTGCCAGTGCAGTGTGTGCAGGAGTCACTCATTTTACTTAAAGTTGCACCTAATACGTTGCATATTATTAGTGCAAAGTTTTACGCTGCATTCAGTTATACTTTAAAATAGAAGTGATCCAAGTTTTCCCTTATGCACCATTATGTCTGATTGTGCACATGCAGCCCACCACACTCCTGTCGCCCAAATATTGCATGCACGTCAGTCTATGTAAGCGCAGTTAATGGTTTATCAAATTCTTGTCCAGCTCTCTTTTTAATACTGTAAACCCAATAGAAATATTGAAGAATTGAAACCTCATTTTTCCTGAAATATCATCCCAAAATGGTCAAGATTCATACAAATGAAACATAGATTTCTTGGACCTTTAACTATACTTTACAGTAACAGTGCTAATGTAAGCCTACTTGTGACATGAATAAATAAGCTTAAACTTACACTTGTCATTAAAGAAATGAAATTAGAATTTTTAGGGGACCACGACTGTTCAAGAAACAAAGCAATAAAAAAATGAGTGCATAATAAATAATTCAGGCAGCCTTTTGGAGATGATGAGGAATCAAGTTATTAATGCTTTCTCAGCAGCCAAATTCTGATGCATTGACTAGGATCCCTTCTGAAATGCATTACATAGAAAATCACTTAGAAAATCAAAGTGATATTATAGCAAACAGCTGAACAGATGATGTCATACACAAAGCATGCAAATCTTTAGAGACGACTTTTAAAAACAGCAATTTGTAAAGTTCAATGTCATTATCCTTTTTAATATAAATATATGTAAAATGTTTCCCCATATGGATGTCCATGTATCCAGATGAATCACTTGTTATATTCCACTTCATTGAGTAATCATAATTGCTGCTGGACACATTGACAGCTCCCAGCTGAAATGTAAAGATAACTGAAGAAATCTAATGAAATGATAATGAAATCCATTATTAACTGTTTTTTAAAAGTAAGCAATTAGGCATAGTCTACAAGGGATCATAGTCATCCCTCATCATTAGAGAGAGATAACTGGTCATGTAGTTTGAGGGGTCCATATTAAGTATGGGACATGGCAAGGAGTCAGGCCTCCCTGAACCACCATAGTCAGTACAGGGATGGAACCGTTGTTGCCTCATTCTACACAACATTTTAGATATTGAGCCAACTGAGCTAAAGGCCCAAATGTCCAGATCAGCATCGAAACACTGACGGTGAGGTGATCAGTCAGAAAACTGCATACTTACTTGGTTAGGTTTAAGACGGTCTGACTTCTGATGCAGCATCCTGAAGAACTCGCTTTGCTAATGAATCTATGTGGAGATCTGATATTTTGTAGACCTGAGGGCAAGGCCATGACCATACCATAGCCAGGCAGCCAGAACAACACGTGAGATCCTCGAGTGAGTAGGGGCAACGAACCCCAGGGCTGAGGAGGGCAAAATAGGCCTGCTCTTTCAATCAGTTAAAATCAAGGAAGATCAGCCAATCTGAAGCGACACTATTAATCTGGCAGTCAAAGGCTCAAAAGATTGAAGGCGAGGCAAGAGGGCAAATCAAGGCAAGAAGACATTTTGTCATGTTAGTTTAGAAAGTTTCAAGTATCGAGCAGTGCTCAAACTGCACATTCATTCTCCTCCACCAAAATACTCAATGAATTATCTGATGACTTTGAACTTACCAATTTCTGGAGATACCACATCGCTTGAAAAAGATGAACGAGAAGAAGTGGACTCTGGAGTGGGGATGGAACTGTAAGATACTGGTCAAGCTCATTATTCTGCAGCTGAAGTGAGGGAAGAAACCTACCCTGAAGGCATTGCTTTATGGCCAAAATCTGTTCCATTGGGTATGATTGAATATTTTGAAATAAATAGACTAGGGAATATAGGTAAAATGGAAAGTTTGACAAAAGAGTTTGATGTTGGAGGCTGAAAGCAGTTTAGAAGTCTTCATATGCCCCATTTTCTGAGGGTGAAAAGAAATGGCATGACGGAAAGGAAAAATTGGTTGCAAAGAGCATATGAAAAATCAGGTGGCAGGGTGGCACACTGCTGCCTCACAGCACCAGAGACCCAGTTCAATTTAGACTTTTGGTGAGAGTCTGTGTGGAGTTTGCACATCCACCCCATGTCTGCATGAGTTTTCTCAGGGTGCTCTGGTATCCTCCCACAGTACAATACTGGGTTAGGTGGATTGGCCATGCTAAATTGCCCCTTCTTGTCCCAAGATGTGTAGAGGGAGATAGGAACTAGGTGGGATCCTGTTTTAGAGAGTCGGCGCAGACTCAATGGGTCAATGGCCTCCTTCTGCACTGTAAGGATACTATGATTTCTAAAACACTATCAATGTTGTGGCTCAAGGAAAAACAACCTTTTAACACACAGAACCTATGATGACTTCATCACTCTAATGGCAGAATGGTTCAGAAACCAATTCATTAATGAAGTTAAAGACGCCAAATATTATTTCATAATAGTTGATTCAACACCAAATGTGAGTCCTGTGGACGAATTAACATTAATTTAAAGATATGTCACCAACAATGGTAAAGTTGTAAAGCAAATTCTCTGTTTTGTCCAACTATAATCCCACACCTCTGAAGACAACTGTTTTGGCAGTCATTGCAAATTTAGGTTTGGACATCATAAACTGTGGGCAGAGCTTCGATTCTGCTGCAAATATAGCAGGAAAATATTCAGGTCTACAAGCAAAAATATTCAGGTCTACTGAAAAATGCTAGCCCCTGTGCATTATTCCTCCCTCTTTCCAGTCATTCCTTGAATTTAATCTACAATGCGAAAGCTAAAACATGTGAGGCTGCCAAAGATTTTTTTGACTTTGTTCAAAACTTGTATGCCTTTTGTTCGGTTTCCCCACATCCTTGGAATATGCTGCAATCACGCTTGGAGTAGGCACATGGAAAACATTTGACGGTCAAAAGAATTTGTGACACCAGGTGGTCCGCTCGTGCAGATGCTGTTTTGGCTTTGCAACTGAATATTATCGATATAAAGGAACGCTTATTATACGTAGTCACATTAAATTCAGAGAAACCACATGTGAAAGCTAAAGCAAAGTCCTTGGCAGAGCAATTTGGAAGGTACAATACTGCAGTTTTTACTGTTCTGTGAAACCGTTTACTTCAAAGAATCAATGCCGTCAGCAAATCGCTGCAAAATGTTGATACAACTTCACTGAACGCTTCACAATTATTATCCTTAGATGTTTTGTCATGGAAGTTCGAAATGACTATATCTCAGTGGAAGTAAAGGTACTAACATTAACAAAGAATATTGGCTCCTCTGATGGAGCAGAATTCATTTTTGATGAAGCTAGAGATAATTAAATCACTTCAAAAGGGAAAGAGAAGGTCATCTTTGAGACTGTCAATGTTATTTGTGACACAATAATGGTGCAATTGCAGAGTAGAAGTGAATTTCTGAAGAAAATTGTTGAATTTTGTTCTGTGTTTTTCAACAGAAATTTGGGAGAGAATGCTAAGAGCCGCTGCAGTAAAAGAAAAACTGAATTCTATTGGGAGGACATAGACACAAATCTTTCTGAAGATGAAGTGAAACAATTCATTCATTTCATCAATAATGATGAGCTCCATGCTTTAAGATCATTAGCTGATTTGTACATACTTGCACATGGTTTGTGGGCAATCTTTCCAAAAGTGGAAACCATTCTGAAAATATTTTTAACAATACCTGTCACAAAGCTTTCAGTGAACGTTCTTTCTCTGTATTGAATAGTGCTAAAAATGATCTGCGAAGTATGATGAGTCAAGACAATTGACAAGTTCAGTAATACTGCCAATTGAAAATGCTGCATCTTTATAAGGTTTTACATATAATGATTTTGTCAGGAAAAGCTGTCTAGATTGCCATGGATTACAAACAAATGAAGCAAGAAAATCTTAAAGATACAGAATTCTTTCATATTCTCTTGATTAAATTTTATTTTTTAAATCGGACCACGATTTGCTGGTCTGATATCATGGCTGTCACATGTAGACAGTTATAACCAGCGAGTAACTGCTATCCCCCATTGCTCTCAATACTGGCCTTCAGAAAGTCTCTTTTGGACAAAGAATGGAATCCTGCCAGACAGTTGCCAGCAAAGTCACTGATATTGGACTTGGACTCACTGGACTCCACTTGATCAAATATTTGCTCCTGCACTGGACTTTTTCTGGCTCATTCTGTCCTGCATTAGCCTGTGCTGCAGTCATATCATTGGCTGATTTCTCCATCTCTCTGCTCATCGGCCAGTTTCATGTTTGCTCGCCTCAAGACATATAGATCGCAATACTGACCATCTCTACCATCATGCTGACAACAGGTAGGCTTAGGTTTCAGATCAGTTACAGACTTACTTTTATAAGCTCAAAAGCACTAAAGCAGTTGAGCAGTGATCTGTATTTGTGTAATTCTTTTTGCATTTGTCCAGCTTGCATTGTGAATTTGAATTAATCAATTACAGGCCTATTTTCACCAATTTCAAAGCATTAAAGCAATGAGCAGTGATTTGTGCACTTGTACCTTTTGTGCCCTGGTAACTTGCATTATGGATTTGAATTCATCGTTTACAGGTTTGTTTTCAGAAGTCAAAAAGTACTGAAGTGGTGATTTGTGTGCTTTTCTGTGTATTTCTGGATTGTGTGAGCTGAGGGTGGGAGTGCTCAGGAGGGTAATGTTGTCATTTGGGGCGGGTCTGGACATCACTAGTGGGTGAGTCTTGACGTCACTGGTGGTGGAGCGCCATATCACCGGGGGGATGGGATGTGATATCATGGGAGCACCCTGACACGGAGACAGAGCACGGGACTCCCAAAAGTGTAAGCCCACCTCTGGGAACAGCTCAAGTCAGCTTTCTTGAGCAGTCTTATTTTTTAAACAGGCTTCCTGTTGTCTACACATTGAAATACATCAATTTGACAATGCTGAAACAACAGGGCATTTGGTCCAACCGACCCATCCCAGGGTTTCCCAACCAGGCAAGCAAATAACCTTAACTGTATTTACCGACTCTGTTCCCAGATGCTTTCATCCTACAACCCTCCATTAACCTTTTCAAGTGAGTTACTTATTCTCTTTGTCAGCTGAACACTGAACACTCTTCGGCAAGTAGCATTTATCATGTATTAAACCCTTGGAAGATTAGAATTCTACAAATACCCCTACAAGCAGTAATGTTATTAAAGCTTGTTGAAAATTCTAAAGTTGCCTAAAGAAAATTAAAGAACATTTATAGTACTTAATCCAAGCTCTGTCATTAATATATTTTATATTGAACAGTTGAGCCTTTACCTGCCACTCCAAAGGGTCTTCTCAGCCCTGTAGTGAATTTCTTGGTATTATTGTCCTTCAGCTCCATGCGGCCCACTCTGACAATCTGGCACACAAAACTAATTTTTGCTCTTTTAAGATCTTTGCTGCCAAGGTCCTGTGAAAAAAACAGAAAATATTCCAAATATTTCAGTTCTGATGAGGTATACACATACATCAAAATATCATTACCTCTCTTTTCCTTTCACAGAGGTTGACTTTGGTGGATAGGTTAGTAATACTGTCATCTCTCAGTCACAAGGTTCTAAATTTCAAATCGCTTTCCAGGACTTAAGCAAAAACCAAGTACTGAGGAGCACTGCACTAATATAGTTCAGATGAGATCTTAAACGGAGGCCCCATCTGCTATTTCATGGAGACATAAAAGTTCCCATGGCAGTACTTTTAAGAAAAGCAGAGGGGTTTTGCCTAGTGTCTTGGCCAACATTTAATCCTCAATCTTCTCCTTGGCCTCCCTGTCTCGGGAGACAATGGGTATGTGCCAAAGGGTCACTAGAGTGACCTCTCCACAGCAAGTGCCTCGGCGGGACATACATATGGGAGTTCAGGGTTGCCCAAGCATCAGAACCTTCTTGGTCTTGCTGGTGAGGCCCAGAGAAGTGCAGATCACAACATCTGACACCAGTTTGGTTGCAGGCGCTGCTGGAACATGTTACATCACCGGGCACGCACACGTGCACACACACAAACACAAACTGAGGGGCAATTTTAATCCACCTAACCTGCATGTCTTTGGACTGTTGGAAGAAACTCAGAACACTCTGTGACCATCAACACAAACACGGGGAGAACATGCAAACTCCACATAGACACTTGAGGCCAGAATCAAACATGGGTCCCTGGAGCTGAGGCAGCACATTAACCACTGCACCACCATGCCACCCAACCCTCAATCAATATCACTAAAACAGATTATCTGGTCATTATCACATTGTTGCTTGGGGAAGCTTGCTGTGTGTGGATTGGTTGGTACATTTCCCAAAATTACTACAATGACTATACTTCATAAGTAAGTCTTTGATTGTAAGGCATTTTTGGTCATGAAACGCACTTTATAAATGCGAGGTTGTTTATATGCTTCATTACACGCATTTTTAAAAATTGAGACAAACAGTTTACTCATCTGATTCAAGATATGTTTTAAAGAAAAATCTCTGAATTAATATTCTAATTAAGACAAAACATTAAAATTGACCTTTAACTATTTCCTAATTGACACTATTTTCAGGTGCGTAATTATGTATCTTACCAGGGGATTAAAACTTTATCTTGAGGTGTCATTTTAAAAACGAGCATAGAAAGATCCTTTAATAAGCAAACTCTACCTTAGAAATAGAAAGCTTTTAAATGCTCTTAATTTTTCATGCTAGACAGTGACGGCTACCCGTTCATAGTCAGGATTAATGTGGAGGGACAACCTCATTTAAGGAAATTACTGGTCTTCAAACAACACAGTTGACACAAGCCTGAGCCAACATGCAGGTATCATTATCTGCCATTTCCATTTAATCACAAGAATACTGCTGGAAAACCAAGAATTTGGTGCCTTTTTTTCTCTCAAAAATTGAGTCAGTTGGTACGTGACCTCAGACTTTTGTATCTTTTTATTGACGGAAGAGCATGAATCTAACTATAGACTTTACCCTTCCTTCCACAGAAATATTAAATCAAACCCATTTAAAACTATACCTTACTTCTAATGTTTACCAATACAGATATAAATCCCTTCAAACTACCTTTGTTTTCCTAACACATTACTCTGAGGAACTCCTGCAATGACACCCTGAAACGGAGATGATTGACCTCCAACAACCACAATCAACTTCCTTTGTGCTAGGTATGATTCCAATCAGCAGAGAGCTTTCCCCTGATTCCAAATGACTTCAGCATTGTGAGGGCTCCTTGGTGCCACACTCATTCAAATGCTGCCTTGATGTCAAGGACAGTCACTTTCACCTCACCTCTGGCGTGCAGCTCTTTTGTCCATGTTTGAACCAAGGCTGTAATGAGGTCAGGAGCTGAGTACCTTGGCAGAACCCAAATTGAACATCAGTGAGGAGGTTACTGCTGAGTAAGTGCCACTCAATATGAGCTGTCGATGATACCTTCTATCATTTTGCTGATGACAGAAGGTAAGTTGATGAAGCAATAATCAGCAGAGTTGGATTCGTCCTGCATTTTGTGGACAACATACCTGGGTAGTTTTCCACATTGCCAGGTATTGGTTTGGCTAAGGGCACAACTTGTTCTTGAACACACGTCTTCAGTACTATTGCTGGATTTTTGTCAGGGCCTATAGACTTCGCAGTATCTAGTGCCTTCAGCTGCTTCTTGATATCACATAGAGTGAATTGAATTGGCTGGAGAATGGCACCTGTGAGCCACTCCATTCTTCTAGCTGAAGATTGTTGCAAATGCCTCAGCCTGTCTTTAGCAATGATGTGGTGGGTTCTCCTTCACTGCAGCCTCCCCTGGTGAGTTGTTTAACTTGTCCACCACCATTCACGACTGGATATGGCAGGACTGTAAAGGTTAGATCTGATCCATCGGTTGTCCTTAGCTCTGACTATCACATTCAACTTTCGTTGCTTGGCTTACATTAGTCCTATGTCGTAGCTTCACCTCGTTGACACTTTATTGATAGGTATGCCTGGCTCTGCCCTTTGTAAGCCCTCCTGCAATCTTCATTGAACTGGGCTTAAACTCTCCATTTTGATGATAATGGTAGAGTGGAGGATATGCCAGGCCATGTAGTTACAGATTGTGGTTGTATGCAATTTTGCTACTGCTAATGGCCCACAGTGTCTCTTGGATATCCAATTTTAGCTGCTAAAACTGTTCAAAACCGATGCTATTTTGCATGGTAGTAGTGCCACACATCATGATGGAGGGTGTACTCAAATGTGAAGATGGAACTTTCTTTCCATAAGAACTGGGCGATGGTCATTCCTAACTTTGCTGTCATGCAACTCTGAAAGGTAGATTGGTGAGGAAAAGGTCTAATTGGTTTTTCTCTCTTGTTACCTCCCTTACCACCTTCCGCAGACTCAGGCTAGCAGCTATGTCCATTAGGACTTAGGTCAATAGGGGTGCAAGTGAGACAGGCTTGGTGATAGACATTGAACTCCCTGCCCAGAGTACATTGTGTGCTCTAGCTACCTTCAGTACTTCCTCCAAGTAGTAAAGTGGAAGAGTATGGATTCTTCAGTTGAGGGGTAGGGGTGTCAGTCGTCAGTGGTCCCTCAAAATCGAGGATGACATCTGTCAAGTTTTGAGAGTCTTCAGATGATTGAGGAGGTCGATCCTGGATCCACATGTTTTTCTATAGTGGGGGCATGCTGTTGCGCAGGGGAGCAGAATTCACAGCCTCGGGTTGGCTCCTCTCTCCTTCTGAGAGGCCAGATTGGATCTGTCGCTGAGGCCAAATGGCCTACACCTGCTTCTATTTTCTATGTATATTTCTACATATGATTGCATGGTCTTGGGCAGTACCCTGAGGAATTCCTGCATCAATGTCCTGGCCTGGCGATGTCTTCAATAATTAAAACTATCTTCCTTTGAACTAGGTATGACTCCAACCAATGGAGATTTTTCCACCAATTCCTAACTATTTCAATTTTGCTAGGGTGCAAATGCTGCCTCGACGTATCACACGCCACTTCTGGAATTCAGCTCTTTTGTCCACGTTTGGACTAAAAGTTTAAAGGGGTCTGCATCTGAGTGGACCTGGTGGGATCAAAACTAAGCATCAACATGCAAGTTATTTCTGAGCAAGTATCACTAGATAGCATCACTCAATGACACCTTCCATTGCTTTGCTTATGACAGACAGTAGACTACAGTTCATTGCAGTGTTATTGTAAGCCTACTAGTGACACGAATAAATAAACTTTAAACTTTAGACTAATGGAGTGTTAATTGGCCGGACTGAATTTGTCTTTCTTTTTTTAAGGACAAGACAATTTTCCAGATTGCCAAGTATATCCCAGTATTGTAGCTGTATTAGAACAGCTTGGCTACTGGCACAGCTATTTCATTAGTCCAAGTCTTCTGCATTACAACCAGAATGTTATCAGGGCCCAAAGACTTTGCTATATCCAGTGCCTACAACCATTTCTTGATATCACTTGGTGAATTGTATTAGCTGAAGACTGGGATCAGTGATGCTGAGGATCTCAGGAAGAAGTTGAGGTGGATCATCCATTTGGTACTTCTGGCTAAAGATGGTTGCAAAGGTACAGCCTTGCTTGCTGGGCTCCACCATCATTGAGAATGGCGATGTTTATGGTGCCTCCACCTCCAGTTAGTGGTTTAATTGTCCACCACCAATCATAACTGAATGTGGCAGAACTGCAGAGCTTTGATCCATTGTGGGATTGCTTACCTCTGGCTTAGGCATGCTGCTTCTATTGTCCAGCATGCATATAGTACTATGTTGTGGCTTCACCAGTTTGGCATCTTATTTTTAGGTATACCTATTGCTGCTCCTCGCATGTCCTCTTCACTTCACATTGAATGGCCATTGGTCCCCTAGCTGGATGACAATGATCGATAGAGGAATATGCCAGGCCATGAAGTTAAAAACTGTTATTGAATCTAATCTATTGCTGTTGATGGCTCACAGTGCTCTTAAATGTCCAGGTTTAAGCTGCAAGGTCTGTTCTGAATCCATTTGAGCATAATGGTTGTGCCATACGACATAATGGGGCTTGGTCTCCACAAAGGCTGTCTGGTGATCATTCCTAGCAATACTATCATGGACAGATGCATCTGCGACAAGTAGATTGGTAAGGTCTAGGGTTCAGATAAGTTTTCCCCTCATGTTGGCTCCTTCTTCACCTGCTGCAGACACATAAAAGTCCTTCCCCAGGGCTTGATCGCCGTGGTGAGTAGTAGCACTAGTGAGTCACTCTCACTGATGATCAGCGAAGACTCGAACCAATAATATACTCAGTCCTTCTTTCAAAAGGTATTCAACATGTAAGAGCACTGATTCATCAGTTGAGGAAGGTAGCTTTCTTGCCAATGTTTGACCCAATGTCGAGTCTCCATAGCATCCAGAGTCAACTGCGAGGACAGGGAGGGAAAATCCCTCCTGACTGTATAGCACTTTGTTTTAGCTTCTAGTAATTTTGGTATGTCATTGGGACAGAATATATCCAAGGAAAGCAATAGGGAAGTGTGGGACATGGGCTGCAAGGTTTGAATCAGTGTATGAGACTATGTCAGGCTTTGCTTGACAGGTCTGTGCGACAGCTGTCCCAGTTTTGGCCGTCAGAGGTTCGCATGGAGGATTTTACAGAGTCGACTGTGCCTTCGTCATTACCAGTGTCTAGGTCAATGCTAAGTAACCCATCTGGTTTTATTCTCATTTGAACTTTCTGGAGCTGCTTCATTCAACAGAGCGACTTGCTAGACCCTCTCAGATGGCACCTAAGAGTTCCCAACACTGCCATGTGTCTAGAGTCAGAAATAGGCCCAACCAGGCAAGGTTGATAGATTTCCTTCTGTGAGGCATAATAGTGAACCAGATCGATTATAACAACAATCCAGTAGGTTCATGATCATCATACGGAGGTTAATTTTTAATTCCTGATTTATGAATTAATCGAGTTTAAGTTCAGGAATATCAGCCCAACATTACACTCTGCTAACATTCCCCGTTCTCCTCAGGTGAAGTGCTCTTCCTGTACCATGACACTTCAGAAATGTATTAATAAATGTAGTATATCCAATCTGAATGGCAGACTATATGCATAATTTCATTAAAGTTTGAATTTTTTAATTTATTCTTGTGTTGAAGCTTTCCACCTATTTTTTAAACATTCATTATTCTGGTCATCTTGTGTTGGCTTTTCTTACTCTCTCGCATAGATTTTAATACAGCAATTTTCTGAAAAAATGTCAGATTGCAGTCCTTTAAAACTTTTAAATTAAATCTAACCAAATTAAAGCACAAGGAAAACCTGTTCAACTTCAATCTCATTTCCATTTTTTAACTAACAGCAAGGGATCACCTACATCATTAGTCTCTGCATTGCATAATCAATTTAAAGTAAAAGTGAACTAACAGAACAAAATACCAGTCTAACATTTAGTCAGTAAAAAATATTAAAAGGTGAAAATAGCTTACAGTAAATAAGTGAGCTGAAAGAACAAAATACTAGTCTAAAGTTTAATCACTAAAAAATTTTAAAAGGTCAAAATAGCTTACTGTAAATACGGCTTTCAGGTTGTTTAGCCGGTCTATGTCTTTTGGAAGGCCTGAGCTCGCCCATCGAACTAGGTAGTTTTCACTGCAAAAACAAAACTAATTTTTTAATTTTGATATTCATCACACACACACACAATCCTCACTACTCCTATCTATTAGTACATTAGACTGAAATGAAAATATCTATTTTTATGCAATTTTAGCAATAGAAATCATTATGACATCAAACTATCATTCTGCAAAAATGAACTGTGGAATGCTAACCAATATACAAAATATACTCTCCCAAGTTTATGAGACTATTAGATAGTCAGTATGCATACGGAAATACACAGTTAAGTGTGCTTTTTATTATCACATCCAGAATGCATTCCACTTTAGAAACCAATGGTAGAAAAAAAAATAGTGACAAATAGCATGGATGCGAAGAATCATGAATTCATATAGTTAACAAGTTAGTGATTAAGTATTTTGGAATTGCATATGGCATCACATTACAAGACCCAGTAACAGGCCATTCAGTCCAACATTTCCACACTAATGTTTCGGCTCCACAAGAGACGCCTTAATCTATTCCCATCAACATACTTTTCTGCTTATTCCTTTCATCCTCCTACTTATCTCTAACTTCCCTTAAAGACATTTTTGCTATTTACCTCAACTACCTTTTGTGGTATTGAGTTCCACGTTCCAACCATACTCTGGATGAAGAAGTTTCTCTTGAATTGTTCATGAATTTATTAATGACTCTCTTATATTTATGGCCCTTGGCTTATTCCTACCCTCTTAAACTCTTTCATAGTCTAAAGGCGCTCTCCTTTCAAGTTCCAGTCTGATCAAACATTCCTGAGACTTGTAGCCTATCAGCTCCGGTTTCATTTTAGTAAATCCTTTTTGCATCTTCTCCAATGCCTATATCCTTATGGTGGAGTAAAGCTGTTCACAGTACTCCAAGTGTAACCTAATCCAAATTCTATATAAGTTTAACATAATTTCTGCTATTCAATTTTATCCCACTAGAAATGAACCCCGGTGCTATATGCTTTTTTTATGGCCTTATTAACTTGTGCCACCATTTCTTGTGATTTGTGCAGCTCTACCCCCAGATCGCTCTGTTTCTCATTTAGACACTTATTTTCCAAGGTGTGCAACCTCCTTTATCTTCCCTACCAAAATGCACCACCTCACACATCAATACTGAAGCACAGTTGGTAATCGCACACTCATTCCACAAGTGTCTTCCTGTTTTTGTCATTGCCCTTCTCTATATTAACGACAATTTTATCAGTTCCAAAGTTTGAAATTATATTTGCAATGCCTGAGCCAATGTAAATGGTGAACAATGGTTGCAGCACCAATTCTTGTGGAAAACCACTCATCGATTTTGCCGATCTGAGTAACTACCCTTACCTCTCTGATGTTTTCTGATTTGCAGCCAGTTTGCTACTTGCTACTTACATGTGCTGATCTCAAACATGAGGTTACTAGGAGAGATCTTACCAACAGCCTTTTTATAATCCAAATATATACATTTTCATATAATTAAACAAAGGTTGGTCAAGAATGACTTTCTCTTTTGAAATCTGTGCTAATTACCCTTATATTTTCAGTTTCTAAATACTTTTTCATTAC
Organism: Mustelus asterias; assembly: GCF_964213995.1. Taxonomy (NCBI): domain Eukaryota; kingdom Metazoa; phylum Chordata; class Chondrichthyes; order Carcharhiniformes; family Triakidae; genus Mustelus; species Mustelus asterias. The sequence goes on along the minus strand of NC_135811.1, from coordinate 35,150,370 downwards.
ATCTTGAGTAAGGATGTCACTAATTTTCCAATGATCTAAATGAAGGAATCATAATATCTGTCCACATTATTGTTTGTCCAATGAATTTATATATGAATGCAATAGTGTCTCCACTATCTTCCCAGATATCCGCCAGACTGGGATTTTATTAGTTTTCCAATCATCTCATACACCCACCCCTCCACTCCTTTGCAACTTTTTGAATCGTTTCTTCGAGTATCATGTAACCCACACAAATCTCATTGGTAAATACTTGAGGCCAAGTAATTATTTTATTTTATGTAATTATTTTCTGTAATTTTGCTGTCATTACCTGTGCGGTAAATTGAAATTAGATTTCAATTTACCGCATTCAGTGGCTCTATCCCGATTTTACATTTGTAATGTGTGTCTGTAGAATACTATTTATTTTTATATTCCTTAGTAAGTTTCTCTTTGTCTTCTTCATTATTTTTCAGACTTCTTTCCTAAGTTTTTTTATTGCTTTTGACATCATCTCCTCTATTGTCTATGTTCTTAGTATTTTTCTTCACTTGCAGTGTTGCCCTCATTTCGTAATTTATCCATGGTATGTTATCACTGGCTAGCTTGTTCTTGATTTTCAAGTAGGATGCATTTCTTCTGGACTCTACTGATCATAATTATAAATATTTCTCACTCCACTGCTATTCTATTCCTTTGTTTCCAAGAAAATATTCCAGTTGATTTTCCCTGAACCTTTCCTCATCCCTCAAGATCAGTTTTTCCTTATTTAGTAAAAACATGGATAACAACACCTTCTTCTTCTCGCCCATATATCACTCTGGATATCACTGGCTCCAGTTAAAAGTAGAGTTTCCTATGCATTGGAGTTGCAAAGTCGATGGACTATAAAAGTGCAGATGTCCTGCTACAACTGTACAAGGTATTGGCAAGACTGCACCTAGAGTAGTGGACAGTTTTGGTCTCAATTAAGAAGGGATATGTATGCAATGAAAAGAGTTCAGAGAAGGTACACAATCGGCCAATTCTGGAGATGAAGGAGCCGTCTTACGAACAAAGGTTGACTAAGTTGGACCTTTATTCATTAGAAATTAGAAGAATGAGGGGTGAACTTATTGAAACATAAAAGATTCTGAAGGGGCTTGACATGGTAGATTCTGAGAAATGTTTAACCTTGTGGGAGAATCTGGAACTAATGGCCAGTTTCAAAATAAGGGGTCTTCCCTTGAAGATAGAGATAAGAAGAAATTGCTTCTTTCGATGGACCATGAGTCTTTGGAATTCTGTTCCACAGAGGTAGCGGAGGCTGGATCATTGAATATATTCGAGGCTGAGTTTATGCCACACTCAGATCAGCCATGATCTTAGAGTCATAGAGGATTACAGCATGGAAACAAGCCCTTCAGTTCAACTTGTCCATGCCGCCCAGTTTTTAACCATTAAGCTAGTCCCAATTGCCCTCTATACCAATCTTAACCATGTAACTGTCCAAATGCTTTTTAAAAGATAAAATTGTGCCCGCCTCTACTACTACCCCTGGCAGCTCGTTCCAGACACTCACACCCTCTGTGAAAAACTGCTCCTAAGCCTCCTACGCTCCAGGGAAAAAAGTCCCAGTCTATCCAGCCTCTCCTTATAACTCAAACCATCAAGTCCTGGTAATATCCTAGTAAATCTTTTCTGCAGTCTTTCTAGTTTAATAATATCCTTTCTATAATAGGGTGACCAGAACTGTATACAGTATTGCAAGTGTGACCTTACCAATGTCTTGTACAACTTCAACAAGACACCCCAACTCCTGTATTCAATGTTCTAACCAATGAAACTAAGCATGCTGAATGCCTTCTTCACCACTCTGTCCACCTGCGACTCCAATTTCAAGGAGCTATGAACATGTACCCTGAAGTCTCTTTGTTCTATCACTCTCCCCAACGCCATAACTGAGTAAGTCCTGCCCTGGCTCAATCTACCAAAATGCATCACCTCGCATTTATCTAAATTAAACTCCATCTGCCATTCATCAGCCCACTAGCCCATTTAATCAAGATCCCGTTGCAATCCCAGATAACCTTCTTCACTGTCCACTATACCACCAATCTTGGTGTCATCTGCAAACTTACTAACCATGTCTCCTAAATTCTCATCCAAATCATTAACACAAATGACAAATTACAGTGGACCCAACACTGATCCCTGAGGCACATCGCTGGTCACAGGCCTCCAGTTTGAAAAACAATCCTCCACAACCACTCTGTCTTCTGTCATCAAGCCAATTTTGTATCCAATTGGCTGCCACACCCTGGATCCCATGACATTTAACCTTGTACAACAACCAACCATGCGGTATCTTGTCAAATGCCTCATCTTATGACGGAACAGGCCCGATAGCAAATTCTTGCTCTTATTTCTTATCGTCCTTCCAATGAGCTGCCACAGATTTGATAGACTGAATGACTTCCTTCTCTGCTATACCATTTAATGAGATTGGTGTTGATGTGGATACAACATAGAATTTGCAGAGTCATCCAAGGATTAAATTAGAAGTACAAGCTGCAAAACTGTGGCTATTTGCTCATGTTTGTATGGCTAAGGGTGGTCTAATTCAAGTGATTAAAAGATAAAAACATTCAATCAGATAAACATAGAGGAACTATTTCCTCCGATGGAGAAATCCAGACTAAGAGGGCACAAGAGGGGACATTAGAGCGAAGTCATTCAGGAGAGAAATCAGGAAACACTATTTCACACAAAGTGTAACTGAAACCTGGGTCTCTTCCCCCAAAGCTGTTGATGTTGGACCAGTTGAAAGCTTCAAGACAAAGATCGATACATCTTGGTCAGGTAAGTGAATCAACAGAAATGGTTCAAAGGCAAATAAATGGAGATTTGTTTGATTTTTGTTTATTTGTTCAAAGGACGTGATTGTGGCCCATTCCTAACTGCCCTTCAGAAGGTGGTAATGGGTTGTCTTCTTGAATTGCTGTCATTCATGATCAGCCATGATAAAAAATTTAAAAAGAACAGGAATCAGGAACTGAATAGTCTATTCTTGTCCTTAAAGCAAGATCAATCTCTTTCTGCCAAACTGAAATGATCTAAAACAGAAAAGGCAGAATGGATTTTAACTAACATTCTAGCATAAAGATGCTACAGCTGAATGTGCTGTGATAGGGGTGTATAAAATCCAGGTGATTCCTGTTTAATTTTTCAGATTACACAACAGCTTTCTGCCTGCAATCGCATGAAGTGTAATTGCAAAACAACAGTGAGGATAATGAATGCAATATTCGAATAAAATCCTATTTTGAAAAGAGATAATAGAAAGATGTTATACAGTGATTCAGGGTGATTATTTTCCAAAAAGCACACAAAGGTGAATCTTCAGCATCTTTTCATGGGCTGCAAATATGACCATTACTATACTATATTTAAAAAGATAAAAGTACGCGGGTCTCGTAAATATTTATTATGATGGCCTTACTGTGGAATGCATTGAATATACATATACTCTTTGTTGAAAATTTTTGCTTAGCAAATAGATAAATTTAAAGTTATCCACAATGCCATAATGTGAGCCAAGCCAAAATTAGACGGATCACCAACCTGATAAACTTGGACATAATAGGGTCATATAAAGACATCAAGACTTCAGCATCTTCTCCTATTTTGCAGACAACATTCTTTAGAGTTACAAACAGACTGAAAGAAGGTGTAGCAGCAAACTTCGCTTGTCTGTTTATGTCAATGTTATGCTTCTGAGACTGCAAGACAGACAAGAAAAAGTTATTTTGGGTGCTTAGAAAGTTATCATCTACAATAAGCAGCAGAAGCATACACTCTGCCAAGAACTAGCTTTTCCATTCATACAAATATCACTTTAAAAGATTTTAATTACCACACGATATGGAGACATATTTAACCATTCTACAGTGAATTTACTGCCACGATTTTAGGGCAGAAAATAATCAGAATCATTTCCTGGAGCTAAGAAAAATGCTCAAATTGGAAGTTACATTTTTATCACCACATTCTCCCTATTCTGTATGAATGCAGAAACTTAAAATGCAAAGTCCCAAATTATCACAACTTAAAATAACTTGCAAGCTTTTAGTATTCAGTTTCCAAAGGACTTTTTAAAAATTCTTTCATGAAATGTGAGCATTGTGGACAAGACCTCTCTGTTAAAATATCTCTTCTCCAAAGTACAAGAGTCCCGGTCCTATCTGCTAGTATGTTTACAATGCAATGGCCATGTTGCTGTATTTAAAAATCAAATTAGAGGTGATTTTAGCATACACATTTCATTGTAGAAATACATACTCAACTTAAGAAACATTTTGGTTACAGCTTTAACTTTAAACTAAAATTTTAAAAATCGTGCAAATACAACCACATAGGAACTCCAACATGGAAACTTAATTTAACATTCAGGTCAGCAAACTGTGGGATATTTGGGGTGAATAAGGTTGCTCATAAGTAAAGTTGTGAATAGCAGTAATAACTGCATTGAAAGGAACAGCAGCTTCTATTTATAAAGTTTTGGCAATCTCATAAGAGACAGATCGCTTCTATCAGCAAAGTCTGCTCATCTTCCATTGCCACAGCATACTGCAGTGCTGCTCCAAGAAGCAGAATCCCAAATTCACAAAGCAGTCAAAGACAAAGCAGAATAAATGGGAACGAGGATTTTTTTTTTGCAATTGGCAAAGTTATAGCTCTATACAATCTTTCACAATGACAGATCCATTTTCAATAACCCATCTTGGAAGATTTCCTCAATACACTATACATAATGCAATCATAAATCTCTTAATAAAAACAGGTTTATAATTTCTTGATACATAACAAACAAAATGAGACTTCTCTCCATGTGATCAATCTAATGTTTGTAGCTCCAACTTGGGTTTTAAAAGAATACTATAACATTTAAAGATAAATTCCCCTCTTGCTGTTTCTATTCAAGTCTTCTCACATCAGGCATCATACTCTAAAAGGGACTCTTTAAATGGTCACTTAGAAATGTATGTCATGTATCACATTCTCAGACTGCAATCATAATTTCAGTAGCATCAGCCTGAAATCATTTTGGGTTGTTTGTAATTCATTCATTCACACATACTGCATTGTCTACACATACTAACCTTGGGATTAGAGTCATAGAGGTTTACAGCATGGAAACAGGCCCTTCAGCCCAACTTGTCCATGCCATCCTTTTTTTTAAACCCTGAAGCTAGTCCCAATTGCCCGCATTTGGCCCATATCCCTCTATATCCATTTTACCCCTCTATACCCATCTTACCCATGTAATTGTCTAAATGCTTTTTAAAAGACAAAATTGTACCCGCCTTGACTACTACCTCTGGCAGCTTGTTCCAGACATTCACCACCCTGTGTGTGAAAAAATTGCCCCTCTGGGACACCCTTGTCTGGTTCAGGAGGCAAAACAATGCTTACAAACATGACCCTTTGTCAAAGCTTTGTCAAAAGTAATCTGGACTCAAACGTCAGCTCTTTTCTCTTCTTACAGATGCTGCCAGGCCTGCTGAGATTTTCCAGCATTTTTTCTTTTGCTTACAAACATTACCGTTTTTTTTTATAAAAAGAAAAGCTGATAAAGCCAGTTACTTTACAGAATATCCAGCTTTGAAGACCAAAATTATACATTAGTTAGGTTTAAAGTTTACTCGATCTGTCAAGTTGACCATGTTCGAAAGATTGGAACTGACTGAGTGAGCATCATCATAGAATTCCTACAGTGCAAAAGCAGGACATTCGGCCCATTGAGTCTGCACCCACTCTCCAACAAAGCTTCCTGTCCAGACCCCAACCTGAAACCTTACATATTTACCCCACTAATTCTCCCAAGCTACACAATCTGGGGCACCAAGGGAAAATTTATCACGGCCTATCCACCTAGTCTGCACATCTTTTGACTGAGAGAGGAAACCAGAGTACCCAGAGGAAACCAACGCAGACACGGGGAAACTCCACATGGACAGTCATCCAAGGCCAGAATTGAACCTGGGTCCCTGGAGCTGTGAGAACAAAGAACAAAGAAAATTACAGCACAGGAACAGGCCCTTTGGCCCTCCAATCCTGCGCTGACCATGCTGCCTGCCTGAACTAAAACCCCCTACCCTTCCAGGCACCATATCCCTCTATTCCCATCCGTGTCATGTATTTGTGAAGATGCCCCTTAAAAGCCACTATCGTATCTGCTTCCACTACCTCCCCCGGCAGAGTGTTTCAGGCACCCACCACCCTCTGTATAAAACACTTGCCTCGTACATCTTCTTTAAACCTTGCCCCTCGCACCTTAAACCTATTCCCCCAAGTAATTGACTCTTTCACCCTGGGAAAAAGCTTCTGACTATCCACTCTGTCCATGCCCCTCATAACCTTTTATCAGGTCACCCCTCAACCTCCATCATTCCAGTGAAAACAAACCAAGTTTCTCCAACCTTTCCTCGTAGCCAATGCCCTCCATATCAGAAAACATCGTGGTAAATCTTTTCTGTACCCTCTCCAAAGCCTCCTTCTGGTTGTGTGGCGACCAGAATTGAACACTATATTCCAAGTGCGGCCTAACTAAGGTTCTTTAAAGCTGCAACATGACTTGCCAATTTTTAAATTCAATACCCTGGCTGATGAAGGCAAGCATGCCATATGCTTTCTTGACTACCTTCTCCACCTTCTTCAAGTGACCTGTGTACTTGTGCACCCGGATCCCTCTGCCTATCAATACTCTTAAGGGTTCTGCCATTTACTGTATATTTCCCATCTGTATCAGACCTTCCAAAATGCATTACCTCACAATTGTCCGGATTAAACTCCATCTGCCATCTCTCCACCTGATCTATAATCTGCTGTATCCTGACAGTCCTTATTGCTATTCGCAATTCCACCAACCTTTGTGTCATCCACAAACTTACTAATCAAACCAGTTACATTTTCCTCCAAATCATTTATATATACTTTAATATATATATTTATATATATTACAAACAGCAAAGGTCCCAGCACTGATCCCTGAACTAGTCACAGCCCTCCAATCACCCTTCCACTGCTACCCTGTGTCTTCCTTATTGCTATTCGCAATTCCACCAACCTTTGTGTCATCCACAAACTTACTAATCAAACCAGTTACATTTTCCTCCAAATCATTTATATATATTTTAATATATATATTTATATATATTACAAACAGCAAAGGTCCCAGCACTGATCCCTGAGCTCGTCACAGCCCTCCAATCACCCTTCCACTGCCACCCTGTGTCTTCTATGACCGAGACCTGTGAGGAAGCAGTGCTAACCACTGTGCCATTGTGTCACACAAATCATCATCTGCAGCAGATTGTTATGGGAACAATGACCCAAAAAAAACCGTCAGCTGGCAGTTTATTAACTACACAATTATTAGTTCAAAATGTAAACTGAATGAATAGGGGTTACTTCCTAGTGTGTCAATACACTCTAACAGAATATTAAACAAAGGAATTCTCGCAATTTACTGTTAAATAAGCTGCAAACACTAAACCATTTCAGAAATCAATAGAATATTGATTTGCTAAATGAATTAGTTCACACAACACTGAAGCCAAGTTTTAAGGCAGTTACAACAATTAAAATTAATTCATTTCCTCAGCAATTTTGATTGCTGCTACTACAATTAGATTTTACAACTCTACAAATAAAATCCTGCAATTATGCTTCAGTAATAATGGTACAACCCAAAGGCAAACAGGGCAAGATTTCTAATGTTTGTTACTTTTTAGCAATGTCATAAAGATCTGCATAATTTGGTTATAATTTAGCAAAGTATTCCTCCATTGTCTCACTATTTACTGAACTGACCAGGTCTCACTAAACAACGCTTGGGAAGAAATATTCAAAAGTGCTGTTTTCTTTATAGGGAACCAAGACTGAATAAAGGAAATCTCTATTTTTTCAATATTTCAAAAATATTTTTTACATACAAAATATGTAAAATCTTATCACAGATTAAAATGCATTACTTGGCAAGACTTGCATATAAATTAATTAAATAAAACTTGCAATTTCATAAAATCTCAACAATTCTGAAGTAATATTTTGTTGGTTTTAACAACAGAATGTAATATGTTGACTGGGATAGGTAAGTAACTATACATTTCAAAAGCAATTGGAACAGACCTAAGCTGGGGCAAAAAGCTTGCAAAACATCCAAATCTACTATCTGCAAGGGACGAGTTCCTTGAGACTAAACTTTCTTCTCAAAATAAAGTTCTATTGAGTCACTAGCATCATATAATCTTATATTTGACATACAAGTTACAAACATTAACATTTTTTTTCTGACTGAAAAAACTTTGGTACAAGACATGGGGCGGGGTCTTACGGCCTCACTCGTCCCAAAACCATAAAATCCTGCCCGAGGTCAACGGATCTTCCCATTGTCCACCCCTCGCCTGCTCCAATTCCCGTGGTGGGCGGGGCGGTAAAATTCCGGTTACGAGGTCTACAGGTCTACTCAAAATGATGCTCTATTGTCTGCATGCATAATAAGAATGAAGGCTAACTGAAAGCGATGAACCATTTGGGTCACCAGCAATCACTTGTTGACAACTTATTATAAAAGCATAAAAAATAGGAACATGAGAATGTCATCCAGCCCCTGGAATCTGTTCCACAATTCAATAAGTTCATGGATGGCCCACTTCAACTCTACTTTCTTGAATTATCACCACTTCCCTCATACGACTTGCAAATAATTACGGCACAGAATTCTGTATTTTAATCTGCTCTGTTTTATTCATCACTACATTGTAGGCAATTATTGATCATGAAAGGAAAAATTAAGAAGCTCTGGCACAAATTTCACACTTCAGTGAAGCTAGGTTGAAAGTGATGCTCCATTTTGAACATCACTAGTCTAAAATTGTCAACATCTTTGAAGGTTGTGAAATGGTCAATAAATTTAATAGTTACTTGTGCCATTTGCATTAATGTAAAAGCATAGCAGAAGCACAATCAGCTGATGAATTCTTATTAACCTTTGGAAGACGGTATTGATTTATTTTCTTTCAGACTTAACCTTGAATTTAAAATTATAGGTTTGACACGATTCATGTTGGTCATTTCTAAATTCATCAACAGTTTATCCAATGACAGGAAAGCTGCCTCAGTGTAGGGCAGTGAATTCATTTGTCAATGTGCCCTGTTCTTTGGTGGTAGCATATTGGCTTCGAGACTCAACTTTCCACGCCAATTCAGGAATTAGTTCTCAAATACATGCTAAATACATAGAATGGACTTTCAGATAGAGGAGGAGAAAATCCAAATAGTTTTGAACTAAATTTGTATTTTTCTGCACATTCAGCTGTCCTTCCTGCTTTGATCACATCTGTAATACCAAGCAATTGGCTTCAAGTTTCTGAATCTAACTAGATGTAAATTAGAAACGGTACTGATATCAAAACTAATTACTGGGTACACAGTCATCACTTCCCCTCATTTCCTCCCCATCTTAATATATCTGAGGTTTATCCTGAATCACCAAAGCTTTAAGGCTTGCATGCATAATATGTTCAATTGCTTTTTGGAGACCTTGATACAACACACAAGATGTCTAATCACCTCTACTTGTGAAATCATATCCTCCAGAAAGATCAAGGAAGTTGGTTAGGAAGCCTTTTTGTCTTCTGAATCAAAAATGATTATTGCTTGGTCTATTATGGTAATATGTTTATTCCTGATAATCAATTTTCATTTTGTATTGTATTGAAGACTAATGGTGTCTGTAATGGACTACTGCAGTTTTATCAACTCTTCTCGAAAATGAGCAGCACATTACCTTGATAAAAGTACATATGCCAGCTGAAGCATGTTGCACAAAATATAAACTGGATATCTGTACTGAAAAAACCTTTTGATTTTTGTAACAAATAAAACACAATCCTGCTGCTTTAAATATTGTTAATGTTGCATTACGGAGAGGCTGCTTTACATATATTCTTCAATGGAGAATTGTATTGATTAGAAGTGAGCATTGTATCACCTCATTTTAAGTCACATAAATTTACTTGAGAAAAGAAGAATTATATTGGAGACACTAAGCATGCAATTAATAATCTTCATGTACAAAGTATTCAGAGGTTATAAAAAAATTGGAAACAGCACAGGAATTGATCGGCAGGAGAGGGGAGAGTGAGACCGACGGGCAGGCGGCGGTGGGGGGGGCGGGGGGTGTGCATGCAGGGTGGGTCATGGAGGGGATCATGACAGAGTACTCATCGGGAGGGGCCCGATGTTGCAATGCATGCAGCCTGTGTTGCCAGGGGGCTAACCACCTGTCAGCGATGGGGGGTTTGGTCTCAGGAGGTCTCCCAGTTCACTCAGAGATCAGCTTGTATAATGGTGCCCCAGGCAGTTTGTGGCCGGCTTCACCGGCGAGCTTAGGCTCACCTCCCTTTCATCTCTTCCCCCCCCCCAACCCACCCAAACTGGTGAGAATCGCACTTCCGTCTGAAAAGAAGTGTCATAAGATTGTATTTTCAAACTCACCCAAGAAACAGGGCTGAAACTCTCCCGATTTCTCACTCATTTGGCACTTAGAATTTTTTTGTAAGTTTGCACCCAGTTTTTGAATATTAACTGTGCGGCATAAAGAAATTATGCTGCATCTCACAGCTAACTAGCACTTTACCAATCCATTTGAAAGACTGTTAAAAGTTTACAAGATTTGATTCTTAGCACATCTGTTTGCAAAAAGAACAATGTTCTAATTGAGAGAAATTCACTTTTGTAAATATTACCCATAACTTATGATCTTCACTTTGGGATTATCACTCATATGTTCAGTACTAAATTAAGATATAACCTAACATTTTGACAGTTGTTTGCCAACAGTGCATTGGAAAATCTTTATCAGCTCTCTGTAAAAACAGTTCCCAATGGGTAGTTGAATAGCACAGGATTGGAAAAAAAGCTTGCTTACCACTAAGAACCAGAATAGGTAGCAAATAAAACCTTGAATATATTTATTCATCTCTTTATAATCCCCCTTTCAAGATTCTGAATTATCACTCATGGAAAGATAAGTGGCAGGACATCAAACAAAGAATATTATCTTGTTTTGAGTGGCGGGATATGAAAAATTGAGAGAGAAACCCTGGCCTCAGCTCCCCATTTACACAATATTTGCCCAGACAAGATGCTAGTTTTTTCATTAGTTAAAGGTGAAAGACTAATGCTTTCTGTGCATCCACAAAATAATGTTTCCATTCAATTGAAGGAAGTGGGTTTGACAGAATACCTCTCATCCCCTTCATCAGGATAAAAGAGGCATTAATATCCTACTTTCCTCTGCCTTACAATTAGGTAATGGTGTTGGTACTCAGCCATTCTTTCATCCTCCACTCCTGCAGCCATCCTATGCCCTTGATTAGAAATACATGTCTGTCACATGGAGCTACTGTTTCAGTAGTGTCAATCGCTCCCTTAAGCGATCTTTATTTTCTAATATGCATAAGAGGATTAGTCTTGATTAAAAATTCTGAAAAATTTCTCAAGTAAAAAGTATATCACTAAGCCAGGAAATACCATATCAGTTAGGGCAGGCCTGCTGCAGGAACTGACTCATCATGAATAATGAGAAGGAAATCGGATGGAGGCCAGAGATTCAATAGGATAGTTAGAGAAATATAGGTCCTGCTTCACAGGATCATTATAAATCAAAAAATGTCACTGAGCCACATAATGAAACACGAGGTCAGATGACCAAAAGCTTGGCAAAAGAGGTGGGTTTTAAGTGTCTTAAAGGAGGAAAGGAAGGGAGTCAGAGAGGTGTAGGGAAAGCACTCCAAGTTTAGTACATAGGTAACTGAAAGTGTGGCCACCAATGGTGAAGTGATTAAAATCAGGGATGATCAAGAGACCAGAATTAGTGGAGCTCAGATAAGGGTTGTGGGGCATGGAGGAAGATTAGAGATAGGGAGGGGCATGACCATTTTAAAACAAGGATAAGAATTTTAGAATCAAGATGTTACTTGACCAGTAGCCAATTTAGGTCAGTGAGCACAGGGGTGATAGGGAAATGGGATTTGCTGAGAGTTAAGGCGCAGGAAGCAGATTTTTAGATTGGAAGGATTGAAACAAGGAGTTCCAGGAAAGATGGGAACAGATTTGGAGAGCAATAACACACCAAAGAGAGAAAAGGGAAGTTGGAGATGGGGTGGTCATTTGCAGGGCATAATCCTGAAAGTTTCTCTTCTTCAGGTACCTACCCAATTCCTTTTAAAATTATTGAAGGAATCTGCCTTCACTATCTTTTCAGGTAGAGCATTCCAGACCTCAACAAATTACAGTGAAAAGATTTCTCTTCATCTCCCCTCAACAGAAAGAAGAGTTTTCTCCAACTATTTTTATCAAAACCTCTCATTAACTTGAAAGCCTTTATTAGGTCATCACTTAACCTTCTTTGTTCTAAGACAGCAGTATTAACTTTTCCTATCCCTCCTCCTAACTTCATCCTTGATAACATCCTGGTAAATTTCCTCCATACTCTTAACTTACACATTTTTCTTGAAGTATAGCACCTAGAATTGTCCACACTATCCCAGCTAGGGCCTAACTTCATTTATACATTTATCAGACGATCTCTTTTATATTTTATACATCTATTTATAAGCTCATGTATTCTACATTTTCTTTCAATCAACTTAGCATCTTCCAATCATCTTTAAAGTTGTGTATATCAAGTTGTGCGTATATGGACACTAAGGTCTCTCTACTCATCAACATTTGTCAAAGTTGTGTTTTTCCATATCAGTGCATAATTTCATGTTTCTCCACATAGAACACCTGCCATTATTTAACCTATTTCACCATCCTGCCTATGTCTTGAATGAATCCTAAATTAAGCCTCAAGGAGTATCAATGCAAATCACCATCAGTTTGAAAATCATTCATCCAACATTGCCCTTTACTTCATGTCGCTAAACCAATTTTGTATCCATACCATCACTTTGCTCATAATTCCATGTGCTTCAATCTTCTAACAAGTCACTTGGGTGGTACTTTGTCAAGACCTTCTGAACATCCATATATTACTTCAACCAACGTCTTCTGTTACCTCAAATTGATTCAATCTACTTAGTTAGGTATGATTTATCTTTAACAAATCCATGCCTTTCCAAGTTTATTTTGTCCCTGATGATAATGGTTTTCAATAACTTCGTCACCACCAATGTACGGTTGACTGATCTCATAGTTTTCAGGCAACTCTCCAGCAATGTTTCTGTATCCAATGAAGATTGAAAGATAAATCGATGCATTCTATATTTCTATCTTGGGTTTCTTCCAATGCTGAGGAAATGCTTAAGAAATCAGAGGAAACAAAGGGGCTTGGGAGTCCTTGTTCAAGATTATCTTAAGGTTAGCGTGCAGGTTCAGTCAGCAGTTAGGAAGGCAAATGCAATGTTAGCATTCATGTCGAGAGGGCTAGAATACAAGAGCAGGAATGTACTTCTGTGGCTGTATAAGGCTCTGGTCAGACCTCATTTGGAGCATTGTGAGCAGTTTTGGGCCCTATATCTAAGGAAGGATGTGGGGGCCTTGGAAAGGGTCCAGAGGAGGGTCACAAGAATGATCCCCGGAATGAAGAGCTTATCGTATGAGGAGCAGTTGAGGACTCTTGGTCTGTACTCGTTGGAGTTCAGAAGGATGAGGGGGGATCCTATTGAAACTTATAGGATACTGCAAGGCCTGGATAGAGTGGACATGGAGAGGATGTTTCTACTAGTAGGAAAAACTAGAACCGGAGGGCACAACCTCAGACTAAAGGGACGATCCTTTAACACAAAGAGGAGGAATTTCTTCACCCAGAGAGTGGTGAATCTGTGGAACTCTTTGCCACAGAAGGCAGGTCATTGAGTGACTTTAAGGCAGAGATGGATAGGTTCTTGATTAATAAGGGGATCAGGGGTTATGGAGAAAAGGCAGGAGGATGGGGATGAGAAAAATATCAGCCATGATTGAATGGCGGAGTAGACTCGATGGGCCGAGTGGCCCAATTCTGCTCCTATGTCTTATGGTCTAATAACCGAGGATGCACTCCACTCAGGCTAGGTGACTGGCCAACTTTCAGTAATGTTTTTAGTACCTCTTCAGTTTAGTACATTGTTAACTTTTAGCACATCTTCTCTATTATTATCCTGTCCAAAACTTCCCTTTCTTCTTTGAACAGTCTACACTTGGCTTCCTGATGAAAGCAAAAAGAAAGACATGTGTAATGTATTTCTCATGGCTTAGCCCTGACCTGAAAATTTTCCTCTGGGTCTTTCTTCAGCCCAAAATTTCTCACACAGACCAGACCAATTACATTTTATACGTTCATAAATTGTTTCAAGGTTCATCTTTTTCTTTAATCCATCACTGCCTTCCAAAAAATCTCCGCCATTTGTCATCACCTCCTTTTTTGTTTTATTTTGACTTTAATACTCTGTTATCCAGAGTGCTTTAGCTTTGAATAATTTGCCTTTTTTCTTAAAAGGGAACATGTCTATCTAGTCTGTAGATGAACTATTTTCTCCCAGAATGCCCTCCACTACTCACTTACTGATTTATGCGGCAATCATTTTTCCCAATCTACTTGCCCCAGTTCCTTGTTCAAATCTTGGAAATTAGCTTCCCAACCAAGTTGGGCATTTTTACTGTTGATATTTTCTGGTGTCTTTTGATTATTACTCCAAACTGAAATATGTTGTGGTCACTGTTAATTAATGAATTTCATTAGAGGATCCAAGTAACATCCCAGAAATAGCTGTAAATTAGGAAATAGAAGCAAGGTAGGAGCTCAAGAACATTACAATCACCAGCAAGTGGTATTGTAAAATTCGAGCTGCAGGCTGACTAGTCCCTGAGCCTAATGACCATCATCCTATAGTCTTAAAAGTGGCTCATGAGATAAAGTTTTAAAGTTTATTCATTAGTCACAAGTAGACTTACATTAACACTGCAATGAAGTTGCTGTGAAAATCCCCTAGCTGATGCACTGGTTTTAGTTTTCCAAAATTACCTAGATTCAGGGAAGGTTCCATTAGATTGGTAAAGATAGGATGAAGCTCCTTTATTCAAAAGGGAAGGGAGATAGAAAGCAGAAAACCACAGGCCAGTTAACATAAGATCTGTTGTTGGGAAAATATTAGAAGCCATCATTAAAGATGTTATAGCAGGGCACTTGGAAAAAATCATGGTCATCAGGGAGAGACAACATAGTTTTGAGAGGAATTCATATTTAACCAATTTATTTGAGTTCTTTGAAGAGGTAACGTGTGCTATGGATAAAGGAGAACCAATGGATATACTGTACTTATCCAGAAGGCATCCGATAAGCTGTCACATCAAAGATTAAGATAAAAGCTTATGGTTTATGGAGTAACATACTGGCATGGATAGAGACTGGCTAACTAAGAGGAAATAGAGGGCAGGCATAAATGGGTCTTTTTCTGGTTGGCAAGATGTAATGAGGGGTGTGTCACATTTCAATGCAGGGGCCTCAATTTTTTACAATTTCTCTCAATGACTTGGATGAAGGGACAAAAAGTGTGGTTGCTAAATTTGCTGATGACATAAAAATCGATAGGAAAGCAAGTTGTGAAGAGGACAAAAGGAGGCAACAAAGGGATATGGATAGAAGAGGAGAGTGGGCAAAGTTTTGACAAATGGAGTTTAATGCTGGAAAATGTGAAATTTCCATTTTGTCAGGAAAAATAATGAGCATATTACCTAAATGGTGAGATTGCATTCTCTGAGATACAAATGGACCTGGGTGTCTGAGTGCATGAATCACCAAAGACTAGTATACAGGTGCAGCAAGTAATTAGGAAAGCTAATAGAATGTAATTGTTTACTGCAGTGGAAATGAATACAAAAGTAGAGAGGTTATGTTTCAGTTATACAAGGGAGACTACATAAGAACATAAGAAATAGGAACAGGAGTAGGCCATCTAGCCCCTCGAGCCTGCCCCGCCATTCAATAAGATCATGGCTGATCTGATAGTGGTTTAGTTCCACTTACCCGCCCGCTCCCCATAACCCTTAATTCCCTTATTGATCAGAAATCTATCTACCTGTGACTTAAACATATTTAACGAGGTAGCCTCCACTGCTTCAATGGGCAGAGAATTCCAGAGATTCACTACCCTCTGAGAGAAGTTCCTCCTCAACTCTGTCCTAAACTGACTCCCCCTTATTTTGAGGCTGTGTCCTCTAGTTCTTGTTTCCTTTCTAAGTGGAAAGAATCTCTCTGCCTCTACCCTGTTTAGCCCCTTCATTATCTTATATGTCTCTATAAAATCTCCCCTCAGCCTTCTAAACTCCAATGAGTACAGGCCCAATCTACTCAATCTCTCCTCATAAGCTAACCCCCTCATCTCCGGTATCAACCTGGTGAACCTTCTCTGTACTCCCTCCAAGGCCAATATATCCTTCTGCAAATAAGGGGACCAAAATTGCACACAGTACTCTAGTTGCGGCCTCACCAGTACCTTGTACAATTGCAGCAAGACCTCCCTGCTTTTATACTCCATCCCCTTCGCGAGAAAGGCCAACATTCCATTTGCCTTCTTGATCACCTGCTGCACCTGTAAACTGAATCTGTATAGTGCTGGTCTCCTTATTTAAGAAAGGATGTAAAGGTACTGAAAGCAGTTCAGAGGTGTACTCGTCTAATGCCTAGAATGGGAGAGTAGTTTTAAGAGGAAAGGTTGGACAGGCTAGGCGTATATCTGCTGAGTTTAGAAAAATAAAAAGTGACTTGATTGAAACATACAAGATCCTGAATGGTTTTAACAATGGTGGATGTGGAGAGGATGTTTCCTCTTGTGGGAAAATTTAGAACAAGAAGTCAATGTTTAGTTGCCCATTTAAGATCGATGAGGTTTTTTTCTGTCAGAGGGTGAATGCCTTTGGAACACTTCCTCAAAAGGCAGTGGAAGCAGAGTGTTTGAATATTTTTAAGGCAAAACTGGATAGATTCTTGATAGGCAAGGGGGTGAAAGGTTATCGGGGAGGGTGGGAACGTGAAGTGGAGGTTACAATCAGTGCAGTTATGATCTTATTGAATGACAGAGCAGGCTCGGGGGGTAAAGTGGCCTATTTCTACTCCTAATTCATATGTTCATACTTTTGTATGATTTTCTACTGTAACACATGCTACTTGTCTTACTTCATTTCTGATAAACAGAACATTACTGCTTCCTTCTTAGTTGGACTGGAAACATATTGATCAAGAAGCTGCTCCAGCACCCAATGGCAATTCCTCTCCATCCATATCCTTCGCACAACATTAGTCAGTCTGTATTAGGGTAATTAAAGTGTCTCAATATTGCTACTCTATTTTTGTTACACACATTTGAAATTTGCCAACAAATTTGCTCACCATTTCCTTCTCACTGTTTGGAGCTGTTAGAATAAAATCACAGCAATATCACAACACTCCTTCTGTTCCTTAATTGAAGTCAAATCAATTCAGTTTTTGAATAATCTGTTTCAAACTTTCATCATCTTCATTCAACAGAACTATGGCCCCTCCTCAATTTCCTCTCATCACTTCTGAATGCTTGGTAAGCAGGAATATTAAAAATGCATTCAGTATCCTTGATCAGCAATGCCCACTATGCAATCACCTCACAATTCAATGTGGGAACCTGTGCCTACTACTCACTAACCTTATTACATCACAGATAAAGACATAAACACAGATCAATACTTCCTTTGGCTCTTTTGCTTTATTCCTCAATCTCATCCCTGCAATTTTTGAGGTATTTCTAATTTTACTGCATTTCCTATCTTCCAACTTATAGAGATTCCAAATGTATTGAGGCCATCAATACAAGATAATCATTAATAAATGAGGCGGCAGTGGCACAGTGGTATGGTCACTAGACCAGTAATCCAGAGACCCAGGGTAATTCTCTGGAGACCAGGATTCGAATCCCACCATGGCAGATGCTGAATTTGAATTCAATAAAAAAAAAATCTGGAATTAAAAATCTAATGATGACCATGAAACCAATGGCAATTGTCATAAAAACCCATCTGGTTCACTAATGTCCCTTAGGGAAAGAAATTTCCCATCCTTACCCGGTCTGGCCTACATGTGACTCCAGATCCACAGCAGTGTGGTTGACTCCTAAAATGCTCTCAGGGATGGGCAATAAATGCTGGCCCAGCCAATGAATTAAAAACAAAAGAACTTCTGGTGAAAAATCTTTACTCAAGAGAATATGAAACTGATTACAACATGAAGTGGTTGAGGTAATTACCATACCTAGCTTTCCCTTAAATGCATTTAAGTGCATGAGGGAGAAAGAAGTTATGTTGATAGGGAAAGATGAAATAATGTAGGTTAATCATGGAGCATCAGCATAGATCAGTCGACCAAATAACCTTTTTTCGCGCTGCAATACTTTGATTTGTGTAACCTGAACACCTCATAAATGAATGGTGGATTAAAAATTGTATCATAAATTTTCACTGACCAGTATAATTCATGAGATTATTTCTTGATGACTGCAGAGAGTTAAAACATCAGAAATTCCCCGCATGCAACCCATAAAGACCCACCAAAAAATATGCAGCTCACTAACCCTTTGTGCAGAAATGAGAACTAGGAAAGTAATAAAAGATGCAAGAAATAAACTGCAGATCACAGAACGCACAGGACTAATATTCATATCCAAATTCAAATCCCACAAAAATTAAAAACTGGGAGACAAAATAATAGTTTGTACCAGTTCACCAACTGTGGTTCTATTCTCAATGACTTGACAACATTTGCAAATGTAACAAAATTGCTTACACAGCATTGAAGTCAGGACCCTAACAATGGTGGATAGCATGTTTGCACTCAGCACCTTAAGCTGCGCGATAATGCAATTTCAGAAGGCTGGCATAATTTTTTTTTATAATACTTTTTTTCTATTATATTTGTTTAATTATTTAAACGCTTTAGAATTTGTTTATAATCTATACACTCCTACTTGAAGCTTTCTGAAGTCAAGAAGAAAATGATAATTTCAATATATTAAAACTGCATTTCAAAAGTAATTAATTGGATGTATTGTGTTTTGGAAGATCTTAAAGTAGTGAAAGGAACTAGATAACTAAAAGTCTTGCTATCTTTCATTATCGATTTTCCCAGCAATTCATGTTAGCATCATTTTCTCTTTTTCTACTTCTTGCAAGTGTATAACCTAAACCTGTATTCGTATTTCTCTTCCTCTTTTAGTTGGTAGTTGTCTGAAGCAGAACAGTCACCATCTTTGATGGATCGATTTCCTGTTCCTTGAACAAAATGCAGCTGTACCTCCATTCATCTGAACTGTGTTTGTTTGTTGCAAATTTTCCAGCCATTTTTGAGTTCATTCTGACAGCTTTTTCCCTTTCCTCTGAGCAGCCTCTTCATCAACCTTGAATTTTCACTAATGTCCTGTCTCCTTGGGCTTAGATTGTTCCTATACAGCTTCTAGTTTAAGCACTGCTAACTGGCAAGCACATCCTTGTCCTCACTTTTCTGATATTGCATGCATACTCTCACTTACTCCTGCTGCTTTAATAAAACCAGCCTCATTTTCACTTCTATCCAAGATACTATTAAATCTGTTTTTGAAGTTATGATCTTTCTAGCTATTTGCTACAAATTTGAATAGCATCTCTTTGGTCAGCAATTTGCTGGCCACATTTCTGCATTTCACTCAGCTCTTTCTTTACCATCTAATTCCAAAGTGCACTCTCTCACTGCTTACACACCACAGTGCATTTTTGTACACCAAATGTGCTCAATCCCAGGGGTCACTGGTCTTAGCAATCAGATACATCACAAGTCCTTCTGTGATCTTCCAGACTTCAAAAAGCGGCAGAATAAACACCATCAGACCATGGTTTAGATTATAAACTATGGAATAGATTTATTAAAAATAGCAGATAAGCAGTAGCAATATAGAATACAGATTAAATAGGACAGTCTTTAAATAGAAAAATATGAAAACATAGCCCTATGCCAACAGCTTTAGTAATATCAGATCTAAGATAGCATATTTTAACAATAACATCACATGAGATTTGTGTTCAGGACTTCAAAGAGCCACCCACTACTCTCTTGATGGCCTCAGAACAACAGCTACAGACCTATTTAAAAATATACTTTCCATTGACTTTGAGGCTCGATTGGAAATAAAGGAAATTGAATAGGAATCTTGCAAAAACATTAGGCTGCAAGTATACACAGAATTGGAAACAAAGAATGTTCAGAGTAGCAGCAAATTCCAAATAAAAATGACTGACGCAAAAACATTTGCTATTTGGCTACCAAACTTCATTCACAGAATTAACTGTTCACACAGCAAAGGCAATAGCCATCAGAATTGCTTTTGGTATCAACCTAAAATGGTTTTGCCATTAATGAATATTAGCACTGAAAAGCCAGCTGGTCTTATCCCAGCCAGTTTCTGTCTAGGAGATATGCTGGCACAACATAATGCACAGCTCTCAAACTGGATTATCTCTCTAAATGATTGTGTTTTAACTCTGGAATGAGCATGAAGAAAACGAACATCCACCATGGATAGTTTGAGTTTTGTTTTTGCCATTTGTAAAGAGCGTTATGATAAATCATTTGTATGAAGTAATTTCTATGACTGCCCACTGAATCTATAAATAATATGTATTCAGATCATTAAGTTAACTACAAAATTCAAATGTGGTGCAAAACATTGGCACTTATCCAGGTTTACATTGTGGCTCATGGCAGTAGAGTCAAATTCAATTCTGCCACTTCAGTGGAAATTTTGCTGACAATAGATACACTGCCTTAAAAAGTCAGATTTTACTTATGTACTTTAAACTCGCTTAAGTCAATGGCATCGAGTGTTATGAGAAACAATAAATAAAAGTTGGAGCTTACCTATTATAAAACCATTCTTCTAAAATTTATTTCAATTTTTTGCTCAATAATAAGGAGTTTACAATCAAGTTGCAGTAACTATTGGTGGTATTATGCAGACACAAATTTATGAATCAAAGTGGGAGTCAAGAAGAACTGGAATACTATGTGCAATTTTACAATGTTCGCTCAGATATAATGATCATCTGCACTGTTTGCTAAACTGATCACAACATCTGGATGCTACCAAACATGTAATTTAGACAAATTACACTAATCAAAAATTTCAATGTTTATCTCAAGTAACATGGGTGGCACGGTGGCAGTGGTTAGCACTGCTGCCTCACAGCGCCAGGGACCCAGGTTCAATTCCCGACTTGGGTCACTGTTTGGAGTTTGCACATTCTCCCCGTGTCAACGTGGGTTTCCTCTGGGTGTTCAGGTTTCCACCCACAGTCCAAAGATGTATGGATTAGGTTGATTGGCCATGCTAAATTGCCCCTTAGTGTTAGGGGGGCTAGCAGGGTAAGTATGTGGGGTTATAGGAATAAGGTCTGGGTGGGATTGTTGTTGGTGCAGGTTCAATGTGCCGAATGGCCTCCTTCTGCACTGTAGGAATTCTATGATTCTAAAACCTTGCAACATTTCCCTTACTTGATCTTACTCTATAAAGAGAGTTTGTAAGGTAGAGAGGACATCATCTTCATGTTCCTTTTTTTCCTAAACACATTGCAAGATCATCCAGTATTTAATTAAGTTTCATACACAAAAAATTCACTGCAAATTTGACAAACATTTTCAAGGTCTTTAGCACACAAGCATATTTAATGGACAATGTATAAACATTGAAACCAGACAAAAATTCAGAAGAGAATGAATTACAGCAGTTTAACTGCAATTGACTATTTATTTTAATCACCTTTTCTTCCTCGATTCTTTCTTCTATCCGTTTCAATGCCATCTCGTGAGCTCTAAACAGACTGATGGTGCTAGTTTGATCAGGATCTAAAATGTTGCCATCTTCATCTCTTACCACCAAATCAAGATCAAGGATTCTGGAAATTAATAAGAGCAAAATTGTAATAAACTAAATATATGACACATCTCTAAATGTTCCCTGATAACTCCAGGCAAAGCAAAGCCCATGGTGATCTAATTTCTATGTTGAATAATATGCCCCTGTATGAGTCTGCAAAATTTACTCACCATAAGCACCTTTGACCAACACTGTTGTGTGAGCACGTGCTCACAAGAAGTTGGATTGTGGCAATGTTATATGTGTCTCTCCACTACATTTTTAAGATTTAATAAGCATGGCAGTAAAATGATCACCCCATTCACCTGAACTGAGATTAACGCTTTTTTTAAAAAAGTGCAGTTTTTGTCTGTCCACGCTTCTGTAGTGCAAAACAAATCAACATAACCAACGTGATGGCAATAGGTTAATTAGACATTTTAAAATGTTATTGTAACATTTGGGTACTGAATGCTGTCCACATGGGACACATTCATGTTTTAGCACCATTTTAAACCTGATGTTTTTACATATGCGATGTTTCTTATTGCTTTTTTCCAGGGTCAGAACTTTTGATTCTGAAGTCTTTGCTGAAAGAATAACTATAAATTGTTACAGTTTGCTACCTTTGTACAACTTATAAAGGTATCGTAAGGGACTTATATGTGTATGGGTTACCATTAGAAGGTACGGTATTAGGTAGGTTTAATTTAATGTGTGTGCGCCTTTGTATTTGGGTTGTATTTAGATTTCATTTTCAACAAAGTGTTTGTGTGGGGGTTAGTTCCAGCTCAGATTCTATTGTGATAGAGAGCTACGGTGTGAAGAATAAATATCATTGCTTAGCTACTAGGGGCCCTGGAAGGTAAATCAAACAGCTTTCTTTGCTATTAATTTTTAGCTGAAAGCTGGCAGCAGCTGGAGACTGGTATTGAGCTAGAAGGCAACTCTCAGGTCTTGAAGCTGAAAAAGCTGTAGAATGGAGTAATAAGCAAGAAAGCCTGCTCTAGAGGGATGAAGAGACAGTCAAGAGACCCAGGGAACTGTGACAGAAAGATTTCAGAAAACTGAAGTTAAGTCAACAGAGACTAAGATATTATTCAGAAGAATTCAAGGAAGAGGGAACCAGGTTCGAGAGACAATTGCATTTAACTAGACTTAAAGTAGGGAGCAGACCTTCAGAGGTAAATAAAACATTTGATGTTTAATAAGAATCTTGAAAGCAATTGTGGCCCTTCGAAATAGTGAAAGCCATTTGAGACAGAGAAAACCAAAAGGGGTTGGTCTGAAATCTTGTCACAGCCTTGCTGCTAAAAAGTGGAGTTGAAAGCTCTGGTCGAAAGTTTCTTCTGGAATGCAGATGGCTAAGAGAATGAATTGTTATAAGAGAAAGTTTTAAAACATATTTTGGGAATAGGGTTTGGAAACTCTCATATGACAATAATTTGGGGGATTCTGAGACGAATTCACAAACCCTAACTGTGCACTAATGAGGATACTGTAGCTTGAAATGGATTTTGTCATCCATGTCAATCTTAAAATCTGTGTGTATTGGTTAAGCTAAAGGAGTAAGGTATTATATTATAATCCGTTTTTTAGTTTAATATGTTTTTTTATTGTTGAAACTAATTAGTAGCCTTGTGACTTTGTTCCCCCATGTTTGATACAAAAATGTTATGGTCTTTTGAGCCAGGGTTCCATTCAGGGATCTTCCGGTCCTGTTACAAGATCATAACAAAATCCTGTATTTAAAGAAGTGCTGATACTACAAAGATACTACATTGACTGCAAATGTTTTGCTGATCTCTACTTTGGTGCACATAAAAACATGTGGGGGTCGCAGAGCACTGGTGCAATTTTTTAAGCTCAATTCAGATTACTGCATTAAATTAAACTGAGATGAGTGAGCATTGGACATGTGGGGTAGATTTAGTTTTCAGCACCACTAAATTTAAAAAAATCTCATTCCATTTATTGCATTCAATTAATCTTTGAAGTATGTGCATGCTTCACAAAGGTGGTCACTCATTTCAGTTTATATTAAACCCAATCTTTTCATACATGCACATCTTTATTTTTCCAGAGTCAGAAGTTTTGCTTCTGTTAAAGTCTTCTATGAAAGAATATTTAGAAATGCTGTAATTTAAAAAATACTGTGGAAATAAATGTTTTTGCTGATCTACGCTATGGTGCATGCGGTGCAAGTGGAGGACAAGAACATACAGGCATAGGTTTAAGGTGAGAGGGAAAAGATTTTTAAAAAGAGGCCTGTGGTGCAACTTTTTCCACACAGAGGGTGGTGCACATATATAATGAGCTACCAGAGGAGATGGTAGAGGTGGGTATAATTACAACATTTAAAAGACATTTGACAGGTACACGAATAGGAAAGGTTTAGAGAAATATGGGCCAAAGACAAATGGGAAGAATTCAGTTTAGGAAACCTGGTCAGCATGGATGAGTTGGGCCAAAGGGCCTGTTTCTGTGCTAACACATCTCTATGACTCTACATGACAAACATGTAGCTGCGAATGGCTGATGGTGGTGGCAGCAAAAATAGCAGATGGTAGATACTTAATTTATTATAATACAGTTTCTGTCTACCCACATTTCTGATTCATCAGTGGTTGATTCTGTAGGTAGAGCTTGGAACATGCAAAGACACATAGGGCGCACAGAGGACTGGAGTGTGTATCACACAGTGACTGCCAATAGTAGGTAGCAGGAGAGCGGAGAGGGTTGTTGGAGGAAATCAATAGAGAGGCAAGAGGAGCCAACAAAGGTTATTAGGGATAGGCAAAAATGTGGGGTTGAAATTACAATCCTATCATCCATGATCTTACTGAGCGGCAAAGCAGACTCAAAGGGTCAAGCGGCTTATCTCTGCTCCTAACTTGCATATTTGTATAATCAAAAAGCAGAATATTGCAGGTATTGGAAATCTGAAATAAAAAGCAGAAACTGCTTGTGATGGCAGCATTTGTGCAGAGAAACAAAATTGTTTCAGACCTGTGACTTTTCATCAGGAGTGGGCAAAGTTATAAGAGTGATAGGTTTTGAGCAAGAGATAGGTGAGAGAAGGACAAAAAGGAAGATCTATGATCAGGTGGAAGTCGAGAGAGATTGAAAGAAGAAAGAATATTCCAGGGACAACGATAATGGTGATGGGGCAAGAAAAGAAACAAAAGATGTGCTTCAAGCAAGTGTGTTGATGACTGAAAGAAGAACAAATAAAGAAAAGGAAAGAAAATGGAACAGAGGTTAATATCTGAAATAGTTGACTCAATGTTGAAAGGTGTGGGGTGCGATCTTATCTGTCATTCACACCACATTCCCACTGCAGTGAGGTCAGAGAATTTGGCGGCCAGCCAAATCTCCACTCACTGCTATAGGATGGGAAAATCCCGCTGGTGTGAACAGTGGTAAGATTCCAGCTAAGATCTGTTCCTCAAGATTATTTAAGCTTCACTGGAGCAGTGCTGTTGTTAGCCTAGCTGGAGGCATTTGGATGGGGGTGGAGGAGACAGCACAGGAGGGATGATTGGTGGTGGTAACAGTGGGGATTGGTGGGAGGGAGAAAAATGGGAATGATCTGATATCCCTGATCTATTGTGATAATGAGCTGTTTTTGCCTGTCTGTATTGTGCTGATTAATCAATAGGTTGATCTGGGAGGAGGAGCTTAGTGTACACACAGAACAGGAGTGCATAATGCAGATGTGGCTGCCAACATTTTATGGCAGTGGCTTGGGGGAACAGTTGGTGGAGTTAAAGAATAAAAGATAAATGAAGCCCAACAATAAAGTTGACCTGCCTGGAAGAATGGCAATGATGGAGGGGAGTTGTTGGGGACAGTGGTGATATGGGATGAGCAAAATACATGGGAGGTATTAGTACTTGCTGAATCGCAGATAGAGATAGCATATGAAGGGGGATGGAGTTGATATAGAAGAGATGAAAGGAATGTGATGGGTATTGCACAAGAGGGATGACATGTAATGGGATTTAAAATAGGTACCACTGCAATCAAGATACTAATTTGAAATCAAAACTTTGTGAGTTATCACGACCATCAACTGGCTGCAAGTACATTAAAAAATGAATATTTATGAACAGTGTTATCAGTGATGAATACTTTCTATTCAGGATAAATGAAAATAGCAGCATCCTTATGTTCAATTGGTGATTGGTACCATAAATAGTATGGGAAAAAATTCACTCTATTCACTTTGCTATAGGAAAATGCCACAGTACATTGGTAATTTTATCTTTCCTGTGACTTAATTGGCCTTACTTACAGCAGAGTAAATATTATTCCCCACACTTTGATAAAGGCAATATTAGGAACTCATTAATTTCAACATCATTTAAGCAGTGTGAAGCAGTGTGAAGATCTTCTTCATTTCTGGGGTTAATCAATAATTCCCTGGTTACCCACCTGTTGCCAATTATAAGACCACTGCTAACAATTTTCAAATCATTTCTGTGTGCAGTCACAAATCTTCACATGCAAATTTATGCCACAAAGCAGCCTATTATGCAGTTTCACAACGGAAGCAGCTATTGTCATGAAATTATTCATCTCTGCTCTTTCCATATTTCTGAAGGTCATCATACTATTGGGACATGAGCATTTTAAAAATAGTTTTAAAAATGAATAGAAATTTGCATATGCATTTTAGAAGAAAAGATCATTTGAGCTGACCGAGGATACGAAGATAACAGCCTTCGCTTATGCGTGGATATCGAGAACTTGGTTTCGATGCATTTTACGGCTTTGCAATGAATGTTACAAATTTATATATAGTTTAAAGGTGAAATACATGCATTACGTCTCACTTAATCATAGTATTAACAACATCTAATGCCAGTGATCATTACTAATACCTTCATTCAAGATTTTATATCTTACCACCCAAAACTATAAAACCAAATAGTCATCAATGATTAGGTCAGATTTTTCAAAATTATGGATAATGGTCATTTGAATGTCGACATTATCACTCAAGATATTTCCAAAATTAAACCAAGAGAATGATAGGCCGTAAAACAAAAGGAATTACTCCTCTTTAAGATAGACTAAACAAAAACAAACGTTGAAGGAGGTTTCAGTGACACAGAAAAAGAGGTTGAAGAGGTGGCAGAGGATAGAGGCAAGTACAAAAGCATCCACCTTAAGCACAATGAATTCATATCCATTCCTCAAAGTTACTTTTGACAGTTGATTCTTAATTATTGAATTAATCTCATTTGTTCTCAATCATAGAATTAATCTTCAGACTTTAGTCAAATTATCAAATTGGATGACCAAAGATGTGCGGGTTAGGTTGATTGGCCATGCTAAAAATTGCCCTTAGTGTCCTGAGATGCGTAGGTTAGAGGGATTAGTGTGTAAATATGTAGGGATATGGAGGTAGGGCCTGGGTGGGATTGTGGTCGGTGCAGACTCGATGGGCCGAATGGCCTCTTTCTGTACTGTAGGGTTTCTATGATTTCTATGATTCTAAATGAGATTACTATTATTTTGGTCATCCTATCAATTCTTAAACTACCACAAAATGTTTGAAGATTTACTAAAGCCGCAGATAAGCATAAATGCACATCAACTGTTCCATGCAAAAAGTGATGGTCAGCAGAATAAACATTCCATTTAAAATAGATAAACAATCTACTCGTGTTTAAATTGCATAATTATTGATCAGCAATACCAACACTTCACTGACTAAAATAGTGTGAAGATGTGGAACAATAAATGTTAGTTTATACAGATGTGTTATATTATGCAGACCTGTTGCCATAATCTATTTTGGCTGTGACTTTCTGTTTCAGTTCCTTCAGTTCATCTTGTGGGAGTGTTCCAGAAAGTATCTGAGATCGCCATTCAATAAGATCATACATCATGTGCCTAACACGGCTGAACATCTCTCTGCTGTCATTCTAAAGTAAAAGAGATGAGTAGAAAATTAAATGCATTGTAAAGGAAACAAGTAGTGATTTACAAAACCATTTGCAACATCATTTAACACAACTGTTTAACAAGTTTAACAAGGGCGGCACGGTAGCTCAGTGGTTAAGGGTGGCATGGTAGCACAGTGGTTAGCACTGCTGCTTCACAGCTCCAGGGACTTGGGTTCGATTCCCGGCTTGGGTCACTGTCTGTGTGGAGTTTGCACATTCTCCTCGTGTCTGCGTGGGTTTCCTCCGGGTGCTCCGGTTTCCTCCCACAGTCCAAAGATGTGCGGGTTAGGTTGATTGGCCATGCTAAAATTGCCCCTTAGTGTCCTGGGATGCGGGGATTAGTAGGTAAAATATGTAGGGATATGGGAGTAGGGCCTGGGTGGGATTGTGGTCGGTGCAGACTCGATGGGCCGAATGGCCTCTTTCTGTACTGTAGGGTTTCTATGATTTCTAGAAGTTAATCCTGCAAGTAGAATTTAAGGAGCTAGGGAGATGGCTAAAAAGCAGAATTTTAAAAAGGCAAGCAATCTCTGGATCACTTCCAGTGTCATGTACCAGACAGCAGGTTAATATATTTGGTCCAGTTCAGCTTCTGGTCAATGGTAACCCACAGGATGTTGATAGTGGAGGATTTGGTGATGGTGAATGTTAAACTTGAATTCTCTCTTGTTCGAGATAGTATTATCCTATACATTGATGGCACGATTGTTATCAGCCCAAGCCTGAACGTGTTCTAGGTGTTGCTGCACATGGACAGCTTTAGTGTCTGAACTACCTGGAACACTACTATGCTTAGGAACTCTTGCATTGTATTGTAGCCAAGATGATTGACTGCCAATAATCATAACCATATTCTAGTTATATGCTAGTTATGCCTCCAATCAATGGAGAAATCACCCTCCACACAATCAGTCAAATGTTGCCTTGATGTCAAGGGCAGACACTTTCAGACTACATCTTGAGTTCAGCTCTTTTCCCTATGTTTGAGCCAGGACGTAGTGAGCACCGTCAACAACAACTCCCATCACTTTGCTGATGACCGAGAGTAGCCTGATGGGGCAATAATTGATCAGATTGTATTTTTCATACCAAGATTAAGAAGTTTCATTTTAAAAACAATTAATTGTCTTAATATCCTCCCTCAAGAGGTCAAATTCAGGTATAAAAAATGAACAGGAAAAACAAAGTAAAATAATTCAAGAAAAGTATTCAATCTGTCGTCCAGTATGATTGAAATCTAGGAGCACTACTTATATGTCAAATACCAAGAAGATAATCTTCATTACTGTGCTTCATATAATGACAGTATCACTTCGGAAAACCAAAGTGTTAAACCAATGTAAAAGATAATAACCAGCTTAAACCATAAAAGTGTGGGGGGGGGGGGGACATTTCACTTACAACATACAACTGTCGCCAGATACTTGACCATTCTCGAAGGGTTGTAGTGACTTCCTGAACCAATGGAAGCTCATTTGGTATAACGGTTTCATGTTGCCTTGAATGAAATAAAGAGTGGTATAATTATATTCTCATTACCAACTAATTTTTCCCATTTTGATGTTTTCTTTCAGAAACATTTGTGCTTCAGCAACAAGACCAGATTTCATAGAAAATACCACATCTGCATTTTATTAACAATTCTGTTTGTGTATTTGCTTTCCACAAACTGCACTACCCGATATCATCACTTCAACCACATTTTGTTTCATCATTTAGCGCTGAAGTTGTCAATATCAATATGTAATTCAATTTCTTTGTGTAACCTGATGCCTGAAGCCTTTGAAAGGGTCAAGTTTGTTTTCTTAAAAAGACACTATGTCCACTATATCCTAAAATAAGGCTTTAAATAAAAATAAATTTCAAATTAAAAGCAAATTTCAATACAGCTAATACCTTCATTCAAGTTTCTACAGCAAGGCTTCAACCTGATTCAAAAGCCTGAGTTTAAAATAGATTTTTTACATTATAATTGTTCAGTTATGATAATCGCATTCACAGCACATGATTTGCACATATTCTCAACAAGCGATCTGTACACTAATGGGAACTAAAGGGTAAAAGGATGGAGATTTAAAAAGAGCAACTGAGAGCCAGAACAGGGATTTATAAAAAGGGGGAATTAAGCAGTCAGAGCAGTCATTTAAAGACAGCATGGGCTGAGAGTCAAAGGGAAGCGGGGTCAGGCTATGTGGGAAGCAAACTAACATCACAGGAAGAGGAAATGTGTGGTGAGTTTGATGGTCAGGTCTTAAATTCTTCTAAATTAATCAAACATAAAGTAAGACTAGGTTGATTGATTAACAAAATAATTAGTAAAAATACTAACAACTGAAACCAATTTTATAACAATTACAATCAGTGCTCAATTAATCAAATCTCAAAAATAAAGTTATTAAAAAGCAAAGGATAATAATACCAATGTCAACACAAGAAGCAGTTGATGAGTGAGTAGCTGCTCAGTCCTTATTTATTTGAGTAGCAAGTTATCAGTCTAATTAATAGAGAAATAATAGGATAACTAGAGTGCAGCTACAGTGAAGTCCACAGAACCACAGCTGGTTCAGATAAACAGGAGGGAAGGAGGAAGAATTGGAAATAAATGTTGATAGGGAATTTGATAATTAGGGGAACAGGCTAGGGCTAGGGGTTCTATAGCCACAGACGTGAATGCAGGATGGTATGTGCCTCCCTGTTGCCGGATCAAGGACAGAACGTGCTCAGAGGGAGGATGAACCACTATCAGTCGTGGCTCAGATCAGCAACAAAGACACGAGTAGAAAGAGGTATGAGATCCTGCAGGCAGAAATTAGAGAGGAGGGAAGAAAACGAGCAATCAGGATCTCAAAAGATAATGTCTGAATTGCTCTCAGAATGACACCCGAGTGGATATAGGAGGACAGAGCATGTGAATGCGTGGTTCAGGAAACAGTACAGCAGGGAGAATTTTTGGTTCTAGAAGAGATGAGGCCTGTACAGGGAATATGGGTTGCACCCAAACAGAGCTGGGACCAATATCCTTATGGGGTGATTTGCTAGTTCCATTAGGGAGTGTGAGAACTTGAAAACATGAGCAAGGTAAAACAAGGTGCACAGATAATTGGGAGAAATGAATTGCACTGGAGTAGGAAACAAGGTGGAAATTGGTGGACTCCACATTTACTGTGCATGCGTGTGAATGCGTAGAATATGGTGAATAAGTTGGTGAGTTGCAGGCACAGATAGCCATATGAGAATACAATATGTTAATAATGGAGACCTATCTGAAAAAAAGACTAGATATAAAATATTCCTGCATACAAGGTATTCAGGAAAGATAGGGAAGAAAACAAAGGAGGTGGGCAGTAGTACTGATTAAGGAGAACATGATTGTGCTGAAGGGAAAAGGTGTCACAGAGAGATCAAGGACAGATTCTATTTGGTTAGAGCTAAGAAACAATAGAGGAGCCATTCCACTACTGAACGTATTCTATTGGGAAAGATACAGACGAACAAAAATGCAACAAAATTACAGAAAGGTGCAAGACCTATGATGTAGTTATGAACAGGGGACTTTAATTATCCTAATAGAGACTGGAATTGTAATAGCGTAAAAGGCAGAGACAAGCAAGAATTTCTGATTCTAAGGACTGAGGTGGCTCAAGTCAATCAAGTGTTAGTAGAGGAACATTTAGGTGACAGTGATCATAGTATAAGATTTAAGTTGGTTATGGAAAAGGACAAGGAACAAGTAAAAAAAATAAGTGGAGGAGGGGTGAATTCAATGCAGTGAGAACGGGACTAGCCCAGGCGAACAGTGGAGATACATTCTCAGGAGGGTGAAAAGTAGGACAAACAAACCCTAGATGACAAAAAGGATGAGGGTAATATAAAGCAGAAAAATGGATGCATATGATAGATAGCAAATAAATAACTGAATTGAAAACCAGGTTGAATGTAGAAAGCTCTGAGGAGATGTAAAAATTAGAGAAACAGAAAAAAGAGTAGAGTCTAGTAGTCAACATAAAAAGAATTCCAAAAGTCAAGGCATACAAAAAGGAAAAGGGACAGTGAAACGAAGAGTGATCAAGGACCAAAAAAGGAGATTTTATTCATGGAGATCTAGGGCATTTCTGAGATACTAAATTGGTATTTTGCATCTGTTTTTACTAAGGAAGATGTTGCCCGAGTCATAATGTAAGAGAAAGCGACTAAGACACTGGATGGGCTAAACATTGATCAAGAAGTAGTATTGGATAGGTTATGTGTGTATAAAGTTGATAAGTCACCAGGGCCGGATGAGACAATATATGAGTGAAAATTGCATTGGCACTGGTATCATCTTTCAAACCTCTCAGGAATTATGTCAGGGAACTGGAGAATTGCAAATGTTACCCCTTTGTAAAATTGAGTGTAAGGATAGCGCAGCATCTCCAGGACAGTGAGTTTAACCTCATCTGTAGGAAAACTATTGGAAACAGTAACTTGAAACAAAATTAACAGTCGCTCAGACAAGCATATTTAAACATAATTAAGAAGTCAGTATAGATTTGTTAATCATAAATCACTTTCAACTTGCTTGTGTTTTGATGAAGTAAGAGAGAGGATTGATGAGGGCTGTGCAATTGATATGGTGCAGATGGACTTCCAAAAGGCATTTGATGAAGTGCCACATAACCGATCTATCAGCAAAATTGGAAGTCCACAGAATAAAAAGGACGGTCGCAGAATGAATAAGGAGCCTCATGAATGACAGGAAACAGTAGTGGTGAACAGTTGTTTTTCAGACTGAAGGAAAATATATAGTGGTGTTGATGTCAGGACCTCTGCATTCCTTGATCTTTAACACTGACCTAGACTTTGGTATGTAGTGCATGATTCAAAGTTTGCTGATGACATAAAATTGAAGTATTGTGAGCTTTGAGGAGAATAGTGATATGGGATGGCACAGTGGCACAGCGGTTAGCACCGCTGCCTCACAGTGCCAGGTTCAATTCCCGGCTTGGGTCACTGTTTGTGTGGAGTTTGCACATTCTTCCTTTGTCTGCATGAGTTTCCTCTGGGTTCTCTGGTTTCCTCCCACAGTCCAAAAAACGTGCTGGTTAGGTGCATTGGCCATATTAAATTTTCCCTCAGTGTACCCAAACAGACACCGGAGTGCGGTGACTAGGGGATTTTCACAGAACTTTATTGCAGTGTTAATGTAAGCCTACTTGTGACACTAATAAATAAACTTTAAACATACTTCAAGAGGACTCTGACAGCTGGTGGGTGGAATGGATGGACAAGTGCCAGATGAAATTTAATACAGAGAAGTGTGAAGTGATTAATTTTGGTAGGTAGAATGAGCAGAGACAACATAAAATAAGATACAGTACTTGATAGGCCGAATAACGGCCTTCTGTGCTCTAACTATTCTATTAGTCTACGATATCTCATTATCCTCTGAATAAATGAAGGTATCTGCTTTATTGGAGACTTCACATCAAGGAAATATAAAACTATATCAATAATTATGCTTTTCTGTTTTGAATGCCTCACAAACGAGAGGAAGTATGCTTGAATAGCTACAGCTGTTTCTGTAATTTTTGTTGAAAAGGTAACAAACCCTATTGAAAGATTAGATTGACATAAAGCCAGAAATTTTGCATTCCAGTTTCAGCATCGTCACGGACAATACTCTGCATAGTACCGCTGTTTCTATTAAACTTCCTACTCGCTGTGAGCAATGTCATTGCTAGTTTCAAAAACATAACTGCGCCAAGAATTTGAGGAAGGTACTTTTCTCAGATGGGGAATGAAAAAAAGTAAACAGATGAAGAATTCAACTTTGCCTACCATAGTCTCAAATGAACCATTTCAGAGATAAACTAAAATAACCCAAAAGGAGAATGCAGATAAAGGTGAGTTTGTGGTAATAGGTACATTTTACTAAACTATAATGCAAGTTTAAAAACAGTGCTGCAAAAAAAAAACAGTGGAGTGCTTTATTTTGGGGGCAAAATAGGAAAAAGGGAAATGAGTTCCATTGTCAAGCATAAACGATGAGATAATTGTTGGCTGTGCTATGAAATTAGAGACAAAGATTAAACTACAGACTTCTGTTAATTCATAAGTAATTTAAATAAAATATCACAGAAACAATGTTTGGTCAAAATTACTTCAATCAAATTGAAAAACGTACCATAATTAAGTCTGTGGACTTTGCCTGGGGCTAAGAAAACAGTCACTGCAGAATTTAAATCCAGCTTATAGATCCCTTACATATTGTATACTAAGCAATGATATTATTCACAGCTAAAACATTATAGATTGAATTTTGCTATTAATATCAGAATGCAATTGTCCAGGAATTACCTAATCTTTCCTCGTACGACACTCCTGCCATCCCAGGAATCAGTCTGGTGAAATTTCACTGCATTTCCTCCATGGAAAATAAGCCCTTTCTTGGATAAGGACACCAAATCTGCGCACAATACTCTGGGTGTGGTCTCACCAAGGTCCTGCACAGATTCACCACTCTCTGGCTGAAGAAATTCCTCCTCATCTCTGTTTTAAAGGATCGTCCCTTCCTACTAGTGGAAACATCCTCTCCATGTCCACTCTATCCATGCCTCGCAGTATCCTGTAGGTTTCGATAAGATCCTCCCCTTCATCCTTCTAAACTCCAACAAGTACAGACCCAGAGTCCTCGACCATTCCTCATACGACAAGCTCTTCATTCCAGGGATCATTCTTCTGAACCTCCTCTGGACCCTTTCCAAGGCCAACACATCCTTCCTTAGATACAGGGCCCAAAACTGCTCACAATACTCCAAACTTGCAGTTGCAAGTTCTTAATTGTACCTTTGAGAACTCTACCACAAATATAATAAATTACTGTTTTTCAAAAGGCAAACTTCCTTTTAGCAAAGTCATTCAATTGTTTTCAAATGAGAAGTAACTGATAATAGTCTTGTTCTTAGCTCTCAGTCTCTCTTGGAGATTGCCAATTATTATTTGACTTTATACTGTATATTAGTTCACTGCTACCGACTGTCTAACCGCCTTGAAGAATACCTCAACCTCAATGCGAGCAGTGCTAATCTCACCTAATCATGTTACTCATGGCACAAAAGGAGACCATTCAGTCAAACTGGGGCTCTGTCGAACAACCTGTCAGTTCCATTTCCTCATTCTATCCCCATTGCCTGGCAAGCTTGTTTCCTTCAAGTGTTGATCCAATTTCCTTCTGAAATCATTGATCGATTCTACTTCCACCACCCTTGTCAGCAGCAAGTTCCAGGACATTAACATACTGCATTAAATGGTTCTTCAACATCTCTCATCCAAAACCTTAAATTTGTGTCCCCTAGTTCATATACCATCAATTAATGGGAACATTTTTTTCTTCTCTACTTCATCTAACCTGGTCATAATCTTGTACACCTCAATCAGATTTCCCTTCAATCTCCTTTGTTTCAAGAACAACCTCTGCTTTGTCAACCTATCCTTGTATCTAAGATCCCCCATCCCTGGAACCATTCTTGTAAAACTCCCCTGCAACCTCTCAAGGACCCTCACATCTCTCTGAAAGTATAGTGACCAGAACTGGAAACAATACTTCAGTTGTGGCCCAAGCAGAAGTTATAAAGCGTCAGTGTCACTTCCCTGTTTTAGTATTCAATCTCTCTATTTAGGAACCACAAATCCATATGCTTTGCTAAGCACACTTTCAGTATGTCCTGCCATCTTTTACGGATCTCTGCACATGCACTCAGGAGTCCATTTGTCCCTGCACAATCTTTAGGCCTGTGCCATTAAGTCAACATTACCTCTATCTATTTTGCCAAATATATCACCTCACCCTTCACTGTATCAAATTCCATTTGCCACATATCTGACCATGCTGTTGGCCTATCTAGACCCTGTTTTGGTTCATTCTCATTGCTTGCCACACCTGCATGTTTGGAACCATCAGCAAATAAATTTAGAAATATTACTCTTAATTCAAGATCCAAGTATTTTATGTAAAAAAAAAAGGGTAATGGTACAGTTGGGGAATACCACTGTCCACTACCCTCTAGTTTGAAAAATAACCATTTACCATAATTCACTTAAGCTGACACGAACTCTCTTATTCCATGAGCCACAATTTGGTAGCCAGCCTATTATGCAGTACTTGATAAAATGCTTTCTTAAAACCCATGTAGAGAACATCCACTGCTTACCCTTCATAAACCTTCTGTTATTTCATTAAAAATTCAATTAGTCATTTGGTTGTACGAAAATTGAGTACTGTTGAAAAAAGAGAAAATGTCGAAGTTTTTGTCAGGACACCTCACAATAATACCAATAAGGAGGAAACAACAATTGATATTTGTATGAGAGGTGTACCATGGTGCATTCTCCATGGTAATGCCTCTACCAGAGAGCACTTGCTCTTTTGTCATACAGTATAAATTGTTTTCCGCTTATATTGGTATTCTTGAGGTGTCCTGATGAGTGCAAGACAAAAAGCTTCGATATACCTCTTTTTTCAGCAATATTTGAATTCAATTAGTTTAATTGAGCACAATCTGCCTTTTACTAATCTGTGCTAGCTATCCTGAATTAATTCAAACTTCTCCAAATGCCTGTTGATTTTTCTCAAATTATTGTTTTTAAATCATACCCACCACTGATATTAAACTAACTGGCCTGTAGTTACTAGCACCGTCCTTATGCCCTTTCTTGAATGAGGTTATCATATTTGCCACTCTCCAATCCTCTGGCAGGGAGGTCTGCAGCTTCTGAGCTAGAAGTTCTAGGTTCAAGCCCACTCCAGGGCTTACTGGCCAAGAAAGGTGCGTTCATAACGCAGTCAAACAAGTTGATTGCAGTCAGTAAGAGTGGGAGATACCCCTGTCAATCATGTTTGATGCTGAGTGGCGCCCCTCAAGCTATAGCCTCCGGCTTCATGCAGAGATATGATCTAGGAAAAAACAAGCTATGGAAAACAGATGTAAGCATGTGCTGCCTCATACATCTCTAGTTGAGGAAAATTTTCCAAGTCTGATACTCTGGCCTGTATACCTCCACTCTATCAAGAGAGAATTAGAAGATTATGGCAAGCCCTCCCACCATCTCCGATCACCACTTCCTTTAGCAAACTGGGATGCAAGCCATTCAGACCAGTTCAGTTATCCACTCTAAGCACAACAAGCCTTTCAAGTACCTCCTGTCTCTCAACGTTCACCTCATTACCTCTACCATCTCCATTCCTACTAATATTTTGCCAGATTCCTCCATCTTCGTAAACACCAATATAAAGTAATCAGTAACCTGCACCTCTTACCCTCCTTCTCCCGAATAGAGGGCACATCTCTTACTATCGACTTATCTACATTCCAGGAGAAGACTTTGGGTTTCCTTACATGTTGACTGCCATTAGGTTCTCATTTTCTTTTTGCAAATCTCATTTTCCTCCTCACTTTCTCACTCAACAGCATTTTACTTGGCTCTCACTTGATAAATTCACCCAACTCGTATTTCAAGGAGCCGAGGCTTTGGTTCCATTTGTTGGAATGTACCAAGCCTGTACTTGACGCATCCCTTCCTTAAAAATCACCCATTGTTCCATTATAGTTTTATTTAATCAGTCTGGTTCAGTTTTAGCCTGGTTAGTTCCCTTTTCACCCCTTTGCAAATGCTGGAAAAGAGAGAAACAGAGTTAAAGTTTTGAGTCTGTATGATGACTGACTGAAATGTTAACTCTGTTTCTCTCTCCAAAGATGCTGCCAGGCCTGCTGAGTTTTTCCAGCATTTTCTGTTTTTATATCACCATTCTATTTCTTGCCCCTCTGTGATTTCCCGACAGATTTGCTCCTTTGCCTCTCATTATTTGGAGGTCTATAGAGTATCCCCTGTTGTTTCTCAACTCTAACCAAATGGATTCTGGCATTGCGCCTCTCAAGGAAATCCCCTCTTTCCATCCATATAATGTATTCCTTAATCAATACTACCACCATGCCTCCGACAGGGATTTATGGAGTTGGGGTGGAAACTAAAGGCCAAGACTGACAGAGTGGTTATCTCTGGACTCTTGCCTGTACCACGGGATAGTTTAGAGAGGAATAGGGAGAGGGAAGGTTTGAATTCATGGCTGAGGGGATGGTGCAGGAGGGAGGGGTTCAGGTACTTAAGCAATTGGGGCTCGTACTGGGGAAGGTGTGACCTCTATGAGAAGGATGGTCTACACCTTAATCAGAAGGGGACCAATATCCTGGGGGGTAAATTTGCTAAGGCCATGCAGGGAGGTTTAAACTGATTCGGGGGGGGGGAGGGATCCTGAGTAGTGGGGCTGAAAGTGAGGGATGCATGGATGGGGACTGCAATGCACGGCATTGCAGAGGTGGGGTGGAGCAGGGTTTGAAATGTGTATACTTCAATGCCAGGAGTATTCGCAATAAAGTGGGTGAACTTGCAGCGTGGATCAGTACCTGGGACTTCGATGTTGTGGCTATTTCAGAGACATGGATAGAGCAGGGGCAGGAATGGATGCTGCAGGTCCCGGGGTTCAAATGTTTTAGTCGAAGTAGGGAAGGAGGTAGAAGAGGGGGAGGGGTAGCATTATTGGTCAGAGATTGTATCACAGTGTCAGAGAGGAGGTTTGATGAGGACTTATCTGTTGAGGTAGTATGGGCGGAGATTAGAAATAGGAGAGGAGAGGTCACCCTGTTGGGAGTCTTTTATAGACCTCCTAAAAGTTCTAGAGAGGTTGAGGAAAGGATTGCGGAGTCAATCCTGCTTAGGAGTGAAAGTAATAGGGCAATTGTTATGGGGGATTTTAACTTGACTAATATTGACTGGAATTGTTATAGCTCTAGCTCGTTAGAGGGGTCAGTTTTTGTTCAAAGCGTGCAGGAAGGTTTTTTTTTGACTCAGTATGTAGACAGGCCAACTAGAGGTGAGGCTATATTGGATCTGGTGCTGGGAAATGAGCCAGACCAGGTGCTAGACTTGGAAGTTGGTGTGCATTTTGGTGATAGTGACCACAATTCGGTTACGTTCACCTTAGTGATGGAAAGGGATAGGCATGAACCTCGGGCCAGTGGTTTTAGCTGGGGGAAGGGTAATTATGAGGCTATTAGGAGAGAATTAGGAAACATAGGTTGGACTAGGAGATTACAGGGACTGGGAACGTCCGACATGTGGAGTTTTTTCAAGGAGCAGCTACTGCGAGTCTGTGATAGGTATGTCCCTGTCAGGCAAGGAGGAATTGGTAGGGCTAGGGAACCGTGGTGCACCAAAAAAGTTTCGTTGTTGGTTAAAAAGAAAAAGGAGGCTTATGTTCGGATGAGACGTGAGCACTCGGGTAGTGCACTAGAAAGCTTTAGATTGGCTAAGAGGGAGTTGAAGAGCGAGCTTAGAAGGGCTAAAAGGGGACATGAGAAGACTTTGGCGGATAGGGTTAAACAGAATCCTAAGGCGTTCTATAGGTATGTCAAGAACAGAAGGTTGGTTAGGGCAAGTTTAGGGCCAGTTATAGATGGCAGAGGGAAGTTATGTGTGGAACCGGAGGAGATTGGTGAAGCATTGAACCAATATTTCTCTTCGGTGTTCACGCAAGGGGACATGAATATAGCTGAGGAGGACACTGGGTTGCAAGGGAGTAGAATAGACAGTATTACAGTTGATAAGGAGGATGTGCAGGATATTCTGGAGGGTCTGAAAATAGATAAATCCCCTGGTCCGGATGGGATTTATCCAAGGATTCTCTGGGAGGCAAGAGAAGTGATTGCAGAGCCTCTGGCTCTGATCTTCAGGTCGTCGTTGGCCTCTGGTATAGTACCAGAAGATTGGAGGTTAGCGAATGTTGTCCCATTGTTTAAGAAGGGGAACAGAGACTTCCCCGGGAATTATAGACCGGTGAGTCTCACTTCTGTTGTCGGCAAGATGTTGGAAAAAATTATAAGGGATAGGATTTATAGTTATTTGGAGAGTAATGAATTGATAGGTGATAGTCAGCATGGTTTTGTGACAGGTAGGTCGTGCCTTACTAACCTTATTGAGTTTTTTGAGAAAGTGACCAAGGAGGTGGATGGGGGCAAGGCAGTGGACGTGGTATATATGGATTTTAGTAAGGCGTTTGATAAGGTTCACCATGGTAGGCTTCTGCAGAAAATGCAGATGTATGGGATTGGGGGTGATCTAGGAAATTGGATCAGGAATTGGCTAGCGGATAGGAAACAGAGGGTGGTGGTTGATAGTAAATATTCATCATGGAGTGCGGTTACAAGTGGTGTACCTCAGGGATCTGTTTTGGGGCCACTGCTGTTTGTAATATTTATTAATGATCTGGATGAGGGTATAGTTGGGTGGATTAGCAAATTTGCTGATGACACCAAAGTCGGTGGTGTGGTAGACAGTGAGGAAGGGTGTCGTAGTTTGCAGGAAGACTTAGACAGGTTGCAAAGTTGGGCCGAGAGGTGGCGGATGGAGTTTAATGCGGAGAAGTGTGAGGTAATTCACTTTGGTAGGAATAACAGATGTGTTGAGTATAGGGCTAACGGGAGGACTTTGAATAGTGTGGAGGAGCAGAGGGATCTAGGTGTATGTGTGCATAGATCCCTGAAAGTTGGGAATCAAGTAGATAAGGTTGTTAAGAAGGCATATGGTGTCTTGGCGTTTATTGGTAGGGGGATTGAATTTAGGAGTCGTAGCGTTATGTTGCAACTGTACACAACTCTGGTGCGGCCGCACTTGGAGTACTGTGTGCAGTTCTGGTCCCCACATTACAGGAAGGATGTGGAGGCTTTGGAGAGGGTGCAGAGGAGGTTTACCAGGATGTTGCCTGGTATGGAGGGGAGATCCTATGAGGAGAGGCTGAGGGATTTGGGATTGTTTTCGCTGGAAAGGCGGCGGCTAAGAGGGGATCTTATTGAAACATATAAGATGATTAGAGGTTTAGATAGGGTGGATAGTGATAGCCTTTTTCCTCTGATGGAGAAATCCAGCACGAGGGGGCATGGCTTTAAATTGAGGGGGGGTAGTTATAGAACCGATGTCAGGGGTAGGTTCTTTACCCAGAGGGTGGTGAGGGATTGGAATGCCCTGCCAGCATCAGTAGTAAATGCGCCTAGTTTGGGGGCGTTTAAGAGATCCGTAGATAGGTTCATGGACAAAAAGAAATTGGTTTAGGTTGGAGGGTCACAGTTTTTTTTTTTAACTGGTCGGTGCAACATCGTGGGCCGAAGGGCCTGTTCTGCGCTGTAATGTTCTATGTTCTATGTTCTATGACTGTTCCTCCTAGCTTTTCTGAATACTTTATATCCTGAAATATTAAGTACCCAATCCTCACCATTTTAAAATCATGTTTGTGTATTTGCCACTACATCACATTTCCACATAGCTATTTGTATTTGTAGCTCACCAATCTTATTCACCACACGTTGTGCATTTAGATGCAATTTATGAATAGGAGATTTGATTAGGCAGTTTTATTTAAAATGTTTTTGTTAATTAGAGATAAAACAGAATGTCCAAGAATGGAGGTTGTGAAATTATACTGAAATCTACTCATGGATAGGCCATGTGATTTGGTTGCCATATGGACAGACCAAGTTGAAACTCAAAGAAATTTAAGTGCTAGTTTTACACTTGAGACAAAAGAGGAGCAAGCTGATTTTGTTTAACAACGGTCTCTGCTTCAGTCAGACAGAGAGATCTAGGGGAGAAGGCTGAAAGCAGCAGCTGCTATGTCAAGCAAAAGGAGAGACTGTTTTTGTGTTAACCACAAAACAGAATGCAAGTGCGAACGGTTTCCCTCGTCAGGACCAATGGAGATATAAAAACCAGGAGTCGCCTGAGAATGCTTTGCTGCTGGAAGTCAATCCAATTAAACTCAGGAAGGTTGCTTGAAGGGATTTTTAAAACATCACTGCAAGACTTTTCCAGGTGGTGCAGAGAGGAGAGCGCCTGCTGGATTGCCAGAAGGAATTTGAGACTTCATCAGAGGGTACATACCTGTTGAGAATATGGTGTATTCTCGATAGCACACAACACTGGGAGAAATCTAGAAATTACAACATTCAAGGTCCTACTTTTCAACTTCCTTTCTTGCATCTGAAAATCTGACCATAGGACCTCAATACCTGCCCTCTCCATGTTGTTGGTACCAACTTGCACTAAAAATTCTGACTGGTTCCCTTTCCCCCTCCTCCCCACCCTTCAGAATGTTCTGCACTCTCCATGATCTTCTTTACCCTGGGCATCAGAGAGGAAAGACATCTTGTGGGACTCACAATCACTGTTATAAAAATGCCTATCTGTCTCCTGACTATGGAATCTCAGAGGACAACTTAATTCTTACTATTTACCATTTCCTCCTCTGCAGTATCATGGTCTGAAATGCATTCCTTCAAGACGTTGTCACTTCCAACAGTCTCCAATGCAGAGTACCTACTCGAGAATAGTAGACACTCCAGACTACTGTATTCCATGTCTGTTTCTATACTCTCAGATTCCCACCCATCTACTATCCAGGATTCTTACTGCCTGTGAAGTAATCTGTAAAAGAAAATCATCCTAAACAGCTTAGGAATCATTTTAAATTTGGGCTCTTTGAGTTCTGGTATCATGCTTGTGAATCTGCACAACTCACAATGACTCAGAGCACTTTCTCTGCCTTTCACTTGAATTCTGCTGAACAGAACCTTGTTCAATCTATTGTTCTTTGTTCCTTTAACTTAACTGTCCTCCAGGGACAGAGAGTATGTCCCAACTTCCCGGGTTTCTAGATTTTCTTCTGTTCAGGGAAATTTTTTCCCTGCAACTCCCTTGTCCTCTCCAGCTTAAAATTAACTCAGAAGTTCTTTCTGTCCTAGGGCGGCCCCTGATTACTCAGAAACAACCTAGTTTTCATTTAAGCCTCATTTGCGTTCACATCATAAACTCGCATTACCATACAAGCATTTGAACCAAACTGAAATCATTAATCCTTCAAATACAAAACGACAAAATTAAACTTACTTCAATCTTTGCCTTATTTCTAACACCCAGAAATATAGACCATCTCATACTACCTCTTTTTGCTGACAAAAGACTTGGGCAGAGGGCTGCATGTGTGATGTTTTCAAACTTTTTTCTATTGAATTTAGTGCCAAAGCCCAATTTGAACTTTTTTTTAAAAATTCTGCATTGCTGCATGATTCTCGCTGTCAAGATCTACAGCAATCTGGAAAACTTGGATTGGAATGCCAGTGAGGCTCTCTTCATGTCAAAGTCTTCAGCTGATCAGGCCATGTACCCAAAATATTGGCAACAAATTTCAACAAGATCTTGCAAGTCTTCTTGTAACTACAGTAGAGGAATCATTAAACATGCTGCATATCAAATCCTTCACTTTAGCCGTCAGCTGTGTAAGGAAAGGGTAAATCAAAGGAACAGGAATTTGTGAATTGATATTGCAGTAATGCTAAGTTTTAACCTTTGTCAAGCCATGTGAAATTACTCCTAAATTGAAACATCTTAAAATTTCTAATTAATTATAAAAAGAGAATGTATGAGAAAAGCTGACTGAACTTAAAGTTAATAACAAAGACACCCTAAAATTAACCAAGTCACATGATCATAATGATTATATTCCTGTAAGAAGGGATAGAACAACTGCAAAACTTGTTTGTTTGTTCTACTGCTTGGGCACTCAGATGTGTTGCAGTTAAGTACTCCAAGTTTAGGTGAAGCACAAATCTCTGAATAGGGGGAATGATGGACATACTAAACCTCTGCCCAGAGACAGGCCACGTGATTTGGTATTCATACAGAAAAAATCCATACCAACACCTCTTAAAAACAGACATTGAGAGCGAAAGAGTGAGAGTGAACGCAAGAGCGAGCTCAAGAGAGCAAGTGAAATTGCAGTGAAATGTGTGTTAGCAAACAAGCAGGATGCCGGTGAAAGCTGGTTTTCTGTTCAAAAAGCCGAAACAAAACAGATGGGACTTTCGGAGAGTTTATAGGATAAGGAGTCGCTGAAGTGAACCTTGCAGATGGAAGGTAGTTCTAAAATTCTGGATCATTGTATGGTTGGCAGAAGTGTGGTGCAAAGCAAAAGGAGTTGCAAGAAATATCTCGATTGCATTAGTTAATGCAAAAGTATCTGTTCTTTAATTTGATATATCAGTTGTCTGTTAAGTCATGCTTGATTTATGTTGATTTTTGTTTGTTACAGTAAAATCTTAAAATGTGAAACACCGTCCTTCAATTATTTCCGTTGGTTATTTGAGAAATTCATTTAGTTTTAAAAGCTATTAGTCTCTAAGGGGATTGTAACATCATACAGAATTGTTTTTAACTATATCACTACATAATG
Source organism: Mustelus asterias (assembly GCF_964213995.1). NCBI lineage: Eukaryota > Metazoa > Chordata > Chondrichthyes > Carcharhiniformes > Triakidae > Mustelus > Mustelus asterias. The sequence goes on along the minus strand of NC_135811.1, from coordinate 35,106,181 downwards.
TAAAGACCTGCTGATTGTCAGGTAATAAGGATTAGAGAAAAGGTACAAAAGTAGTGAACTGTACCACGAATTTGGATTAGACTATTTAATCGACTGGAATACTGAACTCAAAGCCACACAACACATTGATTTCCCAAACGTCATGCTTGTTGTGGTTGTAGGTACTTATAAGTGTATGCTGAAGTATCATTGCAAATACTTTCGACATAAAAAATTTATACGTGCTTGACCTCAATGTTTCACAAACCTTATGGAAAATGAAAAATAGATAGAATACATAATCATAAATAAAGGCTTCAACATTATCGGCTGCACTTTCTATTTCAGCAGCTTTGACTAAGAATCCTGTATTCCTACTTGTAGAATTCTTACAGAAAACTGGAAGACAAATGCTGAGATTAAGTCTACAGAGACCTGCTTTGAAATTTCAATGGCGTAGACTTTCCAGTCAGTATCAGAGAATGAGCACGCACCACTTACAATAGAGCCTTTGCACCGTCTGGTGCCAACTTCAGCAGGGACGCAAGGACGAACAGAGGCGGACAGCCAATTGTCGAGCATAATTACAGCACAGCCATGTCCCCTCTTCTTGTCATGAACTGAAAACATGTCCCTTAAGTTCTGTTTCCTGTTCAATGACTTGCACTGTTTTAAATAGAGCTGCCAACCACAACACTGCACAACCTCCCCTCACTGACCGTGCTAACCCCTTCTTACTCCCCAGTTTTCACCTTCCTCAGCTCTGATAATGCTCAACGCTCCAAAAAGGTTCACCCCTTAACTCCTAACAATGTTCAGTCCCCTCACCTCATGACAATGTTAACCCTCTACCCCATGAAAATGCTCAACATCCCTCTTCCCCCATCATCCCACATTACCCAACAATGCTGACTTTTTAAATCATCAGTTGGACAGGAGCCAGCGATTTAGAAAGGGAAGTCTGGAGAGGAATGGGAGGCATTGCCCATTGCCCAGAGGGGGCAGATGGGGTGAATATTGCCAGGGGTGGGGGAGAGGTGGGTACACATTGCTGGGAGGTGAGGGAATGAATATTGCCAGGAGGAGCGCTGAACATTGCTGAGCGTGTTTTGACACTTCAACTGATTTACTCAAGAATTGCACTGACTTCATAGCTGCTTTGAAAAGCTCTAAGTAAATCCGTGCAAAAACCAGGGGAAATGTAGGGCACACAGTCCAAATCTCTGTGGATATGACCATTTGAACCCACTGTTGTCAGAATCACGGAGCAGTCAGGGCAGGGTAAAACCGGCAATTGGAAGTTTAAATCTTGAAAGCATGCACATCAAGAGTTCCTCAGGGTCCCTATACCCATCAGTGACTTCAGTTTCCTTGGGGCTTTTCCCCATTTCTGAAGACTTGGGCCCATGAGTCATAACCAGGAGTGTTCAGAATAAGACATTTCAAGTAGAAATTATTGCAGCTGCAAGACATGCACACTGATTCATCAATCCAATTGCAAAATACAACCGGGCTCAGAAGCACTATGAATATCAACATTTCAAATGCCAAATGTCAACATTTCTGATTTCTCTCCTTTGGAGTTTGGGTCTCTGAGACAACTCAGTAGAAAATACAATTCCAAATTTCTATAAAAGCAGACATCATGAAATAGCAAATGTACTATAAAGCTCCTTCAGAATATTTATTAACATTCAGATTTTCCCCACCTCACCAATAATCAGTACATCATAAAGTGTGTACATCATAATCTGGAGAACAAATATAAATGCTTAATTTTGAAAGCATTATATGCTAACAATTATCACAATTCAATTATAATAGCTCTCAAAGCGTACTCTACAAGATTGCCAGATTACAATATATAAACAAGCTTCCTGCAAAAGACAAAGAAAAGTTCCAATTTCAAAGTCACAACGCAAACCAATAATAGCTCTGCGGTTTACCAAATCATTTTATACATATTTTCAAATCAGTTTAGTAGTATTTCTACAAAGCATAAAGTACATTAAATACAAAGTTATTAATCTAAGTAAGGAACTCAACCTGATAACATATGATAAATGAACTTCAATTCAAAATGCAGAGGACAGTAGATTTTTAACTTCTATTCTGTAAATTAAGGAAACCTTCATTTTGCAATGATATTGCAATTCTTTGTACACAAATGTTCATCATTGTGCAAACCTTTTATTCGCTTGGATCGTCCATGGAGCAGTGATCTATATCAGATTGCCACTCCACTTGAACTTTTCTACGCCTCGGTGTTACTCTGCATTTCTTGCCAAGTCTTCCAAGCCCAGTTTCACCAAAAATGCAGAGCGTAGCATTCCTTGAGAAACTCCATTGCAGCAGTGTGGCATCAGGGGAAGATGAGACACACACCCTTTTTACAGCAGTAGCTGCTCAAACGTCCAAAGTGAATGTGAGTGAACGAACGGGTAGGCAAGGTAGTGGGTAGACTGTGGATAGCAAAGTCGAGAGGGATAGTCAAGTCAGAGGCTAGTCAGGTGGTTGGGGGTAGTTAGGGGGTCAAATGTCGTCGGTGAATCGGTTACTATTGGGAAGTCACTGAGAATTATTGGAGGTGCGTTCCAGTTTAGCAGTAATCAGGCAGTGAGCAGGTACAATCAGTCCTGTAGTTACCCAGGTGTAGACCTGGATTTTTCTCTCCAACGTTTCCTGGGTCACCTATTCAGATAAGTCCCACTGAACTATTCCAAAATCTCTAATTCTGGCGTACAGTTGGAGACATTCGTGGACGGTCCCAGGGAGCAGGAGAATTCCTCATTGGAAGTTCTAATTTCCCAGACAAATCACAGAGAGGTCAGCGCAATGGTATTTCCATCAGGTCCTGACTCACATCCTGGGTCGTGAATCCATTGTTATTTTATATTTTATTTTAATGTTCATCTATGACAATGCTATAAATTCTGATTACTCATTTTATTTGTATTGTCAAGACAATTCAGCACCTGTCACCATGATAATTTTTCAATAAATTATTAATTAGCAAAATGTTTTGGGGTGAATATTTGCTTTTTTCCTGGATTCAAAACTGAAAAAGTAGTACTTTCTCCAGTTCAGTCACCGAACCATCAAACGTTGTCAATTCATGGACTATATGAATTTACAGTAGAGTAAATTTCTTTCAAATCTATCCCAACTTCAAAACAACACCCAATGTCTTAGTTTGACATTTTTCATTCTTCACACCAAAGCTTAAAAAGAAATCATCACTTGCAAGACAATTCTGCACTGTAGACCTGAAACAGCTTGAAATTACCCATAACTGGCAAAAAATTTCAATCAATCAATTCAAATTAAGGTTCTACAAATAAAATTACATAATGCTAATGCAATCACAAAGTCACTCCCGTCCCCCCCACTTATCCTGAGAACGTGGCCCCGTGTTTTAGATTCTCCAATCGACGGAAACAATCTCTCAGCCTTATCAAACCCCTTCAAAATTTTGTAGGTTTCAATTAGATCACCTCTCATTCTTCTAAATTCCAGAGAATATAAATCCAATTTACTTAATCTTTCATCATAAGACAACCCCCTCATCCCAGAGATCAATCCTGTGACTCTGTTGTACTGCCTCCAAAGCATATATATCCTTTCTTAAATGTGGAGATCAAAACTACACACACTATTCCCGATTTAGAGTGGTATGGTGACACAGTAGTTAGCACTGCTGCCTCAAAGCTCCAGGGACCCAGATTCTATTCCAGCCTTGGGTGACTGGCTGTGTGGAGTTTGCACATTTTCTCCGTGTCTGCGTGGGTTTCCTCTGGGCTCCGGTTTCCTCCCACAGTCCAACATTAGGTGGGTTGGCCATGATAAATTACCCCTTAGTGTCCCAAGATATGTAGGTTAGATGAATTAGCCATGGGAAATTTGTGGGGTTACAGGGATAGGGCAGGAGTTGGGGCCTGAGTAAGATGCTCTGTCGGAAGATTGGTGCAGACTCAATGGGCCAAATGGCCTCTTCTGCATTATGGAATTCTATAGATTCTATGTGGTGTCACCAAAATCCTGTACAACTCTAGCAAGACTTCTTTATTCTTGTACACCAATGAAGGATTGTGTCCTTCACATAAATGCAGCCACTCCAAATTTATATTGATTTTCCCAAAAGCAATAGTTTATTATATATACGAACACTTTTTAAAAGTGGTTTATATCTCCTCTGTTATTGTTGAATGACTGTTAGACTCAAGTTTCATTTAATTTGTATAAAGATATGGTATAAAATTATCTTATTCACAAAAAAAACACAAGGTGGGTTATTAAAGGGTATTTATAGCCAGGAAGACATCAGATGTTATTAGCAAACCTGGCAAAATAGTCATTAGGTATAATAATTGAGAACAATATTGCTGTGAGATGCAAGTTTATGAATAAAACGCAAGACAATTCTAAGGATACAAAAGTGATTCCATAGCTCACCCTTTGCCTTCAACTGTTGCTTCCTTTAGCTGAATATAAGAAGCTGGAAAAATACCCTGCAAGGAAACAAAGTTAAGTTAGAAAAAAGTGGCTTTTTGCCATCAGTAATTGCGATTTTATTAATTTTTTGATTTTACAAAATACTTCAGAATTCTGCCAAGATTGTTATATAGAAATGTTAACTGCCAACTGAATTAGCACAGAAGAAAACATCACATTGTTAACATATTGCTGGACACAACTGTCATATTCCACACACAAATGTATTCATTAATGCACCAGCTTCAATTTAACCAAATGCCATAGTCAATGTTCCACAACTGTAATGAGAACATTTCGTAATGTCACAAAGCTCAGCTGGGCAACTGCACTACAAGCTATTTTCCGCAGACAATAGAGCTTAGGCATACCCTGTATCAATATTGCATTGGGGTCTCTTGAAATGCTATAAAAGAGATGAGCCCAAATGAACCATAATCAAATAATTGCAAAACCTTAAAAGTACCTTTTCTAATTGCTTCCACAAGAAGCCTGGATATTTAGTTAGAAACACAAAGGTACTTCACATTACAAGATCTCAGTTTACCTAGCAAAAGAATCACTGTGGTTTAACATTTATTATCTAAAGTCAAATTAAATCCAAACTCTCAACTCTGTTTTTTTTTAAAAATCAATATTTTGTGCATTATAACTTGAAATTGAAAAAAGTATTCCAAAACCAGGTTTGTTGAAATCCCTTGTTGTTGAGCACCATTTTTTAAACAAGAATATTTGGATATTTCTGTTTTGAATAACATACAAGAAAGTCATTTTGTAATTGGGCTCCTTTGTTCATGTAAATCATTCTATTCACATAATTTTGTGTTGTGTTCTTTTAACAAAATGAGAATACATAAGACTTAAAAAGACAATTTGTGGTTGAAGTTATCAAAAGAAATGAAAATGTATGCCAGCCACACAATTTCCTTGTTTTCCACCTTTCATGCAAAACCAAGTTATACATTATAAATAACTAGATTTAGTTTAATTTAATTTTTTGTGATTACATATGAGAGAGTAAAAAGCCTGAGCAACATTGCATCACACCATTTGATGAGCAGCTCTTACACACATAGCTAACAGGTTGTGATTCAATCTTTCACACGGCATCCAAATAGCGTTTTGTATTCTTGTTAAATTTGAGTTAGATTTTGCTGCTGAAAAAGCGAAGATGATGCCCCGAGGAATGCTTCTGCACAAAAAGGCTGATTGGCGTTGTTTCGTTTAAAAACAACTATAAATGGAGACAGACTAATTACTTTAATCTATTCCCTCAGCAAATACTAAAAATTAATTTCATAATTTAACAAAAGATATACAAAATGGAACATCCAAGGCTAACTAAAATGCATAATCTCAGATTTAAGATTAGCATCTGGCATTAATTGCTATTTCTTACAACTTGTATCTAGAACATTTTCCTAATTTCACTTCTAATAGATCTAGTGCTAAATTTTACACAATGCCCTCCAGTCCTAGACTCCCCAACCAGCAGAAACATTCTCTCTCCGTCTACCACATCCAGCTATCACTTTGGTACAGTGTGCACTTCCTCCAAGGTCAACATGTCATTTCTCAGAGTATGATGCCGAGAACTACCCACTGCACTCCTGGTGTAATAAAACTATCGCTTTACACAGCTGCAGTAGTTTATAGCTGTTACAATTTCTAGTGCATATTTAACTTTTAAAATTTTATTAAAACATTCACACATTTTTACATCCCATTCAACATGAGTAGATCACCCATTTACAGTCAGTAAATAAGGTAAATCAGTTTTTCTTAGAAACAATTGTTTTGAAGGGCACAGGGATAATTTTAACTCCTATGACTGGAAACAGATATATCAGTCTTCTTTCTGTTCTTCCACAATTTTAATTCAACCTTCTGGTTTAAGCAACCCAGTGGCCCTTCTCAATCAGATGGGAGCCTAATTAATGTATGCAAATTCAGATCCCATGATGTACATAGTGTAATGGGTTAATTAGCCAGGATGTTAATGATGTAGATGATGTCACATGACCAAGGGAGCAAAACTTGGTTTACTGTGTCCAGAGAATAATGTATTTATGAGGACTTGAATTTAAATCAGGTAAATAAATAAGACTATGTCCCAGTCAGACCAAATAAGAGAAACTTCATTCAGTCAGTAGACAACACAAGTAAAAAGCAATAATTCAAACTATGGTGGTAGTGCTGAAGGTTGCGGTTTAAGAAAACCAAAGCCACAGGTTGGTAACCCATGGCTAAAGTCCTAGGAGAAGCTCATCTTTGCAAAGAACAACAAAAATAAGGGCAAGGGACTGTGAGCAAACCACTCATGTCTACAGCACTGAAAAGCCACTACCCCTTACACAGCCCTTCAAAAACATCAAGGATCCACAGCAAGGAGGGTGATTGGGGCTCTGGAGGAGCCACTTTGAAAGATACTGAACAGCTTTGGGCTTTCATATGCAATTGGGGCATAATGAATGATGTCCTGGTGAGACAAGGAGTGGAGGAAGCCTCAGCATCCTATGAGATTTTGAGGGACTTCAATAATTTTTTTTTATTAGTGTCACAAATAGGCTCACATTAACACTGCAATGAAGTTACTGTGAAAATTCCCTAATTGCCACACTCCGGTGCCTGTTCAGATACACTGAGGGAGAATTTAGCATGGCCAATGCACCTTACTCGCACATCTTTTTTTGGACTGTGGGAGGAAACCCACACAGACACAGGAGAACGTGCAAACTCCACATGACCCAAGCCAGGAATCGAACCCGGGTCCCTGGCACTGTGAGACAGCAGTGCTTATCACTGTGCCCCTAATTATTTCATCCCCAAGAAGAATCCATTTATTGAATATGTGTTTTTCAACCAAAGTAGACAGCGGTCAGGTGAACCCATTGATTCATTTATTAACATCTCATATAAACTGGCCAGTAGTTGCAACTACAAAGCTTTAAAATGTGAGTTCATCCTCAACCAACTCGATTAGTCAGCATGCTAAATGAGGTGCTAGCAGACTTCTTGCAAAGCAAAGGGGATTTGTCGCTTGGGAAGGTCAAACAGTTTGCAAGGCAGGTGGAACCGGCATAGCAGAATTGAGATGTACTTCAGAGTTATGGCGAGGCTCTGGAGGGTCTGTCCAGCATGTAGACCCAAAGTCAGGAGCCCTGCCAACCAAAATGTTAGCGAAAAAGCCCGCCAAAGCAACTGAGTCATTGAAATGTTCCTAGGAGAAATCAAGGATCCCAATAAGCAGTTCTGGCCTTTTGGGCCAGAACTCTAGGGATACAAAACAGAATTTAAACTGGACAATGTTGCTGGGGTCACAGTCTTAACAGGCAAATTTGACATGTTTCAGGACTGACTTAATGAAGTAAAAATCCAGTTATCCAAAATAAATCTACAAAGTCCGGGAGGGACAGGCCTCAAAGTGAAGGGTCAGATCGCTACAACATTTAAGCATAAAAATAAAGAAATTAATATATCTCTTTATATCTTAGAGAACAAACAATTTGTCCCGCTCAGCAGGGTAGTATGTGCAGGACTTGTTCTTCTACAAATAGGTGACAGTGGAGCAATATTCAGGAATTAATTTCTAAAGTTTTTCTGAGGACTGGGAAAAAAATTGAAGTGGAGATGCCGGCGTTGGACTGGGGTGAACACAGTAAGAAGTTTAACAACACCAGGTTAAAGTCCAACAGGTTTATTTGGTAGCAAAAGCCACACAAGCTTTCGGAGCTCCAAGACCCTTCTTCAGGTGAGTGGGAATTCTGTTCACAAACAGGGCATATAAAGACACAGACTCATTATTCATGTAAATTGAATCTGTGTCTTTATATGCCCTGTTTGTGAACAGAATTCCCACTCACCTGAAGAAGGGGCTTGGAGCTCCGAAAGTTTGTGTGGCTTTTGCTACCAAATAAACCTGTTGGACTTTAACCTGGTGTTGTTAAAATAAAATTGAAGTCAACTTATTACACAATGAGCCAATCTTCATTGAAGAAGCACCATCCTTTAGACCACAGAAAGAGATTGCAGATCTTCACTTCCCCAAGGCTCGGAGAGGTGGAAACAGGATGCACTAACAATGACAGCAATCATCCATTGGATAAGCTTCTCGACCTTGGTTTGCTCTTTTTGTGACAGAGGTAAAGAGAAAGAAGCCACCAGAGTGACAGATGATTTGCAAAGACTGACAGAGGTACCAGACCTTACTGTACTCCAACTCCACTGTCAATGATGGTTACATCTTTGTTGTCTCTTTTGAGGAAAATCATCCTTTTGTTTAAGAAGGTAATAAAAAAGTGAATTTGTCTACTTATTCCACTGAGCCCACCAATGACATACATCAACAGTTGCAAGCAACCAGCAAAAGCAGGAAGGACAAGATGTAGAACTCCAATTAGATCAAGCCAATAGTGAAAGTTCAGAGCTTATTAATTTGTACAAATGTAAGGTACAGTTCCCACTTGGACCTCATCAACAAGCCATGGCCACACTCAAGCTTCTTTTAGTAAAAATCAGAGGCCAAAACCACAGAGCCTCTACAGCTGATGAGCACCTCAGAAAAACTTTAAAAATCAAATATTAAATGGACCTCAAAGATACTGAAATTAAGCAAGAGTTACCCAAAAGAGAATGTTGAACTAAAAGCCCAACCATTAGCAGTCATACAGCTCTACCAAGTCATAGAGAAGTATTCACACAATAAAATGGTACAACAAAAGTAGATTAACAAATTGTAGTACAGGTGTGTCTGCATGGTTTCCTTTGGGTGCTCTGGTTTCCTCCCAAAGTCCAAAGATATGTAGGTTAGGTGTATTAGCCATGGTAAATGCACGGCGTTATGAGGATAGGGGGAGTAAATCTAGGTAAGATGCTCTTTCGAAAGCTCAGTGCAGACTCACTTCTGCACAGGAGAGATTCTAAAGTCAAGGGCTAATGGTTATGTTAATTAGCTAATGATATTAATGATAATGTAAACATGACATCAGGGTCAAAATACCAAGAAACTCCAAGAGGGCAAGACACAGAACACTATCTCCAAAGAACAATGCACTTACCATGAGGTCTTAGATGTAAAAAGTGTAAATAAACTGGTTTTAAGATAAATATTACAGGCTATGTCCCTGTCACTCAAAGGAAACGATGTGAAGGAAAACAAACCCCATCCAGCTATAAGACAACACAAGTATAGAGCAATGAATCAAAAGAAATTGGATCCTGATACAATATGAAGGGTATTTTTTTAATGCCTTTGTGATAGATACTCTGCCTAGCAAAACCAGGTGGTTGAAAAGAAGTCTCAAAAAGTTTATTCTTGTCAGGGGTAGCAATAGCCTAAATACTGAGGGTCACCCTATTCCCTGCTCCCCCAAAACCTGCCTTTGTGTCAGCAGAAGCTACCTTCAGACCGCCCAATTTTGCACCAGTAAGTTGCAACAGAACACATGTTGGGGCATGCAGCTCATCAACACCTCTGACCCAGGTTCAGCCCACAAAATGAACCACCCTGGCCTCCGACTAAAGGAATCAGGCAGCCAGCCCAATAGTTAAAAATCACCTCTCACATTCTGCAATTCAATCAATTTATTAGGCTCAATGGTTTATGGTGATTACATCAACTTCTATTAGGGCATAAAATTCTGGAATTTTAATGGATTGAGTTCCACAATATCCTGCATTGTTTTGTAAAATAGTTGCCTTGACCAGAAAAACATTCTTCAAAACTAGACCGGGAATAATGAGCAAGTCGTAAATCAATGGAAAAGGCTCCTTAGGGAATGGTGGAAGCAAATAGAACTCATTCAAATGCAAATTTGGCAGACTTTGTTTTAAAAAAAGCATCTTGGAATACAGTAGAGGTAATTTGAGACGTGACATATGGCAAGTGTAGCATGCTTGGCAGGAACATGTGACCAGATGAATCCTGGTCTTTTTATGTCTCTCAGTTTCTTGGTTACAGCTCAGTCATTCAATAATGTCCAAAGAAACAGCGATGTAAATCCCATAACATACATGTTTATATAAACTTTAAATTGCTCACCTTTTTGGCTTTGCGTCGATGTGTATATCCTCTATACCAACCTAAAAAGAAAAATAGCTTTAAAAACAGCTAATAATATGAAAATATAACGATGTTAAGTCATTATGCAGTATATCCGAATTTAGCTTAAGATCATGTAAAAATGGTTAAGATTAACAGAATAAGCAAAACAAAACAATCAAAATAAAAGTACAGGAACCATGGAAACTCACCATTGCTACTGCTTTGAATGGGAAGGAGTTATATAATTACATTAACCTGTTTCAATGCAATTCTCAATCATTTAGGACTGAAATGAGGAGAAATTTCTTTCATCAAAGGATAATAAATCCTTGGAATTCTCTATGTACCCTTGGTCACTCAGGGGACAGAATTTTACAGTCCCATTCCAGTAGATTTGTAGGCAGGCTTAGAATCCCTTTCACTGCCCTCTGTCTGCAATGTTATGGATGGAACAGTAATCAGCCAGATTAGATTCCTCCTGCACTTTGCGGACAGAACATACATGACCAGGTACTGTAGCTGTACCGGAACAGCTTTGCTAGGTGTAGCTAATTCTGGAGCATAACTCTTCTGGACTACTGTCAGGATGCTGTTCTCCAGAGCACTCAGCCATTTCTTGACATTACAGGGCGTGAATCGAATTGGCAAATGACTGAGTTCTGTGCTGCTGAGGACCTCAGAAACAGGGAGATCAAGTTGGGTTGTCACGACTGAGTGAAGATGATGGCAACTCGAGGATGGTAATGGAGGAGTCTAGGACATTGGCTGAGCAGTTTGCCCAATTTTGATTCAAGTTCCAGAGGTTTTTGAGGAGGCCTCTGCCGAGTTGAATGGACTAGGTTTGCCTTTGTTGCATTTGGCATCTAGGTTGGTGTGTTTTCTCTATCTCTGATATAACTGAGTGGTTTGCAAGGCCATTTCAGAGAGCAGTTAAAAGTCAAATCACATTCCTATGTATATTTGGACTTGCATGTATGCCAGACTGGGGAAGTAAGGCAGAAAACAGATGGGTTTTTTTTTTACTAGTTTTCATTACTTTTTCTTTAAACTGTAGTTTCATGGACATCATTGCCAATACGAGCTTTTTGTCCAGATTTTATTTAGTTAACAGAATTTGAACTCTCAATTACAGATCATTACACAAACAAACATAATCAGTGTACTGTTCTAGTGTTGCCTGTGTCAATAAAAGTTGTGATGTGGCGATGCCGGCGTTGGACTGGGGTAAACACAGTAAGAAGTTTAACAACACCAGGTTAAAGTCCAACAGGTTTATTTGGTAGCAAAAGCCACACAAGCTTTCGGAGCTGCAAGCCCCTTCTTCAGGTGAGTGGGAATTCTGTTCACAAACAGAGCATATAAAGACACAAACTCAATTTACATGAATAATGGTTGGAATGCGAATACTTACAACTAATCAAGTCTTTAAGAAACAAAACAACGTGAGTGGAGAGAGCATCAAGACAGGCTAAAAAGATGTGTATTGTCTCCAGACAAGACAAGTTTAACAACACCAGGTTAAAGTCCAACAGGTTTATTTGGTAGCAATATTCGGGTAAGCATTCTCCAAGGCAGCCTTCGCGACACACGACGGCGCAGAATCGCTGAGCAGAAACTGATAGCCAAGTTCCGCACACACGAGGACGGCCTCAACCGGGATATTGGGTTCATGTCACACTATTTGTAACCCCCACAGAGTTTCACTGGCTGTCTTGTCTGGAGACAATACACATCTTTTTAGTCTGTCTTGATGCTCTCTCCACTCACGTTGTTTTGTTTCTTAAAGACTTGATTAGTTGTAAGTATTCGCATTCCAACCATTATTCATGTAAATTGAGTTTGTGTCTTTATATGCTCTGTTTGTGAACAGAATTCCCACTCACCTGAAGAAGGGGCTTGCAGCTCCGAAAGCTTGTGTGGCTTTTGCTACCAAATAAACCTGTTGGACTTTAACCTGGTGTTGTTAAACTTCTTGTCAATAAAAGTTGCCCCCCATACTTTCATAATTTCCTTTCCTCAAAGACAACACCCCGGCTGAACTACCTCACTTTCAAACATAATGGAATATTCTACCATATCATGGTCGCTCATTCCTGAAGGTTATTTTACGAGATGATTAATTAGTCCTTTTTTTGTTTCATAATACTAGATCTAAAATAGCATGATCGTTAGTCGGCTCCTCAACTTACCGCTCCAGAATACCATCCCTAGCACACTCCAGAAACTTTTCCTCCACGCCAGGAGTGCTCATTAGATTTACCCAGACCATGTGCAGATTGAAGTCATCCATGGTTACTGTACTACCCATGCTACTCTAATCTCTTGATTCATACCATGCCCCACAATGTTTCTGCCCCTTGCAGGTTTTTTGTAAACTCCACTCAAACAGATTCCTCATTTCGTTCCAATCTGAGACCCTCCCTTACTAATGTACTTATTAATCTCGTATTAATGGTACACCACCTCCTTTTCTTTTTTGCTCATCCTTCCTAAATGTCCTTGAATATTCATTTCCAAATCTTTGTCACCCGGTCTCCATGTTTCCACAATGGCAATCAGATCATGCCCACTTAGTTCTATTGATGCCCTCAAATCTGTGTACATTCAGGTAGCGAGACCTTAACTTTGCACTTTTCTTTCCCCCACAAACAATCTTCCATCAGTTGAAATAATGCTGAGGACAAAGGAAGATGGTGTACTTATTGGAGGCCAATCATCTCAATCCCAGCACATTGTTGCAAGAATTCCTCATAACGGGGAAAGCCTAACCATCTTTAACTGCTGCATCAAGGATCTTCCATCCATCGTTATGTCATAAGTGGAAGTGTTCACTGATGATTATAGAGTGTTCTATGTCACTCACAGCTCCTCAGATAATGAATGAGTCTATGTCCACAACTAGCAAGACCAGAACGACATTCAAGTTCAAGCTGATGCGTGGCAAGTAATATTCATTCCACACATGTGGCTGGCAACAACCATCTCCAACAAGAGGAAGTCAAGTTACCTCTTGTTGACATTCAATAGTACTTTAACCAAATATCTTATTAGAAACATTCTGGGAATTACCATTGATCAGAAACTTAACTGAACCAACCATATATACCAGAACAAGTAAGAGGCTGATGTTCAATGGTCTTATCTCTTGACCACCATCCACAAGGTACAAATCATGAGTGTGATGGAATACTATCCACTTGGCTGGACGAGTAAAACCCTAGCAACACTTAAAAAGCTCAACATCAGCCAGGACAAAACAACCTTCTTAGTTAGTGCCCATACACCACCATTTGGCCCATTGTGTCTGTACTAGCTCTCCAAACAAACATCATGACTTAGAGCCATTCCCCTGCCTTTTTCTTGTACCCCTGCACATTGTTTCTATTCAAGTCATCAGGGTTTGCATGTCGATGGGTTCGGGTTTCATTTCAAACAGTGGGCGGGATTTTCCAGCCATGCTTGCCCCAAGACCGGAAAATCCTGCCCAAGGTCAACGGACCTTTTCATGGTCTGTGTCCATCCCGCTACAATTCCCATGGCGGAGTTATGGTAAAATTCTGTTTAGGATTACAAAGTTTATGGTGTGAAGATAAACAACTGTTAGAGAAAGACGATGCCGTTGCTTAGCAACCAAAGTCCACCTTTAGATTAGAAAGAATTGAGTTTAGCTTTAAACTGGACCCAGCAGCAGTTGGAACCAGGCAGCTGGAGAGGGCACAGCTCCCAAAGACATTGCCAGAAGAAGAGGGGCAGGACAATGGAGTAAGAGCAAGTCCTGGAAGCTAAAGAACAGAGAGTTCTAAAAATCAGGGAATGAAAGGAGCAGTTTCAAGACGACTAAATCAAAGGGACAAAGGAACTGGAAGTTAAACAAGGTACTGTTCATTGAAATTAAAGAAAAGAACAGAGTGAGGCTCCCAGTTAAAGACAGAGCTGAAAGGTGAAGACCTGGTGAAGCTGGCTAGCAAGAAGTCAGGTATCTAAAGTAATCCTATGGTTGGTGATACTTTAATACAGCCTGTGAACCACTGGTTTTCTGTTGGTATGACAAGGTACCCGAAAGATTGTGTGGAATCTTGAATGCATGTGGCAATTCAAGGCACAGCAATACTGAAAGCAGAGATTGAAGTCCTGAAGTAGATCAATGCTGAATGCACCTGAAAGAAAACATTGTTTGGGAGAAGGTTCCAAGGTGTGTCGTTCTGAGAGTGGTGTCTGGAAACACCCATGTGGAAGCCAGAGTTCCAGTGAGACCAGTTGGCCTGTTGGTTTACAGAGACTGTGTCCTTACCAAAACTAATATATTCTAAGGTATATTCTGTAACTCGTGTTATCCTCAAAAATCTGTGTACATTTTGGTAGGACTAATTTAAATGTGGATTACAGGGTCAAAGGTAGGGTTCTGAAGACTGTGGAGCAACAGAGAGATCTTGGGGTTCATATCCACAGATCTCTAAAGGTTGCCACTCAAGTGGATAGAGCTGTGAAGAAGGCCTATAGTGTGTTAGCTTTTATTAACAGGGGGTTGGAGTTTAAGAGCCGTGGGGTTATGCTGCAACTGTACAGGACCTTGGTGAGACCACATTTGGAATATTGTGTGCAGTTCTGGTCACCTCACTATAAGAAGGATGTGGAAGCGCTGGAAAGAGTGCAGAGGAGATTTACCAGGATGCTGCCTGGTTTGGAGGGTAGGTCTTATGAGGAAAGGTTGAGGGAGCTAGGGCTGTTCTCTCTGGAGCGGAGGAGGCTGAGGGGAGACTTAATAGAGGTTTATAAAATGATGAAGGGGATAGATAGAGTGAACGTTCAAAGACTATTTCCTCGGGTGGATGGAGCTATTACAAGGGGGCATAACTATAGGGTTCATGGTGGGAGATACAGGAAGGATATCAGAGGTAGGTTCTTTACGCAGAGAGTGGTTGGGGTGTGGAATGGACTGCCTGCAGTGATAGTGGAGTCAGACACTTTAGGAACATTTAAGCGGTTATTGGATAGGCACATGGAGCACACCAGGATGATAGGGAGTGGGATAGGTTGATCTTGGTTTCAGATAAAGCTCGGCACAACATCGTGGGCCGAAGGGCCTGTTCTGTGCTGTACTGTTCTATGTTCTATGTTCTACATTTGTAAAGATGTAGGTGGGGCGAAGGAGTATTCTATGATAGTCAATCTTTTCATTTTCAATCAAAGTTTTAGTTTTTTGTTATAAGCGAATTGGCAGTGCTATGGCTGTTCATTCCCATTTCCTAAAAAGGAAAAAGTTATGTCCACTGAGCCAAGGTCCCATTCTGGGACCTTCCTGTCCAGCAGTATCAGCTGGGATCATAATGCCCTCTTAAATGCCTCGATTGAACTTGCCTCCACCACACTTTCAGGCAGTGCATTACAGACCTGAACCTTGTGTGAAAGTTTTTTTCTCATCTCACAATTCCATCAACAATGCATCCATCGCATCCTCCAGATTCAATGGGAGGACCCTTACCTCTACCACCTAGTAAGCTAGATAAAAATAGTTAAAATCCATAACAAGCATCCTGAAAAACGTGAGGCGATACTTTTTGGAAGGAGTAATGTGACAAGGAAGCATTACACTAGGAAGTTCTGTGGAACAAAGGGACCTTAGCGTGTTTGTCCACAGACCTCTGAATACGGAAGGGCATGTTAGTAGGGCAGTGAAAAAGGCATATGGGACACTTCATAGAACAGAATCCCTCTAGTGCAGAAGGAGGCCATTTGGCCCATCAAGTCTGCACTGATCACAATCCCACCCAGGCCCTAACCCTGTAGCCCTCTGTATTTACCCTTGCTGGTCCCACTCACATTAAGGGGCGATTTAGCATGGCCAATCAACCTAACCCACACATCTTTGGACTGTGGGAGGAAACCAGAGCCCCTGGAGGAAACTCACACAGACATAGGGAAAACATGCAAACTCCACCCAGATAGTGACCCCTAGCTGGATTTGAACTCTGGCACTGTCAGGCAGCAGTGCTAGTCACTGTGCCACCTCAACTTGCATTTATCAATCATGGCATAAATTTCAAAAGCAGGGAAGTCATGTTGGAGTTGTATAGAACTTTTGTGAGGCCACAGCTAGAGTACTAAGTGCAGTTCTGGTCGCCACATTATAGGAAGGATGTGATTGCACTGGTGGGGCTGAAGAGGAGATTCACCAGGATGCTGCCTGGGATGGAACATTTAAATTATGAAGAGAGGCTGGATAGGCTTCGGTTGTTTTCGTTGGAGCAGAGAAGACTCGGAGTCAACCTGATCAAAATGTACAAGATTATGAGGGGCATGGAAAGAATGGATTGGGAGCAGCTGTTCCCCTTAGTTAAAGGATCAGTCACAAGATGATACAGGTCCAAGCTAAGGGGCAGGAGGTTCAGGGGGATTGGAGGAAAAATCTTTGTATGCAGGTGGTGGTAACGGTCTGGAATACACTGCCTGGGAGGGTGGCAGAGGCAGGATGCCTCACATACTTTAAAAAGCACCTGGGCATGTCATAACATTCAAGGCTATGGGCCAAGTCCTGGTAAATGGGATTAGGTGGGAGTTCAGGTGTTTTTCGCATGCTAGTGCAGACTCGATGGGCCAAAAGACCTCTTCTGCACTGTATGAATCTATAATACTATGATTCTATGAGAGTACTTTCACCAGAAAGAGGGTTCATGAAGGCAGCTCACCATTATCTTTTCACTAACAAATTAGGGATGGGCAATAATAGCTGGTTTTGCCAGTACGCAGACATCCCATTAACAAATATTTTTTAAAAGTCTATACTGAAATTAATTCAATTACATTCAATACTGGCTATTTCCAATACAGTAACATTGGCAGAATAAACAAACAGCCAGCTTGCCTATTTTTTTCTATCAAATTCTTCCTACCTTAAGTTGGAACGTTAAGTTATTGAACAAAGGATGTGAACAGGATAGCGATTAATTGAATTGCCCCAAGGTACCTGAAACATGCTGTAACAGTAATACAGGTCCATTGTGTAGAAGCTGCAAGCTTGAATTCAAATAAAAAAATCGATAGAAACTCCAGCCTTTATCCTCAGAGCACACAGAGCAGTAAGTTCTTATACACATGCTATTTTAAATTTCCAGAGGGAGATTCAGAGAGCTAGTAAAATGATTATTGTCAACAAGGTTTACAGAAATAAACCTCGCCCACTGTACTTTATGGTTTTATTTAGATCATCCACAACAATGTTGCCCATATCTTAACTCACACCATCCCATTCACCCATCACCTGTGGTCAGCAGTTTATCTTTGCTTCTAGACCACCAACACATTACTCATCCTCACTTACCAATCACTACATAGCCTCACCCCTTCCTATTCCTGTAACTTCCTCCAGCCCTGCAATCCTACAAGAACCTGGCATTGCCCTTCGTGCATCCCCTCTTTCCTTCACTGCATGCCTTCAGTCGTCAAGGCCCTAAGCTCTGGAGGTCCTCCTCACACTACATTTCTCTGTTCCTTTAGCTCTTTAACCAAGAATTTGATCACTGTTTCTAATGTCTTCTTCTTTAGCCCTGTGTCGATTTGTGTCTGATTATGTTTCTGTGAAATGCCATGGGGTGTTTTATTATGTTGAAAGTGCTATATAAATGCAAGTCATTGTTATTGAATATATTGGTCTGGAGTTTGCAGAGCTAATTAATGATAGAAAAACTGTCAGCATTGACCATCATTGTCCATTAAAAATGAGAACAACTTCAGGAGTTCAAACATGCGCAGAGTTATATAAAAAGTCCAGAAGTTGTTGTCAATGATTCTATGCATCTCTGGGGGTGTGCTATTATTTTAATTCTTGCAATGGATGTGAGCATCGCTAGCAAGGCCAGTATTTGCTGTTCATCCCCAACTGCCCTTAAGAATGTGGTGGTGAGCCACCTTCTTGAACTACTGCAGTCCATCTACTGTAGGTATACAGGTATACATACATTGCTGTTAGGAAGGGACCAAAGTTGGTTTGCAAGTGCAGCAGGTAATTAAGGCGGCAAATATAATTTTGTCCTTCATTGCTAGATAGATGGAGTTCAAAATAGAGAGGTTATGTCACAGCTATAAAAGGTACTGGTGAGGCCACAACTGGAGTACTGTGTTCAGTTTTGGTCTCCTTACTTGAGAAAGAAGATACTGCCACTGGAGGGGATGCAGAGGAGATGCACTCGGTTGATTCCGGAGTTGAGAGGGTTGGCTTATGAGGAGAGACTGAGGCTATACTCATTGGAATTCAGAAGAATGAGGGGAGATCTTATAGAAACATATAAGATTATGAAGGGAATAGATAAGTTAGAAGCAGGGAAGTTGCTTCCACTGGTGGGTGAAACTAGAACTACAGGGCATAGCCTCAAAATAAGGGGGAGCAGATTTAGGACTGAACTGAGGAGGCACTTCTTCACACAAAGGGTTGTGAATCTGTGAATTCCCTGCCCAGTGAAGCAGTTGAGGCTTTTAAGGCAAGGATAGATACATTTTTGAACAGTAAAGGAATTAAGGGTTATGGTGAGCAGGCAGATAAGTGGAGCTGAATCCACAAAAAAAAAAATCAGCCATGATCTTATTGAATGGCTGCTCTTTATGTTCTTATGTTCAGTTCCTTCATCTAGATCACTGAAATTTAAAGTGAAAAGTTGTAGTTCCAACATTGACCCCAGCGGAACTCCACTAGTCACCGGCTGCCATCCTGAAAAGGACCCTTTTATCCCCACTTTCTGCCATCTGCCAGTCAGTCAATCTTCTATCCATGCCAGTACCTTGCCTCTAACACCATGGGCTCTTATCTTACTCAGCAGCCTCCTGTGCGGCACCTTGTCAAAGGCCTTCTGGAAATCCAAGTGGATAACATCCATTGGCTCACTTTGTCTAACCTGCTCATTACCTCCTCAAAGAATTCTAACAGATTGTCAAGCATGACCTCCCCTTGGTGAAACCATGCTGACTTTGCACTATTTTACCATGCACTTCCAAGTATTCCAAAATCTCATCCTTAACAATGGACTCAAAATTCTTACCACCAACAGAGGACAGGCTAACCGGCCTGTAATTTCCTGTCTTTTGCCTCCCTTCCTTCTTAAACAGGAATGTTAATTAGCAATTGTCCCTCCCTGACTCCAGTGATTCCAGAAAGATCACCAATAATGCCTCCATCATCTCTTCAGCTATCTCCTTCAGAACTCTGGGGTATAGTCCATCCGGTCCAGGTGATTTATCCACCTTCAAACCTCTTAGCTTCCCTAGCACCTTCTCCTTAGTACTAGCCATCATACGGACTTCTGCCCCCAACTCTCTTGAAATTTTGCTAGGTTATTGGTGTCTTCCACCATGAAGACTGATATCAAATGGTTAAGATGCAACATAGCCCTGATTCTAATGTCTGTATCTTGCATGAAAGATTTTCTTTAGAAAACATTAGGTAAAAATATGCGATCCTGGCATATGCTAAAATTGCAAAATTCAATTTGTGGAAGGCCCTTAGCTTCACCGCATTTGATGCTGTCGTTTTCATGCTTTGTTAAGAGGCTGCTGATATGGCACTCCAGTCAAATGATTCAGTGTTGCAACTAAATTTTGCAATTTACCTACAGCCATCCTGATCATAGAATCATAGAAACCCCACAGTGCAGAAGGAGGCCATTCGGCCCATCGAGTCTGCACCGACCACAATCCCACCCAGGCCCTACCCCCACATATTTTACCCGCTAATCCCTCTAACCTACGCATCCCAGGACTCTAAGGGGCAATTTTTTTTAACCTGGCCAATCAACCTAACCCGCACATCTTTGGACTGTGGGAGGAAACCGGAGCACCCGGAGGAAACCCACGCAGACACGAGGAGAATGTGCAAACTCCACACAGACAGTGACCCGAGCCGGGAATCGAACCCGGGACCCTGGAGCTGTGAAGCAGCAGTGCTAACCACTGTGCTACCGTGCCGCCTGATATTCCACTACTGAACAGAATGTGCAAAATCAATTATGTATTTTTACAAATGTATCATTCCTCCAAAGACTTTATTAGAATATAAGAAAAAAACTGATGACAATTAAAGGCGATTCAGCCCTTTGAAGCTGGTCTTCCTGGTACTCTGACTTTCCCAATCCAGTAAAAGTTTCAATATTCCTTAAGCCTTTCAATTTACCGATATCTAATAAATTCGAAACATTTCATGCCTTTTAGGGTAAATTTTTGCAATAATGCCTCTCTGATGTGGAGCTTTTCTAATTAATAGTACACATAAGGCAGAGCAGGCTCAAAGGGCCAAATGGTCTCCTCCTGCTCCTATCTTCTATGTTTCTAAGACATTTAGACAAGGAAATCTGTAGACACTACAGGATTTTCCTTCAATCAAAATAATAAGAAATATGGTTGTTTATATAGCACCATTATTGACCTCAGAATGACCTAAATTATTTAATAATCAATGAAGTATTTTGGAAGTGTAATCATTATTGTAGGAAATGCAGCAGCCAATTTTCACATATCAAGCTCCCTCAAACTAAATTTTGATGATGACTAGATAGTCTGTTTTAATGATATAAAAGCAAACTATTGCAGATGCAAATTTGAAGTAAAAATGCTTGAAATACACAGCAGGTCAGGAAGCATCCATGAGGAGAGAGACAGAGTTAACATTTCAGATCAATAACCTTGGGTCAGAACTGGAAATAATATTAGAGGTGCAACAGGTTTAAATCAACTACAAAGGTAGGGAAAGGAAAAGGGATAAAGAACAAAGAGGAAAGCTTGTGATAAGATGGAATACAGGAGGCATATAACAAAAGGTATGATGGTGCAAGGCCAAAAAGGTGGTAATAGGACAAATGAAGAAACAGGAAGAGTGGGACCAGAGATGCAACAAATGACCAAAGCAGAATCGTCACCAACAGCTGCTGTCCAAAGAGAAAAAAAGAATGGGAGCAGAGGTTATAATCTGGACTTGTTGAACTCAACATCAAGTCCAGTAGGTTATAAGAACATAAGAAATAGGAGCAGAAGTAGGCCATCTAGCCCCTCGAGCCTGCCCCGCCATTCAATAAGATCATGGCTGATCTGATAGTGGTTTAGTTCCACTTACACGCCCGCTCCCCATAACCCTTAATTCCCTTATTGATCAGAAATCTATCTACCTGTGACTTAAACATATTTAATGAGGTAGCCTCCACTGCTTCAATGGGCAGAGAATTCCAGAGATTCACTACCCTCAGAGAAGAAGTTCCTCCTCAACTCTGTTCTAAACTGACTCCCCCTTATTTTGAGGCTGTGTCCTCTAGTTCTTGTTTCCTTTCTAAGTGGAAAGAATCTCTCTGCCTCTACCCTGTTTAGCCCCTTCATTATCTTATATGTCTCTATAAGATCTCCCCTCAGCCTTCTAAACTCCAACGAGTACAGGCCCAATCTACTCAATCTTTCCTCATAAGCTAACCCCCTCATCTCCGGTATCAACCTGGTGAACCTTCTCTGTACTCGCTCCAAAGCCAATACATCCTTCCGCAAATAAGGGGACCAAAATTGCACACAGTACTCCAGTTGCGGCCTCACCAGTACCTTGTACAATTGCAGCAAGACCTCCTTGCTTTTATACTCCATCCCCTTCGCAATGAAGGCCAACATTCCATTTGCTTTCTTGATTACCTGCTGCACCTGCAAACTGAGTTTTTGCGATTCATGCACAAGGAACCCCAGGTCCCTCTGCACAGTAACATGTTGTAATTTTTCACCATTTAAATAATAGTCCATTTTACTATTATTCCTTCCAAAGTGGATAACCTCACACTTGTCAACGTTATACTCCATCTGCCAGATCCTCGCCCACTCACTTAGCCTATCCAAATCTCTCTGCAGACTTTCCACATCCTCCACGCAATTTGCGGTCCCACTCATCTTTGTGTCATCCGCAAACTTTGTTACCCTACACTCAGTCCCCTCCTCCAGATCGTCTATGTATATGGTAAACAGTTGAGGCCCCAGCACCGATCCCTGCGGCACGCCACTAGTCACCAACTTCCAACCAGAAAAGCACCCATTTATTCCAACTCTCTGCTTCCTATTAGATAGCCAATCCTCAATCCACATAAAAACACTTTACCCCCAACTCCGTGTACCTTAATCTTCTGCAGCAACCTTTTGTGAGGCACCTTATCGAACGCCTTCTGGAAATCTAAAAACACCACATCCACCGGTTCCCCTCTGTCAACTGCACTCATTACATCTTCATAAAAATCCAGTAAATTCGTCAAACACGACTTTCCCTTCATGAATCCATGCTGCGTCTGCTTGTTTGAACCATTCTTTTCCAGGTGTCCTGCTATTTCTTCTTTAATGATGGATTCCAGCAATTTCCCAACTACGGACGTTAAGCTAAGTGGTCTGCAGTTACCCGCCTTTTGTCTACCTCCTTTTTTAAACAGTGGCGTCACATTAGGTGTTTTCCAATCAGCCGGTACTTCCCCAGAGTCCAGCGAATTTTGATAAATTACAATCAACACATCTGCTATTACTTCTGCCATTTATTTCAGTACCTTGGGATGCATTCCATCCGGGCCCAGGGACTTGTCTACCTTTAGTCCCATTAGCCTACCAAGCACTACCTCTTTAGTAATAGTAATCGTTTTAAGGACCTCACCCCCTACAGTCCCACGACCATCAATTTTCGGTAAGCTATTTGTGTCCTCCACCGTGAAGACCAACACAAAAACTTGTTTAAGGCCTCGGCCATTTCCTCATTGCCATTAGGCAATTATAAATACATTATAAATTGCCTAATTGAAAAAATAAGTTTTTGTTCCTCTCCTGCACTTTCAATGAAACTCAAGAAGACAGAGGTCAGAATGGAAGTGGGGTGAAGAATTAAAACAACACACCATTTTGCTTGCAGACTGAATGAAGGTGTTTTGAAATCATACCTTGTGTTTGATCATCCTAACATAGAGCAGACCACATTGTGAGCACAGGTAAATTGCCATTTCACCTCAAGGACTGGTGGGAGGGTAGGAGGCAAAGGGGCGGGTGTTAAATCTCCTGCATTTGGAGGAGAGAGAGTGTTTTGTTGGAGATGATTGAGGTATGGAGGTAATAGCCCCTTTAGAATATCATAGGAGAGAAAAGGGGGAAATGTATTTGTTGGGAGCATGACATTAGCAATGGTGTAAATAGGGGTTCATACATTACCACCTATTCACACGCTCACACAACATACAAGTAAAATATTGATGTGTATACTTAAAGCTCATAAAGCCCATATAACTACCTGACTATGTCAAAGCTATTCTTGAATGGTTAGCTTTTATAGGGCTGTGTCCTACATTTTTTGAAGTTCTGGATCAGCTTTGCAAGTTTCCCAGGTTGACATAAATGTGGGTGGTTCTTGGGTGAAATCACAACTTCCCAAATGGCTACCTAAACTAAATCAGAAGCTGTTTGTCTAAACCTCTGGCAAATGTAGGGGCTATTTTCTCCCAAATACAAATGAACTGAGCAACAAAGCCACGTGAATTAAGTATTCAAAGTCAGGTCATATTCCAAAGACTGGATGAGATAAAAGTCTCAATTTAGTGTCTGACGGTTGCAGATCAACCACCTATTACAGAAACATCCAGATTTCCTTTCTATGAATGCAAAGGGGACTTAGGAAACCCCTATCCTTAACTTGTAATCTGGTTGTAAACTGTTACAATGCTTGAATCTGGTTTCTTTTCCAAAATATTATCTTGTCTAAAAGTCACAGAATTAAGAAACTTGTTATTGAGACAGAGATACATGATTGACTTCTATCTCCCAAGTTTTAGGTCTTTCGCTTAGTTAAGGCCCAGGTCCGTCTAAACAAGTATTGAAAATTACAGAGAGAGAATTATCTGCATTCTGTTGTAGAACCGTATCCATATGAACATTGAACAATATTTTTAAACCATTAAATGATCATTGACCAAGCAAATGAAATCTAATTCCTAAGTTGACCACATTAAGTGGGTTTCATTGTAAGTAGGGATAGTTAACTACATTACTCCACATGGAACAGAGAAATAATGAGAACAATTTTTAAAATGGGGGCTTTAACACACAGCTCGGTTTCAGAGCTCTAAATTGTGCTAAATTTCCTTTGTTTTGGAAAAAGCAGCTTATCTTATTCCTTTCCCTGTCAAACACACATGCAGTCATGATAGCAGTTCTGCAGAAAGCCACTGCAAAATAGTCACGGCTTGCGATGGGAACTTTGCTTTTGATGACAAGCCATCCCTCCACTCCTTCCATAGGACTGCCAATGATGCCTAAAATGACAACCTCTTACATGAGTCAACATCTTACAACTCCTTGACAATATCAACTTCACACAATCATACATGGGACGGCACGGTGGCACAGTGGTTAGCACTGCTGCCTCACAGCTCCAGGGACCCAGGTTCAATTCCCAATTTGGGTCACTGTGTGGAGTTTGCATGTTCTCCCCGTGTCTACGTGGGTTTCCTCCGGGTGCTCCGGTTTCCTCCCACTGTCCGAAAGACGTGCTGGTTAGGTGCATTGGCCATGCTAAATTCTCCCTCAGTGTACCCGAACAGGCTCCGGGAGTGTGGCGATTAGGGGATTTTCACAATAACTTCATTGCAGTGTTAATGTAAGCCTACTTGTGACACAAATAAATAAACGTAAAACTTAAACGTTGAAGTTAAAAAGTCAAGTATGAATGCCAGTTCAAATTAATTTTTTTAAGGTACTATCAAAGCTACAAATTTCAATCACAAAGAGAAAAAGTAAACAATAATCTTCTGATTTTAAACATCCACATTAGAATTCACAAAATATTAGTACTTGCCTTCATAAGTTTCCAATATGTGCACTGTATCACCAATCTGCAGAGGAAGTTCCACTTCCTCCCTGGAGTCATAATTGTATATTGCTGAAGACAAAAAAAAAAATGCAAGGAGAATATTTAAATTTAGTTCATTAATATTACACAAATTTCTATCAAGGCTAAATTTTTCAGTAAATTTTCTCTTCAAATATGAGCAGTCCACGATGTAAACCCATCTTTAAACAATTGACAGCACTTGCACACCAAAGCAAGAATATTTCTAATGACGTTACACTTTTGGAGTGCTGAGGGGCGTGGTGATGAAGGAAGCAAGGATGTGTGGGTTAGGTTGATTGGCCACGGTAAATTCCCCCTCGTGTCAGGGGACTAGCAGGATAAATAAGTGGGGCTTCGGGGCCTGGGTCAGATTGTGATCGGAACAGACTCGATGGGCCAAATGACTTCCTTCCGCACTGGAGGGATTCTGTTATTCCATGAACAACCAGCATGTGCCCCAATTGGACTCAATTTTATCCTACTGCTTCTGGTGTCTCATTCTTTGAACTATTTTTTTTCTCTTTACCATTTTATATCTTTGACTGGAAGATATATCAGAGATTTAAAAGAGGACAGTTCATAATTACACTCTTCAGAAGGGAGCCATAAGTCAAGAATCATAACAGACAATAGAAGTCATGATAGACCAAAGTAATTTGGTGATGCAAGTTACATTCTCTACTTATTTTTAATGGGAAAATATTACAGTATCTGTTTAGCTTGAGAGGCAGCATGTTTAGCATCAAATCAGAAGTTGTCATTACATAACCTATTCCAGGAAGCAACAATGCTTTAGACTGATACTCCCATGCAATACCATGGACTGTACCTTGCTCAGAGTGGCAATCAGCTTTGGATTGCCTTTCCATGCCTAATTACCTATGTGCCCGCCTTGCCCAACCTTCTGAATCAGGCTGGATGAGATCGAGGCCTAAAGTCCAGCAGAATCGATTTGAAGAAGGGCATACTCCCTTTTTACTGCACTAACTGCCTTACATCAGATAAGTTAAAAGCTCTATTGAATTTGCCAAGCTACAGAGAAGTAAGTGTGCAGGGCAAGTGGATAGGATTTAGGGAATATGGGGATAAATCATTGCTCAGCGAGTGAGAGGTTGAATCTCGGGGGCGAGTGGAATAGAGTTCGGGAGGGAGGGGGGAAAAAAGCATTGGGACGAATGGGGAGATCGTACCTCGGAGGAGGGGAGGATCAAAAGTCTCACCTCAGGGGGGGTCAAAACTCAGAGGACAGAGTTAGACCTCCAGTCTCAAGTGGTTCAGAGGGAGGTCAAGTCAAGTGGGATTCTCATGCCAGTGGGGGGAACCCTAAGTAGATGTCAGGGAATACTTTGATGGAGGGTGGTTCGTCGGTGGATTGGGGGCCAGGGGTGTCAGGGGAGACCGTTGGGCAGGGGTCTTTACAATTGTTACTCAGATGTTATAAAAAGTTTTAATTCTTATAACTTTTTCGAAGTAACTATTTGTGTAACACATCCAGAACAATCCAAAGCTTGATATTTAAAATTGCACTTTCAGATGGTTCCTAGTGCAGGGCAATTGCCCAGAGGAACCTTGCATTTCTGGGCAACTGCTGTACAAACTCGTACCTGTATAGTTCCAGGGAGGATTCCTCAACGCACCTTTGGAGTAGCCCCCAAATCTGAGTTTGGAAGGTATGGCCCTATTATGTGCCAGAGATGCTGACCTTCAGTAAAATAGTAAATCAAGTAGTAATTAAAAAGTTTCCACTATCTGCAGGTAGTTCCCTGGGTCCTAGCCAACATTTCTCCCTCAACCACCAAAAAAAACCAAATTTTCTGTCATTCATTACATTGTTATTTTTGACAAGTTGGTATGTGCATATTCTAGAGAAATGCACTGCAAACCCTTCAACACCATAGTACTGAAAAATGTATAACTATTGCACTTTTGAGACTTCAATCTTAGAATACATAGTTTTCTTTATTTCCTACCAACAACAGATTTTTCTCTCAATAAATGTTCAACACCAACTAACAGAAATAATATGTATTCTTTAATTCATTGTGCAAAACTAAAACGCTGAACTGTAATAGGAAATCAAACTGCAAAGCTTGATGACATTGCAACTGAAATTATTTGCTCCCACTACCATTATAAATCTACTGCATCCAACTGCATTCCAGCAACAATGCCATATTCTCATCTTTGAAGCAACCAACTGGCCTGTTTTCCATTAAGTTGTTTTCAAATAGAATCATGAAAATACATGAAACTAGCAATATTTGAAGAAAAACCAGCCAGAGGAATTGAATAAATCATTTTCCTCAAAGGAGATTTTCATGAGACATGCTAAAGGAAAAAAAATCAGTCGTACTTTGTATAGAGTTTTTAAAAAGGATCCTTGATTTGTGACCTAGGTTGAAACTGAAATGAAGTATTAAAATCAATTTTTACAAGTTAAGTTATACCATAGATGAATGTTTGGAAGTTAACAAGACACCTCAACAAATTTGCACAATCACCTCAGTTCATGCTCAAGTTCATGTCACCATTCTTCAAGGAACCATCTGTCAGCATAAAAATAAAACTTGCATACAAAACTGAAATACGTAATATAACCTCAGATTCTAATACAAACTTATCCGCACACTTCGCATACAAGCAGAATGCATCATAATAGACGTATTACCTCCACAACTGAAGGTGGGCAGAGATCATGCTTCTGACCTGATATCTTCAATTAATATATATCAAAAACTGCTGGATGAATTTCAATGAAACCTGGTACACAGATAAGGTATGGACCAAGGAGGATGTGGATCCTGAATCTTTTGTGTTAAACAGATCCATTCACATGGAGAGATGGTGCATATAGACTTATCTTTCAAATGTTGCTGATAGTTTTAGAATGTTGTGGATTGTCACAGCTGTCAAAATGTGAGCTGCTTTCAGAGCTGGTTGTTGGATGTGGATTGGCCTGAAGTCGCCTCCATGAGATGGAAGCTTTTAATAAAAAATATTCAATTTTTCAGTTTTAAGAATGTAAAAAAAAATGAAGAGGCACAAAGTAAGCACATAGCTCCACCACGCTGTGCATCATTCCAATTATGCAGCTCTTTCAAGACTTTTTCCTGCCTAGTTGATGCTCTATAATTAAAAGGGTGAAAAAAGAAATATTTTACAAGAGCTTTCATCACCGAGGAGGCTTTAGCCATTCCACAGCCAACAACTTGATCTGAAAACTCTGCTCACATCTTGACAGTGGTGACAAATTCCACTACAACAGCTGAGGTAATCCACAACATTCTAAAATAATCAACATTATAAAAATATTCACCATATCACTCTGTTAATTGATGATTCAACAATATTTCCAGGATCCAGATCCGCACCTTCACGAAAAATGAATCAGTTCTTCCTTGGGCCATATTGTGTGCGCCAAAATTTGTTGAAATCTATCCATTAGCTTTTGCGATATATTGCTCACAAACAGAAAGTGACTACCAGATTAACAGAGACAGAAACATTACTTTTCACACGTTCAGTGGTGGAGGTAATAATAAGGAACAGAAACAGGAGAAGACCGTGCTCCATCATTCCGTATCATCACTGCTAATCTTGGGCTTTAACTCTACTTTGCTACCCATTTCCCATATCCCTTTATTCTCTGAGGCACCAAAAATTTGTCTATGTTAGTCTTGGGTAGTCAGTCAAAACGCATCAACCTTCATGGGGTAGAAATTCCAAAGGTTCATAATCTCGTGAGTGAAGAAATTTATCTTCATCTCAATCTTAAATGATCAGCCTCTCATCCTGAAACTGCTTCCCTTTGTTTTATATTCCCCATCCACCTTAAACATTTATTCCTACCACGGGCAGACGTGTACACCATCTACATGATGCACTGCAGCAACTCACAAAGACTCCTTTGACAGTGCCTTCCAAACCCACCATCTCGACCAATTAGGTTGATTGGCCATGCTAAATTGCCCCTTAGTGTCAGGGGGTTAGTAGGATAAATAAGTAGGGTTATGGGGATAGGGCCGGGGTGGGATTGCGGTCGGTGAAGGCTCGATGGGCCGAATGGCCTCCTTCTGCACTGTAGGGATTCTATGATAGAAGGACAAATTCAAGAAGGTGACTCATTACCACGTCAGGGAAATTAGGGACAGGCAATAAATGTTGACCGAGTCAGCATCTCAAAGTATTTTTTAAAAATCCCCAAGCAGAGAAACGACGGGCCAGATTCTCCAACCTCGTCTGGAGTTGAGATTCTCCAGTCCCACTGCAGTGAGCTGAGACTTGACTGTGTGCCAAATTCTCTGTTTTCACTGGCAGCGTGGTGGGGTATGAATGGCAGGAGAATTCTGGCCAACATCTCATTATCTACTTTGTCAAGCCCTTTCATAATTTTGAATGCCTCAATGAGATCATCTCTCATTCTTCCAAACTCGAGAAAACATAAATCTAATTTACACAACCTCTCATCCAAGGACAACCCTCTACACCAGGACTGAATTTAATAAAAACAGAAAATACTGGAGAAGCTTACCAGCTCTGTCAGCAACTTTAACTTCGTTTCTCTCTTCACAGCTGCTGCTTTGGGTTTTCCCAGCATTTTCTGTTTTTATTTCAGATTTCCAACATCTGCAATATGTTGTTTTTATCCCAATCTAATGAACCTTTGCTGTACTGCCTCATATCAATACAAGTATATCCTTCCTTAAATATAGACACCAAAATTGCATTCAGTATTCTAGGTGTGGCCTCACCAAAGCACAGCACAATTGTAGAAGGGTTTATTTATTCTTGTACTCCAAACTCTTTGCAATAAAGGTTAACATGCTTGTGCTTTCCTAATTATTTCCTGAACTTTAATGCTCACTTTTTGTGTTCCTTGTACGAGTACACCCAAGTCTTTCTGAAAATCAAATTTTATAACATTCAGGACTTTTGCGAAGTATTTTGCTTTTCTATTCTTACAACTAAAGTGAATAAGTTCACACTCTCCCAAATTACCTTTGGGAGGAGGAGCAGAGGTGGGGACCTGCAGGAGATACTTCCAGTGTGGGGAGCACAACCTACATTACCAACCTTCAGGAGGAGCAGCAGAGAGGCAGACCTGCAGGAGATATTGGCAGATTAGGGCACAGAGAAAAACAGTCCAGGGAGCGCAGCCTACATCATTCGCATTTGGGAGGATGAGCGGGGAAGCGGACCTGCAGGAAATATTTGTACAGCGGAGGGAGGAAGTCCCAAGAGTCTAGGAATGCCTTAAGTTTGAAAACAGAGTGAACAGTGACATCACAGGAAAGCAACAGGTTGATTGGTTGAGAATGGTCTTGCCCTGCTGCAGCGGTAGAGGCTACAAGGGAGAGAGCTGATTCCTAAGTAGTGGGACAGTTGTTCAAAGCTACAGTAAGAAAAGGTATGAGTTCTAGTTTTTTTAAAAAGTAATTAATAATTACTTATGCCAAATAGAAAATTACTTAAATAATACAAGGATAAGTAGACCAAAGTTAAATTAGACAAGGAGACTAAGTTAATGTAATAGGAGTATTTTTTAAGACTAAGTAATTAGAAATATTAGCAAGTAAGATGAAATATGTTTAAGTTTCAGACATGGCAGGTGAGGTCAGCCGATTGGAATGTGTGATCTGTCATTTGTGGGAAACCGTTGACCACACTGACATTCTAGATGACCATATGTGCAGCAAGTGTTCCCAACTGCAGAAACTTGAGGTTCAGAGCTTGAGCGGTGGTTAGAGACACGGGGGCGCATTCATGAGGCTGAAAGTTACATGAATAGCACATTTAGAGAGGTAGTCAGACTGCAGCTCAAGGGATTTGAGAGAAGGATGAGCACCAGGCAGCACAAGGTAAGCAGGCAGGTCATACAGAAGTCCCCTGAGTCCCGCTCTCAAGATGTGGAGATGCCGGCGTTGGACTGGGGTAAGTACAGTAAGAAGTCTCACAACACCAGGTTAAAGTCCAACAGGTTTATTTGGCAGCACTTGCTTTCGGAGTCTCAAGCTCCTTCACCAGGTGAGTGAGGACTTGTGTTCACAAACAGGGCATATAAAGACACAAACTCAATTTCCAAGATAATGTACAGACAATGTGAGTGCCATTGTCTGTACATTTAAGACTTGATTACCTGTAAAGACTCGCATTCCAACCATCATCTTGTAAATTGAGCAAAGCAGACTGCAAGAGCTTCTTGTGAGAAAATCTGCAGCTGAACAGTGAGGACCAATCAGAAGGAATACAGGCCCAACATGTTCCGTTTAGGGTGAAAGGTAGGAGCAACAAGTCTAGAGAACCTTGGAAGTATAGGAACATTCAGAACTGATAAGAAAGAAACAAGTGGCTTTCCGTAGGACCCATTGGAGACCCGGGGGGGGGGGGGTGTGTGTGTGTGTGTGTGTGTGTGTGGGGTGGTATTGGCTTACAAGTGGACAAATCCCCAGGTTTAGATGAGTTGTGGGAGTCAAGGGAGGAAATTACAGGGGATCGGACCCAAATTTTTAATTCCTCTCTGGCCACAGGAGAGGTCATGATGTGGAGATGCCAGCGTTGGACTGGGGTAAACACAGCAAGAGTTTTAACAACACCAGGTTAAAGTCCAACAGGTTTATTTGGTAGTAAATGCCATTAGCTTTCGGAGCGCTGCTCCTTCATCAGATGGAGTGGATATCTGCTCACAAATAAGGCACACAGAGACACAAAATCAAGTTACAGAATACTGATCAGAATGCGAATCTTTACAGCTAATCAAGTCTTAAAGATACAGAAAATGTGGGTGGAGGGAGCATTAGGCACAGGTTAAAGAAATGTGTACTGTCTCCAGACAGGACAGCCAGTGAGATTCTGCAAGTCCAGGAGGCAAGCTGTGGGGGTTACCGCTAGTGTGACATGAACCCAAGATCCTGGTTTAGGCCGTCCTCATGTGTGCGGAACTTGGCTATCGGTTTCTGCTCAGCGACTCTGCGCTGTCATGTGTCGTGAAGGCCGCATTGGAGAACGCTTACCCAAAGATCAGAGGCCGAATGCCTGTGACCACTGAAGTGCTCCCCCACAGGAAGAGAACAGTCTTACATGGTGATTGTCGAGCGGTGTTCATTCATCCGTTGTCGTAGCGTCTGCATGGTTTCCCCAATGTACCATGCCTCGGGACATCCTTGCCTGCAGCGTATCAGGTAGACAACGTTGGCCGAGTTGCAAGAGTATGTACTGTGTACCTGGTAGATGGTGTTCTCACGTGAGATGATGGCATCTGTGTCGATGATCCGGCACATCTTGCAGAGGCTGCTGTGGCAGGATTGTGTGGTGTCGTGGTCACTGTTCTCCTGAAGGCTGGGTAGGTTGCTGCGGACAATGGTCTGTTTGAGGTTGTGCGGTTGTTTGAAGGCAAGAAGTGGGGGTGTAGGGATGGCCTTGGCAAGATGTTCATCTTCATCAATGACATGTTGAAGGCTCCGGAGGAGATGTCGTAGCTTCTCTGCTCCGGGGAAGTACTGGACGACGAAGGGTACTCTGTCCACCGTGTCCCGTGTTTGTCTTTGGAGGAGGTCGGTGCGGTTTTTCGCTGTGGCGCGTCGGAACTGTCGATTGATGAGTCAAGCGCCATATCCTGTTCTTATGAGGGCATCTTTCAGCATCTGAAGGTGTCTGTTGCGATCCTCCTCATCCGAGCAGATCCTGTGTATACGGAGGGCTTGTCCGTAGGGGATGGCTTCTTTAACGTGTTTAGGGTGGAAGCTGGAGAAGTGGAGCATCGTGAGGTTATCCGTGGGCTTGCGCTGCTGAGGTGACTGTCCTTAATGGAGATGCGTGTGTCCAAGAATGCAACCGATTCCGGAGAGTAGTCCATGGTGAGTCTGATGATGGGATGGAACTTGTTGATGTCATCATATAGTTGTTTCAGTGATTGTTCACCACGAATCCAAAGGAAGAAAATGTCATCGATGTATCTAGTGTATAGCATCGGTTGAAGGTCCTGTGCGGTGAAGAAGTCTTGTTCGAACCTGTGCATGAAGATGTTGGCATATTGAGGTGCGAATTTGGTTCCCATAGCTGTTCCGAGAGTCTGGATGAAGAACTGGTTGTTGAAGGTGAAGACATTGTGGTCCAGGATGAAGCGGATGAGTTGTAGAATTGCATCTGGAGATTGGCAGTTGCCGGCGTTGAGTACTGAGGCAGTTGCAGCAAAGCCATCGTTGTGGGGGATGCTGGTGTAGAGTGCCGAAACATCCATTGTGACGAGGAGTGCTCCTGGTTCAACTGCTCCATGTGTGTTGAGTTTCTGTAGGAAGTCCGTAGTGTTGCGACAAAAGCTGGGGGTTCTTTGTACAATGGGTTTCAGGATGCCCTCGACATAGCCGGAGAGGTTCTCGCACAGGGTCCCATTGCCCGATACGATGGGATGGCCAGGTGTGTTTGCCTTGTGTATCTTCGGGAGGCAGTAGAGATCTCCAACGCGGGGAGTACGTGGGATGAGAGCACGGAGAGTGCTCTGAAGGTCCGGATCAAAGGTCTTGATCAGAGTGTTGAGTTGATGGATGTGTTCTTTGGTGGGATCTGTGGGTAACTGTCTGTAGTGTTCCTTGTTGTTTAGTTGTCGGTACACTTCTTTGCAGTAATCCGTTCTGTTCAGTATGACGATGGCCCCCCCTTTGTCTGCAGGTTTGATGACAATGTTGCGGTTGGTCTTGAGAGCATGGATGGTGTTGCGTTGTGCTTGGATGATGTTCGGGGCTGTCTTGTGAGTGCGGCTGATGAATTTGGTGTTGACACACCTCCTGATGGCTTGGGCATACATGTCAAGACGAGGGCGGCGGCCTTCTGGAGGAGTCCAATTCGACTCTTTCCTCTTCGGTTGCACTGCGGATCTCTCTGTCGCCTGTTCCAGTTCATTGGCTGTCTCATTGTGTTCGCTGTTGGCCTCTTGGGGTTTGTGGAACAACTCCCGCAGCCTCATTCGCCTGATGAATTCCTCTGTGTCTGCTGCGAGACTGATGGGGTCTATTTTGGTGGTGGGGCAAAAATTGAGCCCTCGGCTGAGAGGTCCCAGAGAATTGGAGGACAGCTAATGTGGTTCCACTTTTCAAGAAGGGTGGTTGAGATCAACAGGGAATTACAGACCAGTGAGTCTCACATCAGTGGTAGGAAAAATAGTGGAGAAAAATCAATCTCCACCTGGAGAGGTGAGATTATAATCAAGAATGCAGCATTGTTTGTCAGACGGAGGTCATGCCCAACAAATTGAATTTTTCAAGATGGTAATCAGGTATGTAGATGAGAGTAGTACAGTTGATGTAGTTTATATGGTTTACAGCAAAGCCTTTGACAAGGTCAGACATGGGAAACTGACAAAGAAGGTAAAAACGCATGGGATCCAGGGTAACTTGGCATCCAAAACTGGTTGAGTAATTGGACAGAACGCCGTGATAGAAGGCTGTTTGTGTGACTGGAGGCTGGTGTCCAGTGGTGTGCCACAGGGATCAGCACTAGGTCCCTTTTTGTTCATGATATATATAAATAAATGTTATAAATTAGAATATGGGGGAAGTGGGATAAGTACGTTTGCGGATGACACAAAGACTGCCAATGTGGTTAATAATGAGGAAGGTGATCTTAGGTTGTGAAAAGAGATAGACGGCTTGGTTAAATGGGTAGATCAGAGGCACATAGAATTTAACCCTGAAAAGTGCAAGGTGATACACAGTGAAAAGGGTAGCAAGACAAGGTACAACTCAATGAATGGCAGGATACCAGAAAGCTCAGAGGAAGAGATGAATCTTGGGGTGCTTGTCCACAGTTACTTTAAACTTTTATTAGTGTCACAAGTTGGCTTCCATTATCAATTCTAATCAAAAACGCCAATTCAAATTAAGTGCCCAATCATGGTCCCCACCTGAGAGGGAAACCAGATCCAAGCTGACAAGACAACATTGTATCTCATCTTGGGCTCAATCAAATGAGATCCAAGCTGACAGAATGAGGCATTGCATCCCTTCCCTGGCTTGATCTTATGCTTCATCTTAGCCAAAAGGCTAAGATGGGCTTTGAAAAATTGCACCACGTAAAGCCTCGGTTTAACCTTATTGGCTACCCTGATCCTTTACTCTACAGAAGCTTAGGCAAACCACGATCGCAAGTATCAGTACAACTCAAGTGCAATGGGCTAGCCTCGTAACCTGCCTGATCATGGTTTCACTTCACACCTGCCAGGTAAATAATTGACTCAGGTGGGAGAATAAGATTCTGAGGGGTATGGACAGTGTGGATAGGGAGCAGCTATTCCACTTAGTTGAAGGATCAATAATGAGGGGGCATAATTTTAAAATGAGGAGCAGGAGTTTGAAGAGTTTCATAGAAGTTTCATAGAAACCCTACAATACAGAAAGAGGCCATTCGGCCCATCGAGTCTGCACCAACCACAATCCCACCCAGGCCCCACCCCCATATCCCTACACATTTTACCCGCCAATCCCTCTAACCTACACATCCCAGGACACTAAGGGGCAATTTTAGCATGGCCAATCAACCTAACCCGCACATCTTTGGACTGTGGGAGGAAACCGGAGCACCAGGAAGAAACCCACGCAGACACAAGGAGAATGTGCAAACTCCACACAGACAGTGACCCAGGCTGGGAATCGAACCCAGGTCCCTGGAGCTGTGAAGCAGCAGTGCTAACCACTGTGCTACCGTGCCGCCGTTGTGAGGAAAATATTTTTCACCCATCAGGTTGTGGGAGTCTGGAATGCCCTAAGAAGGAGAGTAATAGAGTGGGAAATCTCACAATCTTTAAAAGTACGTGGACGAGCATAACATTCAAGACTATGAGCCAAGTTCTGAAAAGTAGGATTCGTGTAGATTCAGTGTAGTTGTGTCAGTGTAGACTCGATGGGTCGAAGGGCCTCTTCCATATTGTATGACTCAATGGCACAATGACTATACTCCGTTTGCCATCTTGTTTCCCATTCATGCTGTCGATATTTCTTTGAAGCCTCTGTATTCTGCTTGTGGCTTGAATTCCTACCTAGCTTTGCATGGTCAGCAAATTAAGTCACCAATACAGAATGTATATAACTGAGGGTCCAATACCAGTGCTTGGGCTCCAACAGTAACAGCTGACTTGAAAATGCCCTATTTTTCCTACTCTGCGCTTCCTGCCTGTGAATCTCCTCTGCATCCTCTCCAGTGCAATCCTCTACCCATGCTAATAAACTCGATGAGCCTTTAGCTTATGTATTAAGTAGTTCTGAAAAATCATACCCACTGTTTCTGCAGGTATCTTTTTTAGAATCCGGGGATTGCTATTAATTACCTTACTTTCTTCACTCTTATTAGCCCCTAGATTCCCCTTTGTTTCTGATATTTAACTCATGTTTTCTACTGTGAAGACAAACACAAAATATTTGATCAATCTTCCTGCCATTTCTCATTCCCCAGAATAATTTTGCTTTTATCTGTTTTTCAGGGTCCAGCTTCAGCTACTCTCTTCCTTTTTATATACTGTCAAAATTCTGTTTGGGACTGTTACATTTAAAGAAGAAATCCAAACAGCCACCAATTCGCTGACAGAACAATGCCCCAAGATTTCACACTTTTCAGCAAAAAGTATCAAAAAGAATTAAACATAGCAATCATTATTAGTTTAACACTCTAGTTTGCAACCATATATATTATGAACACAATTTTACATTTTACTTCTCCCCAGAAAGCTGACAGCTTTCTATCACACAACTCTGCTAGGGCCACTGTAGATTTATTCCTCTCCATGCTAGAAGAAATCTTCTCGCTGCTTTTCCCTCACAAAACCCAAACTGAACTGCCGTGTTCTTTCTTTCAACAAACACACATAGATAAATTAAATAAAAGAACCTTCAGTTTCCAAGAATTTCTTGTTTAATGCCCCAAATTAATTGCATTTACAACTGTTAGCAGACCTATAAACTACTCCCACTAGTAGTTTCTGACCCTTGCTATTCTGGATCATCACCCATACTAAATCTACTTAGTGATTTTCACAGCCAAGATCCTCTCTCACCAATATCCTTATGTACGTCATCCTTGATCATCAGAGCTACCCCTCCTCCCATTTTTTTCAAGTGTTGCGTATCCTGGAAAATTTCACAACCTTGATCACTTTGTAATGGTGATTAGATCACAACCATTTATCTTTATCTGTATCACAAGCTCATCTATCTTATTGAGGATGCATTCAGATAAATTGATTTCAATTTTATTCTTTTACTGCTATTTACAAAGTAGACCTTGCATGCCAATGCAGTGTTTCCATTGAACTCAGTCACTTCCTGTCCCACTCAGTTTGTCTCTACCCACCTGTATCAATATACTTTTCTGTTGCCTTAAATTTTAATCTTTGGATTTCTAAACCCCCCTTCACCTGAACTCTCACCCCACCTCTTTGTTTAAAAGCACTTTTCCCCTCTGCATTTGCTGGTGCACTTGTATGCACGTACATTCTGTGCCTTACTGTCACAATCTAGTTACCATTACCTGCATTGTCACTCTACATTATTGCTTTGCCATTTCTTTTTAATTTTCCAAATCTCCCCTCATATGAACCCTCCCCCACTATCAAATTTAAATCCCACTCAATAGCTGGTTGCAAAACTCGCCAGGACACTGATCCCTTTGCACTTGAGATGAAGACCATCCTAATTGCTCCCTCTTTTCGCCAGTATGGGTGCCAAGTGCCCCATAAGTGGAAATCCACTTCATAGAATCCCTACAGTGCAGAAGGAGGCCACTCGATCGATTGAGCCTGCACTAACAACAATCCCACCAAGGTCCTATTCTCTTAACCCCATGCATTTACCCTGTTAGCCCCCCAAGTGACAATTTAGCATGGCCAATCAACCTAACCTGCACAACTTTGAAGTGTGGGAGGAAACCCATGCAGGCTCGGGAAGAATGTGTAAACTTCACACAGTCACCCGAGGCTGGAATTGAACTTGGGTCCCTGGCACTGTGAGGCAGCAGTGCTAACCACTATCCCACCGTGCCACCCCACACCAATCTTTAAGCCATACTTTCACTTTGATTTTATTTATCCTATGCCAATTTGCTCATAACTCAGGTAGCAATCCAGAGATTACCACTTTTCGGTTGTCGCTTTTTAATTTAGCCTTTAGCTGCGCATACTCCTTTAACAGAGCCCCTTTGTTAGTCCTGTATCGCTGGTACTCATGTGCACCACAACAAATGAATCCCTCCCTTCTCACTCCAAGTTCCTCATTTGTAGTTAGAGTAAGGACCAGGTCAGGAAAAGCCTCAGGGCAAAACTGGATAGTCCCACTAACATTGAGTTAACACAGCGTAGCAGAGTTATGTGCTCTACTGAGTGCCCTCTTCATTTGTTTTATTTTGTTTGTTTGGAAGACCTTCACAACTAAGTGAATTTGTTGCTTAGTCTTTTAGACTCCCTTATATCCAGAATATTCCTATCATTAATTAAAAAGTGATTTAGCAAAGGAAAATGTTTGTTAAAAAAAATGCAGGTATTGTTTGGACGAATAAATGTGGCCATGTGTTTCACAAGTAATAACTTCAAACAAAAGGAACCCTGCTGGTTTGATAAACACAGGCAGAAGCAATGGTGATGTGAAAAATATGTCTGATAAAATTAGCTACATTTCTGGATAAATGAGAAACCTATACAACAATTTGTACATGTAATCTTCTTGTTGTTTTCTGTCCCTGACTTTTGCGAGGACCACCGTCACCATTCAAGACCTTGGGAATTACCATTGGTCAGAAGCTGAACTGAGCTAAACACATCAACGTTGTGTCTCAAGAGAAGAGCAAAGGCTGAAATAAGTGGTTCAACTTCTGACCTTTCAAACAAAATTATTTTTAATCCACAAGATCCACATGTCTGCTTCAATCTTTTTTCTGCTGTCTGTAAAATTTATAAAAACAAGTGAAGAATCATCACTTTCACTTGCTAGTTTGCTGTCTGAGAATTCTTAATGCAATTAGCTGTTTTGTCTGCCTGATGACATCGCTGTTGTCGGATGCCTGGAGAACCTCTTGACATGGCATGAGAATCAAACTAATATTGGAAAATCTACACCAATAGTCAGTAAATCTTTGTGGATAGCTTTGACATCGGCACCACCAACCATGAAAAAAAGTCTTTAGTGCCAGCCGTGTAAAAAGTGTTAAAAACCTACTTGTCGATCTTTGATCACACAGTACAGTCCAACTCTTGGAGGCTCTGCATTTCATCCATGTTATCCATTTGCACTTACTTAAATTTCAAGCAGTGCTTATGTGCGCAACTCTACCACTTTAATACTGATTGAAGGAGCAATAAAAACAAATCACTGAACAGCTACCACTGCTAGTGAGCTGATTTATTGTTTGCTTCCGTGAACTGGAGAGTGAGCACAGCTGTTTCAACCCGAAATAAAACAGAGCACTTAAGACACTTTAACTGGAAACTTTGAAATTGATATTAATGTAAATGGTTATCCACCTTTTGGCTGATATAAGTGACTGCCCATATTAAACCTAGATGTTTCAGGTGATGACCTGTAAAACCTTGCCTATGACATCTGAATTTTATTTAACTAATACAAGAAAGGTATTATCATAGCTTAGTCCAAGATGACTGCAAACGAGTTTAATGTTATGACGTTGAATTTAATTTCCCATTTCTTACGTCCCGGAAGGAGCAGCTAAAACTGAGAAGCTCCAGGAAAATTTGTACAAATAGAAGGTTTAGCAATATTCACAAAATGATTACAAGAAGATTACATGTA
This sequence comes from Mustelus asterias, assembly GCF_964213995.1. Taxonomy (NCBI): domain Eukaryota; kingdom Metazoa; phylum Chordata; class Chondrichthyes; order Carcharhiniformes; family Triakidae; genus Mustelus; species Mustelus asterias. The sequence goes on along the minus strand of NC_135811.1, from coordinate 35,066,028 downwards.
CAAATTGTTGTACAGGTTTCTCATTTATCCAGAAATGTAGCTAATTTTATCAGACATATTTTTCACATCACCATTGCTTCTGCCTGTGTTTATCAAACCAGCAGGGTCTGAATCTATTTCAGGCAAGTAATATCTCATTCACTTCGGAATGGAATATTCAGACATAGGTTTTCATGATAGTTCATAAAATTTGTCCATTTCTCAAACCAACCAACAGAGGGAAAATTTTTGAACATGTCAAGTAGCTGATAGGAATTCAGATATTTTTCAGTGGTATCTAATTTGTCAGGCACTTCTATATTTACTCTAGTTTAACATATTTCAAGCTCTAAATCAAAGAACAATAAAGAGTACTTCAGCAAGTTAAATGAGTTCAATGGAGGAAGTTTTCAGGAGTGGGGAAATAAGAATTTTTCCTGAAGTACTGATAAGAATCAAGTCAAAGCGATACAGAAGAGGCACCTAATGCAACACGAAGCAATATGAATACTAACTGAAAAAATCCAAATTTATTGAAGAGAAGAACAACAATTGTGATTTTTGATGAGGAGACATGAAAGTTAACATTGAACTTGAAATGGAGAATTTTCAAAAAGAATGAGATGAATGTCCTCTCTTATAGCTACGTTCTTACATATTTCTACAGTTTAAGATTACAGCTTTGAGCAATGCTAATTATAAGATTAACATGCATTTATTCTCTTTTTTTTATTTCTAAATTTCAAAGGGAACTAATATTTACCCAGCAATAGTGAAAATAGGTACAGCTTCAAAATTACAGTTCAAGTTTTTACTGTACAATATCTTTCAATGGTTGGGTTGATTGAACATGGTTCAAATAATTGAATTTCAAGATGAAGCATAGTAATATCACCACAATCTATTCCTTTTCATTTTATCACTTCTTCCATTTTAAATGAAAGCAAGACCAGAAATCTTTTCCAGTTGAGGTGCTTTTGTTACGCTTGATGAGCAGACTTCTTATGGTTGGTGTTCCAAGTACAAATAGACAATCTTCCAAGTAACAGTATAAACCAACTATTTTCATAGGTTTATTTTTTTGCCACCAGAATAATTCTGTAGTTCTGCTGTTATACATACTTAGCAAGGTCACTGACACTTTATTTCCAATTTCTGGAAGTAGCAGAAACAGCAGAACCAGTGTCTTTTGTTATTCCTGAAAGGCTGTCAAGATTACAATGGAAAAGTGCAAGTCCTGGCACATACAGAAAACTATGAGCAGAATTTTAACTACTCAAAGCAGCACAGGCTTGGATGCGGCCAGGAGGATGAAGTCCCACAAAACGACATTGTGCCAAGAATCACTCATAGTCCCGTCTACTTTTAGGTTTAACCTGGGTGGGATTTCAGGTGCTATGAGGTGGCACGGTGGCATAGTGTTTAGCACTGCTGCCTCACAGCACCAGGGACCAGGTTCGATTCCCAGCTGGGGTCACTGTCTGTCACATTACTCTTCACATCAACTTGTGGGAGATCCTCAAAAGTAGAACAATGAATTACATTCAACTTTCCCTTCCTTTTTAAGTAATCCTACTCCTCCTCAGAGCCAGTGAAATCAGAACTGTGGTCACATCAACAATTATCCTACTCCAAAGCTGCTCCAGCTGCCTACCATCTACCATGCCTGCATTTCTGAAGAACATACAGACAATTATCTGTGTGTGAATAACATGCCAACATCTGTGAGACACTAAGCAAGAACACTCAAGCCCATAGCTCAAATTTATAGTATACTTCAAAGCAAGCTTTTTGTCTGTTTTACCCAACATTTCCATTAAACTCCATTATATCCCCCATCAATCCCAATTAAAACTGAGATACCCATATTCTTCACTCTTAAATGAGGTTATAAGACAGGTATAGAATCCAGTTGCTACATTCTCAAAATGTTCTCTTTTTTAAAAACTTTTCTTTAAAATGAGAACTTAACCCAGATTTTGCAGTGGTAATGGCAGCAGAATTGTCAGTGTTTGCTCCATTGAAATGAACAGCAACTTTGGAGGTCAACAAATGTACAGAATAATGCAGAAGTTGCTGTCGGTGATTCCACACGTGTCCAGAGCATGTGCTGTTTCAGCATCTACAGGTTACAATCAACAGAAATAAATTGATTGAGAAGAACTCCCACTCTCGACACTGGTAGATTCACTGGAAAAACTCTTGAAAAGGTGATCTTATTTAATGAAGTTTTTAATAGCATACTAATTTGATAATTACCACTAAACACCCTAACCATGGCTAAAAAGATCAAAAGTCTCCATAAAACTCTACAATTTAAAAAAACTTTCAAAAAGGTTTTTTATTTTAACTTCTATATTAATTCATTTATCTCGCTCTCAGAATTTACAAAGTGTGACATATGTGCTTTTAGCTTGCTAGCTTGTGAGTAAATGCTTCAATGTGATTTTGTTTCATACCTCTTGCTGACATCATTCTTTCAGCATACCAAGACGTCCTCTGCAGTCAGGAAAGGGCAAGCTGGGCCACAGAGACTGCTGGATCTTTGTAGGGAGCTTTCTCAGAGGTCAGCAGCAAGCACTGTTATTTTGCTGCAAGTTCTGGACAAACAAGCTTATTTATCTGCAACTCCTTCACAAAAGCATATTTAGTGGGATAATGTATATATCTCCTCTCCGCTAGTGTTGGTAACCCTGTGGATAATCAATTCTTTTCAACACATCAAGTCCCTTAATACATGTGATTGCCTTCTAAAAGGAGACAAAAACTATGGCTTTAATTAGCAGCTTCTTCCCCATATTCCAAAGACATTGGGAGAGCTTTATTCTGATATCATTTAGAATGACTACATAGAAACAGGAGACATCATTCAGACCCTCAAATCTATTCCACCATCCAAAGAGATCATGATAATCTGCATCTCAACTGTCTTTGCACCTTATCCAATCATGCCCTGACAGCAAAAAATCTATCAACCTCAGATTTAGGATTGAGTTAGCGCCAATTGATTTGTGGGAAAGAATTCCTCACTTCTACCACACTGTGAAGAAATGTTTCCTAACTTCTGCACTGAAAGTCCAGGTTCTGAAATATCGCCTTGTCCTGTGGCACAGTGATCAAGTAGTAACAAGTGAGGCAAAAGCAACTTGGGGCAGCACAATGGTTAGCACTGCTGCCTCACAGCGCCAGGGACCCAGGCTTGGGTGACTGTGTGTGGAGTTTGCATGTTCTCCCCACGTCTGCGTGGGTTTCCTCCGGTGCTCCGGTATTCTCCCACAGCCCAAAGATATGCAGGTTGGGTAGATTGGCCATGATAAATTGTCCCTTCGTGTCAGGGGGACTAGCTAGGGTGAATGCATGGGGTTATGGGGATAGGGTCTGGGTGGGATTGTGGTTGGTGCAGACCCTATGGGCCGAATGGCCTCCTTCTGCACTGCAGAAATTCTATGACTGCCCCAGCAAACCTGAAGTCAATGGGTATCAGGGAGGTGGGGGAATCACCTCTGGTTGAAGTCCTACCTGGCACGAGGAAGATGATTGCAGTTGTTGAGAGATCAATCATCTCAGCCTCACATTGCTAAAGGGTGGCGTCCTAGGCCCAACCATCTTCAATTGCTTCATTAATGGCCTTCCCTCATCATAAGGTCAGAAGTGGGGATATGCACAGATAATTTCAGTGTTCAGTACTATTCGCAACTCCTGAGGTACTGAAGCAGTCTGTGTCTACATGCTGCAAGATCTGGAAAATATTCAGACTTGGACCAATAAATGGCAAGTAATGTTAAACCACACAAGTGCCAGTCAATGATCACCTCCAACAAGAATAAATCTAACCATCTCCTCTTGACATTCAATGGCATTACCAGTGTTGAATCCACCGCCATCAACATCCTGGGGATTGTTAATCATTGACCAGAACCTTAACTGGGCTAGTGATACAAATACTCTGGCTGGAAGAACAGATCAGAAGTTGGGAACTGTATAGTGTATAACTCACCTCCTGACACCCCAAAGCCTACAAGGAACAAATCAGGTATAGATTGGAATACTCTTTGCTTGCCCGGATGAGGGTAGCTCCAAAATATAGGAAGCTCGACACATCCAGGACAAAGAAGTCTGCTTGGTCAGCACCCATCCATCACCTTTCACATTAACTCCCTCCACCACTGACACAACTGCAGCAGTGTATACTAACCCATGATCTCTACCCATGGGAACACAACCTGCTGGAAGTTCCTCTTCAAGCCACCCACCACCCTGACTGAGCACTATATTGCCATTCCTTCAATGATGTTAGGTCAAGATCCTATTCACTTTAGTGCATCTACCTTTTTAAGGGCAATTGGCTTTGTCAGAAATGCTCACAGCCAATGAAAAAAATATATACTGGTGGAAACTGTATCAAGAAATAAGATCTTGTAACAAAGGCAATGCAATAATTATGAGGGACTTTAATTTTCACGTAGACTGGATAAATCAAATTAGTAAAAGTAGTTCAGAGGATGAGTTCATGCAAAGCATTTAAGAGTACATCCTGGAACCAGCCCAGGAAGAGGCTATTTTAGACCTCGATTTACGTAATGAGATTAAGATACTTAGAAATTTCACAGCAGGAGGTCCTCTGGGAACAAGGAAACTTGGTGTAATATACATAAATCCAAATTTACAAGTCCAAAACTAGAATACTGAATTCAAATAAAGCCAATTACATAGGTATGGGGAACGAGTTAGTCAAGGTCGATTGGGAATGAGGGGTATGACAGTAGATAAACAATGGTGAACATTTGAATAAATATTTCACAATTCTCACCAAATCTACACTACATTTTGAATAAAAGCTCCACAGAAAAAGTGCCCTACTTGTGGCTAACGGTAGGCATTTTTGAGACTAGTAGATTAAAAGAGGCAGATAATATTGCCAAGCAGATTAATAAACTGGAGGACTGACAATGTTAGATACCAGCAAAGCATGATGAAAAGATTGATAAAGGGGGGAGGAAATGGAGTGAGGATTAACAAGCCAGAAATATAAAAACAGATTGCATGGATTATGCAAAAAGGTAGAGCATAGTGAAAGTAAACACACTCCCTCAGAGGCAGAGACAGGAAAAAATAACAGGGAAAAGAAAATGGCAGAGACATTACAAATTATTTTGTGTCTTCTACCGTGGAGCTGAACACAAGAAAAATGCCAGAAAAAGTGGGGGACTCAGAAACTTAAAGTAATTAGTAGTCGTAAAGTAATACAAAAAACAATGGGATGAAAAGTTGACAAATCCACTCGAGTTGATGGCCTGCATTCTACAGTTTTAACAGAGGTGGTTATAGAGATTGCAGGTGCATTGGTTGTCTTCCAAAATGTGTGATTCTGGAATAGCCCCGTGGATTGTAATCTTGCTCCATGTGGGACGCTGGCATGTTTCCAGCTCCCAGGGCCAGCAGGTGTGCAGGAAGTATGTCCAGCTGCAGCTCCGAGAACTCGAGTTTCTGAGCTGGAATGGCAGCTGGGGACACTGTGGAGCATCCACGAGTCTGAAAGCATTGTGGGTAGCACATTTAGAGAGGTGGTCACACCGCAGCTCAAGGGACTTGAGGAAGGAAGGGAACGGATGACCACCAGCCACTCCAAGAGCAATAGGCAGGTAATTCAGGAGTCCCCTGGGGTCTCACTCGCAAATCGGTATTCAATTTGAGGCTGATGAGGACGCTGGCTCCTCCAGGGAATGCAAACAGATAAAGCTTCTGGCGCCACAAGCAGCCTGTCAGTACAGGAGGAAGGAAGAGAGGCAGGGCAATCATAATACGGGATTCGATAGTCAGGTGCTATCGTAGTTGTTAATGTGACTCGAGGATGGTATGTTGCCTCCCTGGTGCTAGGGTGATGGGTGTCACTGAACGGCTGCAGAGCATCCTGAAGGGCGAGGGTAATAAGAACAAAGAACAAAGAACAATACAGCACAGGAACAGGCCCTTCGGCCCTCCAAGCCCGTGCCGCTCCCTGGTCCAAACTAGACCATTCTTTTGTATCCCTCCATTCCCACTCTGTTCATATGGCTGTCTAGATAAGTCTTAAACGTTCCCAGTGTGTCTGCCTCCACCACCTTGCCTGGCAGCGCATTCCAGGCCCCCACCACCCTCTGTGTAAAATATGTCCTTCTGATATCTGTGTTAAATCTTCCCCCCTTCACCTTGAACCTATGACCCCTCGTGAACGTCACCACAGACCTGGGGAAAAGCTTCCCACCGTTCACCCTATCTATGCCTTTCATAATTTTATACACCTCTATTAAGTCTCCCCTCATCCTCCGTCTTTCCAGGGAGAACAACCCCAGTTTACCCAATCTCTCCTCATAACTAAGCCCCTCCATACCAGGCAACATCCTGGTAAACCTCCTCTGTACTCTCTCTAAAGCCTCCACGTCCTTCTGGTCCTCCCTACATTATTTCTACCATAATGCATCACTTCGCATTTAACTGGATTGAACTCCATCTACCATTTCTTTGCCCAAATTTCCAGCCTATCTATATCCTGCTGTAGCTTCTGACAATGCTCCTCATTATCTGCAAGTCCTGCCAATTTTGTGTCGTCCGCAAACTTACTGATCACCCCAGTTACACCTTCTTCCAGATCGTTCATATAAATCACAAACAGCAGAGGTCCCAATACAGAGCCCTGCGGAACCACCACTAGTCACAGGCCTCCAGCCGGAAAAAGACCCTTCCACTACCACCTTTTGTCTTCTGTGACCAAGCCAGTTCTCCACCCATCTAGCCACCTCCCCCTTTATCCCATGAGATCCAACCTTTTTCACCAGCCTACCATGAGGGACTTTGTCAAACGCTTTACTAAAGTCCATATAGACGACATCCACCGCCCTTCCCTCGTCAACCATTCTGGTCACTTTAAAAAACTCCACCAGGTTAGTGAGGCATGACCTCCCTCTCTCAAAACTATGCTGACTATCGTTAATGAGTTTATTCCTTTCTAAATGCGCATACATCCTATCTCTAAGAATCTTCTCCAATAACTTCCCCACCACGGATGTCAAGCTCACCGGCCTATAATTACCCGGGTTATCCTTCCTACTCTTCTTAAATAACGGGACCACATTAGCTATCCTCCAATCCTCTGGGACCTCACCTGCGTCCAGTGACGAGACAAAGATTTGCGTCAGAGGCCCAGTGATTTCATCTTTCGTCTCCCTGAGCAGCCTTGGATAGATTCCATCAGGCCCTGGGGATTTGTCAGTCTTTATATTCTCTAACAAACCTAACACTTCCTCCCTTGTAATGGAGATTTTCTCCAACGGTTCAACACTCCCCTCCGAGACACTCCCAGTCAACACATCCCTCTCCTTTGTGAATACCGACGCAAAGTATTCATTTAGGATCTCCCCTACTTCTTTGGGCTCCAAGCATAATTCCCCACTTTTGTCCCCGAGAGGTCCGATTTTTTCCCTGACAACCCTTTTGTTCCTAACGTATGAATAAAATGCCTTGGGATTCTCCTTAATAATAAGGCAGAGGTCTTGATATATGTTGGTACCAATGACACTGATAGAAAGCGGGATGAGGTCTTGCATCAAGAATTCAGGGAGCTAGGCAGTAGACTAGAAAGCAGGACCTCTCAGGTTGTAAACTCGGGATTACTCCCAGTGTCATGTGCTCGCGAGCACAGAAATAGGAGAAGAGTGAAGATGAATGTGTGGCTTAAGAGTTGATGCAAGAGGGATGGTTTTAGATTCCAGGATCACTGGGACCATTTCTGGGGAAAGTGGGACCTGTATAAGCGGGACAGTCTACATCTGAACTAGAGTGGAACTAATATCCTTGCCGGATGTTTTGGTAGTGCTATTGGGAGGAGTTTAAACTAACTTGGCAGGGGTAGGGGGTGTAGTCCGAATAAGGGGTAGGGGGACACAGACTGTTAGCAGAATAGGGACACAGCATAACATAGTAAACCAATCAAGCCAAGGGAGTGCAGCTGTATTAGGTTTCAAGGGAGTAGGGCCAGACTGAATGGCCTCTACTTTAACAATGTGGAGATGCCGGCGTTGGACTGGGGTAAACACAGTAAGAAGTTTACCAACACCAGGTTAAAGTCCAACAGGTTTATTTGGTAGCAAAAGCCACAAGCTTTCAGGGCCTTAAGCTCCTTCTTCAGGTGAGTGCCACTCACCTGAAGAAGGAGCTTAAGGCTCCGAAAGCTTGTGGCTTTTGCTACCAAATAAACCTGTTGGACTTTAACCTGGTGTTGGTAAACCTCTTACTGTCTCTACTTTAACACCAGGAGTATTGCAGGTAAAACGGATGAGTTGAGGGCGATGATTGACACGTGGGAGATATCGTAGACATAGCAAAGACATGGTTGAAGAAAGAGCATGATTGGCAATTCAATATTCCAGGATATAGAATCTTCAGGCGAGAGAGGAGGGAGTAAAATGGAGGTGACATTGCATTATTAGTTAAGGAGTCAGTTACTGCAGTAAGGAGAAATGATATCTTAGAGCGGGCATCGAATGAAGCTTTGTGGGTAGAGCCTAGGAATAAAAACGGGCAAACACATTTATTATAGACCCCCCAGACAGTCAGCAGGATGTTGAGGAGCAAATATGTGCATAATTCATGAAGGCTGTTAAAAACAATCACAATAGGGTTATTATATTCGGTGATTTCAACTTTCCCAAGATTAACTGGGTTAGTCATAGTGTTAAGGGCTTAGATGGAGTAGATTTCTTGAAATGTGTACAGGAGAACTTTTTAGATCAATATGTAGCAGGTCAAATAATGGAGGAGCTCTGCTGGACATAATTCTGGGGAATGAAGCCAGACAGGTGGTTGAGGTGATGGTGGGAGAGCATTTTAGTGACAGTGATCACAACATGGTTTGAGCTAGTTATGGACAAAGAAATAGACAAGTTACAAAAAAGTTTTGGATTGGCGGGGGGGTGGATTTTAGTAAAATAAGGCAGGATCTGGCCAAGGTAGACAGGGAACAGCTACTAATGGGGAAACCTACAGAAGAGCAGTGGGGGGCATTCGAAAAGGAAATGGGGAGAATGCAAGCCCAACATGTTCCCTCTAGGGTGATAGGAAGGAGTAACAAGCCCAGAGAACCATGGATGACCAGAGATATTCAGGATATAATGAGAAGGAAAAGGCAGGCTTGTATTGACTACGAGGGGAGCAAATCGGTGAAGGCATTAGTGAAGTATTGAAAGTGCATGATGGAGCTTAAGAAAACAATTAGGGAAGCAAAGGGGGGATATGAGAAAGCTCTGGCTAGTAAAAGTAGGGAACATCCCAAAATATAAGAGGATAACTAGGGAAAAGAGTGGGGCCCATTAGGGACCAAGGGGGCAATTTGTGGGTGGAGCCAGAGGACATTGGTAGAATGTTGAATAAATACTTCACATCTATCTTCACTCAAGAGAAAAAGGAAGAAGGTATGGAATTCAGGGAGAGAGATGTGAGGTTCTTGAGCAAATTGACATAGGGAAGGACAAGGTATTGGCGGTGTTGGCAGCCTTAAAAGTGGCTAAATCTCCAGGTATGGATGAATTGTGCCCTAGGCTGCTGTGGGAGACAAGGGAGGAGCTTGCAGGGGCTTTGACCCAATTTTTCAATTCCTCTCTGGTCATGGGGAGGGGCCGGACGACTGAAGAACAGCTGGTTCTGTAATTTAAGGAGGGTTGTAGAGATAAGCCAATGAACTACAGACCAATGAGCCTCACGTCAGTGGTCGGGAAACTGTTGGAGAAACGTCTGCAGGACAGCGTCTGTCTCCGCTTGGGGAGGCAAGGCTTCATCGGGGATAGTCAGCATGGCTTTGTCAGAAGGAGATCATGCCGAACAAATTTGATTGAATTTTTTTAAGGAGGTGACCAGGTGATGAGGTAGTGCAGTTGATGTAATTTATATGGATTTCAGCAAAGCCTTTGACAAGGTCCCATATGGGAGACTTGTAAAGAAGGTAAATGCAGATGGGATACAAGGTAATTTGATAAAGTGGATTCAAAATTGGCTCAGTTGTAAGAGACAGAGGGCGATGACAGATGACTGCTTTAGTGACTGGAAGTTAGTGACCAGTTGCGTACCACAGGGATCTGTGTTGGGTCCCCCCATTATTCGTCATTTACATAAATGACATTGATGACTATGTGCGGGGTAGGATTAGTAAGTTTGCAGATGACACAACGATTGACTGGATTAACAGTGAGGCGGAGTGTCTTGGGGTACAAGAAGATATATTTGGAAGGGTCAAATGGGCATATCAGTCGCAAATGGAATTTAACCCTGTTATGTGTGAGGTCATACAGTTTAGAAGGAGAATTTGATCAGGAAGTACTCAATGAATGGCAGGACACTAAGAGGCTCTGTGAAACAAAGGGACCTTGGTGTGTTTGTCCACAATTCACTCAAGGCAGAAGGACATGTTAATAGGGTGGTGAAAAAGGCATATGGGACACTTGCTTTTATCATTCGAGGCATAGATTACAAAAGCAGGGAAGTCATGTTGGAGTTGTATAGAACTTTGGTGAGGCCGCAGTTAGAGTACTGTGTGCAGTTCTGGTTGCCACATTATGGGAAGGATGTGATTGCACTGGAGGGGGTGGAGAAGAGATTCACCAGGATACTGCATGGGATGGAACATTTAAGAGAGGTTGCATACGCTTGGATTGTTTTCATTGGAGACTGAGGGGAGACCTGAATGAGGTGTACAAGATTATGAGAGGCATGGACAGAGTTGATAGGCAGCAGCTATTCCCTTTAGTTGAAGGGGAAGTCACAAGGGGACAATGTGAGGGGCAGGAGGATGAGGGGGATGTGAGGAGAAAGCTTTTTACCAGAGGGTGGTGATGGTGTGGAATGCACTGCCTGAGAGGGTGTTAGGGGCGGGTCACCTTACATCCTTTAAAAAATACCTGGATGAGCACCTGGCATGTCATAACATTCAAGGGTATGGGCCAAGTACTGGTAGATGGGATTAGGTGGGAGTTCAGGTGTTTCTCATGTGCTGGTGCAGACTCAATGTGCCGAAGGGCCTCTGCTGCACTGCATGATTCTATGATTGGAAGGTAGCAAGTCTAACACCACTATAAGAAAGGAGGAGAGTAGAAACAGGGAACTTGAGGCCAGTTAACCTTCCAGCCATTGGGAAAATACAGAAATCCATTATTAAGGAAGTGGTAACCCGGCACAAAATTAATCTCATGAATGAAAGTGAAATTATATTTGACATGTCTATTAAAGAGTTCCTAAGAATGCAACCAGCACAGCAGATAAAGAAGAACTAGTAGATGCAGTATATTTGGATACTGAAGAGGCCTGTGACTAGATGCTACACAAAAGATTGTTGCACAAGGGCTTATGGGCTTCAGATAATATCAGAGGATTGCTCAAAGGACAGAAAAAGTAGGAATAAACAGAATTTTCAGGACAGCAAGTTGTTACTAGCAGAGGGCTGCAAGAATCAGTGCTAGCGCTGCAGCAATTCACAATTAATATTAATGATCATGGAGCCAGTTTTAACTTATCCACGTGCTAACAATGCAAAGTTATGATGTGGAGATGCCGGCGTTGGACTGGGGTAAACACAGTAAGAAGTTTAACAACACCAGGTTAAAGTCCAACAGGTTTATTTGGTAGCAAAAGCCACACAAGCTTTCGGAGCTGCAAGCCCCTTCTTCAGGTGAGTGGGAATTCTGTTCACAAATATGCTCTGTTTGTGAACAGAATTCCCACTCACCTGAAGAAGGGGCTTGCAGCTCCGAAAGCCTGTGTGGCTTTTGCTACCAAATAAACCTGTTGGACTTTAACCTGGTGTTGTTAAACTTCTAACAATGCAAAGTTAGGCAGGAAAATAACATGTGAAGAGGACACGAAGAAATTGCAGACGAAGATAGAAGGGTTGTGAATGGGCATGTGGTGAGAGATGTAGTATAATCTGGGGAAATAGAACAAAGAACAAAAAAAATTACAGCCCAGGAACAGGCCCTTTGGCCCTCCAAGCCTGCACCGACCATGCTGCCCGACTTAACTAAAACCCTTCCGGGGACCAAAATGTGAGGTTATTTTGCTGGGAAGAATTCAAGAATAGAATATTTTTAAATTGTGAGAAACTATTAAATGCCAATGTTTTCATGGTTCCAATTCTTTTCTAACTAATTGTAGCTGGAGAATTACCAATGATCTTTCATCCCATTCCCACGTGGCAAACGCTACATCCCTGTGGATCTATGCTTGGCGTCCTATTTCTCAGAGACAAATGGCAATTTCCACATGTACACTAACAAGACACTGCTTTACTTCACAGCCACTTCTCTCCTGACCTTTCTATTGCTGCTGAATCATCAGACTGCCTGTCTGACATCCAGTACTTGACGAGCAGAAATTTCTTCAAATTAAATATTGGGCTCCTAAAACCATTTGCTCTGCGAATTAGCAATTATTGTCCAATTACTGGTCCGACTACTGCACCCCGATGCAGCTCTGCATTTCTGTCCGAATCTACCATGTCTCTGAATGGGGAGATGGAAGTGAATGAATGCTCTTGAATGGTGGGGGATGGGGAGTGATTGAATGCACGTGAATGGAGGTGAAGTGGATGAATGCTCGTGAAGGGGGGGTGTTGGTGGTGGTGGGGGGGGGGGGGGTAGAGGAGTGGATGACTGCCTCGTGAGTGGACAGAGTGAAAGTGGATTAATGCTCACGATTTGGGGGGGGGGGGGGGGGGGGGAAGAGAGAGAGAGAGAGAGAAGAGAGAAGAGAGAAGAGAGAAGAGAGAAGAGAGAAGAGAGAAGAGAGAAGAGAAGTGGGTGAACACTCTAGAATGGAGGGGAAGTGGATGAATACTCCTGAATAAGGGTGTTGCGGGGGTGGATGAATGCTCGTGAGTGGAGGGAGTAATAGATGTGAATGCTTGTGAATAGGGGCTAACTGGATGTGAACGCATGTTTATTTGGTGGAGGCGGGTGGATGAATGCTCATGAATGGTGGAGAAGATAACTGGATGTGAATGCTAATGAATGGGGGTTAACTAATTGAATGCTCGTTTATTTGCTGGGGGGAGTGGATGAACGCTCGTTTATTTGGTGGGGAAGGGGGAAGTGGATGAATGGGAAAATTGGATGAATCTTCATGAGTAGGGGTAGTGGATGAATCAGGGGTAGTCGAGTCATGTGGATAGTCAGGTAAGGTGAGAGGGATGTGTGTGTTATAGAATCCCTACAGTGCAGAAGGAGGCCATTTGGCCCATCAAGCCTGCACCAACAACAATCCCACCTGGGCCCTATCCCCGTAAACCCCCGATACAATTTAGCATGGCCAATCAACCTAACCCGCATATCTTTGGACTGTGGGAGGAAACCGGAGCACACGGAGGAAACCCACGCAGATACGGAGAGAATGTGCAAACTCTACACATTTAGTCACCCAAGGCCGGAATGTTAGATAGGAAAGGCCGAGTCTAATTCCTGGACTACTACAGAACTATCCAATGTTTCCAACTCTAACTTGGTCAGTAGTCTGTTATTTCCAGTTCAAGTACATATTCTATTATTCTCTATCTTCTACCAGCTATCCAATCTTCTAACCAGTACCAGTTTTGATAATTCTGTTCCACAACAAAATTTGCATCATAATCTTTTCCATAAATTTTAAAAACCCACTTCTCCTTAGTGAAACTCCATAACTACATCACTAAGAGTTCGGGATATTGGAAAGGAACCATAAGAATTTAGGTTGATCTGAGAGAATGTTTATTCTACAAACTGTGCAAAAATGAATGCTGAACTTGTCACCATCCATGAGCTACTGTTGCCGGCCATATGAAAAGTCTCTGTTAATCACTCAAATACAATTCCAAATGTACAACAATAAACTACCCCATCCACCATCAGAGGATACAGGGAAATTAAAATTGGGCAAATTTTCTCTCCTCTGGCTGCTACCTTTGAAGACATTCTCAGTACAGGTGGCGATCCAAGGCCTGTTCCCAGCATAGTTACTGGGCTTCTGACCATCTTCTCCCTTCTTGCTTCTTTTTCTGCTTCTTCTCCTCCATCCTTATAGTACAAGATGTTGAACTGGCCAAACTCATCATCCAGATAACTGTTCCTTGACCTCTAATCATAGGCTCCCATCCTGCCCTCCTTGCTGCTCCTTTAAATCATAGATTCTGTCTCTGGAGGAGTAGGAGTGGGACGAGGGAACCTGAGAGAGGAGGAGCAAGCATGGGAGAGACAAAATCTGTGACTGGAGAAGCAGCTACTCTCAGATCTGTCTCTGCCACATTCCTGCTCCTCGGGTCCAACTCTGCATCATTTCCCCACTCACACTGAGATGCCTGCATCTACAATTGTTCAGCCATAATGTAAACTAATATGTACAGGGATGACCTTTGTTGAATTTTTTGCCTCAGCTTTTAATTTTTCTGAGGTTGTGGGTGAATCCACCTGTTACCCCCAAGTATTTTGATCCCTGATTCCGCCCTAATATTTTCTTATGTGCTTCAATGTGAACTGTTATTTGTTAAGACCCTTATAAAGTCTCTTGAGATGTTTCACTACATCATAAGTCACTTTATGAATAAAAGCAGTTTTTGTTGTTGCTGCTGAACCTAATTTTGCCAAAACAGCAGAGGCCCACATCAGAAAAGGCTGTTTTTAGCCAGACTTACCTTTAGTTTTTAGTCTGCAATGTTCAGCTTTATATGATTCCCAATACAAGTTAGATAAAGTAGTTTATTTCTTGCTCCCTCCCTAAATGAAGCCTCTATGTCATTTCTGCTGAAACTTTCTACTACTTCGACCTTAATTTTTAACTTCATCATAATTGTATTGTTCACGATTCTGTAGCAATTGTCAAACTCCCATGGATTCTCACGATATTACTGCTCTTCAGTTTAAACCTTTGATTTGTTTGAATTTGTCAACTCCATGTCACCAACTGGATTTTGTCAGTTCATCTGTGAAAACTAACCAAAGGCAAGCCTGCATTACCCTATTCTTATCAAGTCATAAATATAAAGTAACCAAACTGCCCAGAGACAAGAGAAAGGGCGTGGGTTTGCAGGAAGTATTTGTTCTTGTGCATTTCCTGCCAGTCACCTCAATACAGCACTGGTAGAGCCTGAAAAGCAGCTTTCCGCTCTCCAGTACATAGATAAGGTATGACACAGAGTAAAACACCCTTAAGAAACAACAACACGTAAAAATACTTCTCTACGACTGCAGTGAAATGAGATTTGTTTTGCTGATGAAAGGAAAAGAGTATTTGGACAAAATGAAATAAGTTTTTATTCACATTTGAAAGAGGGTTGAGAAATGATATACAAACAAAATTTCTGAAAGAATTAGCAATATTCCAGAAATGAATTGGTTAATTTTTTTTAATAGAATAAATGTAAATAAATGCCAGTCGGCACAAGACATATTTGTGAAGGGATAATATGTAGTATTTTTTTAAATAATCAAAAGTATTCATTCATAGATGTCAATAGTTTCTTAACCAGTATTCCACAGCCAAATATTTAAAACAAGTTTGCCACATGTTGTCATTTTCTACTTTTGGACCAGAATTTAACAATGCCTCAGTTGTGCAAACATGCTCTACAAAATGAAAGTAAAACATTAATCACCCAATTGGCGCACTTAATTTCCAGGTTCTAACAATGTTCCTCAACTGTGAGAAAAGCTTAGAAGCCTTTGCTAGAAATAAGAAAATTTGTTATCACCGCACCTTTTCATGCCTTCATCTATCCACAAGTGGCTTTAAGAAACTTGTGTTCTTTAATATTGTCAAGAACCATCTTTGGTCTGATTTTAAGCCAAGTACATGTTGAAAGTGTTCCTTCTCCTTCTGCATTTCTGATCTTTCCATCTATTCTTAAATTGCCTTTCATCACTTACTGTCTCGGTTCACATAAAACATAAAGCTACTGCAGAGACCATGAAGCACCAGTCATTACTTTGGAAAGAAGGGGAGAAGAGAGAAAATCAGTAGGGTGGAAGGGAGAAGGGAAGAAAAATGATCATAAACCCATTCCACTTGAATGAAAAACCTACAGATGTTTGAAACTTTACACTGTTTAATGTCTCCAGAAATTCATTCAAAATTCATCATTCTCTACAGGCTACATTCAGTGTTCCATCCAACAGCCTGGTTAGAAACAAAAGGTAGTCAATCAAGACAATTTTAAGAATTCCAGTCATTCAAAAAGTTTGAAAAGTCATAAATTGCTTCAGATAGGTTTTCTAAAGTTATAAAATAAAAATAATTTGAACTGACTTGCAGATAGTTGAACAAGTTTCTGAAGTTATAAAATAAAAATAATTCAAACTGACTTGCAGATAACTGAACAAGCAATTTACACCCATAATGTTTTCAAAAGTGGTGAATTTCCAGCTGATTTGGGAGGGAAGCTTGTGAGCATATTTGATTTATTCTTCCTCACAGGAAGCAAACAAAACAAACCCCATCAGGTTCATCTCATTACCACCCATAAGCCAACTATATAGCGTAAACTACCTCATGAACCAGAGAATACTGAATGGTGTACATGAGCCTAATAAAGTTTAGAAAGGAGATCTTCTTAATTGCTTGGTATTTAATCAGGTTATATGGTAAATAATTCAAATAAAATTCAGACTACTGTAATTCTAAAACTCCCAAACATTTGTGGTATAAATTTAGAGCTATGTGTTAGCTGTTAGTTCAGTAGTAGCACTCTCATTTAACTCAAATGGCCCGACTTTAAGGGAGGGGGTCTCATCCCATCCCCCCACAAGGAAGGTCAGTGCCGTTCCAACCAATGCTCAACAAGGCAGCCCCAAAGTGGCAAGTGCTGGACAATCTGATTGGTCAGCAACTCTAGTAGTGCCAAAAATGAGTCATGGAAGCTGCTAGGACTGCTAATAAGTCCTGGGGTGAAGAGGACATGGATCCCTGAATGAGGCTAGTCAGGAATAAGGATCAGGGAGCTCAGGGAGAGGGGGGAGTGAGGGCTGGAGGCAGGTTTTGGCGGCCAAATGCAGAGGAACAAAGGGAGCAACATCTTGAGGTTAGCCAATGGGCAAAAGACACCCCCCCCCCCAACCAAAGAATGTGCCCCCTCCTTCCTACCTTTTAAACAGTTTGCTTTAATAAAACTCCTACTCACTCCTGCCAACACCAATGGTTTTATGACATGGGCAGTGTAAGATTTGGATCCATTAGCTTGGTAACAAGCTTGATTAACCAATAATTATGTATTTAAAAATCACATCCCACTGTATTATGGGGACTGGGTCATGAATGAGTGGGCACTAGTCACTGCTGAAAGCACATGGAGTGTCATAGAACAATACAGAACAGACAACTGCCATCTGGCCATTGTGTGTGAGCTAACTCTTTGAAAAGAACTATCCAATTGTCCAATTAGTCTCACTTCTGTTTTTTTGTCCAAGAACAGGATCATAAATGGGTTACAGTGCAGAAGGGGTAATCGGCTCATCATGTTCACCAGGAAGAGCAATTCAGTTCGGCTCACTCCCCCACTTTTTCTCCTTGACCCTACAAATCTTTTTGCTATCTTTTATCCATTTCTCATTTGAAGGCCTTGATTCAATCTTCTTCAATCACCAGTATGGCAGGTGATTGCAGATCCTAACTACACTCTGCATAAGTAGCTTTTCTGGATGTTATCAATGCTTCTTTTGCCAATCATGTCAAATTAATGTCCTCAAGTTCTTGACCCTTCCACCAATGGTAGAACAATATAGTTTTTGTGCACAATTTTGAACACCTCTATTAAATCTGCTTTCAAACTTCTCTTCTCTAAGAGGAACTGCTCCAATTACACCAATCTACACACAATACTTAAGAGCTTCACCCTCATTTCCAGAACCATTCTTGTAAATCTTTTCTGAACTCTCTCTAATGTCTTCACATCCTTCCTGAAGTGCAGAATTGAACATTCAGGCCAAACCAGGGTTTGATCCTGGTTTGTCATAAAATCCTTGCTTTTGTACAACATGCCACTGTTTATAAAGCCCAGGAACCTGTCTGCCTTATTACCACTTTCTCAACACACCCTGCAACTTTCAATGATTTGTACATGGATCTACATCCCTTTAGAATTATGCCTTTTAGTTTACATTGTCTTTCCTTGATCTTTCAAACAAAATGAATCACTTCACACTTCTCTGCATTAAATTTCTTCTACCATTTGTCCACTATTCCATCAGCCTGTTCAAGTCCTCCTCTAGTTAATCATTATCCACCTTACACTGTCTAACACTTCCAAGTTTTGTCTCATGCATAAATTTGGAAATTGTGCCCCGGAAATCCAAATCTAGGACACTAAAATAGAACCATGGCTTTTTTTCATCTAACGCTGACCCCCGGGAACTTAAACATATATCTCACTCCTGTCCGAAAACAACCTATGTATAGTGCCACTGTTCCTTTTATTCCATGGGATTCAACTTGTTGAGAAGCCTGTTATGCGACACTTTACCAAATCATATACACCACATCAGTTATGGCATTCGTCAACCTCCTTGTTATCTCAAGCAAAAACCCATTCAAATTAGTTAAATATGATTTGCACCTTAAAAACCTGTGCTGGCTTTCCTTGATTTAATCCACAATTGTCTAAGTGATTATTCATTTTGTCCCTAAGTGTCAGCTCTAAGAGCTTTTCCGCAACAAAGATTAAACTGACTGGCGTGTAGTTGCTTGGCTTAGCCTAAAGCCCTTTTTGAATAAAGATGTTCAACACTGGCAATTCTCCAGTCCTCTGGCACCTGGAGGATTATGGCCAGTGCCTCTGCGATTTCCACCCCCGCTTCAAGCAGGATCCTTCAACAGATCTCATCCAGTTCTAGTGACTTATCAGCTTTAAGCACAGATAACCTATCTAACATGACACCTTTATCAATTTTGAGCTGGTCTTGTCTCTAAACTTTCACTGTGACTTAGCATCTTTTTCCTTCGTAAAGGCAAATGTAAAGTAGCCATTTAGTCACTTAGATATGCCCCCACTTCCATGCATAAAACCCATTTTTCATCCCTAATTAGCCACTTTCATTCTTTTACCACCATTTACTTTTTATATGCCTGTAGAAGACTTTTGGAGTCTCTTATGTGAGCTGCCAGTTTCTTCTAATACTCACGCTTTGCTGGTCTTATTTCTTTTTCACTTCCCCTCTGAACTTTCTATATGCAACCTGGCTATCTGAACCTGCAACTTACCAACCTTACCGTTCGCATGCCACACAATAACAGATGTGCTGTAAACCTTTAGACATTACAGGTATTTCATTCCCTCTTAGGCTGATTACACCGAAAACCAAAACATTTCCTGCTTTCGAGCTGTCTGTTTTTTCCCAATTTTCTGTGCACCTTGTTCTTCCTTGCTAATATTTCCTAATTCCCATACTCCTGTCAAATTAGTTCAAACACTCCACAATAGCACTGGCAGATTGATCCACACATATTATTTCCAGCTCTGTTCAGGCACAATCTATACCCCTGTACAGGTCCATCTCTCCAGAACTGGTCACAGTTTAACATTTCCAATCTTCCAGCCTCTGTTATTATCCAGAACTGAGAAAGTGTGATATATTGTGGTCCAGGCCTCAGCAACCTTAGATTCATCTCATTCAAATGGGGTGTCTTTCTTATTTTAAGCTCTACCAACCTCTACTAACTCCTAATATATTTCTCTTCTACCTTTTCCTTGGTAGTGACTTTGGTAATATACTCTTTATTGAAGACGGATACAAGCAGTCATTTCATACTTCAGACATGCCCTTTGCCTCCACAAGATAAACTTCTTTTACATAATCTGTACAGGTCCACGCCAGTGTTTATGCTCCACAAATGCCTACTCACATCTTTCCTTCATCTAACCCCATCAATATATCATATTTCATTAACTAGCTCATCCTTAATTACATCTATGGTATTCAGTTCAATTACTCCTGTGGTAGTGAATTCCATATTCTAACCATGATAAAGACCAATCAATTTTTCTAAGTTCCCCCTCGGATTTATTGGTGACAGTATATATCCCCAGCCCCTAGTTTTGGTTTCCTCTCCTTGTGGAAACATCTTGTCCATGACTGGCCTATTAAACCCTTTCATAATCTGAAAATTCTAATGACAGATCACCAGTTCCATTCCCCACATTTTCACTTTCCCAGAGAAAAGGGTTCCAGCTTTTTTGGTCCCTATTATTTCTGTTGACTAATGATTGTGTTCCCTTTATTTAACTCACTAATCTATTCTTGTACTCTTTCTCTCTCATCACCTCTTACTTTTAACCAGAGTATAAGCCTGTTCAATTCCATCTCCCTTCATTTCAAGGAATTTTTCTACAAGTGCATCCCTTTTCTTCCATTTTACCACTGGAATTTTAACCTTTTCCTCTGCTGTGAAAACAGAATCAAGATATCTGCTATTACTATGTTGTCTATTACAATATCACCTGTGTCTATCTCTAATGTGCTCACATTTCCCATGCTTACTCTCAACCTCAATGTATTGATAAAAACTTCATATTATTTACAAGCTTTTTTAATGCATTCCATTTTGCAGCTCTTAACATTTTTGAGTCATTTTGTTGCTTTCTATAATTCTCCCAGTCCACTGGGTTGCCGCTTTTCTTGACATTGTGAGCAATTTCCTTCAGCTTCATGGTGTATCTTATCTCATGTGTTAGACATGGCTGTTTGACTACACAAGTTGAATTTTTGCTCTTTAGGGGTATATATTGGTCTTCAGTTTCTAACTCCATATCATTAACTTTCGTCAGGATCCCCTACGTCAACCTCCACAACATTGACCATCACGGCCTCTGCCTTAGCTCATCTGCTGCTGAAAATCTCCTCAGCTTTGTTACCTCTAGACTGGACTATTCCAAAGTTCTCCTGGTTGGTCTCTTATTTAGCAATCTTCATAAATTTAAACTCATCAAAAACTCTTCTGCTCTTACTCTAATTTGCAACAACCCATCACTGTTGTGCTCACCGACTCAAACTGGAACCCAGTCTAGCAATGCCCAAATTAAAAACATTCTCAAATGAAAACAGAAAATGCTGGAAAATAATCATCAGTTAAGGCAGTATCTGAGGAGACAGAAGCAGAAGTAATGAGTGGAATTTGAGCCCACATTCGCAGTCAACATAAACAGCGACGTGGCCCAAAATCTCATGAGAGTGAGAAAGCAAGATTTTCACGAACAAGATCTTGTTTCCCAATTTTCCACGCCTCTTGCAGGTGATGTAATAAGGTTTCTGCCCAGGAAAGTCAGGAACGTCATTTCAATAAATTAGCATCACATTAGCGAGCCAACCCACCATCACCTCCAACTTCACTGAATATTCAAACTGCGTTGGCGTGATGTTACACCAGTGCAGTTTACAACTGCTCTACAAAAACAAACCAGTGAAGTCATTCTCAGGGACGAGCGGGTCGCGTCCCAGTTGTTGGGGGACGGCACAGTAGCACAGTGGTTAGCACTGCTGCTTCACAGCTCCAGGGACCTGGGTTCGATTCCCGGCTTGGGTCAGTGTGTGTGTGGAGTTTGCACATTCTCCTCGTGTCTGCATGGGTTTCCTCCGGGTGCTCCGGTTTCCTCCCACAGTCTAAAGATGTGCGGGTTAGGTTGATTGGCCATGCTAAAATTGCCCATGCTAAAATTGCCCCTTAGTGTCCTGAGATGCGTAGGTTAGAGGCATTAGTGGGTAAATGTGTAGGGATAAGGGGGTAGGGCCTGGGTGGGATTATGGTCGGTGCAGACTCGATGGGCCAGATGGCCTCTTTCTGCACTGTAGGGTTTCTTTCTTGTTGGGGGATGGTGGGAGTGGTTGCAGCTCCCAGACCTAGCGCAGGCCTATGTTATTGTCGTGCTATTTGTCGCAAATGGATATGACGCATGGCGGGAGCAATAGTGTCCCCATCATGCATCTCGGGTCACCCTTCCTGGGGTTTAAACGATGGTTCCTAGAAGGGAATGCCTTTCTAGGGTGGCAACTGGAAGGGGGTTTGAGTGGGAACAGCCACTGGGTCAACACAGGGGGCAAACGCAAGGTCCCAAGGTGGGGTTCAGTGACACTCGAGGTCGGATGGGCAACATGAGGGACTCGCACAGGGTGATTTGCTCCAGGAGGGCAGAAGGACCCTGCCACAGAGGGGACAAGGATTCCATTCACATTTCATCCCCATCCTCAGGCTTCAAGGGATCACTGTAGGGCTTGAGCAGTGTGGACAGGTCCAGCCAATGATCCAGGAGGCCAGGCCATTAGAGATGTTATCATGGGTGGCTGGTTGTACAAAATAGAAAGCTCATTATGATCCACTACCCACGAGAGCTGAGGGAATGAAGATTAAAATTAATAATAAAGTTGTGTGTAATCTGGTGGCTTGAAATTAATCAAGTGAGCCTCGCCTGGAAGAGGTTTATTTTGTGGCACATCAATTAAGCAATTAAAGTAAATCAAACAAAGCACCCAGCATAGAAGAGACCACATTGTGAGTGACAAAAACAGTGAACTAGGTTGAAAGTACACATAAATCGTGGCTTCACCTAAAGTGGCATAAAAGGGCCTTGTATGGTGAGGAGAGGCAGCAAAAAGGCAGGTGTTACACCTCCTGTTTACATGGATAGGTAGAAGTTTAACAACACCAGGTTAAAGTTCAACAGGTTTATTTGGTAGCAAAAGCCACACAAGCTTTCGGAGCCTTAAGCCCCTTCTTTCGGTGAGATACATGGATAGGTGGCAGGGAGTGAGTCAGAAATTTCTGTCTTGTAAATCCAAGAAAAAACATCCGTGAATGGTAACAGTAGACATAAAATGCAAGATGAAAATTAAAATAAAAAACATAACAGGTGTCTTTGAAATATTTTGTGAACAACGTACAAAATAGTCAAGTTCACGTTAATCCTACAATTTGTCGAAGAAAATATTTTATAGAGGAGTTCTTGGACTGCAATCTGACAATGTTGCACACAAAAACAAAAGTACAAGCAGTCCTTGACTTCACAATGTTAGAGTTACGATGAGTGGCACTTACGTTGTTTATAAATTGACACCGTTTCAACTTTACAATATCGATTTCGACTTTACGATGTCATGCCAGCACGTTCATACGTGTGCATTGACATTCTGCATCACCCATCTGTATGACTGGACAATGTCAGTCCAGCCATCATCTTTAGTAGATTGGAAATGAGTGTTTTATTCTGCTAATCCACCAATCAGCCAATATCAGGTATTTTTTGGCACAACTGTCGTGACAGCACTCAATGCATCAGACTCAAGGTTAAACAGGCAACTACATTGATTGATGGTTTTGTTATATCCCCCACACCAAGAAACTTATGCTAAGGTGTACAGGCATCAGCAGTCACCTCAGCAACATGACAGGGCAAGAATTGAGAGGATTAGCACCTCCAGATGCCCATGAGTGATATCAGGAACCAATTCCCCATTTATAACGTTCCTTGGGGAAATCAGTTCTGATTTGCAATGTTTCAACTTGCCACGCAGTTTTCATGAAACAATTGTGTCATAATTGCAAGGACTGTCTATACTTTAAGACCCTAATAACGCAGCAAATTTAATCCTTGAAAGGGGTGAGGGCAGCTGTGAATAATTGTGGTGCATTTGCATGAAAACTATTAGTTTACTTAGTTGCCAACATGCAACACAGCTAAACCAGTGCTGTATTGACCATAAATTGTCAAAGGGATATCAACATTCATGCTTTCAGCAGTAACATGCCTCTTGAACAGCATGAAACCTCATCAATGCAGCAGAGCCAACACAAATTTTTTTTTAATACTTTTCCAATTCAATCAAATCAAATCCAATTCAAAGTCTCAACCAGTTGAGACATTTCAGATCCAGGCTGACAAGACAGGGCGAGCGACCAAATCACCCTGTCCTGGGCCTGATCTACATGAGCCAAGCTGATTGGAGAAGGGGGAGGTTCCTCCTCTAAGACCTGAGCTCATTTGCATCTTAGCCAAAAGGCCGGGATGCCGCTTTAAAACATTTTTTAAACCAAGCGCAGCATCCAATCCATACTACACTTGATCTTAGCCAAAAGGCGCAGCAGAGCCAACACAAATGTAACGACTGCTTTCAGTGCCATCCACCACTTTATTCCAGCAACATTCAGGCTAAGGATTCAGCCCACTCTACACCATTTTAGAGTCAGTACAGATTTATCGCTCACCATCAAGGCAGATTCATCACCAGAACACAGGTTGTGACTTCCAAAAAGAACTGCAAGTACACTTTTTCATTCATTGACACCAGTGCTGTGGAATTCTCATTATAAACAAGGAAGATTCTTCAAAACTGCAAGCATCAACAGGTTACACAACTGCTTCAAAGGCAAAAAGTTCTCTAACATAATCTAGATGTAAGCAAATGTAAGCAGCTCCCATTGTCCCCACCCTAAAAATTGGTATGTGGAATCTGATATGAAAAATCCAGTAAGTTATGACTGGACAAGTTTAAGCCAGAGTGACATGATCATACAGCATTTACACAGAGAACCTGGAATGTGTTGTCACAATACAAGGTTTATTTGGAGTTTTCTTGAATATATCTGAAGCAGTAGCAACAGGGGATATACAAGAGATAACTATCTGCACAATAACTAATCGTGGTTATTGTTGAAAGCACAGAAATTCATAGATAAATTATACTATGGTACAAATGAGATTTTCTATTGCCGAATGGATGGTCCAGCAAGGGATTAACACAATGGGAATAGATTAACACAATGGAAATACAAGTGACATCAAAATAATGCCATATGCAGGGAAAGTGGGAAGATCATTTATACTGGCTTTGTTATCATTTATACTGGACTGATAACTACAGAACTCGTATTTCAGGACACACAGTCATCCATACTACAATCTAACATCACAAGAACTTATTCAATTTACTGTTCTGATTCACTGATTATAGGAAATTTCACATTTAAGACACTAACCTCAAAATAGCAAAATGGGATGCCACAATTTTCATTGTTTGCTGATCACATATTATCCATTTTGATTTACAGCACCTCCGAGAACAAAGCTGTCCTGTGCCCGCATGCCAGACCCAACAACATTTGGGCTACGGCTACTAAGTGGTGTAGCCTGATAGGTATTCAGTAAAGTGAAGACGCTAGCAAAGCTGATGGTTAAAAGGGCTAACTTTATCAGGCTAAGAACTATGGAAGCAGCAGGAACAGGATGTGCAGTATGGAACAAGCACGAGAGTTGATTGGACAGCGGCTGTTGCTATGCCTTATGACTTCCTGACAGAGGAACGACTCTCAGTATTCATGACCAAAAAGACTGATTGATTAATGCTTGTCATGTGAGTGGATGCATGATCAATTCCAGCAAAATCTCTATGAGAGACAAAAAGACATTAGCAGCAGTAACCTGGGATTAACCACTGTAGAAGGAGCAGCAAGACTTCAAGTGTGGACTCGGAAACATTAGAACAAAGCCCATCAGCAGGGAATCTTTTAAGTTCACCTCACCACAGGTAGTACCTCTTAAGTCGTGAGTTTATATATTTTGTCAAGTTCTGATACCTTTTAAATACTAATGTATATAACGTTGTCGTTCAAAGGTTGGTTACTTTGCACGTAACAAAATTTGATGCCTGGTGTAATTTTGTGGTAACTTGGTACAGTACAATAAAGGAGATTTGTTGCATAATAATTCAAGAGTTTGACTGTCTTTGTCCATGGCGTCAGATGACCCGAGTTCGAAGGCAACATTGACAAATAACATTCATGCCACACAAGCACTAGACAATTAAAATATTCAACAACAATGAGTTTAACCACCTTCCCCTGAAATTCAGTGGTATGAGATAGTACATGCAGTGGTGGTCATCTTTTAAAATTCTATAGATTATGGAATAGTTCCTAAAGATTGAAGCTAACAAATGTAACCAACCTGTTAGTCTGACATCAGTACCAGGGAAATGCTGAAGTCTATCATAAAGGATGTGAGACCACAACACTTCGAAAATAATGGTAGGATTGGGCAGTGGCAACATAGTGCCCAACCTGGTGGAGGGGGTGGCAAAGACTCTGGAGTGGCATTTCAGAAGTCTTAAGTGTAGAGAGAGGCAAGACAGCAATGAGATTCCGGAATGATGCAGCCCAGGTAAGGGTGCCTATTAGCTTTGCCTATCCCTGAAGCAGAAAGCAATTGTGCCCTCTAACATTCCTGAGACTCATACTGATTGAAGGGTTGTGAAGGTTTGAAGTTGCGGGAACAAAGTTGCAGCAACATGTCGGGTCGCGGTAAAACTGGAGGCAAAGGGCGCGCTAAGGCCAAGACTCGCTCCTCCAGAGCTGGTCACCAGTTCCCGGTGGGCCGTATTCACTGGCTGCTGCGGAAGGGCCACTATGCCGAGCGGGTGGGCGCTGGGGCGCCCGTCAATTTGGCCGCTGTGCTCGAGTACCTGACCGCCGAGATCCTTGAGCTGGCTGGCAATGCGGCCTGGGACAACAAAAAGACCAGCCTTCAAGAGTTAACCCTGAACAATGTCAGCTGTCCACAATCTCAAAGTCAAGGAATGTGATGAATACTCAGAGTTCAGGGCTAAATGCTTGGGTGTACGATCGTGAGGCACTAAGTTACTTATGTGCCGGACCCCAACGTCAACCCCAACCTTTGCTGTTTATATATATATATATATATATATATAAATGATTTGGAGGAAAATGCAACTGGATTGATTAGTAAGTTTGCGGACGACACAAAGGGTGGTGGATTTGCGGATAGCGATGAGGACCATCAGAGGATACAGCAGGATATAGATCAGTTGGAGACTTGGGCGGAGAGATGGCCGATGGAATTTAATCTGGACAAATGTGAGGTAATGCATTTTGGAAAGTTTAATACAGATAGGAAATATACAGTAAATGGCAGAACCCTTAAGAGTATTGATAGGCAAAGGGATCTGGGTGTACAGGTACACAGGTCATTGAAAGTGGCAACGCAGGTGGAGAAGGCAGTCAAGGAGACATACGGCATGCTTGCCCTCATCGGCCGGGGTATTGAGTTTAAAAATTGGCAAATCATGTTGCAGCTTTATCGAACCTTAGTTAGACCGCACTTGGAATATAGTGTTCAATTCTGGTCGCCACACTGCCAGAAGGACGTGGAGGCTTTGGAGAGGGTACAGAAAAGATTTACCAGGATATTGCCTGGTATGGAGGGCATTAGCTACGAGGAGAGGTTGGAGAAACTTGGTTTGTTCTCACTGGAGCGACGGAGGTTGAGGGAGACCTGATAGAAGTCTACAAGATTATGAGAGGCATGGACAGAGTTGCTCTTTGTGCCCCATAGCATCAGGGAGCCCCTTTATAAACAGGAAGTGGTTCCACTCCCTCAATGTGCAGTTGGTGTGTGACAATCAGATGCGATTCATGCATGCATGGGCACGTTTTCCAAGGAATTTGCATGATAGTTATATGCTCGAGTAATCACAGATCTCTGGCATTAGAGGGTCACCCCAGGTTGCAGCGTTGGCTTGTAAGGGACAAGGGATATCCCAAGATTTTAGCTGATGTGTCACCAGTGTGGAGGCCAGAGACCATAGCAGAGGTCCGGTGCAAAGAAACTCCCATTTGATCTGTGAAAGAGCAGTGAATTGGCCTCCCAAAGATGTGTTTCCACTGCCTTGACAGGTTTGGTTGTGCTCTCCAATACAGCTCCCAGATGGTCGCCTAGATTGTGGTGGCCTGCTGTGTCATACATAAGTTTGCGCTGCAGCGGGGGGGGTGACCTTCATGAGGAAGACCTCAAGAAGCAGCCCATGTCCTCAGATTGGGAGGACATTCAGGAGAGAGTCAAGGAAGAAACTGCCGAAGATCCTCTGAGTGGGTGGCACAGTGGTTAGCACTGCTGCATCACGTCACCAGGGACCCGGGTTCAATTCCCGGCTTGGGTCACTGTCTGCGTGGGTTTCCTCCAGTTTCCTCCCACAGTCTGTGCATTGACCCGAGCGGGCGCCGGAGTGTGATGACTAGCGGAATATCCACAGTAATTTCATTGCAGCATTAATGTAAGCCTTACTTGTGACTAATAAATAACTTCAACTTTACTTTAAAAGGTTGGGGGTCATTCATTAAAGTGCTCAAGTGATCCCTGATCTGGGTGAATCAGACGCTTCACGCTCAGGCGTTTTCACATGGGGAAAAAAAATTCTAAGTGCCTAAAAATTGCACCCGTAATTGCACCACCAAGGCTAGCAGGAATCACACCAATTTCCTTGCCAAGATGAGACTACCATTTTTCAGAAAATTCTGCCCCATGTTTTGCAACCCCATTGGAATTTTGAGGATGTAACCAGCAGAATAGACAAGGGGGAACCAGTGAATGTGATGTATTTGGATTTACAGAAAGTTTTTGATAAGGTCCCACTCAGAGGTTAGTAAACAAAATTAGAGCAAATTGGATTGGAGGTAATATACTTGCATGGATTGTGAACTGTTTAATGGACAAAAAACAGAGGTTAGGAATAAATTGGTCATTTTCAGATTGGCCAGCTGTGGTGAGTGGGGATCAGTGCCTGGGCCCCAGCTATTCACTACTTATATCAATGATTTGGATGTGGGGATTAAATGTAATATTTCCAAGCTTGTAGATGATACAAGAATCGTGTTGAGTTGTGAGGAGGGTGAAAAGACACTTCAAGGGGATTTGGAGAAGTTAAGTAAGTGGGCTAAAATTTAGCAGATGAAATACAATGCGGAGAAATGGGAGTTATCCAATTTGCCAGGAATTACAGAAATGCAGAGCGCTTCTTAATTGGCGAGAGGTTGGAAAGTGTGAATTTCAAAGCAACTTGGATGTCCTTGTTCATTAGTCACTGAAAGCTAACATGCAGGTGCAGCAAGCAATTAACGCATCAAATGGTATGTTGGTCTTTATTATAAGAAGATTTGAATATAGGAGCAAAGATGTCTTACTACAATTATATAGAGCATTGGTGAGACTGCACCTGTGTGGTTTTGGTCTCCTTCCACAAGGAAAATATACTTCCCATGGAGGGAGTGCAACAAAGGCTCACTAAATTAATTCCTGCAATGGCTGGATTGTCCTATAAGATTAAATAGACTGGGGCCCGCATTCTCTGGAGTTCAGAAGAATAAGGAGGGATCTCATTCAAACATACAAAATTCTCACAGGGTTTGACAGGGGAGATACAAAGAGGAAGTTTCTTAGCTGAAAGGGAGTGGGGGGGGGGGGGGGGGGGAGGAATCTAGAACCAGGGGCACAGTCTCAGAATAAGGAGCAGGCCATTTAGGACTGAGGTGAGGAAGAATTTCTTAATTCAGTTGATGTATGCTGGAAAACTGAAATCAACAGATTTCTACATATTAAAAATGGTCTACTTCTGCTATTGCTTACTTTCTCATTACCATCACTGAATCCAGCATCAACAACCTGGGTGGTCGTCACCATTGACAAGAAACCTAAATGGAGGAGCCACTTAAATACTATAGATACAAGAGCAGGTCGGAGGCTGGATATTCTCACCACTAACTCAAAGTCTTTCCAGCCTGTACAAAGTGCAACTCAGAAACATAATGCAATACTTTACTGGATAAGTGCAGCTCCAATAACACTCCAGAAGCTGGACAAAATCCAGAACAAAACAGCCTATTTGATCAGCATCCCATCCACCAAGTTAAATATTCACTCCCTCCATTATTGAGGTACCATGGCTTCATGCGTACACCATTCACATGATGCATTACAGCAACTCATCAAGGCTTCTTCAACAGCCCCTTCCAAGCCCTTAACCTCTACAACCTAGAAGGACAAGCATGGGGACACCACCACCACCAGGTTCCCCTTCAAGTCACAAACCACCCTGACTTGGAAATATATCACCATTCCTGCACCAAAATCCTGCAAGTTCCTACTGAGAGGAAAAACTATGCCACACACACTGCAGCGATTGAAGGTAACCAGTCTATCACAACCTTCTCAAGTACAGTTAGGGATGGGAAAACTCTGCAGCTCACAAGCTTTTTTTTAAAATCACCCAAGATGCTTATTTATCACATACTCATACAGCACAGAAAAAGGAGCCTTAAAACATTTCCTAATGATTTAATGACTTGTGTGAATGTAGCTATACTCAATAGACGTGCACTGCTTTGTAAAGCCAGTGTTTTACAGTTTTAAAGCAAAATATGACATGCAATGCATAACCAGTAGATCCAAACCATACCAATAGTTCTAAATTCAACGTCCAGCTATTACAATCAAACCAACATGACAAAAGCTTTCTTTTCCTCCACTAACATTTAAAGCAACTTAATTGACTGTTCAACTACTTTAGAACATGGATGACAAGTCATATTGTGCCAAGTGTAAAGGCAAAATCATGGGAGATTGCCCACCAGAAATGAACTCCGACCTCTTGGCAATAATATAGTGAGGCAGATCAAGACCTAGCTCCTGAAGAGTACAGGCACTTTTACATTAATGAATATCTGAAGCTACCTCTAGACATGCAAAAGCAGTACTACAAAGACAATAAGAAGTTCCATAAGAAGTGAAGAATGCACTCAGGGACTTGCATATAATTCTTTTAATTATAATTTATTCACATCCTCTTTCCCTAACTTAATGACTAAATTCATGCTATCTTCTCAAATGATCAAGAATACAAGTCATTAATGCCTTTTGTTGGTCAATTTTAAGTGTTCAAGATCCCAGCAATAAATAATTCTTCAACCAGTATTTCCTTTCCTCCCAGGTATAATCTTAATGTTAAAATTTGTCAATGAGCCTAATGTTCATGTACATTTTTATTAGTCATGTAACTTATTTATTAGTCAGTGGGAAATTTTAAAAATGCCAGTTTAAGAAAAATAAATTTTTCACTGAACAAGCTTTGATCAAACAGTGTCTTTTTTTATAATTCACTAGTATAATGTTCCCGGAAATACTGAACATTCTAGATTATTTAGTAATCATAAATGTCAAGTCTAAAGACATGTCAATTTATGTCAAAAGTTATGGAACGCATTACTTGAAAGTGTGGTTAAATCAGATTCCATAGTAACATTCAAAAGGCAACTGAACATAAGCTTTAATAGAACCAATTTGCAAGGTTTTGGGGAAAAGAAACTGGGTGTGTGACTAAATTGGACAATTGTTTCAGTCAGGACACGTACAATGGGCCAAGTTATCCCCCTCTGTGTTATAAGATTCTATGATGTCAGCTACAAGATGACACCACGGACTTTGCAGCTCTCCCTCAGAATTGCACTGGTGTATCAGTCTAAATTATGTGTTCAAGTGCCTGGATTGGAACCCACAAGCCTACTGACTCAAGAGGCAAAAATACAAATTATACCAAATAAGGTTTCAGAGTAAGTTTTCTGATTAATTTATCAGATAAATAGTTTGACAATGTACAAATAATGGAGATTCGTATCCGAGGTGTCTTTCCTCATTCCCAAAAACATTGATAACAAACATATTTTCCCTGATCTGCTTTGTAAGCTTGTTCAATCATAGATCATAGAAAATCATAGAAACCCTACAGTGCAGAAGGAGGCCATTCGGCCCATCGAGTCTGCACCGACCACAATCCCACCCAGGGCCCTACCCCCACATATTTACCTGCTAATCCCTCTAACCTACGCATCTCAGGACTCTAAGGGGCAATTTTTAACCTGGCCAATCAACCTAACCCGCACATCTTTGGACTGTGGGAGGAAACCGGAGCACCCGGAGAAAACCCACGCAGATACGAGGAGAATGTGCAAACTCCACACAGACAGTGACCCGAGCCGGGAATCGAACCCAGGACCCTGGAGCTGTGAAGCAGCAGTGCTAACCACTGTGCTACCGTGCTGCCCCAATAGTAGCACTCTTTCCCAGTAGTGACAATGTTACAGGTTCAAATTCAAATCCTGAACGCAAAATTGAGGCTGATGTCAATGTAGTATACTGGATTTGTAGCAAGTGCTGTGCTTCAAATGAGGTATTGCAACCCCCTCTCCCTGTTCATATCTCCTTGAAATGACATAATTTGAAGAAAACAGGGATTCTAGCCAATATTTATAACTAGCCATTTACCTCATAGCAATGCACAAACTAGCTTCCACAATTGACTACAATACTGAGGTTAAACTTCAAAAAGCACATACAGTCACATCCCCAGAACAAGTTCTGCAGAAGGTCATTTAAACTCAAAACATTAATTGTTTCTCTCCACAGCTACTATCCTTCTGAGTTTATCCAGCATTTTCTGTTTTTATTTCAGATTTCAAGCATGGGCAATATTTTGCTTTTATTAACATAACTTGAAAGCTTTCTTCTCCCGCCTGCCCCTTATTTGATTTTGTGCAAACAGTTTTCTCTCTTGCCCCTCCTTTATTGTGGTTACCTAAGATTATTTGAAGATTAATATATAAAAAGTACCCAAGGAAATTTGTGATGTCATTAGTTATTCACCTGAAATAACAATTCATTGGAAAGGTCTCCTTCTATCAAACTCAATCTGGAATAAATTCAAAGACCCAGCCCCCTCTACATTCTGGGGAAGAGAATGCCACAGGCCAACGATTCTCAGAGAAAAAAAAACTCATCATCTCTGATTTAAAACATAGACCTCTTATTCTTCAACTGAGTTCCCTAGTTTTATTCTCCCCAACAAGTGGAAACATTCTCCTAGTGTCTATCCTATCAAATTCTTTCAAGATCATGTATGTTTCAATAAGATCTTCTCTCTTTCTTCAAAATTCCAATTGGTATAGGCCCAACCTGGTCAAGCCTTCTTCCTAGGATAAGCCCTTCCCAGAAATTAGTCAAGTAAACCTTCTCTGAACTCCTTCCAAAGCAGTTATATCCTTTTTCAAATGAGGCCAAAACTGTACACAGTACTCCAGATGTGATCTCACCAAGACCCTGCACAGCTGCAGCAAAATTTCCCTACTTTTACATTCCATTTCTCTTGCAGTAAATGTCAACATTCCATTTACCTTCCTACTCACTTGCTGCACCTGCATACCAACTTGGTGATTCATTCATCTGGACACTCAAATCCTTTTGTGACACCAAGTTCTGCATTCTATCTCCGTTTAAAGTGTATACTTTTTTATTTTTCCCACTAAAGTGAAAAAGTTCACATTTACCCACATATACTCCAGCTGACAAAATTTTGCCCACTCACCTGTCGATATTCCTTTGCAGATGGTATTCTTGACAACTTACTTTCCTATCTTTCTTGTTGTCATTGGCAAATTTAGCTACCGTACAATTGGTCCCTTCATTCGAGTCATTGATATGGATTATAAATAGTTCAGGACCCAGCACTGATCCCTGTGGCCCTCCATTAATTGCAACTTGTGAATCTGAAAAAGACCCATTTATCCCTGGTCCCTGCTTCCTGTTACCTAAGCAATCCTGTATCCATGCTGATATGTAACCCCCTACATCATGCAATCTTATCTCTTGTAGGATCCTTTGATGTATGTAAAATGTACTTTGGAAATCTAAGTACACCTCATCCATCGGTTTCCCTTTATCCACCTTGAATGTTACTTCAATAAAACCTCTAATAGATTAGTTAGATGCGATTTCTCTTTCATAAAGTCATGTTTGTTCTGCCTGATCACATTATCTTAGAATCCTGCTATAATTTATTTAATTATGGATTCTGGCACTTTCCCTATGACTGAGTTTAGGCTAATTCATCTACAGTTTCCAGCTTTCTGCCTCCCTCCTTTTTGAGTAAAGCTGTTAGCTATTTTCCAATCTGCTAGAACCTTTCCAGAATCTAAGGAAGTTTGGATGAGTATAACTAATGCTATATCTGTGCCACGAAATTAGAACCAATACATTCACTATCTCTGTAGCTACTTCTTTTAGGATCCTAGGATGCAAGCCACGGTATGAACTCATGAACCAGGGGAGAGTCGTTATAACATAAAACCCATCAAGAGGTACTCAGCCATATCTTTAAAAGGAGAATCCAGACCTGTCTTGCATATTGAACAGAGGAGCTCGACCTTAACAATGGGAGAGTTATGACCCAAAACTCATCAAGAGGTATTCAGCCAGAAAAATAGAAAAATACATTATGGTTGGGTGTTCCCCAGTTTCAGCAAGACTCCCTGATATTAACCATACCTTAAAAAGGGATATGTGCACCTAAGATGATCTGGCCTAAGCTCACTGGGCATTGTGACCCTTGCCCTGTGACCCCTTTGACTGATAGCAAGAAAACATTCCAGAAGGGCTCAGAGAGGGGAATAGAAATGGACATCTTGAGGCAATCCCCAGCAAAGACGCGATCAGCTTGCCGTGACCCGTGACAACGAAGAAAGTCCTGCATGATCCACCTTCATACTAAGAAAACCGAGTTCATCTGTTGACGTGAGCTCAGTGAGTCGAATCCAACAGCCCAGTCAATTTCACCAAAACGGGTAGTATATATGTTTTTCAGGCAGTCAGCCAAGTTTGGGGAAAATTTAACTTAATTTATTCTGTAAGAGTTGTTTCTTTAACTTGCAAGTGTTTAATAAAACTAAATTAGAACCACAGTCCTTCGTCTGTCTCAAAGTAAGAGCACCTGGGTAAGCATGTTTTTGGGTAATAAACTGGTCAAAGTGTCTGTATAGACTATTTCACAGACAACAATTGGTACCTATGTGAACAAATGACACAGAATCTACCTATCCTTCAGGAAGCATTTTGGGAAAAAGACACTTCAATCAACTAGTCAATGCAAACTTTTTTTTCAACAGCAGATACATACAAGGTGCAACAAACTGTAAACAACCACCTTATATTAAAAAGTTGATTATGTCAATTTCACTCCAACTCAAAATATTTTGGGACTCCTTGGAACAACAATTCTTCAATGAATGACTATTGAATAATTTCAAACAATATTTAGCATTTATTTATAAATACTAAAATAAAAGTTCATTAGACAGAATTACGATGCACAAAATAATCCATTAACAATAGCTTCAATCTGCATCTCAGACGTGACCAACTGCCATTTCATGCAGCTCTACTATGGCTGAAGATTGCCTCTAAAAATTCCTTATTCAGCAACTGCCCAGGTACTCAAATGTTTGTTCTGAACGAAGTAGCCAAATATCTTAAACCAAAGATAATGTAAGTTAATTCATTTTAATCAAAATGTCTCAAACTATCCAATGGGGTAATGCTGCATACATTGACAAGTCATCCAGCACCTTGCAGAAAGGCAAAACAGGAAGCAACAATGCTTTGACTGCAAGCACAAATTTATGATAAGTTACAGGATTCTAAAGCATAAAAGATGTCAGATGGCATTAACTGGAATGAAGGTGCCGTTCATGTTTATGACACAAACAGCTCTTAACTGGGAGAGAAAGGAAAATAGTATAGAACAGCAGTGGAAAATAACAAATGAAAAAAAAATCAGATGAAAGGTAAGAATTGAAAATGAAAAACAAAAATCAATGAGATGCATGACATGACTACAATCCAGACTGCAAGCAAAATACATGACACAAAAGTTTCAAAAATGGTTACTTGGTGTATAAATGTCACAGTCTGAAGCAGTGAGCAATTTTAAAATTTGTGCCTCTGGCAAAAGGCAATTTTTTAAAAACTGGACCTTGCCTTTTAGGTGGATAATTTTAAAACATGTCCCTCTGGCAGAATGCAATTTCTTTGGCTTGACCTTACGTTTTCTTTCTAGTTTTCACATCTTAGATCACTCTGACGAACAAGTCCCAATTCTGTACCCAATTCTATTCCTCCCTCGAGATCCAAGTAGGTTTGCAGTAACATGTCCAGGAAAATTAATATCGTTAATTTCCTTCAGTTACTTGACTTATGCCATCAGAAGAATCATTCCAATCTCCAAACTGATTTAGCATCACAAGTCCAGACCTCTTAAATTAAAGATGTTAAGTGAATTTATTAAATGAACAAAAGCTTATGAAGTCAAACATTTACAGTGGTCACCCCTCCAATCAACTAACTCAACAATATAAAGGTTACAACTCTGAAAACAATTCAGCTGGTGCTTTGTAAATAATAAGTTTATTAACTGTTTCTTAAATGTTTTGTGAGAGCCTAGGTAATATACAGCTTAGAAAACAAAAAACTTATTGTGCTGCCTTTTCAGGAGTTCTTAATCACCAAATTACACCTTGACCTGTCCCCCTACTCTTCTGACACTTTCGCCTTTCAGGATCTCACCTTGCTCTGACCTCATTAAAAATCCTCACAGCCCATTCACACCATTAAAATTTTCTCATTACAATACCTTTACTTTCCTTCCTTCAACTGCATCGAACAACTTTTCATCCTCAGCAATTTCATCATGATTTCATCCCTGAAATCAGTACCTTTTTAACCTCCCTTAATCTCTGCCACCATCGAAACTCCAATCCATATTCAGAGCCACCCCCTTGACCTTAAAATATCATGTGGTTTTGCTACTCCCATTGTTTGAATGACGGAGATGAAGCCATCTCTAATCACATCCTCCCCATAGCCCCATTCGCAAAACTATTTCCTTCAATGTCCATCCCTGAAAAAAATTCTCCCCCAGTATACTTACAACTCTCAAATTCCCATCAGTCTAGCCTTTGGCCCTTAATTCACCACAACATCACAGGTACTGATTGTGTTCAACAGCCATCTTAGATACAGTACCGTTGCAAAGTTGGGTAGACTAATTGTAGATTGGTGTTTGTAAAATGCTAGGGAGAAAGCATTGCATGGTCCATTTAAAACATGGTGCCTTTTCTGTGCTTAGAGAGTTAAAAAAATGCAAGTACATATGGAGCCGAAAATGAAACATTTGTATCGAAATGCCAATCTGCAGTGATACCAAGGCAACAGGCCTGTGACTTTTTTGAATTCAGCCAATCAATTTGAATTAGGCATGTAGATGCCAAGAATCTATTAAATTTAAATCTGATGGTGTTGACAACCTAGGATCAATCCTATTGTGGGAAATATGATATGTCATCACAGGTATAAGAGAGCAGTGGGACAAAAGGCAGAGAGCAACTGTGAGAGATCCTATGTATGTTTAGCCCTGTTTGTTTCAGTTTATGCAAAGACTTCATCCATGCAAAGACTTCATTTTAAAATATTGCTGCCTGTGCAATTACATTTAAATGCTAGACTGTAAGGGTTAACTAACAGCTAACTTGACTACATTTAAAAACTCAGAAGGCATGCTGGGTTAGCTAAAATTGTCTGCATTCCTGAAGAGTGCACAATGCAGGCAAAACAAGTTTTTTTCATAACAACGACTGCAAGGCTTGTTTGCCAGACAGAGACAGCATGTGAAGGACACTTACAATAACGAGATATGGGTTGAAATATAGTTTGGATTTTAGTGTGTGTTTGTGCAGCTTGTTTTAAAGATCCAGTTCAGTATGATCAGTACAGGGGCTGACAGTAAAAGCCAGTCTCTCCAAGTTCGCTTTGCTTTTGCTCTGCTTCTGTCATGATTTAGTTTTCTTTAAGTTCTGTTCAAGAAAAGAAATTCATTTCAAAACCCTGTACCAGTGCTGTTCCCTCGCCTATTCGAATGAATGAATGGACCCAACAAACTGTCACCTGCCACAGTTCACAACTCTTAACTCAAAGCACCATCTAGATAGCAAAGATACCGAAGAAGAAAGAAGTCCAGACGAAAGAATCAACAGAGAAGATCCAGAATATTATGGAGGACAAAATCTGGTTGCAATTTAGGGAGTAACTATATTCTATATTTTTGTGAATGAGTGAGAATTGTATTTATTGGAACAGCATGCCATTAGAATCTTGTTTTATTCGGAAATAGTTGATAGCAGGGATTTATTCGGTTTATTAATAGTTTAGTAAATTTGTTCACTATTAGTTAGATAAATAAATTGTTACATGTTGATTTTAGAGGGTCGCGGATTTATTTTGTATTTAACCACTAGGAGTTTAGATGTTTCACTAAGTGCAGGGAAGGTGGTAAAAGAGGGAGGTATGGCATTGTTAATCAAGGACAGTTGATTAACTGTCCTTGATTAACAAGGACAGTTAATCAACTGTGGCAGAAAGGACATTTGATGAGGACTCGTCTACTGAGGTAGTTTGGGCTGAGGTTAGAAGCAGGAAAGGAGAGGTCACCCTGTTGGGAGTTTTTTATAGACCTCCAAAAAGTTCCAGAGATGTAGAGGAAGAGATTGCAAAGATGATTCTGGATAGGAGCGAAAGTAACAGGGTAGTTGTACTGGGGGACTTTAACTTTACAAATATTGACTAGAAAAGCTATAGTTCGAGTACTTTAGAGGGGTCGGTTTTTGTCCAGTGTGTGCAGGAAGGCTTCCTGACGCAGTATGTAGATAGACCAACAAGAGGTGAGGCCACATTGGATTTGGTACTGGGTAATGAACCAGGCCAGGTGTTAGATTTGGAGGTAGGTGAGCACTTTGGTGACAGTGACCACAATTCGATTACGTTTACTTTAGCAATGGAAAAGGATAGGTATATACCAAAGGGCAAGAGTTATAGCTGGGGGAAAGGAAATTATGATGCGATTAGGCGAGATTTAGCTGGCATAGGTTGGGGAAGGAAACTGCAGGGGATGAGCACAATTGTAATGTGGAACTTGTTCAAGGAACAGCTACTACACGTCCTTGATAAATATGTACCTGTAAGGCAGGGAGGAAGCAGACGTGTGAGGGAACCGTGGTTTACTAAGGAGGTTGAATCTCTTGTGAAGAGGAAGAAGGAGACTTATGTTAAGCTGAGACGTGAAGGCTCAGTTAGGGCGCTTGAGAGTTACAAGTTAGCCAGGAAGGACCTAAAGAAAGAGTTAAGAAGAGCCAGGAGGGGACATGAGAAGTCTTTGGCAGGTAGGATCAAGGAAAACCTTAAAGCTTTCTATAGGTTTGTCAGGAGTAAAAGAATGACTAGGGTAAGATTAGGGCCAGTCAAGGACAGGAGTGGGAAGTTGTGCGTGGAGTCTGAAGAGATAGGAGAGGCACTAAATGAATATTTTTCGTCGGTATTCACACTGGAGAGGGACAGTGTTGTTAAGGGGAGTACTGAGATGCAGGCTGTTGGACTGGATGGGATTGATGTTCATAAGGAGGAGGTGTTAGCAATTCTGGAAAGGGTAAAAATAGATAAGTTCCCTGGGCCGGATGGGATTTATCCTAGGATTCTCGGGAGGCTAGAGAGGAGATTGCAGAGCCTTTGGCTTTGATCTTGTGTCGTCATTGTCTACAGGAACAGTGCCAGAAGACTGGAGGATAGCAAATGTTGTCCCCTTGTTCAAGAAGGAGAGTAGGGACAACGCTGGTAATTATAGACCAGTGAGCCTTACTTCTGTTGTGGGCAAAGTATTGGAAAGGATTATAAGAGATAGGATTTATAATCACCTGGAAAGGAATAATTTGATTAGGGATAGTCAACACGGTTTTGTGAAGGGTAGGTCGTGCCTCACAAACCTTATTGAGTTCTTTGAGAAGGTGACCAAAGAGGTGGATGAGGGGAAAGCGGTTGATGTGGTGTATATGGATTTCAGCAAAGCGTTTGATAAGGTTCCCCATGGTAAGCTTTTGCAGAAAATACGGACACATGGGATTGAGGGTGATTTAGTGGTTTGGATCAGGAATTGGCTAGCTGGAAGAAAACGGAGGGTGGTGGTTGATAGGAAATATTCATCCTGGAGTTCAGTTACTAGTGGTGTACCGCAAGGATCTGTTTTGGGGCCACTGCTGTTTGTCATTTTTATTAATGACTTGGATGAGGGCGTGGAAGGATGGATTAGTAAATTTGCGGATGACACTAAAGTCGGTGGAGTTGTGGACAGTGCGGAGGGAAGTGGCAGGTTACAGAGGGACATAGATAGGCTGCAGAGCTGGGCTGAGAGGTGGCAAATGGAGTTTAATGCGGAAAAGTGCAAAGTGATTCACTTTGGAAGGAGTAACAGGAGTACTGGGCTAATGGTAAGATACTTGGTAGTGTGGATGAACAGAGGGATCTGGGTGTCCATGTGCATAGATCCCTGAAAGTTGGCACCCAGGTTGATAGGGTTGTTAAGAAGGCGTACAGTGTGTTAGCTTTTATTGGTAGAGGGATTGAGTTTCGGAGCCAGGAGGTCATGCTGCAACTGTACAAACTCTGGTGCGGCCGCATTTGGAGTATTGCGTACAGTTCTGGTCGCCGTATTATAGGAAAGATGTGGAAGTGTTGGAAAGGGTGCAGAGGAGATTAACCAGGATGTTGCCTGGTATGGTGGGAAAATCGTATGAGGAAAGGCTGAGGGGCTTGAGGTTGTTTTCGTTAGAGAGAAGGTTGAGAGGTGACTTAATAGAGGCATACAAGATGATCAGAGGATTAGATAGGGTGGATAGTGAGAGCCTTTTTCCTCGGATGGTGTTGGCTAGCATGAGGGGACATAGCTTTAAATTGAGGGGTGAGAGATATAGGACAGATGTTAGAGGTAGGTTCTTTACTCAGAGAGTAGCAAGGGCATGGAATGCCCTTCCTGCAGCAGTGGTGAACTCGTCAACGTTGAGAGCGTTCAAGTGGTTATTGGATAAACATATGGATGATATTGGAATAGTGTAGATTAGAGGGGCTTTAGATTGGTACCACTGGTCGGCGCAACATCGAGGGCTGAAGGGCCTGTACTGCGCTGTAATGTTCTATGTTCTAGTTGCTGAAGAGTAGGTCATACCACTTCACACACACTGTTTACAGATTATGATGCGAGGTACTCCTCTTTGGACGTTTTGGTGTTAGTTCTCAGAGACAGTATCAATATCCACTTCATAACAGTACCCACTAAAACCAATACACTCTCACCTTGGTCATTCCTCAAGGCCTCAACTTAAGTCCAAGGGATGCAAACTTAAACAATATGACAGTGAACCAATTTAACCATTCACTGGACTATTTGGCTGGACTATTTAAGACACTCTCAGATCCTGATCTTTGCTGTTAAAACTGCTCATTATTTCAGGATCAGTCTGGAATGCAAACATAAGCCCTGGCTTCTGTAAGCCAACTTCTTAAATCCCTCTCCATTACCTCCAATAGTGTGAGGATCTCATGCAATTCTTTGTCACTAGAGATTGAGACCATCCAAATCACCTGACTCTAAGTTTCCTCCCTTCCATTGGGTCAAACTTCCACTGAACTACAAGCCACCACCCTAGTCCTGTGGGTGACACAGTGGCAAGCACTGCTGCCTCACAGGGCCAGAGACCAGCATTTAATTCCAGCCTCGGGTGATTGTCTGTGGAGTTTGCACATTTTCCCCATGTCTGCGTGGGTTTCCTCCGGCTGTTCCAATTTCCTCCCACAGTCCACAGATGTGCGGGTTAGGTTGATTGGCCATGCTAAATTGTCCCTTAGTGTCAGGGGGATGAACAGAGTAAATACGTTGGGTTATGGGGAAATGGGGTTATGGACGTGCCTTCAGTTGTATAGCCCTCAAGTTCTGGGATTTTCTCCTGAATTCTTGTCACCTCTCTGCTATGCTTTCTTCCTTGAAAAATCTCCTTAAAACCCACCTCTTCGAATCATTGAATGGTTAGAGCACAAAGATCGCCATTTAACCTGTAAGGAACAATTCACCAAGTGCCACTCCCCCACCTTTTCCCCCATAGACCTGCATTTTTCCATTTCAGATTATCTATTTCCTTTTTGAATGTCTGAATTGAATCTGCCTCCAGCACTCTCTCTAGCAATGCATTCCAGATTCTCTGGATGAAAGAGTGTTTCCTCATGGCACTATTGCTTCTTTTGCCTTTAATCTTTAAATATGTGTCCTATGGTTCTCGACTCTTCCACCAAAGCGAATTAACCACTCTCTCAACTTGTCCTGCCATCTCCAAAGATTTACACATGCATACATCAAGGTCTCTCTGCTCTTACACTCCTTTAGAATTGTATCCTTTAGTTTATATTGTCTCTTTGCTTCCTTTCTATCAAAATTAATCACTTCACACTTCTATCTGCCACTTGTTCACCCTTTCAACCAACCTGTTTATGTATGCCCTTCTGAAGTTCTACGCTATCTTCATCTCAGTTCACAATACATCCAAAGTTTCATACTGTCCACAAATTTTGAAATTTAGGTCATTAATATACATCGGGAACAGCGCCCTCACACCAAACCCTGGGGATCTCCACTATAAACTTTCCTCCAGTCTACAGCTCACCACTATTGTTTCCTGTCATTCATCAATTTTGTATCCATGAAGCTACTGACCCTTTTATTCCACGAGTGCCCACTTTGCTCAAGTCAATTGTGCAGTGCTTTATCAAACACCTTTTGGAAATCCACATACACCACATCAACAGCATCACCCTCATTAAGCCTCTCTTTACCTTATGAAAAAGCTCCAGCAGTTTAGTTAAACATGATTTGCCCGCAAATCCCTGCTGGTTTTCCTGAATTAACCAACATTTGCCCAAGTGTCTATTAATTTTGTCCGAAATCATTGTTTCTTAAAACTTCCAACCACCAAGGTTAAACCGACAGTCTGTAGTTGCTGGGCTTAGCTATAACATTTGCAATTTTTCAAGCCTCTGACACCAACCCTTTGACCATCTGCTTCAATATCACTTTTTGTAATTCAGTGTCATAATTTGCTTCATAGCAAAGAACTTTGGGACACTTTACTCACTAAGACGTGTTATATAAATTCAAGGGGTTTAATGCCACATTGACTGACTTTTGAGCAGATTCTTATTTGAAATTTAATTTGCTTTTTCACATTCCAGAAGAATTGGACCAAAAATTTATTTATCCTGCCTCTTATTTATCTGACTCATGGTTAAAAAAACTTGCAACATTATATTGATGGAAGTTTAATATAGGATTCTGACCAGTATTTTTAAATTGCCGGGTTTCCTCCAGGTGCTCCGGTTTCCTCCCACAGTCCAAAGATGTGCGGGTTAGGTTGATTGGCCATACTAAAATTGCCCCTAGTGTCCTGAGATGCGTAGGTTAGAGGGATTAGTGGGTAAATGTGTAGGAATATGGGGGTAGGGCCTGGGTGGGATTGTGGTCAATGCAGACTCGATGGGCTGAATGGCCTCTTTCTGTACTGTAGGG
Source organism: Mustelus asterias (assembly GCF_964213995.1). NCBI lineage: Eukaryota > Metazoa > Chordata > Chondrichthyes > Carcharhiniformes > Triakidae > Mustelus > Mustelus asterias. The sequence continues at coordinate 35,022,925 of NC_135811.1, read as the reverse complement.
TTTCTATGATTTCTATGAAACTGAGACTGGATTTAAGAGGAAAGTCAGTAAATCAAAACTAGATGAAGATTCAACATTAACTCACACACTGAATTCAAGATTCACCTGAAACACAAGTTTAGAATTAAATCTATACCGGGACACTTACAAAGGTCAAACATTTTTGGAATTAATGTGAATTTTTCTTTTAACATAGCATTCTATAATTTATACTCCCTAATAATCTGTCAAGGCATACAACTATACTGTTGAATATTACATTTAACTACTGTTAAAACCAAGACATTTCCATACCATGCACAAAGAAATTACTTTCCAGCTTGCTTCCTTGGTTCCTCCAGCGCCATGCGCAGCAATAGACAAATACTTTCAAGCAAAAGACCAAAAAGATATAAAGTAACTCAAAGTATGCGTCTTTGTAAAAATATCAGAATCCCATGATCAAATTACTGCCTTAAAATTGTCCTTCATTTAACTGTCAATATGGTGCACTAAATTAAAGTTAAACTATTAACCATGAGACAAGTTACACATATTAATACACAGAGACCGAGGTCAAATTAAGGGTGCATGTTATGAAGTCCATTAACAAATCAAAAGAAGCAATCCAAAATACAACTTCCAATGAACTAAAATAAAACTTCAATGACAAATACAGAAATGTTACATCCTCAAAGCTATGTATGTACCAGCATGTGTTGAATAAGTATTGTCTATGGACATGGCTAATCAAGTTAGAAATATAAAAGAAGGTTCTGTAGTTCTGCACTAATTGACAAAATACCAATTTGAAGGTGAGCTCAACCATCATCTATGAATTGGCTTTAACTGATATGCACCTTTTTGTTGACAGGTCCTGCATTATCACAAAAGTCAGTGCTCCCTGTTCAACTAAAGTTGTCTGTACAAAATGAGAAATTATAATCATGTCATTTGTCCATTCTCAGCATATAGGACCAGTCTGAGGTTAAGTGTGTACACTGAAAAACACTATTTTATAAACATGGTGGCATATCTTTAAAACACAAATACTGATAACCCGGTGTTGGAGTGTTATATGACTCTGGCCCTTCGCTTATAAAAGCAAGTTAATTACACCTTTTAAAAATAATATTTATTGATCTGGTTTGGAAAGTTTTCAGATCAGATCATCAATATTTTTTTAGTAACAATGTGGAAACTTAATAAACAACTATTCAAAACAAAAGTCGCAGCTAAGTATACTGGCGGATGCCATTGTACTCAAGGTTGAAAAAAAAAGTGGAAATAACTATACGACTGGCTTCGTGAGATTGCAAGATACCCGCAGATTTACATTTCAACATTACACAGTAATTATTTCAAATCAGAGGGACTTAAGCTTAGGAACGATTTAGTTGTGCCCTTATAAAACCAATCGCAATGGGCACGGCCTTCGAACTAGGCGCGCCTCAAACCCAAACAGCCCCAAAAGTGGACGGAGGGAGAAGACTTCCAGGATCAATTCATCCTCAAATTATTCATCGAAATTGGGAGGCACACACCTGGGAGGCTGCAGGATTTAATATCCTTGACTGAACTCAGAAAGGAGGCAAATGGCCTGGGGGTGGAGGATAGGCGGAGTGGGACGGGAAAGAAACTGCAAACAAAAACAATTAAGAATTAGTTTGAACAGTAAGATTTTCCCTGTCGGGAATGGCTGGCGAGCGGGGATGTCACTCACCGACTCCATATTTCTCTTTTTTGCTTGGAATCCAACGCGTCATTGTTGCTGCTTAAAACTTCCTTCAACTTCTTTGCAGTGTTGTTTTTCCCCCTCGCTCTCTCTCTCCCCCCCCCCCCCCCCCTCAGTTTTTCCTTATTCCTCCTGGAAACTCCAAGCCGCCATTTTCCACAGGAGGAGAGCTCGAGCGGGTGAGAGAAAGTTCCAGTCATGTGTCTCGAGCGTCACCGCTCATCAAACTCCCAACGGTCGCAGGAGTTTTCCCAAAAAAAAACTTCTCTCCGGAGAGTTGCAGCTGTCTCCTGACGGTACGTTCCCAGACCAAAGACTACTACTAACTTAGTTGATTAGTTATCCCGTTTACAGCACTTTTGTTTTTCTTTTCAGTGGGGCGCTGGCTCCCACTATTATTGTTGGGAGAAATGTGGGAGGGCTATCCCTTTTCTTTTGTCAGGGAAGTTTTTTTGAACCAAATCCACAATGTTGACTTTCGTTTAGTTATATTAGAATAGACGGCCCCCTTTGACAGGCCATTCGGCCCAACCTGTCTATGCCAACTTTTTTTTATGCGCCATTGAAGCTCCTTCCCATCCAGCGTATACGTATTTAACCACATCAACATTACTGCAGTTGGAGGCCTGAAGTAAAAACAATACATGCTGGAAATGCTAAAAAAAAAATCTACCTAAAAGCATCCGTGGAAAGAGAGTTAACGTTTCAGATTTGTGGCCTTTTGTGTCTGCGTGGGTTTCCTCCGGGTGCTCTGGTTTCCTCCCATGGTCCAAGGATGTACAGGTTGGGTGGATTGGCTATGCTAAATTGCCACTTAGCGCCAAGGGGACTAGCATGGGGTTATGGGGATAGGGCCTGGGTGGGATTGTGACCGGTGCAGACTCGATGGGCCGACTGGCCTCCTTCTGCACTGTAGGATTCTATGATTCCTCAGACGAGACCTGAAACATTAATGTGTTTCTTCACAGATGCTGCCTGACCTGATGAGTATTTTCAACTTCTACCAATGTAACCCTTCCATCCCCTTCTTCCTATCTGGCCAACCTTAAATGTATCTACTGTATATTCGCTTCAACTACTTACAAGGTTGCAAATTTCACATTCTCACCCCTGAGTAAAGAAGTTTCTCCTGAATTTTACATTTCACTTTTTTTTGGTGACTTATAGCCTCGAGTCTTCTCTTCCTCACAAATTGAATCATGTTCTCTCTCTCTCTTCAAATAAAGTTTTTATCGTTTTAAAGACTTCTATTAGGTCACTCATGAGAAAAGGAGACTTGTAAATTAAATAATAAAGGAGACATTGGGTTGCCCCGGTGTCATTAAACAAAAAACCCTCAACAACAGTGGCCCTCTACTAGGAACTATAAAACACAGAAAATTATTGAACTGAAATAATACTTAATCCACCATGCCCCCCAACACTTGTGGTGACTGCCAGACACAGAAAGCCTTGAGCAAACCAGAGCACACTCACACACTCCTTCTCTGGAGCCACCTGGGCACCGACAAGCCTACAAAAGAGCAAGTGACCAGTCCCACAGGCCATGCCCCTACCATTCAGTTGCATTGCTACCATTGTGGGTTATTTTTAGAACAAGATAAACTATTACATTACTATTCAACATATTCAAGGTGGAGTTGGACAGATTTTTGATGTCCAAAGGAGCCACAAAGGTAATGGGGAGCAGACAGCAAAGTTAAAGAATTAGATTAGCCATAATCTCATAAAATGTCCAAAATACATTTAATTTGCCCAGTTTCTATAAAAGAAGTTTCCTCCAGCTTTAAAACTGGTTCAGGAGAAAGTGAATCTAAATGCCCAAAATTAAATCCATTCTCAGTAAACAATCATTTTGTTTTATTGTCTAACCATCAACAATGAAACGTCAATCATTAGTATTGTTTATCACATCATGTTTTGAGCAGTTCATAACAGAAAAACAAAATAAATTTAAATGAATATTGTCATTTCCCTGAAATCAAACTTCAACAATTCAAACTTTGTTTTGTTTGACCGTTTTAAAAACTCTGAAATTCTCATTGCATTTTGGAAAATTACTACATACAAGTTACACAAAATCGGAATACATATAATGGAGGTGGTTAAATTCTATAATCAAACGCATAGATGTAGTTAAGTCTGGTTCCAACTGTTGCAAGGTAAAACATCAAGTTGAAGCTTTGGCTTTTGAAACTAGCTGAAGCCTTGAAGTCGAAGCCTTGAAGTAAAAACCTTAATGTGAAGATTGTTACAATCTGGTTAAGGACCAATAGTTTTTTGTTTAAAGGGGACAAAGTTTGAAATCCCAATTACCCATTAAGAGAATAGAACCGCAAGGTTCCATGGTTCAAAAAAAATAAACTTTCTATGCAAAGTCAGAAAAGCAAACAAACTACAGTATCTACCCAAAAGCAAAATACTATGGATGTTGAAAATCTTTTGCCAGTATCAGCACCTTCTTTAGTCTTTAACACTCCATTTGTCTTGTGCCCATAACACCTTTGTCAAATCTCTCCTTGTTCTCATTTATCTCTGAAACTTCCACTCTGCTCCACCCTCTCTTAAATAATTTAAAATCCATCACTTTTCTTCCTCTCTTTAACTTTGAAGAAGTCATATGGCCTCAACATTAACTCTGTTTTTATCTCTCCACAGATGCTACCATATCTGCATAGTTTTTCTCACATTTTCTATTTTATTTTACAGTATCTACCTTATACACTTAAACATTTCGAATTAACATGACCTGAGTATTAATCAATAGGCAAATGGGGTCGAACACACACATTGCACATTAAATGGCAGATACGACCAAGAAAGATCCCACATATTTTTCAGTGACCCACCAAGATGTCAGTGAATGTTGAGGGTCACAATATCTTGTTAAAATTCTGACTCCCTTGAAAGATTTCCAGTCTTCACTTTTGAAGATCTAACCTCTGAATTCTCTCACAAGCTTCTCCAACTCATACTGCCTCAACAACTGCTCACCTCCCAATAGTTTCATCTCTTCTCCTGAAACTACATACTATGGGATTCACAAAGCCACACTCCCGCCTCAAATTGCTGGCACAATTTTAACTCTTTCACAAACTGCCCATCAGCACTGTCTTGGGATTTCTCTGAACTTCAATTGCCCAGCTGTACCAAAGTATAAATGATTCCCCGGGCTTCTTTGAACCCTGGCATGGAACCCCAGTGACCCTCTGCACCTTCTCAACTCCCCAGGACTTTTCTGAGCCCCAGCTACTTGGAGCCTGCTAACAGCTCCCAGGACTTTGCTGTGAACTGTAAACTACCCTGTGGTCCAAACTGCAATCAACTGCCTTTCCCAGCAAATACACAGATAAATTGAAACCAGAGAATCTTCTTAAGCTCCATTTATCTCCATGATAACACAGCCTTTCAGGGTTCACTGAACATTTTGCAACTAATTTAGCTCTAACTCTCAAAACAAATATCTCTTGGGATTATACTTCTTTGCAAGCTGTGTCGAGATCATGTCTCTGGCTCGCGAGCTAAGTAAGCCCACCTGCTGTTGTATGGCTCCCTCTTCTACTGTGACTACTAAATAAACATGGGTAATTTGCTGAGCTTCCATTTTCTTGTCCATATTCTGGCAATCTCTACAGTCCAGCATTTTAGTTACCTTCACAACAGCAATCTTCCCAGAACTGAGCATTACATCTGAAACACTACTATGAACCAGATATTCATCACAGGATATTAAAATATACATGGTAAATTTACTCAGGCTATCATGTACTATGGAATTTTTGATTTTAAAAAATCTTAATTCGAACATTGAACATTTTCATTACCGAGAAAAAAGCATTTTGAGTGATTGTTGGTTCATTAACAAGCCACAACAGTGAGATACTTATAACTTTAAAAAATATTTTGTCAATGTAACATTGTTATTTTGTATTTGCTGCCAGGCCTGCTGAATTTATCCAGCATTTTCTTATTTATTATTGCTATTTTGTTGATCTGTAGATTTTTAATTCTAAATGTTGACACAAAAGTATAATTCAAAATCATGACGAGGTATGAGTTTGGACATTTGAACACCATATGCAACACTTTTAATGTCTGATATATTCATATATGTACTTTTACCTCTTAAGACTAAGTCGCATGTTTGAAGCTAAGAGGCAGGTGAACTTTGTACCTTGTAGATAGTGGGCAAGCTTTGAGAAGTCAATACATGAGTTACTTGCCGCAGAATTTCCAGCATCTGACCTGCTCTTGTAGTCACTAATTATATGGCTGGTCCAGTTCAGTTTCTGGTCAATGGTAACCCCTTTCAGAATATTGATAGTGGAGTCAGGGATGATAATGCCATTGAGTGTAAAGATATTTCTTGTTGGAGATGGTCATTGCCTGACATTTGTGTGGCATGAATGTTACTCCCCATTCATCATCCCAAGCCTGGATGTTGTCTGTGTCTTGCTGCATGTTTAAAGCTTTTGAGATTTTTTACTATTTTTGAAATAACTTTGAAAAAGAATCAAATAAATATTGTCAGCAACCAAAAGTGATAATATCTATCATTTGACAGGCTGAAATGCATCTTGTGAAAATCGAGACACTTCATTTGATGAGACTGCAATACAATCATGAATTTCTGCAGGTGAATGAGATGACAACCTCAGGATAACTAATGAGCGATACATGTAGACTTATCAACATCAAATAACAAAAGGCCTCTTGTATTGTGTATGATGTAATACAAAAGCTAAAAATTTGAGATTTGGAAATTATTCTGAAAAGGCTGCACAAACAGTAACACTCCCAAATATCAGTTTGATTTATCATACCTTATTCACAACATTGCTTATATGAATGAGTGGTTAACTGTGAGTCATTTTTTAAAAATTCATGCTCAGAATGTGGACATCCTTGGAAAGACCAGTATATATTGTCAGTACCTAGTTATCAAAGCAATTTGATACAACTGAATTGTTTGATAGTCCCCTTCAGAGGATAGATCAAGAGTCAACTGCATTGATGTGATACTGGAGTTAGGCTAGAATGGGTGACAGTAAGTCTCCTTCCCAAAAGCACACTTGTGAACCAGTTGAGTTTTTAAATAACTCATGATTGCTTTGACTGATAAAATACCATTTATGTCATTTAGAGTGGTAAAATTGTGTTAACATTAACTATTAAGTCTGTAAATACAACAGAGGGAAATAACGACTTGGGAGTCTTTTAGATTGGTAAATACATACAAGGATGTATATAAGCTGACTGAAACTGAGGACTTAATTTGGCCTAAAATTGTGTAATTGGCTTGTTTGTAATGAAATATGGAAAGTACAATTTCAGCGATACAGGTGCTGCCTAGCGCTAAGTGGTGGGGACTACACCTTTTTTTTAAATTCCAGATTTTTCAAACCAATTTCAGTTTCTCATACTGCTTTCATAGAATTTGAATGCATGTCCTCTGGATTGTCCATGGAGGTCTCTGAATTAATAGTTCAATAACAACCACTATACTACTATAAAGAATGGAATTTAAGGAAAGCTAAAATTCAAATTCATAAATAATGAATTACACATATACCTTGTTCAATATTCACCTAACAACATTAGGATTCCCATGGAGGGAACTGTGATCACACTTCAAATAATAGTCCAAACAATAAGTTGATTTTCCAAATTGTATGCCAAGAGACCACCAACCTGTAGACCAATAACATACAAATGTACAAGCCTACGAATTAGGAGCAGGAGGAGGATATTTGGCCCCTTGAGCCTGCACTGCCATTTGATAAGATGAAGGTGAATATGATCGTGGCCTCCACTTACCTGTCTTTACCTTATACCCTTTGACTCCCTTGTCATTCAAGAATCTAACTCAACCTTAAAAAATATTCAATGATCCTACTTTGGGGAAATTCCAAAAAACTAACAATACTCAGAAAAAAAATCTTCTCATCTCAGTCTTAAATTGTGTCCCCTAATTCTAGTCTCTCCCATAAGGAGAGCATCCTTTCAGTATCTGCCCTATAAGTCCCTCAAGACTTATGTGTTTCAGTAAGATCAACTCTCATTCCAAATTCCGGTGGACACAGGCACGACCTGTCAAACATTTTCTCATAAAATAACCCTGAAGTCGGTAAATATACCTCTTAGAACAGTACAGCACAGAACAGGCCCTTCGGCCCACGATGTTGTGCCGAGCTTTATCTGAAACCAAGATCAACCTATCCCACTCCCTATCATCCTGGTGTGCTCCATGTGCCTATCCAATAACCGCTTAAATGTTCCGAAAGTGTCTGACTCCACTACCACTGCAGGCAGTCCATTCCACACCCCAACCACTCTCTGCGTAAAGAACCTACCTCTGATATCCTTCCTGTATCTCCCACCACGAACCCTATAGTTATGCCCCCTTGTAATAGCTCCATTCACCCGAGGAAATAGTCTTTGAACGTTCACTCTATCTATCCCCTTCATCATTTTATAAATCTCTATTAAGTCTCCCCTCAGCCTCCTCCGCTCCAGAGAGAACAGCCCTAGCTCCCTCAACCTTTCCTCATAAGACCTACCCTCCAAACCAGGCAGCATCCTGGTAAATCTCCTCTGCACTCTTTCCAGCGCTTCCACATCCTTCTTATAGTGAGGTGACCAGAACTGCACACAATATTCCAAATGTGGTCTCACCAAGGTCCTGTACAGTTGCAGCATAACCCCACGGCTCTTAAACTCCAACCCCCTGTTAATAAAAGCTAACACACTATAGGCCTTCTTCACAGCTCTATCCACTTGAGTGGCAACCTTTAGAGATCTGTGGATATGAACCCCAAGATCTCTCTGTTCCTCCACAGTCTTCAGAACCCTACCTTTGACCCTGTAATCCACATTTAAATTAGTCCTACCAAAATGAATCACCTCACATTTATCAGGGTTAAACTCCATTTGCCATTTTTCAGCCCAGCTTTGCATCCTATCTATGTCTCTTTGCAGCCTACAACAGCCCTCCACCTCATCCACTACTCCACCAATCTTGGTGTCATCAGCAAATTTACTGATCCACCCTTCAGCCCCCTCCTCTAAGTCATTAATAAAAATCACAAAGAGCAGAGGACCAAGCACTGATCCCTGTGGCACTCCGCTAGCAACCTGCCTCCAATCCGAAAATTTTCCATCGACCACCACCCTCTGTCTTCGATCAGACAGCCAGTTACCTATCCAATCGGCCAACTTTCCCTCTATCCCACACCTGCTCAGTTTCATCATAAGCCGATCATGGGGGACCTTATCAAACGCCTTACTAAAATCCATGTATATGACATCAACCTTCATCAACACACTTAGTTACCTCCTCAAAAAATTCTATCAAATTTGTGAGGCACGACTTGCCCTTCACGAATCCGTGCTGACTATCCCGGATTAATCCGCATCTTTCTAAATGGTCGTAAATCCCATCTCTAAGGACCTTTTCCATCAATTTACCAACCACCGAAGTAAGACTAACCGGTCTATAATTACCAGGGTCATTTCTATTCCCTTTCTTAAACAGAGGAACAACATTCGCCATTCTCCAGTCTTCTGGCACCATCCCTGTGGACAGCGAGGACCCAAAGATCAAAGCCAAAGGCTCTGCAATCTCATCCCTTGCCTCCCAAAGAATCCTAGGATACATTTCATCAGGCCCAGGGGACTTATCGACCTTCAGTTTATTCAAAACTGCCAGGACATCCTCCCTCCGAACATCTATTTCCTCCAGCCTATTAGCCTGTAACACCTTCTCTTCCTCAAAAACATGGCCCCTCTCCTTGGTGAACACTGAAGAAAAGTATTCATTCATCACCTCGCCTATCTCTACTGACTCCATACACAAGTTCCCACTACTGTCCTTGACCGGCCCTAACCTCACCCTGGTCATTCTTTTATTCCTCACATAAGAGTAAAAAGCCTTGGGGTTTTCCTTGATCCGACCCGCCAAGGACTTCTCGTGTCCCCTCCTAGCTCTCCTAAGCCCCTTTTTCAGCTCATTCCTTGCTAACTTGTAACCCTCAATCGAGCCATCTGAACCTTGTTTCCTCATCCCTACATAAGCTTCCCTCTTCCTTTTCACAAGACATTCCACCTCTTTCGTGAACCATGGTTCCCTCACTCGGCCATTTCCTCCCTGCCTGACAGGGACATACCTATCAAGGACATCCAGTATTTGTTCCTTGAAAAAGTTCCACTTTTCATTAGTTCCTTTCTCTGACAGTTTCTGTTCCCAACTTATGCCCCCTAATTCTTGCCTAATCGCATCATAATTACCTCTCCCCCAATTGTAAACCTTGCCCTGCCGTACGGCCCTATCCCTCTCCATTGCAATAACAAAAGACACCGAATTGTGGTCACTATCTCCAAAGTGCTCTCCCACAACCAAATCTAACACTTGGCCCGGTTCATTTCCCAGTACCAAATCCAATGTGGCCTCACCTCTTGTCGGCCTATCCACATATTGTGTCAGGAAACCCTCCTGCACACACTGCACAAAAACTGCCCCATCCGAACTATTTGACCTACAAAGGCTCCAATCAATATTTGGAAAGTTAAAGTCCCCCATGACAACTACCCTGTGACCCCCACACATATCCATAATCTGCTTAGCAATTTCTTCCTCCACATCTCTATTACTATTTGGGGGCCGATAGTAAACTCCTAACAACGTGACCGCTCCTTTCCTATTTCTAACCTGAGGCTGGTATGAGTCAAAATACAGTCAGGCTTTATTCTCACAAGCTTATGGGAGAACCTGACCCCTTGAAAGCGGAAGCCAAAGTTCTCTCTGAACACAAGAAGCGTGGACCTTTATACATCAGGGTTCCCAATACAAGTCATGAAGCAAAGTCCAGTTAACAGTCCTTGATCATAAATTATAGTTCCATTAACAGCTTCTGATAGTCTCGAACCATGATCCAGAGACTATCTGGTATCCTTGGGTCATAAAGCACAATTCTCCTGGTCGTTGTAGTCAAGGTGCCACCTCTGGTCCCCTGCTCTTCCCACGGCCTTTCCTTTGAAGTGACTGTGTGCGATTGCAGCTGTCCCAGTGGGAGTCCTCCTTCAAACGGCCATTCTCGCACTCGACCATTTGAAAGCTGCTTCCTTTGTTTAAATCATACACAAGCCTATGGAAAAAGTAAGACTTACAACCCTATATCTACATTTAACTGTCTGTTTTATCAGAATTATATAAACAGGCAAGGGAACCATGAACAAATGGCTTATACTACTAAAAGTTAAAGATGAAACCAAGAATAAATGGCTTGTGCTACTAAAAGTTAAAGATGAAAGACATGAACAAATGGGTTATACTACTACCAGGAGCAATATAAACAAAGGGGAGACTAGCCATAAGGAAGGGTTATGTTTATGATACATTCCAGATACAAAGTTCAACCTTTTAGGCACAAAATACATTGAGTACAAAAAAAAACATTAACCCTTTCCCTTCTTCAACCCCTTCAACACAGGAATCAGTCAAGTCACTTCTCTGTGCTTCTAATGCAATTATATCCTTTCTGAAATACGGACACCAAAACTCAGTATTTTTGTTTCCTAAACATCCTGCAGCAAAACTTCCTTACTTTTATATTCCATTCCCCATGCGATAAATGACAACATTCCATATGTTCATAATCACTGTACCTGCATAATAACTTTTTCTCATTCATATACCAGGACACCCAGATCACTCTATCATAGAGTTCTGCAATCTCTCTCCATTTAAATAACATGCTGTTTTTCCATTCTTCCTGCCAAGATGGACAAGTTTACATTTCCCACTCATTAATCTACGTCCTTTCATAGACTTCATGGTATGATCTTACTGGCTCAATTGGTGCGGCAAGCTGCTAAGGTTGCATGCAAGGCCAGAAACTGGGTTCGCGTCCGGTTTGGCTCCGCATGGTGAGTTTCTGGCCCTGTTCTGCCCTTTCTGGCGTGAAGCCAATTTGTATATTAATGTCATTATTTGCATGACAATGCATCCAGCATGGCTGCTTACAGCCTCACGGCGCATACTACCTTGCCGGCGTGACCTCACACCGGCGAGAATCACTACTGGTCTCCACGAGAAGAGACCAGATGTGATAACCACGCCAGGAGAAATCAGAGGCCATTTAAGCCCCCGGATAGTTGGGGGCATGGCCAGACAATGTCCATCGGGTAGTGTCAGCTTGACAGTGCCCATCTGGAACCCTGGCAGTGCCTTGGTTGGGCACCATAAATGTGCCAGGGGCATTGTCGGGGGTGTGGCCTAAGTAAGATGGGGGATGTGTACAATCTCCACTCACGTTGTTTATATCTTAAAGACTTGATTAGCTGTAAGTATTCGCATTCCAACCATTATTCATGTAAATTGAGTCTGTGTCTTTATATGCTCTGTTTGTGAACAGAATTCCCACTCACCTGAAGAAGGGGCTTGGAGCTCCGAAAGCTTGTGTGGCTTTTGCTACCAAATAAACCTGTTGGACTTTAACCTGGTGTTGTTAAACTTCTTACGATATGTACAATGACAGGGGGCTTTGCAGGCAGAGGATATTCATTAATATAAATGAAAAATAACAGTGGACCCAGCACTGATCCCTGAGGCACACCGCTGGTCACAGGCCTCCAGTTTGAAAAACAACCCTCTACAATCACCCTCTGTCTTCTGTCATCAAGCCAATTTTGTTTTCATTTGGTTACCTCACCCTGGATCCTGTGAAATTTAACCTTATGCAACAACTTACCATGTGGTACTTTGTCAAAGGCTTTGCTAAAGTCCATGTAGACAACATCAACTGCACTGCTCTCTTTGAGCTTAAAAAACTCAATCAAATTTGTGAAACATGATTTTCCACTCACAAAGCCATGCTGACTGCCCCTAATCAGTCCTTGTGTCTCTAAATGCCTGTAGATCCTGTCTCTCACAATACCGTCTAACAACTTATCCACTACAGATGTGAGGCTCACCGGCCTGTAGTTCCCAGGCTTTTCCTTGCAGCCCTTCTCAAACAAAGGCACAGCATTTGCCACCCACCAATCTTCAGGCACCTCACCTGTGACTATCGATGATTCAAACATCTCTGCTAGGGGACCCACAATTTCCTCCCTCGCCTCCCACAATGTCCTGGGATACGCTTCATAGGTCCGGGGAATTTATCTACCTTGATGCGCTTTAAGACTTCCAGCACCACCTCCTCTGTTATATGTACACTCTTCAAGACCTCACTGTTTATTTCCCCAAGTTCCCTAACATCCATCTGCAGGTTCCCCTTTGTCCATGTTGCTTGTCACTTCTTCAAAGTACTCTAATAAATTGTTCAACATAATTTACCTTCCAATAAACCATGTTGACTCTGCTTAATTGAAGATTTTTAAGTCCCCTGCTATTACCTCCTTAATAATAGATTCCACCATTTTCCATGACAGATGTGAAAATTGTAGTTTTCTGCTTTCTGTCTTCCATCTTTCTTGAATAAAGGAATTACTTTTGCTGTTTTCAAATCTCATGGGAATCTGGGGAATTTTAGAAATTACAACAAATGAATCTACTATCTCAGCAGCCACTTCTTTTAAAACCCTTGGATGAAGTCCAACAGGTCCTGGAACATGCCAGTCTTTAGTTCTAATGACTTAGACTTCAGTGAGGAGAGAGGTATATAAAGAACAAGACTTCAGCGAGGAGAAGGGAGCTGTAAAGTGCAAGACTTCAGTGAGGAGAGCAGGGCTGTGAAGAGCAAAACTTCAGCAAGGAGAGAGGTGTATAAAGAGTGACACTTCAGCAAGGAGAGCAGGCAACACTGTACTTTGAGTCCCAGGGAGAGAAATCCTGTGAGAAGCAGAAACTAGGTTGGTAGGAGTATGTGTGCTTTTATGTTGTGGGCCCATACAACAGAGCCTGATCTTCAGTCACCTTGCATCCCCTTACCACTGAACCAAGGCGTTGTTCCATCAGACCCATGTGATAACTGGTGTGCAACAGCCATCCCACATTAAAAAAACTCACACAAAGGCATTTCCCATAAAATGAAGTTCAGGACCTTGAATGTCAGAATCCTCCCAGACAACCCCAACTGCAACAGACCAGAACGGTGTACTTCTATTGTTGCCAGGGAGCTCAAACATTTTGACATTGATGTTACCATGCTAAGTGAGACCCAGTGGGCAGAGGTAGTCCAGATCAAGAAACAAGATGGTGGTTACACCTTCTGGAAAGGTAAACCAAAAGATTGCCACCATGCCATTAAAAACAAAACAGTTGGCTGTCTCAGAGACTTCCCTGCAGGATAAATGAACGCCTCAACCCTTTGCATCACCCTAGCTGAGAACCAATGGACCTCAGTGTATACACCCTAGCATTGGAAGCTACAAACAAGCCCAGAGAGGAATTTTACTCCAGGCTCGAAAATCCTGATTCCTAATGGGCAGCACACTCATCCTTTTGCTGACTTCAATGCCAAAGTTGGAAAGGAGACATTCCTCTGGGGAGATGTAATTGGCAGAGAAGGGGTAGGAAAGTCCAATCCCAACATTACGCTGCTCCTGATAAATTGCCTAGGACACAGCCTTGTCATGACCAACACTTTGTTCTGTCAGCGAGACAAGTAGAAAGCTTCATGGCAACACCCTCGCTCCAAGCACTGGCATCTGCTCGACTACGTCATGTTCCAAATGAGGGACCACAAGAATGTGCATATCAACTGTGCCATGACAAAAGTGGATGACTGTTGGGCAGGCCACCATCCAATCTGCTCTGTGATCAACATCAATGTAGCCCCAAAGCAGTGACAGCAACAGAAACAATGCCACAGGAAAATCAACGCAGAGACATTCAAAAATCCTGATGAAAGGCCTATTCAGCCAGCGCCTCATTGTCAACCTGACGACTCTTGGTGATCCAGAGACAGAGTGTTCACAGTGCTTAGTCTGCCCTCAAGGCCTCTGAGCTTTGACAAAGGATCATCCGGACTTGAAACGTCAGCTCTTTTCTCTCCTTACAAATACTGCCAGACCTGCTGAGATTTTCCAGCATTTTATTTTTTGATTCCATAATTGGCATCTACAAAGAGACACTTGGTCACTGAACCAGAAAACACCAAAACTGGTTTGATGAAATACCAGGAGATTCAGGAGGTGATAAGCTGCAAGCACAAGCCTTATCTGAACCTGAAACAACAACCCAACTCGGAACAGGAAAGCAGCTTTACAGACAGTTGAAGGCTGAGGTCCAGCAAAAACCTACAGCCCAAAGAACAGATATTGGGTGAAGAAACCCCAGAGATCTAGCAGTCAGTCAACAACCATAAAACATGAGGTTTCTTACTGCAGTCATGCACTCAAGGCCCCACCCCATTGCTGGCCAAGAACAGATAGGCAGTCAGAGCCTGTTAGAAGAAGCACCTCAAAGACCTCCTCAACAGAGACTCTGTGTTCAATGCGAGTGTCCTTGACTCCATCCTGCAGCATGCTACTTGCCACTATCTCAGCACAATCCCGACCTGACATGAGGCAGAAAAGTCAATTCGACAACTAAAGAACAACAGGGCATCAGGAGCACATGGAATCTGTGCCAAAGCAATAAAGCATGGCAGAGAAATACTACAGATACAAATACATGACCTGATATAGCTATCTTAGAAGGAGGAGAACGTGCCAGGAGATCTCAAAGATGCTGTAATCATAGAACCATAGAATCCCTATAGTGCAGAAAGTGGCCATTTAGTGTTTGCACCGAACCTCTGACAGAGTATTTTACCCAAGCCCTATCCCCATAATCCCCCTAACCTACACATCTTGGGACACTAAGGGACCATTTAGCATGGCCAATTCGCCTAACCTGCATATCTTTGGACTGTGGGAGGAAACCAGAGCACCCAGAGGAAACCCACATAGACACCAGGAGAATGTCTGTGCGGAGTTCGTACACAGTCACCCAAAGCTGGAATCAAACCCAGGTCACTGGCGTTGTAAGGCAGCAGTGCTAATCACTGTGCCGTCCATCATGACCATCTTCAAGAAAGGTGATACTCTCACTGCAGTAACTACAAAGGAATTTCCCAGCTGTCAGCCACACGGAAGGCCATCACAAGAGATCCCCTTAATTGACTTCTCCCTGTGGCTGAAGAGTTCCTCCCAAAGTTCCAATGTGGATTCCATCCACTTAGGGGCACAACAGACATAATCTTCACCACGCAGCAACTAGAAGAGAAATGCAGGTAACAGCACCAACCCTAGTACATGGCCTTCTTTGATCTGATGTGGAGATGCCGGCGTTGGACTGGGGTAAGCACAGTAAGAAGTCTCACAACACCAGGTTAAAGTCCAACAGGTTTATTTGGTAGCAAATACCATAATCTTTCGGAGCGCTGCCCCTTCATCAGATGGAGTGGATATCTGTTCTCCAACAGTGCACAGACACAGAAATCAAGTTACAGAATACTAGTATTCTAGCAGTAATAATTCTAGCAGTATAGCAGTAATAATACTAGTATTCTGTAACTTGATTTCTGTGTCTGTGCACTGTTGGAGAACAGATATCCACTCCATCTGACGAAGGGGCAGCGCTCCGAAAGCTTATGGTATTTGCTACCAAATAAACCTGTTGGACTTTAACCTGGTGTTGTGAGACTTCTTACTCTTCTTTGATCTCACAGGCCTTCGACACTGTCAACCAAGAGGGATTATGGCGCATCCTCCTCCAGTTCTTTTGCCCCCAAAGGTTTGTCATCATCATCAACCGTCAGCTCCATGATGACATGCAAACCGTGATCCTGACCAACAGATCTGCCACTGACACAATTCACGTTCAGATTGGGGTCAAGCAAGGCTGTATCATTGCACCAATGCTCTTCTTGATCTCCTTGCTGCATTTCTCTATCTCATCCTCAGCAAGATCTCTGGTTGAGTGGAGCTAAACCACAGAACAAACATTGAACAGAATCTGTTCGATGTTCACTACCTGCAGGCCAGATCCAAGGTTATGCCATTCTCTGTCATTGAACTGCAGTATGCAGATGATTCTTGCCTCTGCGCACACTTGGCTTCAAGCCATCGACAACACATTCATCGAGGTGTACACTAATCATCTGCAAAACAAAGGTTCTCTACAAACCTCAAAGGTTCTCTACAAACCTGCCCTTGCCACACAGCACTGCCCCCCCCCCCCCCGAATTATCAAAATCCACAACGAGGTCATGAAAAATATGGACTGCTTTCCTTACCTGGGGAACCTATTATCAACAAGGATAGACATCAACGACAAGGTTCAACACCACCTTCAGTGGGCCAGCGCAGCCTTCACTCTTCAGTTGCCTGAAGAAGAGTGTTTGAAGATCAGAACTTCAGACTCAGCACCAAGCTCATGGTCTACAAAGCAGTAATGATGTCCACCCTCCTATATGGCTCAGAGATATGGACTATGTACAGCAGGCATCTCAAAACCCTGGAGAGGTACAATCAGCACTGCCTCCACAAGATCCTGCAATTCCATTGGCAGGATAGGCGCACCAACACATGTGTTCTCACTCAGGCCAACATTCCCAGCATCAAAGCATATGGCTCTTTGTTCATGTGAGGCATCAGACACATACAAACACACCTGCCAATAAACTCATTCACAATTATCATTATTTCTCTATCAAGTCAAGATTGCACATTGGCGACAGGATACTACCAAAGAAAAGGGAGGATAACTGCGAGATCGTTCCCCTTGATCAGGCAATGCTGCCGGTAATTTGGAGGGGATTGCGAGACACATTCATCACAGAAAGAATATGAAATATCACCTAGAAATATATGGCCATGCCAGCTTCTTTACTTCTCCATAACTATTCCTGATTCCTATTCCCTCAAATCTATCCTTACTTACAAGATTACATCACACATGTCCTGATATGGTAGCCATGTGTATTACACCCTAACATTTTGAGCGCTATCATTGTAGGCCCATAGGAGGAAGATCCACCTGAACTGGAGGAGCCACCCTGCGCCAACCACTCCAGTAGGAAATAGAGAACAAGAAAGAAAGCAGTGCATCAGTCACTAGAACTCAGGAAACAACTCTGAGACTAACATCCACATAATTTAAGGTCGAACAGAGATCTTCACAATAACATGCACCAGGCACTAGTGGACAAGCAGTCACAGCAAGCGCAAGTGACAGCCCAGGTGCCACCTTGCCAGGACCATAGTCACAGACTAGTTCTAATGTAGGAGTGTCAGATGAGAATCTTGCAGGGCTAAGTTTCAGAAGAAGCCTAATGGTCTGACAAATCAAATGCATGGGCAGCCTGTCTGAAAGTTTATGGATTGTGGTTAGAGGGATGGAGCAATCTGTCTTTGGTCTGCGGCTTGATGCAGGCCCTGAAAGGACAGGCTGGTCAATTCCATCCAGTGACCTGCGAGGACCAACATCATGCAGTGTTGAATGATTCAGGTTTCCACTGCAATCATAGCTGAGATGGTGCAGCCTGATGCCTGCAGCTTCTCAAGAGCATCCTATCAAGGCATCTGAACTCAATCTTCAGATTCTCATCAGTCATCCACCTTGCCAGCTACAGACTGTCAAAGAGCACCAAAGTAGCCAAGAGCACTTATAGGATAGCAAAGGTAAGCACCAGGGTGAATAATTTAATAATGAGAGTAAATGTTGTTGCTTGTAATATTGAAGTTGTTTGTTTTTTATATAGACATAGAGTGATTATAGTAATTGGGTAATGGTAAAATAGATCGTCTTTTTTATTGTGGGGACGCTGTCGAAGAATTGAATGTGGATTTATTTTTATCCTCGGTGCTAGAAGGTAAGGCATCTGATAACAATGATTCTAAGTCGAAAGGTGGAGGGTGTCTCTCATAAGTGGTTGGAGTAAGCACCCCTCCCAGAGTTAAGCTATTTGCCTAAAATCTCTGGTAATCCCACATTGGTCCCCTGCTCTTCATCTTTTTATGGCTCTTGAGGTTGATCTGTGACACAATTGATAGTGGTCGTGACTGATCTTTCACATTCACCAGATTGTGGAGCATGCAAATTTGGGGGGCATATCCAGACCATCTGCTTGAGGACCTCAGTGGTTTGTTGAATGACATTCCTAGTAGCTGGTTGTGTGAACACCTGGTGCCTGCAGTTTTTTCAGGGGAATCATGTGCTATGGCGTCAGAGCATATCCCCAACCACCTATTATCAAACCATGAATATTGTGCTGGAGCTCAAAGATTTGTAGAATGGTTGAACATATTATCAGAGGATCATGGCAGATTTTTGACATTCACCTGCATGATGAGCTACTGATGGTTGCACAGGAGCTGTACATTGAGGGAATGGAATCTTTCCTGTTCCTAAACACCTCCGAACTTAAATGAGGGGCTTGCATGGTTATATGCATGCAGTCAAATACCCCTTCGACCTTGGAGTATCCTGTAATCCTGTTGAATCCTCAAAGTCCCTGCCTCTGGTTGGAGCAATAGGGAATAACATGTAGTCATTCTGCGGAGTATGGTGGACTTCAATGACCACCCTTATGCAGAATTGCACAGAGGGTCATGACACGTAATTGCTATTACCTGGATCAGCCTGTAAGGTTTCAATAACATAGACATTAAATGCTACTCTGACGTTGATCGGCACAGGCTATGCAGTCCTGCCTGTGCTGTGAGGTCTTAGTCCTTGTTCAATGAGGCTACAAATATTTGTGACGCCCTGTTTGGTAAAGACCAGCCTCCTCATACACTAGTATAGGTCATGTGAATGTGCTTTCTGAAGACCTTGGATACACCGGACCTTCTGCTGAAAGCTGTCTTGTTTCTCCTCTCTTCCAGCAATTGGTGCTATTCTGCCTAGAGTCACCTTCTCTCATTCTGCCTTCAGACCAAGGGGGACTCCTCTTAGTATTCCCATGGCCAACCATTCCTTTTCTAATGAAAGCTCCAATAAGTTGTCTAATAAGTTATGGTGGTATTGCACTGACGTTTTTAGAAGAGGTTCTCAGAAAATTTCCAGTAAAATATTCTTAAAAGGTGAAGCTTGGCAAATTGTATCAGAAATGCTCTAGTCTGTATTAAAAGTTGTCTTCAAGCGCAGTGTAGTCAATCAGTTTCGATCAACGAGCAAACAGTGGAAGCTGAGCATGTCTTTAGGTATTTCTTTTGATACCAACCAAGTAAACAAACTCAAATTAACTTAGGGGCAAAGTAAAAGGGGCAGCTCCCCAAAAGGAAGGGGGGAACAGCCCGAACCAAAAACAAAGTCGAAAGGAAACTTAAAACGTCAAACCAAAAGGTGATTATCGGGGTCGATAATACACCCCAGCTCCTGCGGCGCCCAGCGGTCGCGGAAGGCGTCAACCGCGCCCGTGGACACCGCATGCTCCCTCTCCAGAGACACCTGGCCGCGAATGTAGCCGCGGTAGAGGGGCAGACAGTCGGGATGGACGGCCCCGTCGATCGCCCGCTGCCTCGACCTATTGATGGCGCGTCTCGCCAGGCCCAGGAGCAGGTTCACGAGGAGGTCGGCATCCCGACACGCCCCTCTCCGCACCAGGTGCCCGTAAATCAGGAGCATGGGACTGAAGTGCAAACAAAACATCAATAAGAGGTGTTTGAGGAAACCAAAAAGGGTGTGCAGCCTAAAACACAGAACGTAGACATGGTCCACGGACTCCACGAGGCCACAGAAAGGGCAGTCTCGGGAGCCCGTGTACCGGAAAAACCTACGGTTGCACGGCACTGCTGCGTGCAGCACCCTCCACCTCAGGTCCCCGAGATAATTGGAGGAGATCCCTCCGTAGAGGGACCTCCACTGGGGACCTCCGCCGCCCGGCGGCAACAAGGCCCACCAAGGTGTATCCGGGCGACGGGCGAGGACGCGGTAGTGAAAGGTGTGCAGCAGCAGCCCGTACAGGAAACGCCTCCGCGCGGTGGAAAAGGGCACGGAGGGCATTTCCGCGAGGCGGCACACGCAGTGGGGCACCTGACCCGGGGGGGGAGGTCTAGGCTTCGGGCCAATGTGAAATTCCGTCCGAGCAGGGGAACGCTCGGGCGGGATCCCACCGTACGCCTGCGCCGCCTCTAGACCGCGTGCGCACTCAGGGCCGAGCACGACCGTCCTAAGGTCTTGGATGGCTTTGGCCGCGCGCCGGACGGTCACCCCCGCGCGCTCAGCCAGCACGTGGGGGCTCATCCAGCCCGCTCCTCCGCTATCCAGCACGTCCCCGATCCTGGTCACCCCGGCGTCCACGGCCCTCCTCTCCGCCAGCCACCTGAAGTCGTAAGGCTGGAGGTGCGGATTCCTGAGCAGCGGCTCTCGCACGAGAGCCGCTACTCCTGACGGGGGAGAGCTGCGTCGTGAGGCGACCGTGTTCCAGACCGTGAGGAGGTCCTGGTAAATGACGGGCAACTCCCGCAGAGAGGTGGGAATACGCCCCAGGTTGATGTGCAGGAGCTGCACGTCGTAATTGAGGCCGTGCAAGTGGCGGAAAAAATACGTCGCCATCGCACGCCATCGTGGAGGAGGCTCGACGTAAAGGTATCGCTGCAGGGTCTGGAGGCGGAAGGTCACTAAGCATGTCTTTAGGTAGCTCTTTCGGCACCAATCAAGTAAACGAACTCAAATTAACTTAGGGACAAAGTAAAAGGGGCGGCTCCCCAAAAGGAAGGGGGGAACAGCCCGAACCAAAATCAAAGTCGAAAGGAAACTTAAAACGTCAAACCAAAAGGTGATTATCGGCGTCGATAATACACCCCAGCCCCTGCGGCGCCCAGCGGTCGCGGAAGGCGTCAACCGCGCCCGTGGACACCGCATGCTCCCTCTCCAGAGACACCTGGCCGCGAATGTAGCCGCGGTAGAGGGGCAGACAGTCGGGATGGACGGCCCCGTCGATCGCCCGCTGCCTGGACCTATTGATGGCGCGTCTCGCCAGGCCCAGGAGCAGGTTCACGAGGAGGTCGGCATCCCGACCCGCCCCTCTCCGCACCAGGTGCCCGTAGATCAGGAGCGTGGGACTGAAGTGCAAACAAAACATCAGTAAAAGGTGTTTGAGGAAACCAAAAAGGGTGTGCAGCCTAAAACACAGAACGTAGACATGGTCCACGGACTCCACGAGGCCACAGAAAGGGCAGTCTCGGGAGCCCGTGTACCGGAAAAACCTACGGTTGCACGGCACTGCTGCGTGCAGCACCCTCCACCCCAGGTCCCCGAGATAATTGGGGGAGATCCCTCCGTAGAGGGACCTCCACTGGGGACCTCCGCCGCCCGGCGGCAACAAGGCCCGCCAAGGTGTATCCGGGCGACGGGCGAGGACGCGGTAGTGAAAGGTGTGCAGCAGCAGGCCGTACAGGAAACGCCTCCGCGCGGTGGAAAAGGGCACGGAGGGCATTTCCGCGAGGCGGCACACGCAGTGGGGCACCTGACCCGGGGGGGGAGGTCTAGGCTTCGGGCCAATGTGAAATTCCGTCCGAGCAGGGGAACGCTCAGGCGGGATCCCACCGCACGCCTGCGCCGCCTCTAGACCGCGTGCGCACTCGGGGCCAAGCACGACCGTCCTAAGGTCTTGGATGGCTTTGGCCGCGCGCCGGACGGTCACCCACGCGCGCTCAGCCAGCACGTCGGGGCTCATCCAGCCCGCTCCTCCGCCATCCAGCACGTCCCCGATCCTGGTCACCCCGGCGTCCACGGCCCTCCTCTCCGCCAGCCACCTGAAGTCGTAAGGCTGGAGGTGCGGATTCCTGAGCAGCGGCTCTCGCACGAGAGCCGCTACTCCTGACGGGGGAGAGCTGCGTCGCGAGGCGACCGTGTTCCAGACCGTGAGCAGGTCCTGGTAAAAGACGGGCAACTCCCGCAGAGAGGTGGGAATACGCCCCAGGTTGATGTGCAGGAGCTGCACGTCGTAATTGAGGCCGTGCAAGTGGCGGAAAAAATACGTCGCCATCGCACGCCATCGTGGAGGAGGCTCGACGTAAAGGTATCGCTGCAGGGTCTGGAGGCGGAAGGTCACTAAGCATGTCTTTAGGTAGCTTTTTCGGCACCAATCAAGTAAACGAACTCAAATTAACTTAGGGACAAAGTAAAAGGGGCGGCTCCCCAAAAGGAAGGGGGGGAACAGCCCGAACCAAAATCAAAGTCGAAAGGAAACTTAAAACGTCAAACCAAAAGGTGATTATCGGGGTCGATAATACACCCCAGCCCCTGCGGCGCCCAGCGGTCGCGGAAGGCGTCAACCGCGCCCGTGGACACCGCATGCTCCCTCTCCAGAGACACCTGGCCGCGAATGTAGCCGCGGTAGAGGGGCAGACAGTCGGGATGGACGGCCCCGTCGATCGCCCGCTGCCTGGACCTATTGATGGCGCGTCTCGCCAGGCCCAGGAGCAGGTTCACGAGGAGGTCGGCATCCCGACCCGCCCCTCTCCGCACCAGGTGCCCGTAGATCAGGAGCGTGGGACTGAAGTGCAAACAAAACATCAGTAAAAGGTGTTTGAGGAAACCAAAAAGGGTGTGCAGCCTAAAACACAGAACGTAGACATGGTCCACGGACTCCACGAGGCCACAGAAAGGGCAGTCTCGGGAGCCCGTGTACCGGAAAAACCTACGGTTGCACGGCACTGCTGCGTGCAGCACCCTCCACCCCAGGTCCCCGAGATAATTGGGGGAGATCCCTCCGTAGAGGGACCTCCACTGGGGACCTCCGCCGCCCGGCGGCAACAAGGCCCGCCAAGGTGTATCCGGGCGACGGGCGAGGACGCGGTAGTGAAAGGTGTGCAGCAGCAGGCCGTACAGGAAACGCCTCCGCGCGGTGGAAAAGGGCACGGAGGGCATTTCCGCGAGGCGGCACACGCAGTGGGGCACCTGACCCGGGGGGGGAGGTCTAGGCTTCGGGCCAATGTGAAATTCCGTCCGAGCAGGGGAACGCTCGGGCGGGATCCCACCGCACGCCTGCGCCGCCTCTAGACCGCGTGCGCACTCGGGGCCGAGCACGACCGTCCTAAGGTCTCGGATGGCTTTGGCCGCGCGCCAGACGGTCACCCCCGCGCGCTCAGCCAGCACGTCGGGGCTCATCCAGCCCGCTCCTCCGCCATCCAGCACGTCCCCGATCCTGGTCACCCCGGCGTCCACGGCCCTCCTCTCCGCCAGCCACCTGAAGTCGTAAGGCTGGAGGTGCGGATTCCTGAGCAGCGGCTCTCGCACGAGAGCCGCTACTCCTGACGGGGGAGAGCTGCGTCGCGAGGCGACCGTGTTCCAGACCGTGAGCAGGTCCTGGTAAAAGACGGGCAACTCCCGCAGAGAGGTGGGAATACGCCCCAGGTTGATGTGCAGCAGCTGCACGTCGTAATTGAGGCCGTGCAAGTGGCGGAAAAAATACGTCGCCATCGCACGCCATCGTGGAGGAGGCTCGACGTAAAGGTATCGCTGCAGGGTCTGGAGGCGGAAGGTCACTAAGCATGTCTTTAGGTAGTGATTGCAGCCTTCACCAATGAGTCCTTTATTTCTGTTCAGCTGGTCACTGTTAGGAGAGGTCATTAATTACAGTGTTCAGCAGTGTTATGATGTGCAGTCTATTTTAATGAGCACTAGGGCCAATTTAATTGGTAATAAGAGGCTTAATGATCCTTGGGGTGTTGTTCTGAGCATGTACTTAAGATGCTACCTTGGTAAAGGTGTTTGCGCTAAAGGTGTGCTAACTAGGTGCTGAAATTCAAGATCACACCTTGTCTAATTTGGAGCTCTTTAGCATCTAAATGGCGTTACAGTAAGGAAATGGTCCCCTGATACTTTCTGAATTGATGCTCAAGCAGAAACTAGTCAGCAAATTTTGAATGAATAAGTTATTGAAACTTAACAATGTTGAAATTACTGTTTTTAATGCAAGAGTAGATTATCCACTTTCTGCCACAGAAAAGGGTGACATTGTGGCCTAATAGAAAAGGAAAAAAATCATTTTATAAACAAGAGGAAAGGAGAGTTGGGGAAGTGGAGGAGGAAGGGGAAGTTCTGAACTACAATCAGGATATAATCGTGTGGATTGGATTATATTATATTGTTCTATATACTTTTTTGATGTTTGAAAAGCATTAGAATCTGGGTGTGGTCTTCTTGAAGTAATTTCCCTTAGGTTTGGTACTTTTGCCGGAAGTTGATCAGGTAACTTCTGTTCACAAGTTTGACCCTGCTATTATCTTTATTCATGTTCTTGGAATAGAGCTAAATTACATATTCTGAGCAAATTCCCTGCAGTTTGCTGTTAGAGAGAGGTGGGGGTTTAATTTCAAACAGCCCTGATTTCTCCCTTCACCACCATCCTCAAACAGAGTTTTGATTTCCCCCTTTATCAGTGTTGGCATATTTTTCCCCACCCTTCCGTTTTGTAGTGATCGAACAAGCAGTTTCTATGCTTCAAGTCAAAATCCGTTAGAAGATGGATGGTGCCTCTGCAGGTATGACGTATTTTGATGGCTCTTCCTTTGTTCTAGGATCAGGCTGGGAAGACAGATCATCTGCTGGTCCCTGGTTTCATTGTTTGTAATGTGTCCACACAATGAGAGATGCAAGATTCCACAAGGCTAAGGGCTGAGCTTTTGCCCTTTAACTGCTGTTGGAAATTTACAGAAACTGTGGCTAACTTTATCAGTGAGATGTTTGGATCATGTTTCCCAAGGACCAGTACTGAGGCCTCAGCTTTTCACTGATTAGGGGAGGCTGAAAATTCCCTGGGTTGCCTTTATGTCCACCTCTGACCTGTTCACAAGGTTAGTGAAGTGGGCAAGGCCTTGAGTGACTCTTCTGCTCTATTCCCTTTTGAGGCAGTCAAGTGGTCAATTATTAAGGGCTGCTTCCCGCTCATCTGCTGCTGTTAGGCCAGCAGGTATTCAGTGATGGGGGAAGCCTGACAGAGCACTATGCTTAAGGCCTCGGGCAGGAAAGAAGGATCCTCCATCATTGGCCCCCTTTCCAGATTGGGCAGTTTCATACCCCCAACCCCAGGTGCTCCCTTCTCACCTGACCTTATCACCACACCCCCAGCCTCCTCGCTCCCTCACCCCTGGACCTCCCTTTCTATCCCCACCATGAGACCTTGCACCTATCTGGTCCAGTGGGCTCTGGTGCTTAGGCTGGTGGAACTGCATTCTGTTGAGTTTAGAAGGTTGAGAAAGATCTGATCAAGATATTAGAACTGCTAAAAAAATTTAATACGGTGTATACCGACAAAAAATTTCCACTCTGAAGAAATCCAGGTTAAGAGGACAGAAACTTAAAATTAGAACCAAGCCATTTAGGAGTGAAATCTGGAAAAATGTTCTCATGTAAAGGACAATGAAACTTTCTCTGCCCACAGACTATGGATGCTTGTCCAGCTGCAATGTCAAAACAGTGATTGATAAACTTTTGTTGGATCATGATATCAAGGAGCAAAAGTGGATAAATAGAGCTGAGAGGCAGTTTTTCAATTTAATGACATGATTGGCTCAAGGGTCTGAATTACCTCCTCTTGTTTTAGAAAAATGCTCCAGTTCTGTCGAATAGAAGATGGATTCCCAAAGGTGAATCCCCTTTCATAGGCCCTGAAGAAGATTAATCATTTACCCTGAAAAACATATAATTGTGAAAATTACTATTGGAAAAATTAGCAGTTAAGTATTTACATACATATGAATTAGGAACAAGAGTAGGCCACTCAGCCCATTG
Source organism: Mustelus asterias (assembly GCF_964213995.1). Lineage (NCBI taxonomy): Eukaryota > Metazoa > Chordata > Chondrichthyes > Carcharhiniformes > Triakidae > Mustelus > Mustelus asterias. The sequence goes on along the minus strand of NC_135811.1, from coordinate 34,996,541 downwards.
AGCCTGCTCCGACATTCAATAAGATTGTGGTAGATCTGATTGTAACCTCAACATTCTTACCTACCCACTATTACTTTTCACCCCCTTAATGAAGAATCCATTTAGCTCTGCCTTACAAATATTCAAGGACTCTGCTTCCAACTCCTTTTAGGAAGAGAGTTCCAAATATTTGATTCCCTGAGGAAAATAATTATCTTATTTTTAAACAGTGACCCTGTTCTAGATTCTTCCACAAAAGAAAACATCCTCTTCACATCAACCCCGTCACAACCCTTTGGGGACCTTGAAGGTTTCAACCAAGCTGCCTCTTATCCTTCTAAACTCCAGTGAATACAAGCCTAACCTGTCCAACCTTTCCTCACAAGACAAATGCATTCCTCATAGTAGTCTGGTAAACTTTCTCTGAACTGTTTCTAACACATTTTGCCCTTTCCTTAAATAAGGAGACCAATACTGTACACAGTATTCCAATTTGAATTATATGTCTGATAGCTATTTTAATACAGATAGCACCCAATTTAAAGTAAATGTGAGTTTATAACATCAGAGGAATGTCAAATATATATGTTAAATTGGTTACTAAGGCTTCAGTTCAGAAATATCCTAGAAATGATTGTAAATCAAGAAGTGAAAGGGAGTAGCTTAAAATAATTACAATCACCAAGGAAAGGGTAATGAGAAAATCATTAGAATCTCTATTAGGCAGTACCTCTGAATTGAGGTTGACTTGCTTCTGCTTTATAAATTAGTTCTCAGGTGACTGAGGAGTTAAATGTATGACTTAGTCTGTCACAAGTGGGGCAGACGGTGGTTGGAGGAGCCAGTGGGTGGGGTGACACGTGCTCCTTTCACTGTCGACGCCTGGCTTCAGCTTTCTTTTGGTGCTGAAACTCAAAGTGTTCAGCTCCCTCTAGGGTGCTTTTCCTCCACTTCGGGCGGTCTTGGGCCACCTTGGGTGTCAATGGAGGCTTTGAGGGTGTCTTTGAAGCATTTCCTTTGGCCTCTTAAGGCTCGCTTGCTGTGTTGAAGCTCCATGTAGAGTGCTTGTTTCAGGATGCCCATGTCAGGCATACAAACTGTGTGGCCCACTCAGAGGAGCTGATGTAAATAATGTCTGTGAAGAATGCAGTAGTGTGGTTTGTGTGAATTTCACTGTGTGGTTAGGTGCTGGAAGTAGAATATTGAGGTTCTATGTTGGCAGTGATGCAGTTAATAAGAAGTATGTTTGTGAAATAGGATCTTGACCATTTGTCTCAAGTCCTTATATTTTTTAAGGCATGGAAGCTATGTCCTGGGTAATGCTGCGACCTGTGACTGCCTTGGCAATCTTCTCCTACATTCACCCATCAGATGCTTCAGTGGTGGCCTCGTATCCTTTTTCCCAGCACCTCTGTTATCTGAATGTAAACTTAAACCTTTCTCCCAGATATTTTCCCCGTGTGCGACAAATCAAAGGACAGGGAGTTGATTCAAATTAAACAAAACCTCTTTATTCAATACGTCAGGGACCAATACTCAATATAAACACACATCAGTTGCAACACTTACTTTAACTCATTTAACTTTCAGCCTTTTAACTAACTCTAACTCAAACTTTTGACTGAAAACAAATACTTTCCACTTGACTGAACTAGCCAGGCTTGCTCTTCAGTAGGAATTTCCCTCGTAGTTTCTTTGTCTTCCTCTGCAGAAAATCTTTCGGGCACATGTTGCGATTGTGAGTTTTGAGTTTTCACTGAAGACAAAGGAGGGAGTTTCTGTCCTGCCAGCCATGGAAATCGTAGCGGGCGGGCGGGGGTGGGGGAATGCAGATGTGGCGGGATTTTCCAGTTTTGGGCGAGTGTGGCCAGAAAAACACACCCTAAGAATCAAAGCACAATTTATATCTTAAAACTTCTCACATTCTTCCAGAAAGTTCTCTGGCACTCAGCCAATGATATCACCGGAAAATGATCACAATGTTCGATTATAAACAATGGAGTTACTCGTAAACAACTCCCAAATGTTTATATCAAGCTGCATGTAAATTACATGGTCACATGTGGAATCAGTGGCTATAGAGTGTCTAGCATTGTCCAAACAACCATTCTTATTTGGTCCACACAGAAAGCGTCAGGTCACAACTTGCTGCAGTCTTCTCTGCATCTGTGTTTAATATAACTTGACCAAAATGCCCCAGCATGCTTGATTCTTGTCATTGTTGCCTTTGGCCATCCGGCCACAACTGTCAGCCAGTGTACTACACATATTAAGTGGAAGTGTGTGTAGAGGCTCTAGAAAACTTACTGCCACCCAGAAGGAAAAAAACAGTAAAATGGGGAAAGAAGAATACTGGTCGGAACTGGTCTTGTATAGTTTAAAATGGAACACCAGTAAAATGGGGAAATAAGAATACTGGTCTGAACTGGTCTTGTATAGTTTAAAACGGAACACCAGTGAAACAGAAAAATAAGAATACTGGTCCGAACTGTTTTTTCCCTTCTGGACAATAGGGACTTGAGTGTTCAACTTGAGGATTTCCAGTTTAAAACCTCCAGGCATGTTTAAATCATAATCAGCAGATAGTCCAACATTGTGAGCCAAATCCAAGCTTTTAAACAGATGAGTTTTATTAACGCAGCAACCACTTGGTGCCTGTATTCACTCTTTCCCGAAAATAATTCCTCATTTTTTTGTACAGAATGACAGCAAATAAATATGCATTAAAGTTGAGAGATAAGAATATGGAACCCAAAGACAATATCCTATTTCCAAGCACCATCCAGCAATGGATCCCCTTATCACAAGCATCAGTAAAACAAATAGAAAGACTTAAAATTGTATAATGCCTTTCACAACCTCCGATGTACAAAAATGTTTCAAAGTGAATGAAGCACTCTTGAATTTAGTCACGATTTTAAAGTAGGAAATAAGGTGTGCACAGCAAGCTCCCACAAGGAACACTGTGATAATGGTCATATAATCCATTTTACTGATGTTATTGGGGGATAAATATTGGTCAGGACATCTTTGAAAAATATTGTCATGGGATCATGAGAAATCATGGGCTTCCTTTTAACGTCTCATCAGAAAGATGCCACTCCAACAACAGAGTACTCCCTCTGCACTGCACTGAAGTGTCAGCTCAGATTTGTGCTCAGGTCTTTGGATAGGGACTTTAACCCACAACCTTATAATGAATGTAAAGCCTAAGAAAGAATGCATTACTTAAATTGTGGATTCCCAATGCCAGTGTTTCGAAACCAATGTTGCCCTAAATTAGTGAGCACATTTGCATAACTGTGTATGTGTCTTAGATATGCTTTGCCATTGTTTTGCATAAACCTGTAAAAGACCCAATAAGAAGTCCCTTTATTTCTTCACTTCTTATGAATAAGCTGTCTGCAATGACAGGCAGAACTGCAAACTATTTCAGGAGTTTTTATAAAATTGTGTGGGAGAACCATTTAACCATCCTTGCCTGCCTGAAACTGATGACTACTGGAATCACCTTTAGTGTGATGGTGGGAGTCCTATGCTAATTTAGTAGATTAATTTTGTTTATCTATAATTTACAGTAAAATATAGGAGGAGGAGTGGGGGGTGAAGAGAAAATAAGGTATTGCATTCTTGTGGTATGATGAGCTAGTTTCTCCGGTCCGGGGTGGACCAAGTATTGTTCAGAATTAGATCTTCAAATCCAATCGAATAAATGCCTAAATTTTAAGTTCTGTTGAAGGGGAACCTTAAAGAAATCACAACTTTTTCTCCATTTGTACAATATTGGTATTGCAAATATCAAACTTGAATGCAGAAGAGATAGTCAAAATATGTGAATATTTAACAGCTAAACGTTAACAAATAAGGATATGCAATGTCACAAAACCCAAAGTTGCTCTAGTTGAACATTTTTTTTTGGCTTTGGAAGTCAGGCGGATGATTGCTTTAAATCAGTGAAGTACAATATTCCTAGTTAATCTTTCACTTCACATTGGAGTTCAACCTACTCAGCAGACTTTTCCCAATACCTTTGACATATCTCCTCTTTTTTATGGGGCAGACAAACAATGATGAGGCTGTTAAGATTGATGATTTAGTTAACCAATCATACAGAGTATTAAGACATCAATCAAGTTCTTATCTGAACAGTGGCAAAATAACAGATCAATCACTGAAAAATATTTTTGACCTGAACAGGAAACATGATTACTTCCAAAGTTGCTGCCTTGTTAATCCTGAAGCTAATCCCTGTTCACAACAACAATTTTTATTTTATAACATATTTATATCAGTCAATCCACAAAGTGGAAATTTAAATTGTCATCGGTGCTGCTACTATGAATGTCAGTTTGAAGTTATAGTATAACACACCTTAAAGTTATCTTTTATCAAATATTGCATATCGGTAAATATTAACAGTAAACACAAAATTGGCAAGTGGATATCCATTACTGTTCTCTTCTCATTTGCATGTACGTTAATCTGAGTATGTTTATTACAGTAGCAAGTCTCACAACATCAGGTTAAAGTCCAACAGGTTTATTTGGTAGCAAAAGCCACTAGCTTTCGGAGCGCTGCTCCTTCGTCAGGTAAGTGGAAGTTCTGTTCACAAACAGGGCATATAAGACACAAACTTAATTTACAAAATCCTTTGTATAAATCAAAGGAGCACATTGTCTGGTGATATTGGAAAAGGAAGCTACAGCCTTGCTTAAAAATGACAGAAATGATCTTAGTAGAGCTAATGACAATGTAAACTGCTCCAGTACAGCTACAGCACTGACATCTACCCAGCAATGTGGAAAGTTGCCCAGGTATATCTGTACACAAAAAGCAGGACAAATCCAATCCAGCTAATTACCACCCCATCAGTCTACTCTCATTCATCACTAAAGTGATGGAAGGGGTCATCAGCGGTTCTATCAAATGGCACTTGCTTAGCAATAACCTGCTCACTGACACTAAGTTTGATGGCCACTCAGCTCCTGACCTCATTACAGCCTTGTTTCAAACACGGACAAAAGATCTAAACTCCATAGATGAGGACAGAGTGATGGTTTTTGACATGAAAGCCTTATATGACCGAGTGTGGCATCAAGGAGCCCTAGCAAAACTGGAGTCAATGGGAATCAGGGCAAAAAGTCTCCTCTGGTTGGAGTTATACCTAGCACAAAGGAAGATGGTTGTGGTTGTTGGAGGTCAGTTATCTCAGTTCCAGGACATCACTGCGGGAGTTCCTCAGGGTAGGCCTAACTATCTTCAATTACTTTATCGATGACCTTCCTCCCATCATAAAGTCTGAAGTGGGGATGTTCGCTGATGATTGCACAATGTTCAGCACCAGTCGGGACTCAGATGCTAATTCGATCCTTTTCCACATGCAGCAAGACCTGGACAATATCCAGGCTTGAGCTGATAAATAGGAAATAACATTTGTGCCACAAGTGCTAGGCAATGACCATCTCCTAACAAGAGAGAATATAATCCTCGCCACTTGACATTCAATGACATGACCATCACTGAATCCCCCATTATCAACATCCTGGGGGTTATCATTGACCAGAAACTTAACTGGACCAACATATAAATACCATGGCTACAAGAACAGGTGAGAAGCTATGTGGTACGTAACTCACCACCTGACTCTCCAGAGCCTGTCCACAAATTACAAGGCAAATGTCAGGAGTGTAATGGATTATCCTTCACTTGCCTGGATTAGTGCAGCTCCAACACACTCAAGAAGCTTGACAGCGTCCAGGACAAAGCAATCCACCTGGTTGGCCCCCCTTCCACAATTCCTTCTATCACCGACGCGTAGTAGCAGCAATGTTTACCATCGACAAGAGGCACTGCAAGAAATCACCAAGGTTCCTAGAGCAGCACCCTTCAAATTCACACAACTACCATCCAAAAGTACAAGGGCAGCATACACATGGGAATACCACCACCTGGAATTTCCCCTTCAAGCCATTCACCATCCTGACTTGGAAATATATCGCCTTTCCTTCACTGTCACTGAATCAAAATCCTAGAACTCCCTCTTAGAACTAGAAGCACGAGTAACCCAATTCGGCCCTTCGAGCTTGCACTGCCATTCATTTTGATCATGGCTGATCATCAAATTCAATATCCTATTTTCGCTTTCCCAATCAATCCCTTAGTCCTCCTTTGCTGAATCTAAACTGCTCCTAATCCGCAGGTCTATTGCTTTTTCTTGCCAATTTGTATGCTTTTATACTATATTTAATTTCCTTGTAAGCCGTGGTTTGATTACAGTTCCCTTACCACTCTTGTGCCAAACAGGAATAAATAACTTTTGGAGTTCACCTATTCGTTCATTAAATGCCTGCCATTGCCTGTCCACTGTCCTTCCTTTCAGTAATGTTTCCCAGTCCATCATGGCCAATTCATACCTCATACCATAATTGTTACCTTTATTGAGATTCAGAACCCTGGTCTCATAATCAACTACGTCACTATCCACCTTAACAAATAAGTCTATCATATTATGGTCACTCATCCCTAAGGGTTCTCTCTCAACTAGATTGCCAACTAATTCTTTCTCTTTGCACAATACCTAGTCCAAGATGGCCTGTTCCCTTGTTGGCTCCTCAATGTAGTGGTCCAGAAAACCATCCCGTAAACACTCCAGAAATTCCTCCTGTATTGTACAGTGACTAATTTGACTCTCCCAATCTATATGCAGATTAAAGTCACCCATAATCACAGACGTTCCTTTATCATATGCATCTCTAATTTCCTGTCTCAAGCTATTTCCAACATTACCACTACAGTTTGGTGGTCTGTCTACCACCCCCACCAATGTTTTTTGCCCTTGGTGTTTCTTAACTTGACCCATACAGTTTCCTCATCATCTGTATTAATATCTTTCCTCAATATCTTATTTAATCAACAATGCAACTAAACCACCCTTTTCTTTCTGTCTGTCCTTCATAAACACTAAATAGCCCTCAATGTTTAGTTCTCATCCTTAGTCACCTTGGAGCCATGTCTCTGTAACGCTAATAATATCATACCCTTTTACATCTATCTGTACGACTATTCATTCATGCTCAGAGAATTCAGGTACAAAACCTTAAGGTGAGCCTTTTTAACAATTCTTGTCCCTTTCCTCCTTTTTATTTACTGTGTCCTTATCGGACTCTGGCGCTTGATTTCATAGTAAGAGTTTTAACAACACCAGGTTAAAGTCCAACAGGTTTATTTGGTAGCAAATGCCATTAGCTTTTGGAGCGCTGCTCCTTCGTCAGATGGAGTGGAAATCTGCTCTCAAACAGGGCTCAGAGACACAAAATCAAGTTACAGAATACTGATTAGAATGCGAATCTCTACAGCCAACCAGGTCTTAAAGATACAGACAATGTGAGTGGAGGGAGCATTAAGCACAGGTTAAAGAGATGTGTATTGTCTCCAGACAGGACAACCAGTGAGATTCTGCAAGTCCAGGATGCAAGCTGTGGGGGTTACTGATAGTGTAACATAAACCCAACATCCCGGTTTAGGCCATCCTCATGTGTGCGGAACTTGGCTATCAGTTTCTGCTCAGCGACTCTGCACTGTTGTGTGTCGTGAAGGCCACCTTGGAGAACGCTTACCCGAAGATCAGAGGCTGAATGCCCGTGACCGCTGAAGTGCTCCCCCATAGGAAGAGAACAGTCTTGCCTCCCGAAGATACACAAGGCAAACGCACCCGGCCGTCCCATCGTATCGGGCAATGGGACCATGTGCGAGAACCTCTCCGGCTATGTCGAGGGCATCCTGAAACTCATTGTACAAAGAACCCCCAGCTTTTGTCGCGACACTACGGACTTCCTACAGAAACTCAACGCACATGGAGCAGTTGAACCAGGAGCACTCCTCGTCACAATGGATGTCTCGGCACTCTACACCAGCATCCCCCACGATGATGGCATTGCTACAGTGGCCTCAGTACTCAACGCCGACAACTGCCAGTTTCCAGATGCAATTTTACAACTCATCCGCTTCATCCTGGACCACAATGTCTTCACCTTCAACAACCAGTTCTTCATCCAGACACACGGAACAGCCATGGGGACCAAATTAGCACCTCAATATGCCAACATCTTCATGCACAGGTTCGAACAAGACTTCTTCACCGCACAGGACCTTCAACCGATGCTATACACTAGATACATCAATGACATTTTCTTCCCTTGGAGTCATGGTGAACAATCACTGAAAAAACTATATGATGACATCAACAAGTTCCATCCCACCATCAGACTCACCATGGACTACTCTCCGGAATCGACACACACATCTCCATTAAGGATGAACACACGCATCTCCATTAAGGATGGTCACCTCAGCACCTCACTGTACCGCAAGCCCACGGATAACCTCATGATGCTCCACTTCTCCAGCTTCCACCGTAAACACATTAAAGAAGCCATCCCCTACAGACAAGCCCTCCGTATACACAGGATCTGCTCGGATGAGGAGGATCGCAACAGACACCTCCAGACGCTGAAAGATGCCCTCATAAGAACAGGATATGGCGCTCGACTCATCGATCGACAGTTCCGACGCACCACTGCGAAAAACTGCACCGACCTCCTCCGAAGACAAACACGGGACACAGTAGACAGAGTACCCTTCGTCGCCCAGTACTTCCCCGGAGCAGAGAAGCTACAGCATCTCCTCCAGAGCCTTCAACATGTCATTGATGAAGATGAACATCTCGCCAAGGCCATCCCCACACCCCCACTTCTTGCCTTCAAACAACCACACAACCTCAAACAGACCATTGTCCGCAGCAAACTACCCAGTCTTCAGGAGAACAGTGACCATGACACCACACAACCCTGCCACAGCAACCTCTGCAAGACATACCGGATCATTGACACATATGCCATCATCTCACATGAGAACACCATCTACCAGGTACATGGTACTTACTCTTGCAACTCGGCCAACGTTGTCTACCTGATACGCTGCAGGAAAGGATGTCCCGAGGCATGGTACATTGGGGAAACCATGCAGACGCTACGACAACGGATGAATGAACACCGCTTGACAATCACCAGGCAAGACTGTTCTCTTCCTGTCGGGGAGCGCTTCAGCGGTCACGGGCATTCGGCCTCTGATCTTCGTGTAAGCGTTCTCCAATGCGGCCTTCATGACACACGACAGCGCAGAGTCGCTGAGCAGAAACTGATAGCCAAGTTCCGCACACATGAGGACGGCCTAAACCGGGATGTTGGGTTTATGTCACACTATCATTAACCCCACAGCTTGCCTCCTGGACTTGCAGAATCTCACTGGCTGTCCTGTCTGGAGACAATACACATCTCTTTAACCTGTGCTTAATGCTCCCTCCACTCACATTGTCTGTATCTTTAAGACTTGGTTGGCTGTAGGGGTTCGCATTCTAATCAGTATTCTGTAACTTGATTTTGTGTCTCTGTGCCCTGTTTGAGAGCAGGTTTCCACTCCACCTGACGAAGGAGCAGCGCTCCAAAAGCTAATGGCATTTGCTACCAAATAAACCTGTTGGACTTTAACCTGGTGTTGTTAAAACTCTTACTGTATTTACCCCAGTCCAACGCCGGCATCTCCACGGCTTGATTTCATGCCTATCACTTTTATTTTTCTCCTTGCTCTCTTTTCGTCTGGTTCTTAATTCCCCCTGCCCTGAATCCTTACATAGCTCCCCATCCCCCTGCCATTTTAGTTTAAACCCACCCCTACCACTCTCACAAGTACTGCCCAAGGATAGAACATCAGAACTGGCCCTGCCCAAGTGTATCCCATCCAGTTTGTACAAGTCCCACCTCGCCCAGAACCGGTCCCAATGCCCCAGGAATCTGAAACCTTTCCCCTCATACCATCTTTTTAGTCACGTATTCATCCTATATATTCTGCTGTTTCTATTCTGACCAGTGAGTGGCACAGGTTGTAATCCTGAGATCACTACCTTTGAGGTCCTACTTTTCAGCTTGCTTCCTGGCTCCCTAAATTTTGTTTTTAGAACCTCTTTAACCTATGTTGTTTGTACCATGACCACTGGCTGTTCACTCTTCCCCTTCAGAATGTCCTACAACTGCTCTGAGACATCCTTGTCCCTAGCACCGGGGAGGCAACATACCATTCCGGAGTCTCATTTGCAGCCAAAGAAATACCTGTCTATCCCCTTACAATTGAATCCCCTGTAAGTATTGCATTCTCACACTTTACTCCTCCCCACATGGACTACAGCGGTTCAACAAGACAGCTCACCACCACCTTCTCAAGGGCAATTAGGGATGGGCAGTAAATGCTGCCATAGCCAGCAAAGCCCATATCCCTGTGAAATGAATTTAAAATGTAGGATCAGGAATTCTTCCAGTTCATAATAACTGAAACCAACATATGACCCAAAGGCAGATATTAAATAAGTTGAAATAAATATTTGGTATAGAGAGGTAACCAGAACTGTTGAAATTATTTAAATGAATTAAAAATGCATATATTTTGAGTGTCTGTTACCCACGTGAGGCCTTGTGGCACAGTGGATATTGTCTCTACCTCAGGGCCAGAAGCTTCAGCTTCAAGCCCCACATGAGGACTTAATGGTCACAGAATGTGTGGTCATTATGTGGACAAATAGGTTGATTATAAGCCTGATGGATGATGATAAGAGCAGGAGAGCTTTCTAGTCAACCACACTGCTGAAGGCAATGACAAACCATTGCAGTACTTTTGACCAATCCGTGGTTGCAAGCATCCTTTTAGGGCATGGTATCTGAAGGAGAAGAAGGATCTCCCAATTAAGACAATTTACCCTATTTTACCGTGTTTTTCTTCTCAAACCATGAACCAAGAGGGTGGGTGAGCTACATAGTCTTGGGTCAGAGCCATTGCTGCTTTTAGCTTGCCTTAAGATGTTAACAAGTGTAACCAAGTGAAAGTATCCTATCTGTTTTTCTCACCTTTTAAAATGGAGCTGCCTTCCTTCAGCTTGAAACATCATTCTGCAGGGTGATTCATTGGGTAGAATTTTCCAAGGCTACATGCCACCAACTGGATCTCTCACAGCAACAGTTTATCAGAAAGTTGCAAGTGTATTTCCTGTGGTTTTCTTTCCATTAATGTGCATTGACAAAGAACACTTGTTTTGATAAGTCATTTTCTGCTTCCAAAGTCACACTGGTGGGACCTTGGAAAGTTCTGTCCATTATCTTCGAGATGAAAATACATCTTTTCAGCTACAGGAAGCTAAAATCAATTTTACATCAAAATTACACTAGCAAAGTAATTAAGAAAACAGAAACAAAGAAGGTGCAAATAAAAAAATTGCTCTCATTACAGTGATCCTCATTTTGATTTTGTTCAAGATGCTTCTCTACATTTATCATTATGTTAATTGCACAAATTCCTGTTTAGTAGTCTGACAACAATAAATAAGCTGGACCAGTGCCACAGTACAGTGTTACCTTTGTGATACCACAATGGCATACAGGCAGCATCTGCATTGTCTTCTTTGGTCTGTAGCTTCAGCTGCACACAGTGTGCATGCTAATATGTTTCAATGACACGATATTTACCATTTTATCCCATTATATTTAGCACTGTATTCTATTAGAGCATGCATTTTTTTCTGATGAAAATTTCATCTCTTTGGGTGAGCTAGTTAGCTATGATTAATCAGATGCTATAACATGCTTTACCACAAAAACAAATTTGTGACCAGAACCAAGCAAACATCATCTTTGGCTCTAAAGGCAGGTATTTCACATTTGATAGCAACATATTTTGTTATTGGTCCTTTGACTGCAGTGATTATGGTGCAGATTTTAAACTATCACAGCAAACTCACCATTGAATATCTGGTGTACAAAGAGATATTTCTGGGAAATTGGCAAGAGATTGGCAGCAGTTTATTCTGAATAATTTTGACTCTGAACTGAACAGAGGTTTCATCCAGAAATTATATTTTAATGACTTAGGACTCATTGTAAAATGCTCTGTTTAGCTTGAAGAGTCAATACAAATTTCGTGAAAACCAACATTTTCCTTTGGACCCAATTTACCTAATTATGTATATGTGGCATTATAGTAGTGATGATTCAGTTCGACACAAGCAAGGTGTCAGGTGACCTCTTAAACCAAAAGTACAAATGTCATTAGGAACCTGAGGATGTATTAAATCCCAATTATTATTTCATATAATATTCACAAGGTGCATTTACGATGTAACTTGACGAATTATGCATTCTGTATATTAAAAGACTCATCTGTATACATAATGATGATGTGGATTACACCAAATGGTAATGTTAGATAACTGCTTCTGTGGAAAAAATTAAAAAGTCCTTCAATTGTAACTATTGTTAAAAACACCTCTTTAATTTGACTACAAATTTCTTCCTCACTTCCCTTTCCACTAACTTCTCAGTAGTTTGTAATATACTGTCAATAATGTTACTGCTTCCTTGCTGTTTCTCTGCTCAAATTTAAAAAAAATCTGTTTGTATTGCCCTCTTTCCTGATGCTCTCAAGCTAGGAAATTAGCCTGGAAACTTTGCATAGGGTCTTCCAATGTCCTGTTGTAACAGAGGCCAGTTATCAGCAATCAGCTGAAAAGAGCAACGAATGTCTTTTACCCGAGGTCCCGTTGGAGCAAGAAATCAGAAGATCTCTGTGGATTTTCCAGGTCATTATTTCTAAATAATCCAACCTCTCCCTCCTGAAGTTATTAGAATAGAGAATATTTAACCTGTAATGCTGACAAAGGTTTAACTACATTTCAGTTTTAACTACATTTGCTACTTTAATCACCAATTCTAATATCCCAATTTGTTTCCTACATTTTGGGCATTGATATACAAATGTTATAATTTTGAAAATCTTGTCTTGAGAATGTCAATTTTGATTGTTTATTTTCAAATCCTAGATCAGCGTTATGAATCATAGAATCCCTACAGTGCAGAAGGAGGCTATTCAGCCCATCAAGTATGCACCACTCACTGGAAGAGCATCTTTCACAGGTCCACTCCTGAGCCCGAGCCTGTGTCCCTGGTGATGTGAGACAGCAATGGTAACAGTCATCTTGGCCTGCGGAACCCATTTTAAATTCTCTATCAGTTTATGATCTGTGTACCTCGCAACTGAATCTGAATTTGACCCAGAAGCAAGTAGCCTGGCCTGCGGACTATATCATGAAATCATGGTCAACATGCCACTTTTTAATATCTGTAGCTGGTAGGAGAAACTCCTCACAAACAATGTAAACTCAGTAAGCTGGAGACCTTCCACTTTCCCTCTCACTGTATAATTAACTGCTTAAAATAAAAATTATTTTTGCCCATTCCTGTCATATTTGCTCAGTCCCTTCCTTAGAGTTTTAGATCTCCGTATGTTCAGGTGAAGAATACCCCAGCAGTTCATTCATTCCAGCTCCATAACCGGTCCCAGTGTCTAAAAAATGTGAGCCTTTCCATTTCATAGCAAGTCTCTAATCAATTACATCTCCAATCAAGGTGTTTTTGTTTTGTATAGCACAGGCTTGTTCAACCTTTTTGTATGGGGGGGGGGGGGGGGGGGGGGTAGGCAGCGAGCAAGGAGCACTTTCGGAGATTACGCCTGAGTGAGACAGAGACAGAGTAAGTAATGAATTTGGTGCATGGCGGAAAGAGGCGTTTTAAATAAGGGTTATTCCACCATGTAACGTCTGTTAAGTATTCATTGGATTTATCAATACTAGTATAGTTTATCAATAATTGTAAGGTTTATTAAGGTTTCGCTTAAGGAGCCGTTGAATAAATTTTGGAAAGATAATGTTTGGCACAAAATAAACACTATTTTCAATCACCTATAGTGCAAGGTCATTCTCTAAGAATCGTGCACATGGATGGCATATCAGTCTTCTGATGCCTCCTTGACACAATGGAATTTTTAAGTGGGGATGGGGGGTGGCGGGGATATGCTTGGCTGCAACTCTCATGTCGCCAATTAACTTGCTGTTAAGCTTGTTGAAGAGCATTTTTACAGGCTGGAGAGGGACAAAATCAATTTTTAAAAGGTAATAATGGGAAGAGCGAATGGTCTGGGTACGCTAGTGCACAGTTGTCAGGAGCACAATGCAGCTGCTGGTGACAAATCTTGTATAAAAATGGCTAGTCAAATGAAGTACTGAGGTAGTGGTGCAAAGTTGCTAATGCTTCGGTAGAATGACTTGAGTACTTGGAGTGAATTTTTGGGCACCTTTGTGGACTGAGACTACTGACCCCATGCTCTTCTGCCTGATCTAAACTAGCTAATGAATTGAAGGATCTTTTTATGAGTCAAGCTTTTCAAACCACACGATCAGTAAGGAGCACTTTAGGAGACACTTTAGGAGTGACGAAAACGGTTGACGAAGGAAGGGCCGTGGATATCGTCTATATGGATTTCAGTAAGGCATTTGACAAAGTCCCTCATGGCAGGTTGGTTAAGAAGGTTAAGGCTCATGGGATACAAGGAGAGGTGGCTAGATGGGTAGGAAACTGGCTTGGCCACAGGAGACAGAGGGTAACAGTCGAAGGGTCTTTTTCTGGCTGGAGGTCTGTGACCAGTGGTGTTCCGCAGGGCTCTGTACTGGGACCTCTGCTATTTGTGATATATATAAATGATTTGGAAGAAGGTGTAACTGGTGTTATCAGCAAGTTTGCGGATGACACTAAGATGGCTGGACTTGCAGATAGCGATGAACATTGTCGGACAATACAGCAGGACATAGATAGGCTGCAAAATTGGGCGGAGAAATGGCAGATGGAATTTAATCCAGATAAATGCGAAGTGATGCATTTTGGAAGAACTAATGTAGGGGGGAGTTATACAATAAATGGCAGAGCCATCAAGAGTATAGAAACACAGAGGGACCTAGGTGTGCAAGTCCACAAATCCTTGAAGGTGGCAGCACAGGTGGAGAAGGTGGTAAAGAAGGCATATGGTATGCTTGCCTTTATAGGGCTGGGTATAGAGTATAAAAGCTGGGGTGTAGAGTATAAAAGCTGGAGTCTGATGTTGCAGCTGTATAGAATGCTGGTTAGGCCACATTTGAAGTACTATGTCCAGTTCTGGTCGCCGCACTACCAGAAGGACGTGGAGGCTTTAGAGAGAGTGCAGAGAAGGTTTACCGGGATGTTGCCTGGTATGGAGGGTCTTAGCTATGAGGAGAGATTGGGTAAACTGGGCTTGTCCTCCCTGGAAAGACGGAGAATGAGGGGAGACCTAATAGAGGTGTACAAAATTATGAAGGGTATAGATAGGGTGAACAGTGGGAAGCTTTTTCCCAGGTCGGAGGTGACGATCACGAGGGGTCACGGGCTCAAGGTGAGAGGGGCGAGGTATAACTCAGATATCAGAGGGACGTTTTTTACACAGAGGGTGGTGGGGGCCTGGAATGCGCTGCCAAGTAGGGTGGTGGAGGCAGACACGCTGGCATCGTTTAAGACTTACCTGGATAGTCACATGAGCAGTCTGGGAATGGAGGGATACAAACGAATGGTCTAGTTGGACCAATGAGCAGCACAGGCTTGGAGGGCCGAAGGGCCTGTTTCCTGTGCTGTACTGTTCTTTTGTACTGCACCTGAGTGAGACAGAGACAGAGTCAGTAATGAATTAGGTTCAAGTGGGAATTTGGTGCATGGCGGAAAGAGGCGTTTTAAGTCAGGGTTATTCCAGCTTGTAACATCTGTTAAGTATTCATTGGATTTATCAATACTAGTATGGTTTATCAATAATTGTACGTTTTATTAAGGCCAAGTAAAATTAATATAAGTAAGCCAAAGTAAAATAAAACAAACGTGAATGAAGTAAAGTTTAGACATGACAGGGCAAGGCAGCTTGGCCATGTGGAGTGTGTGTCCTGTAGTACGTGGGAAGTTGTGGATGCTACTCGTGATCTCGATGACCTCGTGCAGGAAATGTCACCAGCTGCAGAAACTTGAGCTTGAGCTCCAGATTTTGGAGTTTGAGCAACAGCTGGAGTTACTGCAGTGCATCCACGAGGCTGAGAGCTACCTAGAGAGCATGCTCAGAGAGATGGTCACACCACAAGCTAAGAACATGGAGACAGAAAGGGAATTGATTACTGTTGCTCACAACAAGTGGCTGTGATGGAATAATCAATCCAGATTGGTCTTTGAGGTGCAAGCCGATTTATTCTAAGACACTTCCTCAATGTTACTAACCTACAAGAAGCTGTCCACCAAAGTGTTCCAGCAGTTTATAAGACAATCAATGTCACATGTTTAACTAGAAATTCCATTAACAGGGTAATTGCCATACACTGTAATTAATAGTACTTTGACAGATTCCCCTCTTTTTTAAATTAATAAAAGAACATTCTTTGGAAGCTAAACAGAAATTAAATGATCTTACATTTCCACATCTATAAATCCCATAATTCCTTTACCAAATATACATAAACCATTATAAAAACAGAAATTAGTTTTTCATTTCATCATAACGCATCATTACTAATACACTTAGTAATTTCTCAGAATATGCACTTTTTTTTGTAAAACTGTCTAATAGCTGGTGACTCGAGTCAACCCATCGTATTTTAGAGATTTCCCATCTCTAACATTCCTTTATGTCAGCTAGGTTTATCTTCGCCTTTTCTCAGTTACATTCTTTGCTGACTGAACATTGTCAGAGAATGATTGTCAACATTGTCAAATGACATTTTATGGGTAAACTTTTCTCACATTGCCCCTTACATAACATTTCTGACAATATATTGAACAAGTAAACCAATGCTTCTACCAATGCTAGTGTTTCAGCAGTTAATGTGCTTTTTTAACAACTCTATTTTCTTAGCCTCCCAAGCCAATGGACAACACTTCATTTTTTCCAATCAAGAATATGATAAACCCTGCTGTGCTAGAGTACACATCTGGGAGATTGGCATGTGAAGCATCACTAAAAATAACCAACCTCATATCTTCTGGCTTACCCAAGACTGGAAGCTTGAGCATGTATCTTTCCAAATGTAACTTTTTTAGTGTTTATTTTCTCTCGGAATTTCTTCAACTGAAGCATGTTTTGTCATGGTGCTTCGCTCTCTCACATCATAGCTAGCATCAGGTCTAGTCTGAGTGCACAACCAGTTCAACTGCCCAATCAAACTTAAGATGTTCTGTTTCTTCCTTGGTCGCTGGATCCTGTTTGTGAGGATCTAACTGACTTTATAGAGATATGATTAACATTTGCTAGATAACATTGTTGATTCAGTGTCATTCCTAACTTGTTTTGCTTAATGTCTAAACCTATGTATTTAACAACCTCTGTAACCTGACTTCCTACCTTGAATTCCTTAGTTCATAGATCATAGAAATCATAGAAACCCTACAGTGCGGAAGGAGGCCATTCGGCCCATCGAGTCTGCACCGACCACAATGCCACCCCCACATATTTACTTGCTAATCCCTCTAACCTACGCATCTCAGGACTCTAAGGGGCAATTTTTAACCTGGCCAATCAACCTAACCCGCACATCTTTGGACTGTGGGAGGAAACCGGAGCACCCGGAGGAAACCCACGCAGACACGAGGAGAATGTGCAAACTCCACACAGACAGTGACCCGAGCCGGGAATCGAACCCGGGACCCTGGAGCTGTGAAGCAGCAGTGCTAACCACTGTGCTACCGTGCCGCCCAAAGTTATTCTCTTGATTATCCCTTGATTACCCCTTGCTCAAATTCAACATTACTTCCCCATAACAAATCATCAACATGCATGAAAATTCCAGCAAGTTTCTCCATATGGTATCAGTTGAACATTGCAGGGTCCGCCTTTAACTGAATGCAATCTGTTTTCAACAGGACAGACTTCAGGGAAAATTACCATACTCTTGACACATCATTCAGTCTGTAAACACACATTCAAATTCCATAGCTTTCCTTCTACATCACTGGCTTCAGGCAGTTTCTAAAAAACGTTCCTTCAAAACTTCTCTCCTTGTAAAGACACAGCCTTTATGTCAATAGATATGCATTCCCAGGAATATGATGCCAAAATAAATCTTCAAACTTACATTCCCTACAGTAAATGAAACCAATTTGACCCCTTAATCTCTCTTCAAAGCCTCAGATTACTAATCTTGCTTCTTCCTTAGACATGCCATCTAGGAGTACCTTTTCTGTACAGATCCACCCCAGTGAGATAAAGCTGGCTGTCCCTGTATATACTCCAAATTCCTTCTATTTCTTTTGACTTCCTTTATTAGCTTATTCCCCAGTTTAAGTTTTAAAATTTATTTATTTATGTCACAACCCTCCAACAAACTCCCTATCATTCATGCTCTGCTCCTCTTCTTCCTCACCTCCTGTACAGCTGAGTCACCCACAGTGCCATAATGCTGGCTCTGACTGCACTCCTCCGAGGAGCCAATGCCTTCTCCAGCATCCCAAAATGGAAAACTGACTTGCAAGTGTGACATCAGGGGACTCCTGTACTGCCTGCATGTGGTCGCAGATGTGATTCCAGGATGGTGCATTGCCTCCCTGATGCTACAGTCATGGATATCACCAAGTGGCTACAGAACATTCTGGAGGGTGGCACAATGGTTAGCACTGCTGCCTCACAGCGCCAGGGACCTGGGTTCAACTCCAACCTTGGGTGACTGTCTCTGTGGAGTTTGCATATTCTCCATTGTTTCCTCTGGGTGCTCCGGTTTCCTGCCACAGTCCAAAGATGGGCAGGTTTGGTGGATTGGCCATGCTGAATTGTCCCTTAGTGTCCCAAGATGTGTAGGTTAGATGGATTAGTCATGGGATGTGTATGAGGTTATGGGAATAGGATGGGGAGAGGACCTGGGTAGGGTACTCTGTCAGAGAGTCGGTGCAAGCTAGATGGACCAAATGGCCTCTTCTGCACTGTAGAGATTCTGTAATTATATGATAGGGTGAGGGTGCACATGCAGAAGTCATGATCCACATTGGTACCAATGAAATAGCTTAGAAAAATGGATGAGGTCCTGCAAGCTGAGTTTAGAGAGTTAGGAAAGAGATTAGTAAACAGGACCTCAAAGTTAGTAATTTCCAAATTACTTCCAAGGCCACAAGCCAGTGAGTATAGAAATAGGAGAACACACAGATGAATGTGCAGCTGGAGAGATGGTGCAGGAGGGAGGGCTTCAGATTTCTGGGGCATTACGACGGGTTCTGGGAAGGTTGAATCTGTACAAGCTAAATGGTCTACATCTGAACTGGACTGGGATAAATGTCATTGCAGGGAGACTTGCTGGTGTTGGGAGGATTTGAAATAGATTGGCAGGAAAAGGTTACTTAAGGGCAGATTCAGATGGACAGATTCAGAGCAGGGAGCGGGAGACAGAAAATTAACAAATGATTCTGCAAGACAGAAGAAGCAAAGGTTAAAAAGTATATGGCAAGGAATTTTGCAGTATTAAAAGGTATACAGTTTAATGCAGGTTTAACAAACAAAGCCTATGAGCTAAGGGCACAGATAGACGCATGGCAGCATGTATCATTACTATAAAGGAAACTTGGCTTAAAGAGGGGCAAAATTGGCTCTCAATGTCCCTGGATATAGGATGTTCGGACAGGATACAGAGGAGGCTAATAAAAGTGGAGATGTAGCATTATTGGTTAAAGAATGAATTACAATTATGAGGAGGGATGACATAGCAAATGAATCATAGAATGGATTGAGTTCAGAAGGACAGCGACACAACAAGGAGTGTACTATAGACCTCTAAATAATGAGTGGGAAATAGAAGAGCAAATATGTAGACAACTTTCTGAGCACAAAAACAATAGGCCAGTAATAATAGCAGACTTCAACTACCCTAGTATCAACAAGGATGTAAACAGTGCAAAAGGCACAGAGGGCACAAAATTCTTCAACTACTTTCAAGAAAATTCTTTAGCCAGCGTGTGACAAACCCCGTGAGGGGAGTTGATACACATTGGCTAAAAGAAAATTGAGATTTCATCGCAGCAAATGAAGCTGGACAAGTGGATGAAGTAGCAGTGGGTGACCATTTTAGAGATAATGGTTGTAACACATTACATTTAGCATAACTATGGGAAAGGACAAAGGTAGACTAGGAGTAAAATATCTGAACTGGGGAAAGATAAATTTTACGACATGGAGAGGTTATCTGGCAAATGTGGACTGGTTCGAGCTACTTGAAGGGAAATCGGTGACAAACCAGTGGGAGGCATTCAAAGAGCAGGATTCTACAGACACAATGTAGGCAGGTCCCCATGAACAAAAAGAATGGCATTGCCAAATCTAGAGTCCCTTGGTTATCTAGAAACTTACAGGAGAAGATAAAGTAGAAAAAGAAAGTTTTTCACAGTCACGCAGAATCAAATATGTTAAAATAGCCTGGAGGAGTAGAGAAAATATAAGGATGAAGTAAAAAATGAAATTAGGAAAGCAAAGAGAGGATATGAAAGAATATTGACAGGTAAAATCAAGGAAAACCCAAAGATGTTTTATCAATATGTTAAAAACAAGAGGATAAATAAGGAAAGAGGAGGGCCTATTAGGGATGTTCAAGGTAACTTATGTGTTGATGCAGAAGATGTGGGTAGTGTTATTAATGAGTACTTTGCCTCTGTCTTCACAAAGGACAAAAAATAAAGAACAGTGCAGCACAGGAACAGACCCTTCGGCCCTCCAAGCCTACATTGATCACGATGCCTGCCTAAACTAAAACCGTATGCACTCATGGGGTTTGTATCCTTCCATTCCCATCCTATTCATATATTCGTCTAGAGGCCCCTCAAATGCCGCCATTGTACCTGCTCCCACCACCTCCCTGGGCAGCACGTTCCAGACATTCACTATCCACTGTGTAAAAAACTTGCCTCACACATCTCCTCGAAACTGTTCCCCACGCCCCTTAAACCTATGTCCCCTCGTAAGAAAGAGCATCTGACTATTCACTCTGTTCATGCCATTCATAATCTTTAAACCTCTATCGGATCACCCCCTCAACCTCTGTCGTTCCAGTGAGAGCAAACTGAGTTTATCCAATCTCTTCTCATAGCTAATACCCTCCAGACCAGGCAATGTCCTGGTAAACCTCTTCTGTACCCTTTCCAAAGCATCCATATCTTTCTGGTAGTATGGCAATCACAATTGTACACAATATTCCAAATGAGGCCTAACTAAGGTTCTGTACAGCTGCAGCATCACCTGCCAATTTTTATATTCAATGCCCCAACCGATGAAGGCAAGCATGCCGTTTGCCTTCTTGACTACCTTATCTACCTGTGTTGCCCCTTTCAATGATCGGTGGACAGGTACGCCCCGATCCCTCTGCCTGTCAATACTCTGAAGGGTTCTACGAGTTACTGTACTGCACTGTAGGGTTTCTATGATTTCTATAAATTCCTACATGCATTGGACCTTCCAAAATGCATTATCTCCCATTTGTCCGGATTAAACTCCATCTGCCATTTCTCCAAGTCTCCAACTGGTCTATATCTTGCTGCATCCTCTGACAATCTTCTTCACTATCCACAACTCCACCAATTTTTGTATCATCTGTGAACTTACTAATCAGACCAGCATTTTGCTCCAAATGAATTATATATACTACGAACAACAAAGGTCCCAGAACTGATCCCTGTGGAATACCGCTAGCAAAGACCCAGGGTAATGCTCTGGAGTCCCAGGTTTGAATCCCACCATGGCAGATGGTGAAATTTGAATTTAATAGAAATCTGGAATTAAAAGTCTAACGATGACCATGAAACTATTGTCAATTGTTTGGTTCACTAATGTCCTTTAGGGAGGAAATCTGCCATCCATACCTGGTTTGGACTACATCTGACTCCAGAGTCACAGCAATGTGGTTGATTCTTAAATATCCTCAGGGATGGGCAATAAATGCTGGCCAAGCCAGTGATGCCCACACCCCAGGAACGAATTTTAAAAAAGCCACAGCCTTCCATTCAGAAAAGCACCCATCTACTACTACCCTCTGTCTTCTATGGCCAAGATGTGGAGATGCCGGCGTTGGACTGGGGTAAACACAGTAAGAAGTTTAACAACACCAGGTTAAAGTCCAACAGGTTTATTTGGTAGCAAAAGCCACACAAGCTTTCGGAGCTGCAAGCCCCTTCTTCAGGTGAGACTCACCTGAAGAAGGGGCTTGCAGCTCCGAAAGCTTGTGTGGCTTTTGCTACCAAATAAACCTGTTGGACTTTAACCTGGTGTTGTTAAACTTATTCTATGGCCAAGCCAGTTCTGTATCCATCTTGCCAGCTCTTCTCTGATCCCGTGTGACTTCACCTTTTGTACCAGTCTACGATGAGGTACCTTGACAAAGGCTTTACTCAAGTGCATGTATACAACATCCACTGTCTTTCCCTCATCTATCATCTTCGTCACTTCCTTGAAAAACTCGATCAGGTTAGTGAGGCACGACCTGCCCTTCACAAAACCATGCTATCTATCACTAATAAGTCCATTTGTTTCCAAATGTCAGTAAATCCTGTCTCTAAGAATCTTTTCCAATAATTTCCCTACCACTGACATAAGGCTCACTGGGCTATAATTTCTTGGATTACCCCTGCTGCCCTTCTTAAACAATGGAACAACATTGGCTATTCTCCAGTCCTCTGGAACTTCATCTGTAGCCAATGAGGATACAAAGATTTCTGTCAAGGCCCCAGCAATTTGCTGCCTTGCCTCCCTCAGTATTTCTGGGGTAGATCCCATCAGGCCCTGGGGACTTATCTACTTTAGTGCTTTTTAAGAAACCCAACACCACCTCCTTTTTAGAATATCGACATGACCCAGAATATCTACACACCCTACCTAGACTCCTCATCTACCAAGTCCTCCTCTTTGGTGAATACTGAGGCAAAGTATTCATTTAGTATCTCGCACATTTCCCCTGCTTCCATGCATAGATTCCCTCCACTATCTTTGAGTGGACCAACCCTTTCCCTGGCTACCTTCTTGCTCTTTACATACATATAAAATGCTTTAGGATTTTCCTTAATCCTGTTTGCCAAGGACTTTTCATGACTCCTTTTAGCCCTACTAACTCTTTCCCTAGGTTCCTTCCTACTTTATATTTTTCAAGGACTTCATTTGGCCTAAGCCTTTTAGACCTTACAGATCCTTCCTTTATCGTTTTGACAAGACTCATAATATCCCTCATTATCCAGGGTTCCCGATACTTGCCACACTTCTCCTTCATCCTCACAGGTAATTCCAATCAACTGACATTTGAAAGGTTCCCACATGTCGGATGTTGATTTACCCACAAACAGCCTCCCCTAATCTAAACTCTCCAGATCCTGCCTAATGTCATTGTAGTTAGTCTTCCCCCAATTTAACACCTTTATCCAAGGACCACTCTTGTCCTTATCCATAAGCACCTTAAAACTTACGGAGTTATGATCACTGTTCCCGAAATGCTCTCCTACTGAAACTTCAATCACCTGGCCAGGCTCATTCCCCAATACCAGGTCTAATATGGCTCCTTCCCGAGTTGGGCTATGTACATGCTGTTTCAAGAAGCCCTCCTGGACGCTCCTTACAAATTCTGCCCCATCCAAGCCCCTGACAGTAAGTGAGTCCCAGTCAATAGAGGGAAAGTTAAAATCACCCACCTCAACAACCCTGTTGTTTTTGCATCATTCCAATATCTGTCTGCATATATGCTCCTCTATCTCCTGTTGGCTGTTGGGAGGCCTGTAATAAACCCCCAACATTGTGACTGCATCCTTCCTATTCCTGAGCTCTACTTATATTGCTTCACTGCCTGAATCCTCCGAGGTGTTCTCCCTCTGTACAGCAGTGATATTCTCCTTAACTAGTAATGTAACTCTCCCGCCCTTTTACATGCCCCTCTATCCTGCTTGAAGCATCTAAATCCTGGGAAGTTTAGCTGCCGATCCTGTCCCTCTTTCAACCAAGTCTCTGTAATAGCAACAACATCATAGTTCCAAGTACTAATCCAAGCTTTAAGTTCATCTGTCTTACCTGTCATACTCCTCACTTTGTGGGCAGCACGGTGGCACAGTGGTTAGCACTGCTGCATCGCAGCGCCAGGGTCCTGGGTTCAATTCCCGGCTTGGGTCACTGTCTGTGTGAAGTTTGCACGTTCTCCCTGTGTCTGCGTGGGTTTCCTCCGAGTGCTCCGGTTTCCTCACACAGTCTGAAAGACATGCTGGTTAGGTACATTGACCTGAACAGGCGCCGAAGTGTGGCGACTAGGGGAATTTCACAGTAACTTCATTGCAGTATTAATGTCAGCCTTACTTGTGACTAATAAATAAACTTTATTGAAACAGATGCACTTCAGACCACCAGTCCGGGGTTGGGGGGGAATGGATGGGACAGAGGTAGGATTTAGAAAAGGAGAAGCAAAGGGGGAGAAAAGGGAAGAGAAGGGGGATAAAGTAGGGAGAAAGTGTCGGGGGGGAAAGAAAAATGAAGAAAGACAATAAAGAAATAAAAGGTGGAGGATAGTGAAAAATTAAATAAAATAGAATGAAAACAAAGGGGTTGTGGTGGGGTAGAGCAAATCATCTGAAATTGTTGAATTCGATGTTGAGACCGGAAGGCTGTAAAGTGCCTAGCTGGAAGATGAGATGCTGTTCCTCCAGTTTGCGTTGAGCTTCATTGGAACATTGCACCAAGCCAAAGCTGATTGATTGTATCCCAGGCTGTTAAAGGAAGTCAGGGTGGAAGTAGCGTAGGCCTGAAGATCATTTTTCAATCCTCACTAGATACAGGCAAGCTACCTGAGGATTGGAGATCTGCGAATGTTATATCATTGTTTAAAAAGGGTGCGAGGGATAGGCCAAATAATTATAAACTGGTTAGTCTGAATTCAGTGATAGGCAAATTATTAGAATCAATCCTGAGTGCTGGGATAAACCATCATTTAGAAAGGCAAGAATTAATCAAGGGTATTCAGCATGGCTTTGTTAAGGAAAAATTGTGCTTTCCTAACTTAATTGAATTCTTTGAGGAACTAACAAGAAGAATTATAGTGCAGTGGATCTTGTCTACATGAATTTCAGTAAGGCATTTGACAAGGTTCCACATGGCAGACTTCCAGAAAAGTAAAGTCCCTGGGATACTGGGAAGTGTGGCTGGTTGGATCCAAAATTGGCGCAGTGACAGGAAACAGAGGGTAATGATCGACATATATTTTAATGAATGGAAAGCGGTTTCCAGTAGCTTTCTACAGGGCTCAGTATTTGGTCCATTGCTGTTTATTGTACATCTTAATGACTTGCACTTAAATGTGGGAGGCATGATTGAGAAACTTACAGATGACAAAACCGGCTATGTAGTTGATAGTGAAGATAGCTGTGGACCCAGAGTGATATCAATGGTTTGGTTGAATGGATGGACAAGCGGCAAATGGAAGTCAACCCAGAAGTGTGAGGTTTTATATTTTGGGAGAGAACCAGAGCAAGGAAATACTCAATGAGAAGGAGGATATTGAGAGGGGTAGAAGAAATGAAAGTTCTTGGAGTGCATGTCCACAAGTTCCTGAAGGTGGCAGGGCAGGTGGGTAAGGTGGTAAAGAAAGCATACAGAATACTTTCCTTTATTGCATGAGGTAAATAATATAAAAGCAGGGATGTAATGCTGGAACTTTATAAAACGCTGGTTCGGCCACAGCTGGAGTTCCGTGTACAGTTCTGGTCACCACAATGCAGCAACGTCATAATTACACTGAAGAGAGTATAGAAAAAATTTACAAGAACATTTTCAGGGCTGGAAAACTGCAGCTATGAGGAAAGATTAGGTAGGCTAAAGTTGTTTTCCTTAGAGCAGAGGAAGCTGGGCGGTGACTTGATTGAGGTGTACAAATTATGAGGTAATTGGTAGAAGAACTAGAAGGAATACCTATTCACCCAGAGGGTGGTAGATGTCTGGAATTTGTTGCCTGGACTGGTGATTGAGGCAGAAACCCTCAACTAATTTAAAAGATACCTGGATCTACACCTGAAGTGCTGTTAACTGCAAGATGGGTGCTGGAAGGTGGAATGAGAATCGACAGCTAGTTTTTTTCAGCCAGCACAAGCATTATGGTTGAATGGCCTCTTTCTGTGGTTCTATGGTCCTATTTGAATGACGCAAATTATAGCTGTCCTACAATTGTATCTCTTTTGCACTTTATATAAGTTACACTGCAGAATGTATACAAATTTAAATATTTTGAACATTTAATTATATACAATACTGTAGCAGAGGCCAATGTATACAAGCTCCTTCTACTTTGCTGTCACAAGTTTACTGGACCCTTATGCTCACGCACAGTAAAATTCACGACCTCAAATAGCACACTTTCACTATCTTAATAGACATAAATACAAATTACAAAAAGAAACTTGCATTCACCAGTCCAGGTTCTGCTTCTTCCAGCTAAAGGCCTTTTAGTGCCAAATTCAGAAAGGGGCAAAATTCTCAAACTTAAATATCTGACACTTTGAGTTTGCCCAAAATTAAAGTTATTTATTAGTGTCACAAGTAGGCTTGCATTACATTAACATTGCAATTAAGTCACCACACTTTGGCACCTATTTGGGTACGCTGAGGGAGAATGTAGCATGCCAATGCACCTAACCAGCACGTCTTTTGAACTGTGGGAGGAAACCAGAGCACCCGGAGGAAACCTACGCAGACACAGGGAGAACGTGCAATCTCCGCACGGTGAACCAAGCTGGGAAGCAAACCTGGGTCTTTGCTAGCCATTGTGCTCTTAATGAAGAAAATGCAGCTTTTTAGTGATGAATGGACATGATGTGGGAAGGAGGCAGTCCAGTATTTGATTCTGTGGGCTTTAAGAAAAAAATTGTTGTTGGTAATCTGCATTTTAATATATGATTTTTATTATTTAGCTTGCACAGCGAGATAGTTTATAATTAGCAAGGTACTGCCATTCTGTAGGCATCAATAGCACCTATGGCCTCCTTAGTTGATCTGTGGACCATAAATTATCTAACACTGCAGGTGTAAATTGTGTTAGCCTGAATGGCCTGAGCGAATATATACTGAGAGCTGTAAACAATGGAGTGCTGTACAGATGTTGGTTTGTTCCTCATGGGCCACACAGAGTGGATGGCAAAGCTTTATTAGAACCTCCCTGCTGTGCTGTGTATCATCAGGATCTCACAGTAGTTTTGTACAGCACCTGACTCATGGTAAGCTGTTTGCTGCTTTTGCTGGTTCTCTTTGGTTAATTGCAGTACTAATAGAACTGATCTCAGCCCTGACTCAGAAGTAACAGTCTCACCACAAAGTTGTACTCCAGGGAAGTTGAGCACATAATTTAGGTTTATATTTCAGTGTAGTACTGAGAGAGTGATACATTGTCCATGGGGCTGTCTTTCAGGGAAGACATTAGATCAAGACCCGATCTTCTCCTTTAAGTAAATGGAAGAGACTCTATGGCACTGTTGAAAAAAAAGTAGGAAAATTCAACCAGTGTCCTTGTGAACGTATGCCTTGACCAACAGCACTAACAATTTATGTTAATTGTTTAAATGGGATCTTACTGAAATTGACTGTCATGTTTCCCTACAGTAAGAGTTTTAACAACACCAGGTTAAAGTCCAACAGGTTTATTTGGTAGCAAATACCATTAGCTTTCGGAGCGCTGCTCCTTCGTCAGATGGAGTGGAAATGTGCTCTCAAACAGGGCACAGAGACACAAAAATCAAGTTACAGAATACTGATTAGAATGCGAATCCCTACAGCCAGCCAGATCTTAAAGATACAGACAATGTGGGTGGAGGGAGCATTAACCTGGCTGTGCTTAATGCTCCCTCCACCCACATTGTCTGTATCTTTAAGATCTGGCTGGCTGTAGGGATTCGCATTCTAATCAGTATTCTGTAACTTGATTTTTGTGTCTCTGTGCCCTGTTTGAGAGCACATTTCCACTCCATCTGACGAAGGAGCAGCACTCCGAAAGCTAATGGTATTTGCTACCAAATAAACCTGTTGGACTTTAGCCTGGTGTTGTTAAAACTCTTACTGTGTTCACCCCAGTCCAACGCTGGCATCTCCACATCATGTTTCCCTACAGCAGTGCTTACAATTCAGCAGTATTTCATTGGCTATGAAGCATTTTGGGATGGCCTGAGATCAAGAAAGATGCTATAATTTCAAGTTTTTCATTCTCATGAAATCATAACATTATAGCCGGTTGCAAGAAGCAGATGACTTGCCACAAACAAGCATCTGCAGCAGCATCTGAAGGGGCACTTTAATATTCCAATGGTGTGCTGTGTATGATTACTCTGTGTAAGATCCACCTCATTATATCAGTTTTCAGATGGCGACCTTGGATCTTGTATAAGTGCATGAGTCAAAGCTGCAGAGGATATCTTTGATTATACAGGTGCAGCCATGACAAGTTTGTTGGTCAAAATATATTGACAGTGAACTGTCCTAAAGTCGAAATACTGTGAAAGCTGCCTGATTAGTGAACAATCACTTGCATAATTCTATGCTAATAGTGACAAACAAGCTGGACAAAGTGAAATTCTTTGCAGGACTTGTAGGTAGTAGCATTGTGCAATTTAAGCACGTAGAGAGACACGAGTTCAATCTATAATCTCCTTGACCTTCGAAAAGCCTGTCACTGTATAATTTCTACAGTTCTTTCAAGCTGTTGATGGTTAGCCATAGGGAAAGAGATGAAATCACTTGCTCAAGTAAATAAAATATACATCTAGACTTGCACCATACATATATTTACTGCAGATTGTCTAATGTGGCACATGAGCAAACATAAAAACTATGGATTGCTGGCAGGGCAACGCCCACGCACAAGTTTAGTTAGTTTGAGCAAACAATCATAAAGAAGAATGAAGGGCTGAACTACCTCTTCAGACTTGTAGTGGAACCTGAACAAGAAAATTTTTGGTCTTGCCAATGTCAAGCTCCAGAAGATTAATTCGTCCTTGGCTAGTTGTAAAGCACAGCAACAGACCCAGGACAGGATTTTTAAAAATGTTTTCAAGCGACATGAATATCACTGGCGCATCCAGTATTTATTGCCCATCCCTAATTGACCTTCTTGAATCGCTGCAGCCCATTCAGTGTAGGTACATTCTCAGTGCTGTTTGGAAGGGAGTTCCAGGATTTTGATCCAGTGAGAGTGAAGGAACTGCGATATGATTCCAAGTCAGGATGGTGTGTGGCTTGAAGGGGAACTGACAGTGGTGGTGTTCCCATGCATCTGTTGCCCTTGTCCTTATCCTTCAAGGTGGTAGAGATTGTGGGTTTGGAAGCTGCTGTCTATGAAGTCTTGGTGAGTTGCTGCACTGCATCTTGTAGATGTAGATGGTACCCATTGCTGTTACTTTGTGCCAATGGTGGAGAGAATACATGTTGGAGGAGATGGATAGGTTGCCAATCCGAGTTACTTTGTCCTTGATGGTGTTGAGATTTTTGAGTGTTGTTAGAACTGTACTCATCCAGGCAAGTGAAGAGTACTCCATCACACTCCTGACTTGTGCCTTGTAGGTGGTGGATAGGCTCTGAGGAGTGAGGATGCAAATCACAACCTCTGACTCATAGAATCCCGACAGTGCAGAAGGAGGCCATTCAGCCCATCAAGTCTGCACCAACTCTCCGACAGAGCACCCTACCCAGACCCTATCCCTATAACCCTATGTATTTACCCCACTAATCCCCCTAATCTACATATTTTGAGATACTAAGGGTCAATTTAGTATGACCAATCCACCAAACCCTGCATATCTTTGGACTGTGGGAGGAAACCGAGTACCCAGAGGAAACCCACGCAGCCACAGGGAGAATGTGCAAAATCTACACAGACAGTGACCTGAGGCAGAAATTGAACCCAAGTCCCTGGTACTGTGAAGCAGCAGTGCTAACCACTCTGACCTGCTCTTGTAGCCGCAGTATTTATATGGCTAGTCAAGTTCAGTTCTGGCCAATAGTAAACCCCCAGGATGTTGATGGTAGGGATTCAGCGATAGTACTGTCATTGAACATGGAGGATATGGTTAAATCCTTTCTTATTGAAGATGGTCATTATATGGTGCAATGTTTTCCTACTGAATGTGAGCATTCCTGGCACGCTGAAAACAAGGTGGACACACACTCAAAATATGCTAATACTTCAACCCCACAATTTTGGATATAATCAATGATGTTTCCATATAGCAGGTAAAAGTTCTGCTCTGCTAGTTTCACCCAAAGGAATCCAGATGCATTTCTGGTCTTTGGCAGCATGGCAGCCTGGGTAACATTTTCTTTTGGAGAGTTGATGCAGATTTGATGGACCAAATGGCCTCCTTCTGCACTGTAGGGATTCTGTAGTTCTATGTATTCTGTCCCCAAAGTGAGCTGACAGCATTTCTGTAATTGAGAAAGTGACATTCCAAGCCCAGAATTAGACAGAATTGACTGAAACTACATAAAAACAGATATACAAGCAAATTATGTTACATTAAACAATATTGCTATTGTCCTGCTTTGTCAACTGTAGGGTGTCACCACATGCAGACTATTGTAATTCCTCCTTATGCATAGCTGGGACACAGTTCCAATGTTTGTGGATATCAAAGTTATTGGATGCATCAGTAATTAACAGAGTCACTCCACTAACTTTTGCTAGTTTCCAATCTATGTGTACTGGCTATTATATCATACTTACTTCTATTTGCATTCTCAGTTCATCTGTTTTGTTATGAATTCTATATGCATTCAGATGCCGGAGTGTGGCGACTAGGGAATTTTCACAGTAACTTTAAACAGAGCCTTTAGTTTTGTCCGCTTATTATTTTTACAACCTTTAGCCTTACCTGGAGATGTACTCTTAACTTTGTACTTTCTATATCTTCCTGTAACTGTCTATCATTTCTCATATTAATACCTTTCTCTCTTACCTTGTCTCTATTTTTTGATTTTCCTCATCTTCTCAAACTGGATCCTTTGTCCCCGCTGCTTAGTTTAAAATCCTCTCTACTTTCTTTGTTATTCAGCTCACTAAAACACCAATCCCAGCACAAGTGTAGACCATCCCAACAGCATAGATCCCACTTTTCGCAATACTGGTGCCAGTGCCCCATGAAACGGAATCCACTTCTCCCACACCAGTCTTTAAGCCACACATTCATTTCTCTAATGCACTTGGCTAGTTAATAATCCAGAGATCGTTACCTTTGAAGTTCTGCTTCTTAATTTGGTGCCTTGCTCCTCATACTGACTATGCACAACTTCTTTCCTAGTTCTGCCTATACCATTGGTACCTAAATAGGCCGTGATAACTGGATCCTCCCCCTCCCACAGCAAGTTTCACTCCAGCCCTAAGCAGATGTGCCAAATCCTGGCATGGGGCAGGGAACACAACAACATAGCCTTCTGAACACTTGCTCTTTGTTGCAGAAAACAAATCCCCCTTACAATACTGTCCCATGCTACCGCTACATGACTTTATGCTCACCAAATAGCTAGCTGCTGCCCCTGTAGTCGAGCAAGAACCAATTCATACAGATTGGAAACATTAGAAAAGACAAAAGCAAAGGAGAGGCTGCTTTCCTTCCTTACCTAACTCCTTTAAATTACCCAACACCGGCACTCCATTATTGATTTAATCAAGTTTTAAAGTGTGCAGGATTAGAAGCTTTAGCTGAGTAATACTGCAGCACCCAGACACAGTAATCAAGGCACTTAATTTATTGTCTTAGAAGGCCAAATGTCTTCCCAAGGATGCGTGAACCTTTCTACATTCCCACTATACTGACGTTTGGGAAATGGCACAAAAACATCTTGAACTAAGTTTTTAAGTCATATCCCAGCAACATCCATTTTCATCGGATTTTCAACTGTGATCAGTCCCTTTTTCAGGAGACAAATGGACAGCTGACAGCTAAGTATCATACCTGGATGTTTTTGATATCCAGGCTTTTTTAGACATCAAAACACACCTACTAATTGATGGAATGGAAGATCTTACATGTCGAATAGATTATTGAAATGAATGATAGCTCTCGGGGTAGATTTTCCAGTCCCGCCTACCGCGGGAATCGTATCAAATGCAACAGAGATTTGGCAGACCATTTAAAGGACCATTGACTTCGGGCAGGAATTTCTGGTCGAGGGGTGCGTGTGGCTGGAAAATGCCACCCTAAACTCCATGTAGGTATAGTTCCAGATATCCTGGGAAAACTTATAATAACATAATTATTGCTGTGAAGTAAACTATTTCTTGAGACAGCTGGAAACATTATACTTTCTTGTTTTTCCTCTTAATTGTTTTTTTCACCAATTTTGCTCGTGTGTGTTTCCCCATGGTATTGCCTGGTATGGACTCAATGGGCTGAACAGCCACCTTCTGTGTCATAAATATTTCTATATTTTCGCATAAATATTTCTATGTTTATTGATCCCTTGCATGAGTATGTTTTCCAATTTGATGGCACCCTCCAGTAACACACAGGGGAACATTATTAGGTGTGAATCTTAACCTTAACAGTGAGCGTGGACAAGTTCATTATACCTGATAATGGGTTTTTACAGTTGACACCAATTTTTTGTTTATTGAATATTCCAACTGTGCAATTCAAAACAGTTTGGTGTGCAGCGATTAGGAATAGGAATTCCAGCTGGTTTTTCTTGAATTAACAAGTTAACTTAAGGCATTGAGTCCAGTTATAGTGCCTCTGCCACCAGCCCAGCTGTGAACAGATGATTTAACAGAGTGTGATAACCCCCACAAGATTCATGGGAAATCACTGATTGATCTTCCCGTGGAGCTCGTTGAGTATGAGTTCCCCTGGTAACAGGCAATGGCTTGCCGAGCTGGAACTCTTTACCTAAGCCTTTTATAAGGCAGAGCTCGGACTGGGCCTGCAGAACCAGTTGTCCCAGGCAGCGACTACTGTGTGTATACTATGGGAGTAGTTTTACTCTGCATTCTGTAAATAAATGTTCCTTTCCAGTCGGGCTTCCTGAGTTATTACATTGGCGAAGAGGAACAAGAAATTTTTCAGACAGCCTCGCCTTTCAATGAACCCAGTAAGCCAGTGATGGGGAGATATTAAAAGTTTCGCTGTTTGGGAAACTGGAACCTTATGATGTGGATGTGGAGGATTCGCCCCAGAATGCCAAAAGAATCAGATACTGTTCCCGGGCAAATGAGATAAAAGGGGACGAATGGGAAAAGGTTATCCCCCTGATTTCTTGTGGGCATGAGATGCTCACTTAAGGCCTCAAATTGCTGTTAGTATTAACCTAGTGGCAGGCAGGTGTCTTGCCATGCAGGGAGCATGACAAGCAAATGGTGGCATGTTTGCTTGTGGGCTGCCACTGTAGGGAGTTCTCTAGTTCAAAGTAAATATGCTGGGACCCGGCAGCAGGAGAGGAGGGTGCTGAAAGCCACCCCGGCCCTTGCTTCCGACCTGCCTCTCTCCAAAATCCCAGTGACCCACACCCTGTGGCCTTCTTCCCATCATCATTCATATCATAGAAATCATAGAAACCCTACAGTGCAGAAGGAGGCCATTCGGCCCATCGAGTCTGCACCGACCACAATCCCACCCAGGCCCTACCCCCACATATTTTACCCACTAATCCCTCTAACCTACGCATCCCAGGACTCTAAGGGGCAATTTTTTTAACCTGGCCAATCAACCTAACCCGCACATCTTTGGATTGTGGGAGGAAACCGGAGCACCGGAGGAAACCCACGCAGACACGAGGAGAATGTGCAAACTCCACACAGACAGTGACCCGAGCCGGGAATCGAACCCAGGACCCTGGAGCTGTGAAGCAGCAGTGCTAACCACTGTGCTACCGTGCCGCCCGTGGCTGGGTTCCTCCTCGATACTGGTACTTGGTGGGTATTGAACCGGCAGCAGCCACCATCTCCTCCACTGCTGAATACAGAAGAAATGCTGGCCTCTGATTGGCCAGCTCACAGTGTCCATGATTTCTGCACCAAGGTCTTTGATCCCAGAGGAAGGCCCACCGCTGGCCTTTTAAGTGAGTGGGCTTTCCCAAAAAGAAACAGAGGTCTTGGTGGCTCTCCAACCAGATTCAGCAAAACACTTTGCCTCCAAAGGATTCTCCCCAATATTTCAGTTTGATCCTTACTGCTGGAATTTAACTATTCAATTTTACTAGAACTGTATGTTGCACTGGACATTTACATGGTTACTATTTAATGCAGTGTATGTGTAATATCTTCCTGTACTCCGACTTTACATGATAAGTGGTTGTGCAAGAAGTCTTAAATTGCCCAGCTGGTAGTCACAAAGCTTGGCCCAATTTTGTAAAATAGCTCTATTCATCAACATAGGATACCAGCACATTGAATATAATACAATTTTTTCATCCTATCCTGACTCTGGCAGGTTGGGGTGGGAAGGGAAGTTCCAAATGAGCACAACATGGAATGAAAATTGCTTCCTATTTCTGACTGCAGTTATTTTCTGCTTTCCGTTACATAATTACGTTCTGAGACATGCGCAACATCATTAGGTCCTTCTCACTCTAGGGGATAAAGGAGCTGCAGATGGTCAGATTTAAGGCTTTTCATCATATCTGACTGTTGAGAATGTTTGATTTGAATGCTTAACCATACTATTCTGAAATATATTTAAATAATTTAGTGCTGCTGCATAGATCTGGTGATACAAGATAAGTCTCAGGAGGCAAAATTGGATAGCCTCCAAAAATGGTCATGGGGATTGTACAGGCAGCATGCATCCTTTGAGCTGCCTGTTCATTTTCATGAGAGCTGGATGCAGCCCAATGCCAATGAAAAGTGCCAAGGGGCATTCCCAGGCCACTGCCTGGTCATATTCCTCTCCCCTGGGGGTATACGCACCCTATGACCCTGGGGGAATCCTCACAACAGGTTCACATTTGGGTGAACCTGTTGTAAACCATGCCAACGTGACGTCACATCAACGAGGTTTGAGAATATGCCTCAAGCTCAATATATGGCGGGGGGGGGGGGGGTCTTTAATAACATGGTAATCTATTCAAGTGTATTTAAATCAGGTTCACACCCTTTGTGGGTGGCTAAGATTAGAAGTTACAATCTCACCAGTGAGATCTGCGACTTCTGGGTTTCCTTGGATCTTGAGCCCCCACTGCCATTCCCACGGACGGTGAGCACGGGCTCAAGATTGCCCCTGTGGCTCACATCTCACATTCATAACTTCACCTCACTTTCACCCACTTAGCACTGCTGAAAACCTCACATCCATTACCCATACCTTCCACACACTGCCAGATTTTCAACCATCACAATAACATCATGCAAATGCATTGCACCGTATTCCCTGAGATATTTGATTCTCTTTTGAAGGTGGTGCATAATTGCATGCAGCTGCACCTAACCAATGGTGAGTTGGCATGTATCTGTTTCCTTACTCCCTTGGAGGAAGTGGTATTTCCATTATTGGAGAGGACAGAGGCAGGGCCTTCATTCACTTGGGCCCTGATAAGTCTGTCCAACACTGGACCGCGACAAGAATTGGCCTATTATTTTTATGTGAGCAAAGAAGGAAAATAGTAGGCAAAAGTTGTATGAAGAAATTATTTGAGTGACTTAGTTGGTCAATGTGGTGGTACTTGCTAGTTTTTGAATGGTAACTTTGAAGACGTAGAAGAAATTTGATTGCTCAGTTTTCTGATCATTACCCATTTCTTATTAATATGTTTTGCTACTTTTAATTTGTTCACATTTATTGATTGGATATTTGATTAGTAAAAGTAAATAAATGGTTAATGAAGAGAGAAGTGATATATTTTTCTTTACAGATGTGTGATGAATTGGAGGTGTAACAGTTCTAGACTATACTCTCGGGAATTATGCATTTCAAATGAGCAAGATTTTTAATTGCAAAAAATATTCTTTTCCCACTTTAATCATTATTTAAAATGATTTTTGTCAACCAGTAAGGGCGGATGGCATCTTTGCAAATATTGATTTAAAGGATTGCTAAGCATGAAGAATCTAAATAGGACTACACCATTGCTGATTTATCTTTGAATATAATGTTGTGCATCTTGAAATAGTAACAGCTTCCTAATAGTCAACCTTGGTAATTCTTTAAATCAATACTCTTGATGAAGCTATCAGCATTGGCTGTAAAATGTAAATTCAAAAAATAGAAGCAGGCAGGACAGAAGGATAAGAATTGCAACATTATTGTGATTATTTGAGTTTTAACTAGAGTCCTGACGGTGAGCCTTTTTTTTTCAAGCATGTTTACAGTATTTGTTACTGGATAAGATTCATAATTTAGATCTTAAATGTGTGGAATTATAAATATCAGCAAACTACTGAAATATAGGGAAAATACAGAACTAGTAAATTTGCACATTCAACTGCTGACACCCGATCTATTCTTACACACCATGGATTCATTACATGCAGAACTTCATCATTATTTACAGTCATTTTACTTGAAGGTCACTTTGTCAGGCATGTGCATAGTATAGCACATATCCAGAACCTGAGCTGCAATACATTACTTCATCAAGTCTATTTAATTATTAAACAGAAGAGCAATAATAATGTGGAAAAAATCTTTCAGAACATCATTAACTGTTAAATAAATAGCCAAAATGAATTTTTATAAAAAAGTATATTTACAGCCATTGGCTTTAACTTGGTTATCATAGTGGCAGTCGTATCTTGAATATTGATGTCTCCATGTCAAACTCAAGCAGGCAGAACATTCTATAAATAGGGTGTTAGCACACCAAATGCTGCTAGTTGCGCACAAATGCTTTTTTATTTGGATGACTGAAGAACTTAACTCTAGAATGGTAACACAACAGCGAGATGAAAGTCTTAAGCTGGAAAAGTCATTAGTGAGCAGGGTATTCCTGAAAAATATGTGAACCATGAAAGTGTGAAATATGTGACTCTGGCCTTAATTATATAATTCTTCAGCTCACTGGTCACTAACAAAGTTAAACTGCAAATATACTCAAAGATTTCTAGTTTAAAGGCGATTACACTGATAGAAATGGAATTTAGAACAAACAGGTAGACATAGTTTAAGAGTACAGCAGTCTGGGAGATGCTGATTCCCAGCAGAGCCCCAAAAGATTATCTATGTAGGCAGCTTCCCACAGAAGTTTATTTTTTCCTTCTCATTTCTATTTCAAACTTTCTCTTGTGATATTGTTTTGTTGATGCGAAGCCTGCAGAAAAGATGAACACTTGCCTCATGAGAATATTCTCATGCAACTGATGTTAAAATGTTTTAAAACCAATTCCTCTGCTTCTAAAATTGTTGCTGATTATATTAGTAATAAGGCAATTAATTATTTGAAGCTAACACAACTGGAATATGCCCTGAGTTTCACCATTTGACTCTAATTTACCTTCCCATATCAGTCAGGTAAAGACGTTGGCTGGAATTCTCCAGCCATTCACACCCCACTGCTGCTGCCAGTGCGAAAGGAGAATTTGATGCTCAGCCAAATCTCTGTTCACTGCTGCAGGACTGGAGAATCCCAGCTGCGGGCAAGGTTGGTGAATCCCGCCCCTTGGCACAATTCAATAATTCCTTCTCTGCATAACCACAGATAGTGTATGCATTATTTCACAGCCATACCCAGGTAACTGGTTCTCAAGCAGAGATCATGGATTGCCATGGGTATCTGATGTCAGAGACTGAGAAGGCTGTATGTCATTTGTACTTTTTCAACCCTCTTGTCTTTTTACTTTTGCGCTAAAAATAAAAATTGGCAATGCTATTTATTATGTGGTGTACAGTATTTGCATCATGCCCATTAGTATTACTCCTGATCAAAGTACAGGCAAATGGGTGGGGAGGAGGCTGGTGGGAGGGAAATTCTAAAATGAACATGGGAGGAGTTGAATTTCATGATTTCACACTCCCCAGCACCCTTAGATGTGTGTTAGTTGCCATATTACATTGGGCAGTTTTAGCGATACTATGCAGTTGGCCTAATTAGTGCGGACTTCATAAAAATAAAAGTCTTTCGTCTGTTGAATTACTAACATGTAGGATTAATGGATTCTTAACTTCATCCAGTGATTTTAGGCATCAACAGTCAAAAAGCAGAGTGTGCATTTGATATTTGAAGGGATATATCTTCCGAAGAAGAGTCATATTTAACTCAAAACATAACTCTGATTCTTTCTCCACAGATGCTGCCAGACCTTGCTGCACTTTTTGTTTTTATTTTATATTTGCAAGGGTCCTAGTTACCTTTAATATAAGATTCTGGTTAGTTGTTTATCTTTTTAGGTCACTTGCAGACTTGTAGGCTTTTCTTCCGACTATTGTGGTTGCTGTATCTATTTGGAAAATTCAGCAACAATTGACTTTCAGGAGTTTCAGCACTATTTCTGTGGAGGTTGATGAAGAATAGATATATTTCTCAGGCTTGTATTGGGGCAAAGAAGAGAACAGTGACCTGCAGCTGCTGACAGAAGAGAGAAAATGTGAGGGTGGCAAGGCAGGCTTCAAGAATTCTCCACACATGTAGGTCTTCTGCAACACAATATTTGACCTCGAGTGAGAAGCTGTGTGACCAGTAGTTCCACCTTCACCAGGGTGATAGTTACTGAGTATAATCACCTATGGCAGCATTATCTGCAATCAAGCACCAGGTGATACAAATCACTGCCTATGACAGTATAGGTCATTGTGGTCCATAATTTCTGGACTTCTGAGCATTCCAGGCTGCAACAGGTGGCATGAGCAATATCTAACTAATTTATTATCTTGCCGATGGATGGAGGCTTTGCACTTATACAACCTCAAAACAATGTCAAACATCACTTATTCTAACTGATGTATGCACTAGCTGATGCAATAATAAGTGGTTATGCCAGAATTGTGGACTTCTCCATCATTGATGGCACACTTCCACGGGACCCCTACAGTACAGAAGGAGGTCATTTAGACATTGAGTCTGCCCCATCTCTCTGAAAGAGCATCTTGCCCAGGTCCAACCCCCGCTGTATCCCCATAACCCCGCGCATTTACCATGGCTAGTCCACCTAACCTATACATCTTGGGACACTAAGGGGCAACTTAACATAGCCAATTCACCTAAACTGCACATCTTTGGACTGTGCAAGGACTGGCGCATCAGGAGGAAACTCACACAGACACAGGGAGAATGTGCAAATTCCACGCAGGCAGTCATCCAAGGTCGGAATCAAACCCGGGTAGCACAGTGGTTAACACTGCTGCCTCACAGCACCAGGGGCCCGGGTTCAATTCTGGCTCTGGGTGTCTGTGTGGAGTGTGCACGTTCTCCCCGCATCTGTGTTGGTTTCCTTCGGGTGCTCTGGTTTCCTCCCACAGTCCAAAGATGTGCAGGTTAGGTGGATTGGCCATGTTAAATTGCCTCCTAATGTTCAAAGATGTGTAGGTTAGATGGATTAGCCATGATAAATGTGCAGGGTTATAGTAATGAAGGAGTTGTGCCTAGGTAAGATGCCCTTTCAGAGAGTTGGTGCAGATCCAATGAGCTGAATGGTCTCTTTCTGCACTGCAGGTTTCTGTGATATAAAATTCTTACTTTTCAGTGAGTGCCACCTTTGTGGGCGTCCACAGTGCAGCCTGTGATAAAACACTGAGTGACAGATTCTAACTTAAGGATTTCCATTCTGATCTGCGCATGCCCAACACTCTGAAGTTGTGTCCAGTTTCAGAAGGGTAATGATGGCAAACACTGACCGTTTTTAGTCAATTCCTGTGCCACCCCACCACCCCCCCTCCCCCCCGCAAAATCTGGCTCCTGCACTAGATGTTCCCCTCAGGGAATAAACACTTCGGGCATCTTTGCAACTTTGGTTGTGGTGCGCATTGGCATTGAAGTTTGTTTAAAACATGTTGACATTGATTGGAAAAATTGAAGAACGGGGTCTAGCTGAGATGAATGTGTCAAAATAATAATTTTTTTTATTTTCAGGCAAATCAACTCGCAACAAGGTCCAAAAGAAGGAGATTTTTTTCTGACTGATGAAAGACCTGCAACTTACACATTTGATTGCTAAGGTCCAGCCCAAAGAAAATATATGAAAAGTGTTCACCCAAATGGTCAAAGAATATCTGATCCCAAGCTATGTGTTATTGCCTCAGGTCATACATATATCAGTTAAGAAAGTGATGCTACATATTGTGCTAAGATTGTGGAAGTATAATTCATCTGGACCTTTAAGAAACAATGGGGAAGATTCTGAAGTTTTGTGCTGAGGGAATTTTATATTTGTATTTCAGGGCAGGGTGGTCAAGGAGTGTTAATGCCCATTAATTTTAATTGTCAGAAGATCTTGCAGGGTTACATTAGATTGAATGCCCCTCCACTGAGATCTCAACATACCACTAATAATGATTCTCAACTATTTGGTGTAACTTAAAGCATATGCAGTTGTAATAACAGACTTACCAAGTAAATTGATATATTAAAATTGCTTTGTTTTCTCACTTATAAATAACACCATTTGTCATTTTGATGTTAATTGTGCCTACACTCTTGTTACATTTGTCAATAGCTGCAAAAGCCTATAGATGGCGCTCCACTAGAGTTTTCCCCATTTATAGTACATTTTAGTCACATTTTCCTGATCACAACAACCCCATGGCCCCGCAATTCCCTGTTGAAAACACTTTGGGGGGATTTTAATCCTGTGGATCTCACCCAGTGAATTCACCCACCATTCCAAAATGTGGAAGTTGAGGCTCAATTGGTGGCACTCTCATTTCTGAGTTATAAGCTTCTGGGTTCAAGTCTCACTTCAGGGCTTGAGTATATAAAATCAAGGCTGACATTCTAGCACAATGCTGAGGGAGCACTGCACTATTGGATGTGCTGCATCTGGGATGAGATGTTAAACTGAGGTCCCATCTGCTTGCTTATGTGGAAGTGAAAGATTCCATGGTACTATTTTGAAGAAGAGCAGGGGAGTTATCCTAGATGTCCTGACACACTCCGTTATTCAATATCACAGCAAGTAGATTATCTGGCCATTGT
The DNA here is from genome assembly GCF_964213995.1 of Mustelus asterias. NCBI lineage: Eukaryota > Metazoa > Chordata > Chondrichthyes > Carcharhiniformes > Triakidae > Mustelus > Mustelus asterias. The sequence continues at coordinate 34,955,576 of NC_135811.1, read as the reverse complement.
TAACCATATCCATAAATGTCTGAAGAATGCAGATTAAAGTCTGATGCTGACACCACCAACGTAGAAGCAGAAAGAGCAATCCAGCAGGATACAATTCAGCCTGCTTTTCTGAGAAGACGATAACGACATTACAAACTGGCGGGATCCAATTTTAAATATGCAGATTGGGCTCCAATAGTGTCATCAGTGCCCAAGTGCTATTTTAGATATGGGCCCAAATGAAAAGATGGCTATTAAAGGCAATTTTAATAATATATCAATTTACATGATAAGTCTGTTGGGACAACTGCATATATTTAAGTTACTTCCCACATGCCAACCTGGGAGGAAGACAAAGAGGGGCATGGAGAAATTGAAAAAGCTCTTCTTTTAATTTTTTTAACTTGCTATTTAGGGTCGGGGGTTAAGAAAAGCAGGAATATTCTTGCTTCGCCTCCACAAGTAACTGCATCCACAATCTAAGCTGAGTGCTGGTCACCTTTCGCTTGATCCTCGGTTGCAGCCTTCCACAGCCTACCAGTGTAAAGCTGCCAAGAACAGGTCACTGCCACTTCCCATAATTTTCAAATGAGAAGCCAACCATGGGCATGCAGAGGATGGTTGACAGTCAAAATCTCCTGATGTCATGCTATCATAAAAAATAGGAGCAGGAGTAGGTCATCTAGCCCCTCAAGCCTCCTCCCCCATTCAATAAGATCATGGCTGATCTGATAGTGGGTTCAGTTCCACTTACCTCTCCCCATAACCCTTAATTCCCTTAATGGTTAAAAATCTATCTATCTGTGACTTAAACACATTAAACGAGGTAGCCTCTACTGCTTCATTGGGCAGAGAATTCCAAAGATTCACTACCCTCTGGGAGAAGAAGTTCCTCCTCAACTCTGTTCTAAATTGACTCCCCCGTATTTTGAGGCTATGCCCCCTAGTTCTTGTTTCCATTGTAAGTGGAAATAACCTTGCTGCTGCTACCCTGTCTAGCCCCTTCATTATCTTATATGCCTCTATAAGATCTCCCCTCAACCTTCTAAACTCCAATGAGTACAGGCCCAATCTACTCAATCTCTCCTCATAAGCTAACCCCCTCATCTCCGGAATCAACCTGGTGAACCTTCTCTGTACCCCCTCCAAAGCTAATATATCCTTTCTTAAATAAGGGGACCAAAATTGTACACAGTACTCTAGGTGCAGCCTCACCAGTACCCTGTACAGTTGCAGCATGACCTCCCTGCTTTTATACTCCATCCCTCTCGCAATAAAGGCCAACATTCCATTTGCCTTCTTGATTACCTGCTGCACCTGCAGACTGAGTTTTTGTGATTCATGCACAAGGACCCCCAGGTCCCTCTGCACAGTAGCATGTTGTAATTTTTCACCGTTTAAGTAATAGTCCATTTTACTATTATTCTTTCCAAAGTGGATAACCTCACACTTACCAACGTTATACTCCATCTGCCAGATCCTTGCCCTCTCACTTAGCCTATCCAAATCTCTCTGCAGACTCTCTGTGTCCTCCACGCAATTTGCTTTCCCACTCATCTTTGTGTCATCCGCAAACTTTGTTCCCCTACACTCGGTCCCCTCCTCCAGATCGTCTATGTATGTGGTAAATAGTTGAGGCCCCAGCACCGATCCCATGCTGCAGAGGTTATAAGTTACCACATGTTTTGACCCCACGTGCCCGACTCCTATTTGGAACAAAGAACAAAGAAAATTACAGCACAGCAACAGGTCCTTCGGCCCTCCAAGCCTGCACCGACCATGCTGCCCAACTGAACTAAAAACCCCCACTCTCTCGGGGACCATATCCCTCTATTCCCATTCTATTCATGTATTTGTCCAGACGCCCCTTAAAACTCACTATCGTATCTGCTTCCACTACCTCCCCCGGCAGCGAGTTCCAGGCACCCACCACCCTCTGTGTAAAAAAACTTGCCTCGTACATCTCTTTTAAACCTTGCCCCTCGCACCTTAAACCTATGCCCCCTAGTAATTGACTCTCCCACCCTGGGAAAAAGCTTCTGACTATCCACTCTGTCCATGCCCCTCAATCTTGTAGACTTCTATCAGGTCGCCCCTCAAGCTCTGTCATTCCAGTGAGAACAAACCAAGTTTCTCCAACCTCTCCTCATAGATAATGCCCTCCATGCCAGGCAACATCCTGGTAAATCTTTTCTGTACCCTCTCCAAAGCCTCCACAGCCTTCTGTGTGGCGACCAGAATTGAACACGATATTCCAAGTGCGGCCTAACTAAGGTTCTACAAAGCTGTAACATGACTTGCCAATTTTTAAACTCAATGCCCCAGCCGATGAAGGCAAGCATGCTGGATGCCTTCTTGACTACCTTCTCCCCTGCGTTGCCACTTTCAGTGACCTGTGTACCTTGATCTGCCTATCAATACTCTTAAGGGTTCTGCCATTTACTGTATATTTCCTATCTTTATTAGCCCATCCAAAATGCATTACCTCACATTTGTCCAGATTAAACTCCATCTGCCATCTCTCCGCACAAGCCTCCAACTGATCTATATCTTGCTGTATCCTCTGATGGTCCTCATCACTATCCGCAAATCCACCAATCTTTGTGTCATCCGCAAACTTACTAATCAAACCAGTTACATTTTCTTCAAAATCATTTATCTATATATTATTAACAGCAAAGGTCCCAGCACTGATCCCTAAGAAATGCCACTTGTCACAGCCCTCCATTCAGAAACACACCCTTCCACTGCTACCCTCTGTCTTCTATGACCGAGCCAGTTCTGTATCCACCTTGCCAGCTCACTTCTGATCGCATGCCTTCTGCAACAGTCTGCCATGAGGGACCTTGTCAAAGGCCTTACCGAAGTCCATGTAGACAACATCCACTGCCCTAGCCTCATTAATCATCTTCATCACTTCCTCAAAAAATTTGATCAAGTTAGTGAGACATGACCTCCCCTTCCCAAAACCATGTTGCCTTTCACTAATAGGTCCACTTATTTCCAAGTGGGAGTAAATCCTGTCTCCAAGAATCTTCTCCAATAATTTCCCTACCACTGACGTAAGGCTCACCGGCCTGTAATTACCTGGATTATTCGTGCTACCCTTCTTAAACAAAGGAACAACATTGGCTATTCTACAATCCTCTGGGACCTCCCCTGTACAGTAAGAAGTCTCACAACACCAGGTTAAAGTCCAACAGGTTTATTTGGTAGTACAAGCCCCAAGCTTTCAGAGCACTGCTCCTTCATCAGGTGAGTGGGAGTTCTTTTCAAGACAAGGCATATAAAGACACAAATTCAATTTACAAAATAATGGTTGGAATGCGAGTCTTTACAAGTAATCAAGTCTTAAAGGTACAGACAATGTGAGTGGAGAGAGGGTTAAGCACAGGATAAAGAGATGTGTATTGTCTCCAGCCAGGACAGTTGTGAGATTTTGCAAGCCCAGACAAGTCATGGGGGTTACAGATAGTGTGACATGAACCCAAGATCCCGGTTGAGGCCGTCCTCATGTGCGGAACTTGGCTATCAATTTCTGCTCAGCGATTCTGCATTGTCGTGTGTCGTCAAGGCCGCCTTGGAGAACACTTACCCGAAGATCAGAGGCTGAATGCCCGTGACTGCTGAAGTGTTCCCCACAACTACACAACCTCAAACAGACCATTGTCCACTGCAAACTACCGAGCCTTCAGGAGAACAGTGACCACGACACCACACAACCCTGCCACAGCAACCTCTGCAAGATGTGCCGGATCATCGACACGGATGCCATCATCCCACATGAGAACACCATCCACCAGGTACACAGTACATATTCTTGCAACTCGGCCAACGTTGTCTACCTGATATGCTGCAGGAAAGGATGTCCCGAGGCATGGTACATTGGGGAGACCATGCAGACGCTACGACAGCGGATGAATGAACACCGCTCGACAATCACCAGGCAGGAGTGTTCTCTTCCTGTTGGGGAACACTTCAGCAGTCACGGGCATTCAGCCTCTGATCTTCGGGTAAGTGTTCTCCAAGGTGGCCTTCACGACACACAACAACGCAGAATCGCTGGGCAGAAACTGATAGCCAAGTTCCGCACACATGAGGACGGCCTCAACCGGGATTTTGGGTTCATGTCACACTATCTGTAACCCCCACGACTTGTCTGGGCTTGCAAAATCTCACTAACTGTCCTGGCTGGAGACAATACACAACTCTTTAACCTGTGCTTGACCCTCTCTCCACTCACATTGTCTGTACCTTTAAGACTTGATTACCTGTAAAGACTCGCATTCCAAGCATTATTTTGGAAATTGAGTTTGTGCCCTTATATGCCCTGTTTGCGAACAGAACTCCCACTCACCTGATGAAGGAGCAGTGCTCTGAAAGCTTGTGGCTTGAGCTACCAAATAAACCTGTTGGACTTTAACCTGGTGTTGTGAGACTTCTTACTAAGCTTACCCCAGTCCAACGCCAACATCTCCACATCATGACCTCCCCTGTAGCCAGTGAGGATACAAAGATTTCTCTCAAGACCTAGCAATTTCCTCCTTTGCCTCTCTCAGTATTTTGGAGTTTGTCCCATCAGGCCCTGGGGACTTGTCTACCTTAATGTATCTCAAGAGCCCCAATACCTCCTTTTTGATCTCAACATGACTCAAACTATCTACACACCCTTTCCCAGATTCATCATCCACCAAGTCCTTCTCTTTGGTGAATACTGACGCAAAGTACTCATTTAATTTCCTCTGGCTCCATGCATAGATCCCCTCCCCTGTCCTTGAGGGGGCCAACCCTCTCCCTGGCTACCCTCTTGCTCTATATATGTATAAAAAGCCTTGGGATTTTCCTTAATCCTGCTGTCCAATGATTTTTCATGACCCCTTTTAACCCTCCTTACTCCTTACTTAAGTTTCTTTCTACTTTCTTTGTATTCCAGACTTGCTTCATGTGTTCCCAGCCTCCTAGCCTTGACAAATGCTTCCTTTTTCTCTTTGACTAGACTCTCAATATCTCTTGTTATCCAAGGTTCCCAAAACTTGCCATACTTATCCTTCATCCTTACAGGAATGTGCCGGTCCTAAATCCCTATCAAATTACACTTGAAAGCCTCCCACATGCCAGATGTTGATATGCTTTCGAACATCTGCCCCCAATCTACATTCTTCAGTTCCTGCCTAATATTGTTGTAACTGGCCTTCCCCCAGTTTAGCACCTTAACTTGAGGACTACACTTTTCCTTATCCATCAGTACCTTAAAGCATACTGAATTGTGGTCACTGTTCCCGAGCTGCTCCCCTACTGAAATGTCGACCACTTGGCTGGGCTCATCCCCAATACCAGGTCCAGTATGGCCCCTTCCCTGATTGGACTATCTACACACTGTTTCAAGAAGCCCTCCTGGATGCTTCTTACAAACTGCCCCATCCACGCCCCTAGCACTAAGCGAGTCCCAGTCAATATAGGGTAAGTTAAAATCTCCCGCCACAACAACCCTGCTACTTTTACACCATGCCAAAATATGCCTACATATCTCTATCTCCCGCTGGCTGTTGGGCGGCCTATAGTAAACCCCCAACATTGTGACTACACCCTTCCTATTCCTGAACTCTACCCATATTGCCTCGCTGTATGAGCGCTCCAAGGTGTCCTCCCGCAGTACAGCTGTGATATTCTCCTTAATGTGGAGATGCCGGCGTTGGACTGGGGTAAACACAGTAAGAGTTTTAACAACACCAGGTTAAAGTCCAACAGGTTTATTTGGTAGCAAATGCCATTAGCTTTCGGAGCCCTGCTCCTTCATCAGATGGAGTGGATATCCACTCCATCTGACGAAGTAGCAGGGCTCCGAAAGCTAATGGCATTTGCTACCAAATAAACCTGTTGGACTTTAACCTGGTGTTGTTAAAACTCTTATTATATTCTCCTTAACCAGTAGTGCAACTCCCCCATCCCTTTTACATCCCCCTCTATCCCGCCTGAAATATCTGTATCCTGGAATGTTAAGCTGCCAATCCTGTCCTTCCATTAACCAAGTCTCTGCAATAGCAACAACATCATAGTTCCTAGTACTAATCCAAGCTCTAAGTTCATCACCTTACCTGCTACACTTCTCGCATTGAAACAAATGCACTTCAGTCCACCAGAGCCTCTTTGATTAGCAACTACACCCTGCCTGCTCTTTCTCTGAGTCTTACTGGCCCTACTCTCTGGTTCCTCTTCAGTTAATTCACCTTTGCTTTGGTTCCGACCTCCCTGCCAAACTAGTTTAAATCTTCCCTTGTGACACTAGCAAACCTTCCGGCCAGAATATTTATGCCTTTCCAGTTTAGATGCAACCCGTCCTTTTTGTACAGGCCCCACATGCCCCGGAAGAGATCCCAATGGTCCAGATATTTGAAATCCTCCGGCCTACACCAGCTGTTTAGCCACGTGTTGAGCTGCACTATCTTCCTATTCCTAGCCTCACTGGTACGTGGCACAGGGAGTATCCTGAGATTACAACCCTGGAGGTCATGCTTTTTAACTTTCTACCTAACTCCCTAAACTGATGTCTGTGTAGAGCAGTTGGATCCAATTGCGGATTCCCTCCCCAAAGCCCATTTTGGAGAGCACATCCATCATGTAGCTGTGCAATATTCTGTCAAACGCCTTCTCCCGGTCTAGGCTGATGAGGCAGGTATCCACCTACCTGTCCTGCACGTAGGCGATCATATCCCTGAGTAGCGCGAGGCTATCAGAGATCTTCCTGCCGGGTACAGCACAGTCTTGATCAGGATGGATCACTGACCCCAGAGCAGACTTGACCCGGTTTGCGATGACCTTGGCTAGAATTTTGTAGTCCACATTCAAGAGTGAAATGGGTCACCAATTTCTAATTTCTTCCCTTTCCTCCTTCTGCTTGTAGATGAGGGTAATGATGCCTTTCCTCATGGATTCTGACATGCTGCCTTCCAGAAGCGTATTCTCGTATACTTCCAGGAGGTCCGGGCCCATCAAGTTCCACAACGCCGAGTAAAACTCAGCCGGTAAGCCGTCGCTTCCGAGGGTTTTACCCTTCTGAAAGGACTCAATGGCCTTTGTCAGCTCATCCAGAGATCACAATCTGTCCAGGCTCTTCCGCTCACCGTTGTCTAAGACCTCAGTGATAGACGACAGGAAATACTGGGAGGCCGTGCTGTCTGTTGGCTTCAGGTCATACAGTCTGGCATAGAAGGATTTGCAGATCCTCAGAATGTCAGACTGTGATGACTTTACAGAGCCATCTTCTTCCTTCAGGCTGCTGATCACAAAGGTTTCTCTGTGCACCTTTTGGAAGAAGAAATATGAGCATGTTTCATCCTGTTCCACGGAGCGGACCCTGGATGAGAAGGTGACCTTGGAGGCCTCCGAGGCAAAGAGCGAGGCTTGCTGGCTCTTCACCTCACGAAGATCCTCCTTGACATCAACCCCCATCGACTGCAGTTGGAGTAGATTCTGCATGCTTTTCTGGAGTCGGGACATTCCCCCCCGTCTCTCCCTGGCCTTCTGAACCACTTTGCGGATGAAGAACCTCTTGATGTTATCCTTGATGGTTTCCCACCAGAGCGATGGAGACTGAAAGAAGAGTTTCACGGTTCTCCAACCCTGGTAAACCCTTTTGAGTTCCTCGAGGTTCTCTGGGATCAACAGTTCTACATTTAGCTTCCAGGACCGCCGCCCACTTTCTGGTTTTCCTCAAGCTGACAGTCGGCCAGCAGGAGACAGTGGTCAGAAAAGAACACCGGCTTGACGCCGGTGGACCTGACTGTGAGCGCGCGGGATACAAACATGAAGTCAATCCTGGAGCAGACAGACCCGTCTGGCTGCGACCACGTGTATCTAGGCTGCGCTCCGTCTGCAGGGTTGCTGAAGATGTCGTGCAGCTTGGTATCTTTGACTGTTTCCAGCAGGAGTCTGGACGTAGCGTCCAGTTTGTTTTCAGCCCTGCTGGATCACCCAGCCGTGTCTATGATGCAGTTAAAGTCCCCACCTGTCTTCTCCCAGAATGCACCAGTGAAGTCCCTCAACCAGATGCTGTAACCCCTGTTTATCTCTGGAGGTGTTCTTCCGCTTCCCACTTCTTGGTAGATGTTGCTGGGCTGACTTCTCCCAGAATGCACCAGTGGAGTTAAATTCAGAACTTTAAGTCAGGATCAAGTGATAAACTTTGAATAATGGAAGTCTTGAAAAGCGGCAAAGAATGAAACAACAACAAAAAACAGTCAGGTCAGAGAAAGAGACCATATTCTATAGTCCTGTGACATACTATAGAAGATTTACTCGGGTAAAATAAATATTAAAAAACTACTAGAATATGATATAAACCAGAAAATGTTTTTTAAAAATCAGCAGGTTCATTAGAATCTGTAAAGAGAAAATGACATATCTATTTCAGAGGTGCACCTTTCAACAAAAATCATCAGCATTCCCAACATTTTATGTAAATGCAAATATTCTGTAAACACAATTCAACCAAAATTAAACTACTCTTATGGAGTAATCATTTCACAATAATATAAGGAAACTTAGATTAGAGTAGCGATTCCACTTGTAAAGATCTCTGGTGCGGAATTTTCTGAGTTTATGTCCTGTTTAGAATGCTGAAGAAAACTAGAGCTAGCAAAGCACATGCTCCTTATCTACATGGAGCCAATATTGTAACACAAGCTTGCCAGATCTTAGACTTCCCATGGAATAGGTTACTACTAAAGAGCTTTCCTGTAAGGTAGGATAGTATATTGAAGCATTTTTACCAACTTTCTTTTAATGCAGCCCAGTTTAGGTTCCACATCTGCTCCCTCAGAGTAACAGGGTACCACCCTAATAAAGGGTGGTACCACCCTAATAAAGGGTGGTACCAAAGATGTGCGGGTTAGGTTGATTGGCCATACTAAATTTGCCCCTTAGTGTCCTGAAGTGCGTAGGTTAGAGGGATTAGCGGGTAAATATGTAGGGATATGAGAGTAGGGCCTGGGTGGGATTGTGGTCGGTGCAGACTCGATGGGCCAAATGGCCTCTCTCTGCACTGTAGGGTTTCTATGATTTCTATGATAATTGTCTCTTCAGTGAATTGAATGTTCTGGTTTCCCTAATCCAGGAATGATACTTGCCTCAATTATTTAAATTATTTCATTCTCAGGATTTGGGATGAGGTCAGAAGCACGATGAAAGTAATGAGGACAAGATCCATCCTACCACCTTTGTATGGATATTTCTTCCATAATGTCCATAATTGTTCATTACGAGTATATTTTTTATATATAGATAGATTAGTTAAGTGCACAATTGCTGATTTTCTTTGACTAGAAGCGCCTGCCTCGGAAATATTGCTGGGGAATTATGGGTTGTGGACCCGAATTTCCGAATATTCAAATTCTTGGACAGAAATTAAAATCTGAGTCCTGAGAACACCATTCACATTGGAAGTGCCCAATTGGGAAATCAGCCTTGTAGAAATGTAAAATTGATATTTTTGCTTTTATTCATGACACATCACTATAGCATATAAGTAAATCATGAAAATGTACCACCGCAGAAACAAGGAAACATCAAATTAAGTAGTGTAACTGTTGACCATATCAACGCTCTTTCCTGTATCCAGTTGTACAAGTTATAGATTTCTTAGTTACACCACATCAGAATGTTTGTTTACATTAATTCATTTTCACTGTTCTCAGTATTTATATACTATGGGCCTGATTTTACCGTCACATTGCGCCAGTTTTCAGGCGTGAAAACTTGGTAAAGTCGGGCATGAGGCGGGTAGCGCGATCTGTGCCCACCTCCGCACCAGTTCCCCCTTTACCAAGGCCCGAAATGGCCATGATCAGGACCACACCCAAAATGGGCGCGACGGCCATTTAAATGCATTTGCATGCATTTAAATTGACTTAATGGGCTGCACGCCCAACCTTGCAGCATTTCCCCCTTTACCACCACGATCACCCATCCAGAATCGGCGTGAAACAGACATGGTCCACAAAAGTCCGATTCGGGCACTCCAGTTAGAGAGGAGGAAAGTGCCGAGCATCCGTCGGCTCTCTTATTAAAATCGGTTGGGGTGGGGGGGGGGTCTAAATGTCAGATCTGAAGCACTTCTGGTCTCAAGTCCACCCAGCACTTAGAATCAAAATGGTAAAATAGAGCCCTCTGACCTAATTGCTGCACTGTCTAAGTTATATTAGAAAGGACCATCAAAATTTAAAATGTTTTTGAGTTTAGGAATGAGCTTCATTCCCACTTCAAATAGGGCAAATTTATGTATTATTTTCTTTAGGTTGATGTGAATTTTGATAAGCAGAGTAAAAGTGAATGCTTGACAAAAATCTCCTTTCATCTCTGTGGATAAAATTATCTTGATTTATTCAGTTTCATTGATACCACCAGAATTGGTAAGTTCAGTATGAAAGCAGTTAATTGTGTGGGGCAGCTATGGGTATTTGGGTAACTTTCTGGCACTTGTTTGCTCAAGCCCATGGAAACTTTGACTAATCCTTCCAAGGAAGGCCAGATCAAGAAGCACCCTGCTCCCTATCCTTTCCCTAACAAATCTCATGCCTTGTTAGCTACTGAATCAAAATCTTGGTGATCTTTAGTGATCCAAACAATTTGTCTAGTCTGATTCCAAATGCTAAAACCCACATACCCTGAGTGGGTATAAAGGAGCATCCACTGTCATGCAAATACTGGGTACTGATTTTGGATCCAGGGCCAACACCTTTTCCCCTGATTTGCCTTGTAAGGAGTAGAAGAAAGTTCTGTCCCTTAGAAATCAGCAAGGATAGCTAATGGAATTTCAGAATGACTTTATTCCAAAGCTAATTGGGCGGCACAGTAGCACAGTGGTTAGCATTGCTGCTTCACAGCTCCAGGGACCTGGTTCGATTCCCGGCTTGGGTCACTGTCTGTGTGGAATTTGCACATTCTCCTCGTGTCTGCGTGGCTTTCCTCTGGGTGCTCCAGTTTCCTCCCACTGTCCAAAGATGTGCGAGTTAGGTTGATTGGCCATGCTAAAACTGCCCCTTAGTGTCCTGCGATGCGTGGGTTAGAGGGATTAGCGGGTAAATATGTAGGGATATGGGGGTAGGGCCTGGGTGGGATTGTGGTCGGTGCAGACTCGATGCGCCAAATGGCCTCCTTCTGCACTGTAGGGTTTCTATGATTCTAATTGTTACATTTGCTTGATGGCCACACCATTATTTTTTGACACACTATTACTTTGTATAACATTGCAAACTAGGGAAGTCAATAGATTCATCATGCATAATGGCCAAACCAACAGGGGTGCCTGGAGAGGAAAGTAATTAATACCTTAAGAGAAACACCAATGGTTCCTTTTAGCATAAAGGCAGTCCCACAAATCCTAACCTTTGGTAAGTATTTATGTACAGAGTTCTCACTACCATTCGTTCTACCATTTTGGTAGAACTAATGTAGGGGGGAGCTATACGATAAATGGCAGAACCATAAAGGGTGTAGATACGCAGAGGGACCTGGTGTGCAAGTCCACAGATCCTTGAAGGTGACGTCACAGGTGGAGAAGGTAGTGAATAAGGCATATGGCATGCTTGCCTTTATAGGACTGGGCATAGAGTATAAAAGTTGGGGTCTGATGTTGCAGTTGTATATAACGTTGGTTCGGCCGCATTTGGAATACTGCGCCCAGTTCTGGTCGCCACACTATCAGAAAGACATGGAGACTTTAGAGAGAGTGCAGAGGAGGTTTACCAGGATGTTGCCTGGTATGGAAGGGCTTAGTTATGAGGAGAGATTGGGTAAACTGGGGTTGTTCTCACTGGAAAGACGGAGGATGAGGGGTGACCTAATAGAGGTATATAAAATTATGAAAGGCATATATAGGGTGAACAGTGGGAAGCTTTTTCCCAGGTCGGTGGTGACGTTCACGAGGGGTCATAGGTTCAAGGTGAGGGGGGGGGAGGTTTAACACGGATATCAGAAGGACGTATTTTACACAGAGGGTGGTGGGGGCCTGGAATGCACTGCCGGGCAAGGTGGTGGAGGCGGACACAGTGGGAATGTTTAAGACTTATTAGATAGCCACATGAACGGAGTGGGAATGGAGGGATACAAAAGAATGGTCTAGTTTGGACCAGGGAGCGGCGCGGGCTTGGAGGGCCGAAGGGCCCGTTCCTGTGCTGTATTGTTCTTCGTACCATAACCTAAGGGAAAAGTTGCGTAAATCACATGTTTATCTGAGGTTGGTGTAGTTCTTCTCCGAAGTCATGACGGATGGGTGGCAGAACCTGCATAAAATTTACCCTCTTCATCTCTGAAGCAACATAACAAATGAGTTGTCCACAGGAAAATCTCTTTGGTTAGTGTACAAAAATAGTTTTCTCCTAAGTCCTTGTAGATTTCTAGACTGTATGAGAAATAATTTCTGAAGAATATATTTTAAGATCTACTTATTGTTTTACCTGTATAACCCCTCCTCTTTGATTTTTTTTTCCTTTTTAAAATACTTAATCACTTCTCTTCCATTTCCACCAATGTGTTTCATCTTAACACCCATCGTGTAAATTTATGCCTTTGGTTACTGCGTCACCAACTAGTTGAAATCATTTCCCCCTATTATCTTATCAAACTGCTCCATAATTAAGAAGACTCATGTACTATAGGTACATACCTTGCTGAGTCACAGATCAGGTTGGTGATCCCAGATGGGATGTTGTATGGGCTTGAAGGGAGCCAAAATATTTTTGTGGTCCCAGGAAGGGCACTTGAATGCCTCATAGCCCCACAGAAATAAAAATTAAAACATTCCTGGACCATTTTTTGAGTGGCCTCCAGTAGACTCATGGGGACGATCTTACCTTCTCGCCCCACCAGTAAAAGGGCGGGGCTCGCTGATAAGATCATGAGCAAGCCGGAAAATCGGGTTCGCACCCGATTTTCCATTTCTCACAATCTTAACGACACTGGATATCCAGCAAGATCAGCCTCGGGCCTGAAAAAGGCGCAAGGCTGATTGTAATATTTAAATTCTATGTAAAATAGAATTTAAATCTTACAAGTGAGCCCGGTACGCTTTCTCCAGGCTCACTTGTCTTTGCAGCCTCGCTGGTGAAGATCTTCATCAGCAAGGATCACTTATGGCCGCCATCAACGGAGACCTGTCCTGATGGCCTTGCCGGTAGGACCACAAGCCAGTGAGGCCCCCGGGAGGTCGGGGGCAGGATGGGTACCCCTTGGGCAGTCCCAAACTGGCACTGCCCACTAGGCACCATGGTACTGTCAGCCTGGCACAATGGCAGTGCCCACCGGGCCAAGTGGCCTCCTCCTGCACTGTAACAATTCTGTGATGAAGCAAGTATCAAATAGAATCAAAGTGCAGATTAATGTTAAGAAGACAAAGTTAAAGGCACTCTATCCAAATGCATGCACCATTTACAACAAGACAGATGATTTGAAAGCACAAGTAGAGGTAAATGGGAATAATTTAGTTGCCTCTGTGGTTGCAAAGTGACCAAGCCTGGGAACTGAATGTTCAAGAATATTCAACATTTAGGAAGGATAGGCTTAAAGGAAAAGGAAATGAGGAAGTGCTGTTAATAAGGAGGAAGATCAGTACATTAATGAGAAAGAATTTTAGTTTGAAGACTCAAGAAGCAGTATCAGTTTGGGTGAAGTTAAGAAACAGAAAGGGGAAGCAAACATTAGTGGGAGTTGTTTATACCAAACTGTAATGGTAACATTGGGCACAGTAATAATCAGGAAATTAGAGCTGCATGTAGGTAATACATTTCAGTTTACACATAGACTGGGCAAACCTAATTAGAATTAATGTTGTGGAGGATGAATTCCTGGAGTGTGTACAAGAAGGGTTTCTGGATACTAATGACATCAAGGGATATGGGGATTGCTTGGGAAAATGTAGTTGAAGTAGGTGATCAGCCATGATCAAATTGAATGATGGAGTAGGCTCGACAGAATGATTGGCCGACTCCTGCTCCCATGTTCCTCAAAATATATCACCCCACATTCCTCTGCATTAAGTTTCACCTGTTATCCATCTGTTCAATCTGTTTCATCAATTGTTAGCCTATAAATATTTGCACCATTAGTTCTGTGCAATCACCCAATTTGTAAATATTTCTGATTCTTTGTTTTATTCTGAACATAATGGTCAACATTGTGGTATTTGGACAATTTAGGTAGGAGATTATAGTTGGCAATCCATGTGGCCTCTGGTGCATTATAATATAATAAGAAGGTAATTTTTAATTCTGCCAAGCTATCAGGGCACACAGAAGGTTGCAGTTTTCAGTTGAAGGAAGATTTGGCATGGACATGGTTATTGCTTTCTCTTGTAAACACAAAATGAAAGTAATTGAAGGAAGCCCACACTTTAACAGAGGATATTTGATAAATATATTTTAAATGAAATTTCTCTTCTTCAAGCACATCATCATATCTTAAATCTCTCACTTCAACATTTCGTCTGAAATTTGTTTAATCTGAGGTGACATTTTCAAAGCTTGCACAGTGTGCTTCAATTTATATTGTTTGTTCAATATCTATTCCCATTCATTCTATCTTATGTAACTTTTTTGATTACTTGAATTATTAGCCAGTGGTAGAAGTGTATGACGGTTGAACAGAATGAAGTATTATCAGAATAATCTTTATGGTTGTTTTTATATTGTTTCATTGGCAAACTAATTTTATTAGCTCAGAAACAAAAACAGGAGAAAAGGTATTTTCCAAATTACAATCTCAATTTAGTGCACAGTGCACACATATGCATGGGTTCAATAGCTGGTTGTGATTATCATGCAAATGGATCACTCAGGCCAAAAGGTTTGTCTTTGAGGCACCGCTGGTGCTGGTGCAATGGAACCCAGCGTTGCTGAAAATGACAGTTATACCGCTTGCAGTCGTTTCTCATGTGAGTCACTCAACACTGGTGAGCATGTTTGTATCAAAAGCTTTAACGATGGGCAGATTCTGATGTCAAACAACCTCTCACACTGATTTGATACAGATCCTGCTAATTTGAACTGTCTAAATCCTGTGAAGATCCTAAACAGTTCCAACTGAACATGCATTCAGCTACATGATGGACAACTTTGCCCCAAGCTACTACATTATTTGAAAGACCAGGCATCCAGCTTGTAGGTGAAGCACTTTTGCAAAGCTTATGGTGTGTTCTTGGAAGAGTTTTGGTGATCTATTAGAGTTTGAAGGAATATTGTGGCAATCTGACGGGGAGGTTGATGGAATTTTCTGTGTACAGAAAGTCTGCTGGAGCCAAGAGGGCTTTTGTTGCAGTTGACTTTGGCCTGCAACATGACTCGGGCATAGACCACAGACTGCCAGAAAGGTAGCATTATGTAGAGGAAGATGGAGGAAGGCTCTGCAGAGGCTCTACCTACCAATGGTTTTCTCCTACTTCCATGTTAGCTAGGAACAGTGTGTGAGGTGTCAACATTTCACTAAAGCGATGGTTACTGGATTGTGCTACCTCCTTCTGTGTGACCTTGAATTGCAGAGCAAATTGAAGACTGCTGCAAGTGGCCATCAAGGTCACCATCAACCTAAACCTCCAACAACTTAACCATCTTAAATTGATTGTCAGTCGAGCTCGCAAAGTAGCCCATTTGCGTGTACTGGAAGCTATGCATTTTAATGTCCAGGGTCCTGTTTTGGCAGATAGAAAGAACATTGCACCTGTTTCAGCTGATTCATTCCACAGGGCAATGCCTTGACCAATCGAAGTTAAGCTGCTTGGTTTAAAATTCAAACAACGTTTGGCAGTTAACTGTCAGTCACTGTCATCTGGTGCATTTTCCATGGCAAATCAGAGTCCACATGCCAACCAATCAGCATTCTCTTCTCATACAGTATAAAGTTGTTGTTTCCCCTGACATTGATATTCTTGTAATTGTCTTGATGGGTTCAAGACAAAAAACTTCATCAAAATGCCTTTTTCCAGCAATTCTCAAATTCCGTACTTATCATGAATAAATGCTAATTTCTTTGCCTCCAAATATTTCCAGAGATCTGCTGGAGAAATTTTTAGAATCTAATGATCTGTGTATCCCCAGGTGATGAATGCCATGTTTGTGCATTGCCACTGATGAGGCCAGTCAGAATGACTGGGTTCCCACAGGTACAGGGAGTCATAGATTGCGCATGTGGCAATCAAGGTGCCTCCAGATCACCCAGGAGTATTCATCAACCAAAAGGGATTCCACTCCATTAATGTTTAGCTGGTCTTTATCCACTGTAAAATTATTATGCATGTCTGCAGAAGATATCCAGACAGCTGCCAGAATGCATTTATCCTTCACTAGTCAAGTTTTCCACAGATATTTGTACCAAGAAGTTGAGTCAGTGGATGGCTTGGAGACAAGATATAGCCTCAAAAGATGTGACTTGATGACACTTGTGGGAAACCCTTCTACTGACATCCAAGAAAGATACAGCTGAAGCCACCTTAACAAAAGAGCAAACAAATTGAGTAAGCCATTGGGGGACTGAACAATGATTCGGATGCCTCGGCTGAGCCGGGAGCACCCTTCACTATATACCACTTCCCGTGAAAAGAATGGACTCTATGCACGTTGAAATAGAACTCCTCTTTACTCATTGACAGTGATAAGAGGCTTCATGGCAGGATTGCGAATGCATCAAGCATTTCTCTGTGCATGCCCATCAAGCTTTTTTGTACGTCACCTCATCAAAGTCCTCACCTGAGTCCTCTCTAGCAGAACTTGTCTGCAATATTTTCTCCATGAATTTGGCAAATGAACCACCAGACTCTTGGGTCTGGCTGTAGCGCGCTTGTGCCCCAGTACTTCACCAAATGCTGATCTGAACTCTATAATACACTCTAAAGTGCAGTGCCAGTATCTGCACTAGTGCTGGCAAGTGTCAAATCAACTGACAATGTTTCTTCATCAGATCCCTGCTGTTGCTCTCACCCTCAATGGTCAGATTGCACTGTCTAGCCACGCAGCAGTTCCTGGGTGTCTGAAAGCATGAATGCAGAAAGGGAGAGTTGAAGTGAAGGGAGGAGGTGGGGGTGGAAAGTAAGATGTACACGGTCACTCCCTGTGCAACTTTTACATCATATCAGTTTGTGGGATGAAGCGGAAGTGAAATTTGGGAAGGTGCATTAGGCACGAACATACCATCATCCCTGATAGCTTCTGCGACGCCTGTTGCTACACCAATTATTCAAAGCACCTTTGCATCCAATAGGTTGAGGAGATGCAGCTGTGCCTGTTATTTTTCCATTCCCTTTCTCTGCTGCTACTCCTATTATGTATCACCGTGTCCTGCAAGTGGAAGACCAAGGGGGCGATCTTACCAAAGAAATTCTAAGTGCCAAACAAGCATGAAAATGGGAGAAATTTGCACCATTTTTTTGGGCGACTTAAAAATCAAATCTTACCTGACTCTGACAAAATACTGAGGCCAAACCAGCAGGGGGAGTGGGCGGGACCCAGCTCACCCGTTAGCCAGCTGATAGCAGGCGACGACACAATTGCACATACTTAGACCTCCCCCACACTTGGCACAAACCCGATTTCTCGGCTTTCTCGCGATCTTACCGGCTCACCCCGCCCATGAGCCAGTGGGGCAAGAAGGTAAGATCACCCCCTCCCCCACAACAGTTTCAGTCATGGTAAGTATGTGAGGATGAGGTTAGGCATGAGTCCTGATTGTTGGAGATTGATGGGTTCATTATGAGGCTCAGGTGCACTGAACAGTGTGAGGTTTATGGTGCAGTAGGTAGCAGAAAGGATTAGAAGATATATTCACTTATCTTGATCACATTTGTGAGGTCTTTGAAGTGCTTTTTCTAGCACTACAGCCTGATTATTGGGTTAAATGTCTTGCATTTACCACTGTGGTTAACTGCTCTCATTTTCTTAACCGTGTATGCCTGGAGACCCTCTGCCGCCCTACAGAAAAATGTTGTTTCTCCTTTCCATGTTCTGGACTAAGGCCTCCAGCACTGCACCAAACAACCATGGAATCCCTTTCTCTGACCTGCTGCTCTGTTAACATTTTTTATTTATCGTAAAAAACATTTTTGAAACAGGGCCAATATCTTTTGTTGCAAAAATGCACCTCTCCTTTAAGATGTGCAGGCTTGCTTTAACTATTGCTAGCTCTGCATATGACCCCTGATGAATATGCAGCCAGTGAGCAGCAGGTTTAGTGCTGGACTGCATGTTGCGATCATTGAGATAAGCAGACAGCATAAAATTTATGTGTCAATTCATCCCCATCAGATGTGTGGTAATCGTCCATTGTGATCCCCGCACCCACAAACCAGCCATATTAAATCTTTGGACCTTTAGAGTTAAGGGCTTCAAAATAAAATAGGAAATTTGAGTAACATTTTTTTCATAAGAAGTGATAAAATTATGGAACAGATCACCAACAGGGTGATGAGACAAAGCTGTGCCAGTTGTTTATAAAATGTGACTGAATTAATTTCTTGTCGGAAAGTTAATACAGGGCTATTAATTCCATAATTATGATAAGAAACCTGATGGGTGGGTTGGAAAGAGAGACTGGTAAACATACCCAAAATATTATGATGTTACCATGTTACCATCTGCTTCTAAATTTTATAAATTCTATTGATAGTTTTATTTCACTCGAAGCAACAACATTAGTGTAGCCTTACAAACATCAGTACATAAGCCAGATAATTCTTCACACACATCATGTAACAAAACATAGTATTTTAAAAGGAATATGATGTCATGTTGAGGTTGTTTGCAAAACTAAACAAATGCTAGAACCTACACTTTGGGGATCAGGTTCTGTTGTCAAAGGAGACTTCTTTTTATGGGGGGGCGGGTTAGGTGATTAGGGACTCACAGTGTTGAATCATTGTCATACACAAACCTTCAGTGGGCAGATTTAATGATAAATCCACAAAGGGAGTAGAACTGACCATCTGCTTAAATTGGTGTTACACAACCCACATCATTTCTCTCCTGTTGCAGAGATGGGCATTTAGACAAACTGTTTTGGCTCATAATCAACACTTCTGAAAGAATATCAGATGGAGGAAATGTGCATGGCTCACAAAGGAAATCTTTTCCTATTTCTTCTGAGATATCACACTGCTTTCTGAATTATTCATCAGATATATCTTTGAGAGAGTGATGGTGTGCCATCTTCTTGAACTGCTGTAGTCTGTATGGTGTAGGTACACCCACAATGCTGTTAGAAAGAAAGTTCCAGGACAAAATAATGGCATTGCTTTCTCTTTTAGCTCAGGTATTCTACACAAGCAAATCCAATTTGAATTGAATGTTTTTTTACATTCATAGAATCCCTTTAGTGGAGAAGAGGGCCATTTGGCCCATCAAGCCTGTACCAACAACAATACCACCCAGACCCTATCCTCATAACCCTATGATTCTAAGCTGCTAGTCCCCCTGACACTAAGGGACAATTTATCATAGCCAATCAACCTATCCTGCACATCTTTGGACTGTGGGAGGAAACCGGAGCACTCGGAAGAAACCCACGCAGACATGGGGAGAACATGCAAATTCCACACAGACAGTGACCCGAGGCTGGATTTGAACATGGGTCCCTGGCGCTGTGAGGCAACAGTGCTAACCACTGTGCCATCCTCTGTACATTGCACTCTGTAATGATCTCAATGAGGCCCATGAAGTGGGCCTCTTGGTGTATGAGCTTCCTTGTTGAGGCATTGGTTGCCTGCCCAATTAGAACATAGAACATAGAACATTACAGCGCAGTACAGGCCCATCAGCCCTCGATGTTGCGCCGACCAGTGGTACCAATCTAAAGCCCCTCTAATCTACACTATTCCAATATCATCCATATGTTTATCCAATAACCACTTGAACGCTCATTAGGGAGTCTCACCTGTGTATATAATAAAGAGTGTCAGGTCTACTGGCACTCCAGACTCTGACTTTGTACCTTAGGAGCGTGTTTGTAAATAAAGAGAATCTGGTGAAGGGACACCAGCCTCTAAGGAATTATTTCATACTCCTTTGATAAAATTGTGGTTCAAGTTGGGAACTCAATGTAATATCTGGATTGCACATCGACAGTTATAAAACTGATGCAATGTAGAAAGCTTTGTACCTCTGTTATTATCAATATAACTCACTAAAGTATTAAAAAAACAAAAACTCACTCAGTAGCTGGACCAGTTATTTTTGAATTCACCTCAGTCTATGATGGTTGATTGTACAGGAAAATCTTTGTTATCCGCCATGCTCCAGGAATTAGATGTGCTGGGTAATCAAATATGGCAGTTAACCGAGATGTTAAGGTGAGGCCTGTGTTTTCATTCCATGACAAATCTCCAAGATAATTATGCAGCTATTTAGGTCCCATGAAAGGTGTGGAAGAATGTTAATCAAATGAGAGGCACTGAGGGAGATGGTTGTGCACAGTAGTGGGAGGCTGAGACCAGAGAAAGGATAGGCTGCCAATAACTAATACTGGTGAACTTGACATCTCCAATAAAAAAATGGACCTGACAGACCTGACATCAGAATTCCGGTCAATAGAGTATCCCTGTTGGCAGTGCTGGATAACAGAAACTCTGCTGCTAACTTTCCTCTTGTACTTGCAACATAGAAACTGATTTGGAGTCCACAACCATATATGTCAAAGTTCTCGAACTAAAATAAGAATTGCTACCTTGTCTGCCAATATTTGTTTGTGATTAAACTAAAGAAAGTAGTCCTGCTTAGATAACTTTTAAAATTTAAATGGTAAAATTGATTAGTGGGAACAGACAATTCATCCATCAAGCCTGCCCCATCAGTATGCTTCTGAAATAATAATTAATCTTCCATAGTTTTGTTTGCAGAAAAAATTGTAGTTGCTTCACTTAGTCATAGAGTCATACAGCACAGAAAAGGTCCTTTGGCCCATCGAGTCTGCACTGATAATAACTACCGCTAAAGTTACACTAATCCCATATCCTTGACTGTTATGCTGTTTCAAGTGCTCATCCAAATACTTAAAGGTTGTAAGATTTCGACCTCCACTGCCTTCTGAGGTAGTGCATTTCAGATTCCTACCACCGTCTGAGTGAAAATGTTTTCTCAAATCCTGTCTTAAACTCCTGTCCGTTATGCTAAAACAATGCCCCCTCATGATTGACTCCTCAACCAAGGGGAACAGCTGTATCTTTTTTGTCCTGGTCCATACCCCTCATGATGTTATATACCTCAAATCATATCCCCCCTCGGCCTTCTCTACGCTAGAGAAAACAACCCAAGCCTATCCTTTCCTGTTGCTCAAATGCTTCATCCCAGGCAACATCCTGATGAATCACCTCTGTATCCACTCCAGTGCAATTACACCCTTCCTATAGTGAGGTGACTAGTAGAATCATAGAATCCCTATAGTGCAGAAGGGTGCCATTCAGCCCATCGAGCCTGCACCAACAACAATCCTACTCAGGCCCTAACCCCGTAACCCCACATATTTACCCTGCTAATCCCTCTGACACTAAGGGGCAATTTAGCATGGCCAATCAAACTAACCTGCACATCTTTGGAGTTTGGGTGGAAACGAGAGCACCCGAAGAAAACCCACGCAGACACAGGGAGAATGTGCAAACACCACACAAACAGTCCGGCTGGAATTGAACCTGGGTTCCTAGCACTGTGAGGCAGCAGTGCCTTCTACCACCATTCTTTGTGTCTTATTACTAAGCCACTTTCGGATCCATCTCGCCAAGTTTCTCTGAATTCTGTGTGTTTTAACCTTCTCAATCAGTCTCCCATGTGGGACCTTGTCAAAGGCTTTGCTAAAATCCATATAAACGACATCAACTGCACTCCTCTCACCAACACACTCGATCACATTTTTGAAAAGTTCTATAAAATTTGTTAGACATGCCCTCCCTCTGATAAAACCATGCTGACCGTGTCTAATTAACTTGTTCTTTTTTACTCTCTAATTATTTTTTGCATCTGGCTTTTTGTTTTCTATTTCTCTTGCTCTGAGATATTTTTAATTTGGTCTGTTTCTTCCTATTTGTCTCCAACTCTTTACTTGATTCTACTTCTTTTGTGGAAGTAATTTATTCCTGTCTCTGTCTCAATTTTTCTGAATGCACTGATGACAGTCAATATGTTCAACAGTTCAAAAGTGGATACTGCTATGATCTTGGTTGAGACAGTAACTTTAAAAATAAAATAAATCTAAAATCTTAATTCTTTACTAAAAGAATGAAGCCATAAGATTCCACAGTTTAAAACAGAAGAATTTTACTGCAAGGGTCAAAGAAAGCATGATGTAGGGGATAAGATATTGGCATGGATACAAGATGGGCTAGTTAACAGAAAACAGAGACAATGCATAAATGTGTCTTTCTGGTTGATAAGATGTAATGAGTGGTGTGCCACAGGGATCTGGGCTGGGTCCTCAACTATTTTACAATTATATCAGTGACCTGGATAAAGGGATCAAAGGTATGATTGCTAAATTTGCTGATGACAGAAATAGAGGTAGGATAGTAAAATGTGAAGAGGACACAAGGACCTAACAAATAATGTAGGAAAGTGGAAAATTGTCAATTTTGGCAGGAAGTAAAAAAACATATTATCTAAATGGTGAAAGATTGCAGAGCTCTGTGATGTGAAGGGATTGACGTGTCCTAGTGCATGAATTGCAAAAGCAAGTAATTAGGAAAGATAAAGAATGTTATAATTTATTGCGAGGGGAATTAAATACAAAATAGGGAGGTTATGCTACTGTTCAACAGAGCGTTGGAGTACTATGTACAGTATTAGTCGTCTTATTTAAAAAAGAACGTACATGTGTTGGAAGCTGTTCAGAGAAGGTTTATTAGATTGATTCCTGGATCAGGCGGATCACCTTCTAAGGAAAGGTTGGACAAGTTAGGCTTGTATCTGCTGGAGTAAGATTGAAATGTGTAAGATCCTGAGAGGTATTGACAGAGTCGCTATGCAGAGGATGTTTCCTCTTGTGGGCGAATTTAGTACCAGAGACCACTGTTCAAGAATAAAAAGTCACCCATTTGCGTAGAGATGAGAATTTTTTTCTCTCAGAGGGTTATAAATCTTTGGAATTCTGTTCCTCAAAAGGCCATGGAAGCAGAATCTTTGAATATTTTTAACGCAGAGGTAGATAGATTTTTGATAAGCAAAAGGGTGAAAGGCTACTGGGTGCAGGCAGGAATGTAAGTTTGAGGTTACAATCAAATCAGATTATTTAATTGAATGGCAGAGCAGGTTTGAAGGGCCAAGTGGTCCACTCCTGCTCCAAAACCATATGTATACAACTAAGACAGATATTATGAATTGACTCAGCAGTCATATTGATCAACAAACTTGATCAAAAAGTCCTACAAAACTCCATCTTCCTTAGGAAGAATTTCAGCTCCTCTTCTTCATTATTTAACTTAATCATCAGCTAACAGCAGTGCACAGCCAACCTGAGTTCCATGGGCATGGTCTTCACCAAAAATGGTGCACCTCTGCAGAACATCCTCAACTCTGCTTATGCTCATCTGGATGGTGTAAATCCTCAAATGTTATCTTCAGGTAGGTTTCTACCATAAGTTCTGGTTTCCTTATCAAGGGTCAGTTGCCTTTCTCAGTTTCCCTTTTCAATTAGAGTCTGTCTCAAAAAATACAAGTTTTGAAACCATGGGGGCAATTCTCCCATTGCGACCCGCAAATTTTCTGGCCAGTCCGGTCAGGAGAATCGCATGTCAGCCATTTCACGGGGTTTGTGCATGCGTCAGGAACGCATGCGCGTCTCCCATGGCGGAGAACAGTCGCAGTTGGGACCGCGCTGGAAACCGACAGGAAGAGAGGTAAGTCATTTAATCTTTTTTTTCATGTATTTAAAATATATTTTGCACGTGATTATCGGGGCCAGCATGGAACTTGCCATGCTCAATAGCATCTCCCACCTGCCAAGAGTACTTCATTCCGGCGGGTTTAGAGTAGCTCCACACATTCGGGGAACTAGCGGGAGACCCCACTGGAGTGAAGGGGGGGGAGGTCAGGGCTCCCCAGGGGTTTGGGTGGTGGGGGGGGTGCCTCCTGGGCATAGGCACCCTGGCAGTGCCAGCGTGTGCCCCCTGGCATTGCCAAGGGGCAAAGTGCCCATGCCCAGGAGGCACCTTGGCACGGCCCACTGGGCAGTACCAAGGGGGCGGGGCCTGTTTGGGGGCAGGGCCTGAGGCAATTGCTGGGGGTGGGGGGTCCCGCTGCAACTCTGCATGGTGATCGGTCTGGGCTGGAGGGAGGCCAGCAACTGGGGCGGGCTGGGAGTGGGGGGTAGTAGTCTGCTCGGGGGGGGGGGGGCCTGTCTGCCTCCTGGGGTGGGTCTGACCCTAGGGGGGGGCGAGGTCTGCCGGGATGAGGGTGGTGGGTGGATCGCCACTGCTGAGGGGAGGGGGGTGGTGGGCTGGATATTGGGGCAGGGGGTGTCAGGGCTGGCCCGGGAATTGTTGTTGGGGGGAGGGGGGTTGCTGAAGGGGCAGCACTGACTGAGAGGGTCCCTGGCTGGCCAGCGATCAAGCTAGCCAGGAAACGGGAAGATTGACAGATCGGGACCACTGCGCATGCACAGAGTTCTGGAGCTGCCAGACTGGCGTGAATAGGCCTTGCACCCTGGTTTTTAATGAGATTCACAATTGTGACCTCTGCATTGCAGACTGGGGAGACTCGGGTCTGAAGCTGCACTGAAAAAACAGTCGTGATCTAGACCAATTTTCCCACCAATTCAGCACTTTTGGGAGAATCACCCCCCCCCCCCCCCCCACCCCGCCATGTGTGGAATCTTCCATTCCGGAGTTTAAGTCCAGTGGGGGATTGAAAAGTTGGTACGATTCCCACTGGTACAATCTTCCACTGTTCAGCTGATTAATTATGCATCTGCAAGGAGCTCAACCAATCTCTTGGTGGAGCAAGCAAGAAGTTGCCTGCCACACCATTACCTCATGGGGTTGAAGGTTCAATTTTAACTGACACATTCCACCTCCAGTGTCCTTGTGCCTGCAGCCCATACTAGAGAAGCTGGCAGTTATGAGCAACCACATTCAGGACATCTGAATGTTCATCCAGCATTGCCATTCACTCATTTCTAGATATGAACACCACATGTGATACACTCATAATCGGATCAATGCTCACTGTTGAAGTGGACCCTACTCACCAGTATCTTGACCTTTTTCAAGGCCCACTGCTTCTTTCTAATCAGGCCCTTGCTACTTTTGGCCTTGCACCAACCTGTGGTGGCCTCTCCTAATCCTTATCTAAATGAGAACCATTACCTAAGGTAGAGTTATCTGCAGCCTGCATCATCAATGCCTCAATGGATCTGTAAACAAATTGAAGTGATAAATTTAGTGTGCATGTCCTTTACAAGTTTCCCTTCATCTCAAAACCAACAGGCTTGTGCTGAGCCCTTCTCCTGGCCTCTGCCTAGACATTGCATCCACAACTCTTCTGGATGAAGGACATCCTGGGGGAACAGAAATGGATGCTCATCCTGTTCGTACATGATTGCACATAGAAACATTGCTCTTTGACCAGGGCGATGAGAGCCATGTGCGAGAAGCCTCCCTCTGACACCATTCCACTTGCCTCCACCACCCTAGAGATTCTTGAGAGACCATAGAAAGCGTAAGAACATAATCCCTTGTCAGCCATGACCAATCACCCAGGAGGATGAAGGTTTGGAGTTGCAAGTTTGTTGCCTTCAATCAGTAGTTCTCCTTGGGGGCATCCACCTCCCTTCATCCCTGCCACCACTACCTTCTACTCTCACCCTGTCACCTACCAACTTCCCAAATATCACCATTTCTCTCCTCTCTGTCACCCTTGAACCTCTCCCCATTACCCTGACTCTATTATGATTCACTTTCACATATCATCCCTTCCCTCAGAACTGACACCCATTACCATCTTATGCCTACCCTTACCCTCTCCCTCCCATTATCTAAGCCACCTGTCTATTTCCCCCTATGTGACCCCTCATGAGACTTTCACCTATCAAACTCTCACACTAGATCTGCCACCATACTGCATCCCACTTCCCCCTCTGACTGTGAATGTTCCCTTCTATCACCAGTTCCCTGAGTTCACCCCTCAGGACCCCATCGCCGACACCACCAACCCCCATTCTCTAGGACACTTGTTCACTCCCACCTTTCACATGCAGTCTCCTCCCACATTTCCCATTTAGCCTGCCTCTCATGTCCAGCTTAGGTGCAGTTTTTGCAACCGGCACTTAATATGAGTGAAGATATGTGAGGCCCCCAGGAAGCAGCATCTCATGACTTTCATGTCATGGAAGATGTGAAGCTTGGTGCTTGCCACTTCTGCACAGCTGTCACACTGAACATTCTAAATCCTCACTGGTGGGAGTGGGAAACCTAATTTGGAGGGTGAACTTAATTCTGGTGTATAGACCATTTAATGACTACGCATGACATGCTAATATATGCAAATTCAGTTCCCAACATTGTTTGTCAGGAAGTTCACCTTGAAAGTCAGGAGAATAAAATTCAAGCAGTTTATCCCACCATCAGAAAACGGATTTTTTTGCCTCCTGCCAAATTAAGTGCTCCTGCCTGCCACGATTCTCTCTGATGGTGGGAATGGAAGATTCCGCCCCCTGGATTCCATCTTAATACTGCGATCTGTCACAGGGAGATGGTCCAGCTGCTTGGGAACATTTGAAACATCTGGGAACATTCTAGTGGTCTTGTATTTGAGGGTTTTTTTGTAGGGTACCTGGGAGCACCCAGAAATGGTTGGGAGTACTTCAGGTGAGCTCTGGCAACACTGAAGCAGGCTGGAGCTAGTCTGGGGCTTTGAGCGAAATCATGGCCCTAGGAGCTTATTGCACCTTCTGGGCACTGTAAAGATGTAGCTTTAAATACATGGACCAGAATTTTGCACTCTCCCCGACAGGTTCTGAGGAGAGAGATATGTAAAATTGCATGGATGGGATTCCTTCCAGGATTCTGCCCACCCAGACCCAGAAACAATTTTATGGTGGGTGGATAGAGCCTTGGAGAAGAAGCCTGGCCATGCCCCGATCAATGCTGGCAGGCACCAGTTGGATCAGGGGGCAAACAGAAAAGGTCTTCACCCTTGATCCTGGGTGGGAAGTGGAGGCCGGGTGGGGGTTCTCTCAATCTGAAGGCTCCTTCAGATTTGAGGCACTCTCCCTTGAGCGACTTGGGAGCTCCAGCACCCAATTCTCTCCCCGGCCTACCCCGGATGCTGAAATCACCCCCTGGTGACCCCTAGGGTGTCCCCTACCCTTTAGGCCCCAGGTATTTTCTTGAAGTGCGGTACTGGGAACTCAGCTCAGGCACGGCACTGCCAGACCTCTTCTGGCCAGTGCAGTGTTTTCCCTCGAGGGACTGGAGAGCTGTAGGCCATTCGGATAGCTGACAGCTCTCTAAGGAAGGACTTCAGTCCAGAGGCAGAGGGAAGTCCTGCCTGTTGCCTACCAACATCCAATTGAGTGTAAAATCTGCACGAGGCACATAGTAGTCAGCGGGGAAGCACTCGCCATTCTGAAAATTCAGGCCATGGGCTGAGCTGAGGATGGAATGTTCACCAAGATGCAGAGACAAATAGTGTATTCAGAAGATTCATAGTGTGCTCATGTGCAGTAGAGAGCAGGAGATTGAGGTCTAAGCTGATGTCGGTGAGTCAAGGTCCAGCTAAATAATCCAAGCTCCACTATAGAGTATGAAGTAAAATTGAGGTTAATGAGAGAGGGGAAGTCTGTGTGGAAATTCCTTTTAGAGAAATGGAAAGTTAGTTGATAAGTTTTGGTTTTGTGATTGCATTCCCCATAGTTGTTGAATTCTTATTTCTGATGTGATAAGTTTTAGCTTAGAAGAAATAGAGTTATAGGTTTTGAACCTTATATCACTGAAATGGACTAGTTGACCTACCACGTCTGCACCAAAATGTTCCTCCTCATGGCTCACAGGCAAGATCGGAGATTGAATAATATCAGTGACTATTAATTCTGGTATTTACTTCAAAGCCAAACTTTTTGAACTACGCATTACCACTTTAAATCAAGCATGATCCATCATGTAATGTATACCAAGTATTAAGGTTTTTGACAAACCTAGTGAAAGGCAGAATAAATAGTCGGGAGTCAGAAAATACTCCCCCTCAGTTTTAAAATCCTTGGCAACCACTGTGCTGAGTGGGTTGGCAATTTGTTAGCAGACAAAACAAATCAATTTGCTACTTTATTAAAGGAAGACACTGGGGAAGACCAGTAGTTTACAAAAAACACATTTTAAACCTAGATACAATCACAATAAAGTTCTGAAATTACACTGGAAAAGAAATGACTTTTGACACAGCTCTGAACCGCAAACTGGATACACGCAAGTAAAATAAAACTATCAACGTGACATCTTATTTCACATAGCGAGGGTACTGTTGTGCTAAAGAAATGATTCATACTGTCTCAAAAGGGAGACTTTGAAAATATTGGCACTATTAAGAAAAAGTTTGTTTTTAGACCAATTTAAAATTTGGAATATTTTAATATCCCATCAGTATTAACATAATTCACCAATGTATGGATGTAAATTATAAATTGTATGTTAATCAGCCATTCAGCATTAGGTGCTACAGTTTCCCCATTCCCCAAAGTAATTGAAATACAAGTTTGTACTCCGATTTAGAGTATTTAGAAGAGTGGGCTGTCAAAGAAATAATGTAAACTTCATAATAGAAGTGATTAAAATTCCAGGTTTATCAACTCACTTAGAAATATAAAAACATAGAAAATAGGTGCAGGAGTAGGCCTTTCACGCCTGCACCATCATTCAATGTGATCATGCTGATCATGCACTTGCAGTATCCCGCTCCCACTTTCTCTCCATAACGCTTGATCCCTTTAGTCACAAGGGCCACGTCCAGCTCCCGCTTGAACATATCTAACGAACTGGCTCCACAGGTTCACAATTCTCTGAGTGAAGAAGTTCTTCCTCATCTCAGTCCTGAATGGCTTACCCCTTATTCTTAGACTGTGACCCCGAGTTCTGAACTTCCCCAACATCAGGAACATTCTTCCCGCATGTAGCCTGTCCAGTCCCATCAGGATTTTATATGTTTCTATGAGATCCCCTCTCATTCTTCTAAATTCCAGTGGGTACAAACCCAGTCGATCCAGTCTTTCTTCATATGTCAGTCCTGCTATTCTGGGAATCAGCTAGGTGCACTTTCGCTGGGCTCCCTCAATAACGGGAATGTCCTTCCTCAGACTAGAAGACCAAAACTGCACACAATGCTGAAGGTGTGACCTCACCAAGGCCCTGTATAACTGCAACAAGACATCCCTACTCCTATACTCAAATCCTCTTGCTATGAAGGCCAGCGTGCCATTAACTTTTCTCACCACTTGCTATACCTACATGCCAACCTTCAGCAACTGTTCCACCATGACACCCAGGTCACGTTGCACTTTCTCTTTTCCTAACAAAATAATAATCTTCCTTAATGTTTTTGCCACCAAAGTGGATAACCTCACATTTATCCACATTATATTGCATTTGCCAAGTATTTGCCCACTCAGTCAGCCTGTCCAAATCAGCCTGCAACCTCGTAGCATCCTCCTCACAGCACACACTGCCACCCAGCTTAGTGTCATCTGCAAATTTGGAGATCTTGCATTCAATTCATTAATTCAAATCATTAATGTAGATTGTGAACAGCCGGGGTCCCAGCACTGAACCCTGCGGTACCCCACTAGTCACTAGATATACCCTATACTCTATTATCAGCATTTATCACATATCTGTTTCTTTAAAAATGGAAATCTGAAAATAAGCATTTGATGGACATTTGTGTCTAAGTAATAAACGGAAACAGTGGATTAAGTCATCCACTGTGATGAGTGCTTGTAAATACACTGTATAAAAAAAGTAGACTGCATTGAGATACCTTTGAACTTGTATAATGTTTGAAATGATATTTGAAATTTGTACATCTGATGTGCTAAGTGTAATTTTATAAGATGTAAATATTAAATTTAAACTTAAAGGATCCATTTATTCCCACCCTCTGCTTTCTGTCTGCCAACCAGTTCTCTATCCACGTCAATATATTACCCCCAATACCATGAGCTTTAATTTTGCTCACTAATCTCTTGTGTGGGACCTTGTTAAAAGCCTTTGAAAGTCCAGAAACACAACATCCACTTGTCCATGCTACTGGTCACATCCTCAAAAAATTCCAAAAGATTTGTCAAGCATGATTTCCCTTTAGTGCTGACTTGGACTGGCCCTGTCACTGCTTTCTAAATGCTCAGTTATTACATCCTTAATGATTGCCTCCAGCGTTTTCCCCATCACAGATGACAGGCTAACTAGTCTACAATTCCCTATTTTCTCTCTCACTCCTTTTTTAGAAAGTGGGTTACATTAGCTACCCTCCAATCCTTTATAACTCTTCCAGAGTCTATAGAATGCTGGAAAATGACCACCAATGTGTCCATATTTCTAGGGCCACTTCCTTAAGTACTCTGGGATGTAGAACATCAGGCCCTGGGGACTTATCGGGTTTTAATCCCAGCAATTTCCCCAATACAATTTCCTGACTAATAAGGATTTCCTTCAGTCCCTCCTTCATTCACGACCTCTCTCCCCTAGTATTTCTGGAAGGTTATTTGTATCCTCCTTAGTGAAAACAGATTCACAGTATTTGTTCAGCTGGTCTGTCATCTCTTTGTTGCCCATTATGAATTCACCTGATTCTAACTGTAAGGGACCTACATTTATCTTCACTGGTCTTTTTCTCTTCACATATCTATAGAAGCTTTGCAGTCAGTTTTTATGTTTTCTGCAAGCTTACTCTCGTATTCTATTTTCCCCTTCCGAATTACACCCTTTATCCTCCTCTGCTGAATTTTAAATTTCTCCCAGTCCTCAGGTTTGCTGCTTTTTCTGGCCAATTTACATGCCTCCTCTTTGGCTTTAACACTAGCCCTGATTTCCCTGTCTGCCATTGCCCATCCACAGTCAACCCCTTAAGTATCGTTCGCCAGCTTATCCTAACCAATGTACATCTCATATCATCAAAGTTAGCTTTCCTTAAGTTCAGGACCCTAGTCTCAGACTTAACTGCGTTACTCTCCACCTTAATGAAGAATTTTACCATATTGTGGCCACTCTTGCCCAAAGGATCTTGCACCACAAGGTTGCTAATTATTCCTCTCTCATTACACAATACGCAGTACAGGATGGCCTGCTCTCTAGTCGGTCCCTCGACACATTGGTCGAGAAAACCATCCCTTAAGGAAATCCTCCTCCATCGCATTATCATCAGTTTGGTGAGCCCAATCAATATGCAGATTGAAGTCACCCATAATAACTGTTGTACCCTTATTGCATGCATCTCTAATTTCCTGCCTGATGCCATGCCCAACCTTACTACTACTGTTTGGTAGTCTGTGCACAACTCCTACTAATGTTTTTTGTCCTTTGGTGTTCCGCAGCTCCACCCATACAAATTCCACACATTGTCCAGGCTAATGTCCTTCCTTACTAATGGGTTAATCTCCTCTTTAACCAGCAATGCTACCTCACCCCTTTTCCTTTCTGTATATCTTTCCTGAATATTGAATACCCTGGATGTTGAGTTACCATCCTTGGTCACCCGGGAGCCAGGTCTCCATGATCCCAATTACATCAGATCCATAAATGACTGTCTGCACAGTTAATTCATCCACCTTATTATAAATGCTCCTTGCATTGAGACCCAAAGCCTTCAGGCTTGTTGTTTTGGCATTTGTTGCCCTCTGAGAATTATGTGGCCCTTTTTGATTTTTGTCTTCGGTTTCTCTACTGCCTTTTGTTCCTGTCCCCACTTTACTTCCCTCTGACTTCCTGCATCTGTTCCCCTCCCCCTGTCATATTAGTTTAAACCCTCCCCAACAGCACTAGCAAACACTCCCCTTCGCTCATTGGTTCCAGCCCCACCCAGGTGCAGATCGTCTGATTTGTACTGGCCCAACCTCCCCCAGAACCAGTTCCAATGTCCCAGGAATTTGAATCCCTCCATCTTGCACCAACCCTCAAGCCACGTATTCATCTTAGCTATCCTGACATTTCTACTCTGACTAGCACTTCATGTTTCTTCATCAGAAAATGGCACATTCTTTGAATTATATAGCTAAAAATATCATTTCTTTTTTAAAAATAGTGCATGTGTTTAACAATATAGTATAAAATCCAACATCATTAATAAAACTCGTTTTGTTTCTTCGTATACTTTGAAAGATGTTGCTGAATTTCTCCACCCTTGTTATCACCACTAAAAATATTTTGTAAACAAAATGCCTTAAAATATCAGTAGCATATTTGCTGAAGTGGGTGGGATATCCCCACCCGAATGATACTTCCAAAGTCCGTTTCTTGGGACAAAAACAAAGCACTAATCAGTCTTAAAAACAAAATATTACAGATGCTGGAAATCTAAACCTAAATTATAAGATGTGGTCAGTCAGCATCTGAAAACAGTTCTCAATTCTGAAGATTCACAGATTAAGTATTACCATATCTGTTCGCTTCTCAGATCCTGATTGACCTGCCATGTGTTTCCAGCATTTTTGTTAAAGAAATCATTTTGTTTTATTGCCGAAAAACATCAGACAAAAAATAAATAAATAGAAACACATTGAATGAAACTGAAGATCTGTGGTTACATCAGTAATGAGAAAAAAGTCACCTATCTACCAGCAAGTGCTGTAAGCATGTAAAATGACAAATGATACAATTGGACTTCTTAAGACATTCAGGTTTTTGCTAGTTGTTCAATGCAGAACTCTCAGAGAAATGTTATTAGTGAGATTTATGGTTAGCAGAGTGAAATCAATTGCAGATTCATTTAAAATGTGGTGTGTTTACTTTTCAGAATGAGATGTATTAAAATAGTCTAAATAAATGAAATTGCATCTCTTGCGCATTTCCATTTCCCAGATTAATCATCCTTTAAACCTTTCTGAGTGACTCTGCTAAATTAAGCTCCCGTTTTGCAATTGAGGCAAAACTGAGGCCAAACCAATCAATAGTCTGGACAAGTGTGCATTTGCAGCATCAGTGTGGGCCTCAGGGTTGAGAGTAGCTCTGTACTGCTGGGTCCAGCAGTGAGCTTGCCTGGTAAGTTTGAAGTACTGTGGTGGCAGTGCCTCCCATGAGCTATTAATTCTCGAGCTTCCAAGTAAAATACAGGACTAAAACTATAACCATCAGCCATGACCTTAACAATTGGGGAAGCAGGCTTGTGGGGCTGAATGGCATACTCCTGCACCTAATTCAGATGTTTGTGTGTAAAGTTTCCAGTGCAAAACCTCAGTCTTCCAGCAATGTAAACTAATCTAAATGGTAGCTAAAATAGATGCTTCAAAAAAAAGACATTAGGGGCGATATTACCATTGCGGCCCACCGGCCGATGGGTGGGGTGAGCCAGTAAGATTGCGAGAGAGCCGAGAAATCAGGTTCGCGCCTGATTTTTCACCTCTGGTGATCTTACCAGCACTGGATATCCGGTGTGATCAGCCTCGCGCCTATTTTTGGCACGAGGTTGAATAAATTATTTAAATTTCTTTTAATGTTAATTTCAATGTGATTAGTGAGCCCAGGACAGAATCGTCTGGACTCGCTTGCCTGTATGGCCTTGCTGGGAAAGATTTTCTCCAGCAAAGATCATGTATGGCTCCCCCAACAACAGGGACCAGACGTAATTTCTGCACTTCGGTTTAGTTGAAGAATACAAATGAACAAAAAATAGTTAAGATCAAATATAACATCTTTTAAATTCAAAAATATTTTAAAACTGTAGTTAAAAATTATGATTTGGAGTTGGGGACCAAGTGTAGTGTGTCAAAATTCACAGATGACACTAAGATGGGTGGCACAGCAAAGTGCAGAGGATGCTGAAAGTCTGCAAAGGGATATAGATAGTGAGTGGGCGAGGGTCTGGCAGATGGAGTACAATGTTGGTAAATGTGAGGTCATCCATTTTGGTAGGAATAACAGCAAAATGGACTATTATTTAAATGGTAAAAAATTGCAGCATGCTGCTGTGCAGAGGGACCTGGGTGTCCTTGTGCAGGAATCTCAAAGAGTTGTTTTGCAGGTGCAGCAGGTAATTAAGAAGACAAATGGAATTTTGTCCTTCATTGCTAGAGGGATGGAGTTTAAAAACAGCGAGGTTATGTTGCAGCCGTATAAGGTGCTGGTGAGGCCACACCTGAAGTACTATGTACAGTTTTGCTCTCCTTACTTGAGAAAGGATATACTGGCACTGGAGGGGGTGCAGAGGAGATTCACTAGTTTGATTCCGGAGTTGAGAGAGTTGGCTTATGAAGAGAGACTAAGTAGACTGGGGCTATACTCATTGGAATTCAGAAGAATGAGGGGAGATCTTATGGAAACATATGAGATTATGAAGGGAATAGATAAGATAGAAGCAGGGAAGTTGTTTCCACTGGCGGGTGAAACTAGAACGAGGGGGCATAGCCTCAAAATAAGGGGAAGCAGATTTAGGACTGAGTTGAGGAGGAACTTCTTCACATAAAGGGTTGTGAATCTGTGGAATTCCCTGCCCAGTGAAGCAGTTGAGGCTACCTCATAGAATGTTTTTAAGGCAAGGATAGGTACATTTTTGAACAGTAAAGAAATTAAGGGTTTTGGTGAGCGGGCAGGTAAGTGGAGCTGAGTCCACAAAAAGATCAGCCATGATCTTATTGAATGGCGGAGCAGGCTCGTGGGGCCAGATGGCCTACTCCTGCTCCTAGTTCTTATTAAACAATATTATTCGATTGAATATAAAGACAGTGAAGATATTATGTAGGCCAGTGATTTGAAGCTTCATGGTGAGCATTAATCGAGTCTCATCCAGCTATTAGAGAAAGGAAGCTTTCACCTTGTGTGGTGAACCATCGTTGGTTACCACTGTGGGGTTATTCCAATGTTACTGTTGGGTTAGGGTGTTGCCACTGTGGGGTTGTTATAATGTTGTTGTTGGGTTAGGGTGTTTACACTGTGGGATTAATATACCTGTGGTGGATGCTGTTATGGCACATCCTGGTCGGGCCCCGCCTCCTGGGGAGAGGTATAAGACCCTCTGCTCAGGCGGGACCCCTCCAGTCTGGATTGGTGTACTCGTGTTAGATAGTTCCATTGTTTGTCAATAAAAGCCTTCAATCGCTGAAGCCTTGTACCTCGTGCTTGATTGTCGTGCATCAATTTTATTGACAAACACAAAACTCTCGACAGTAAAGAGAGTATGGAGCAAATGCTGAAACCAGAGCGTCTGACGCTGGACCCACGTGCGGTCGGTGCCTCTAACACCTTCGACCACTGGCTGAAGTGTTTCGAGGACTACCTGGCGGCCTCTGCAGCAGTTACTACGGACGACGACAGACTCCAGGTCCTCCACGCGAGGGTAAGCGACACGGTCTATCTCGCGATTCGTGCGGCCACCACTTACCCGAGGGCCATCGAGCTCTTGAAAAAACGATACACGAGACCACCCAACGAGATTCACGCTCGTTACCTCCTCGTTACACGACGTCGGCAGTCGGGCGAAACCATGGAGGACTACGCCAATGAGCTCTTGCAGCTTGCCAGGGGCTGCGACTGCAAAGCTGTGTCGGCTGAGCAGTACATGTACGACCTCGCCCGAGATGCGTTTGTAGCAGGGGTAAGGTCCTCGTACATCCGGCTTAAGCTACTGGAGAAAGGGAACCTCAACCTGACCCAAGCGATGGAGATGGCTGAGATGCTGGAGGCAGCGTCGAAAAGCTTGGCTCTGTACCCCGAAGACCACGTGGAGACAACGTGGCAGGAGCAAGCACAAATCCTTCCTCGCCCCACGGGCTCGCGCTCCCATATCGACCCGACGACGGCGGCAGCTCCAGGCGGCCAGCGGTGCTATTTTTGCGGAGGAGCCAAGCATCCACGGCAACAGTGTCCAGCTAAAACAGTGATCTGCAGTCAGTGCGGTAAAAAGGGGCACTACGCGAAAGTCTGCAGATCGAAGCCCAAGAACGGCAGTGCAGCCTGTGACCCTCCAGAGCGGAGACAATCTCCTTCGGCGTCGCAGTATCCACGAGGTCCGACCACGTGCGAATCCAGGACGACGCCATCGTGGCTGGCGGAGGAGGAAGATGACCACCAGGAGTCGCTACGCTTGGCGCCCTCACCCACGTGCGATTCATGGGGGCGGCCATCGTGGTCGACGACGACCAGGAGCGACCAGCAGGGGTCCTCAGTATCAACCTCGGCTGCCTGCAGTGACGTCCAAGGGCCAACGGTGGCGTCGATCTCTCTGGACCAGACACAGCATCACAGGCTTGACTGTTCGATGATGAACATCAAGGTAAATGGTCGTACTGTGTATTGTCTGTTTGACAGTGGGAGCACCGAGAGTTTTATTCACCCTGACACTGCAAAGAGGTGTGGACTCCGGGTTCTACCTGCCAAACAGACAATTTCTATGGCATCACGGTCCCGGTCTGTACCGATCCAAGGACGTTGTATGGTAACCCTGGAGGTGCAGGGCACAATTTACGAGCGATACAGGCTCCTTGTGTTGCCGCACCTTTGCGCGCCAATTCTCCTCGGACTAAACTTTATGGTCCACATGAAGAGTGTGATCCTACAGTACGGTGGGCCACTCCCTTCGCTGGCAGTAGGGAATCAGCCGCAGCCTCCAAATTGTCCAAAGTGCCCCGCATGCAATCTTTCCACACTAAAGATCACCACACCCTCTTTATTTAAGAATCTGGTACCAGGCTGCAAGCTCATCGCTACTAAAAGTAGGCGTTACAGCGCTGAAGACCGGATCTTCATTAGATCTGAGGTTCAGCGGCTCCTCAAAGAAGGGATCATACAGCCCAGTGCTAGTCCGTGGAGAGCGCAGGTCGTGGTGGTTAAAAGCGGGAAACTCAATGAGCCCTCGGATGCCCTCTCGCGCGGAACATGCGCTATCATGCAGGAGGACCGCTTGAACGCCCTCCATAATGACCTGTGCCATCCTGGGGTCACTCGGCTCTACCACTTCATAAAGGCCCGTAACCTGCCCTACTCGGTGGAGGATGTCAGGTCTGTAACGAGAAGCTGTCGATTTGCGCGGAATGCAAACCGCACTTTTATCGACCTGACCGGGCACAATTGGTCAAGGCCACTCGCCCCTTCGAGAGGCTGAGTGTGGATTTTAAGGGCCCCCTTCCCTCAATGGACCGGAATGTGTATTTTCTCAATATCATAGATGAATACTCCCGGTTCCCGTTTGTTGTCCCCTGTGCGGACACGTCGACTGCCACAGTGATTAAGGCATTCAGTGATCTTTTTACCCTGTTCGGGTACCCCTGCTACATACATAGCGACAGGGGCTCGTCGTTCATGAGTAACGACTTGAGGCAATTCCTGCTCTCATACGGGATTGCCTCTAATAGAACCACGAGCTACAACCCTAGGGGTAACGGACAGGTGGAGAGAGAGAATGCTACAGTCTGGAAGGCTGTCCTATTGGCGCTGAAGTCCAGGGGCCTTCCAGTCTCCCGTTGGCAGGAGGTCCTTCCAAATGCGCTTCATTCCATTCGCTCCCTCCTGTGTACGGCAACCAATGCGACTCCCCACGAGAGGATGTTCTCATTCCCTCGGAAGTCGTCCTCGGGGATCTCCTTACCAGCCTGGTTGACGTACCCAGGACCCGTCCTTCTGCGGCGACATGTGAGGGCCCGCAAGTCCGACCCCTTGGTCGAACCGGTCCAACTCCTCCACGCCAACCCTCAGTATGCCTATGTGGCATATCCTGACGGGCGAGAGGACACAGTCTCGATTCGAGACCTGGCGCCCGCAGGGGACGTAGCAACTCCTGTGGCTCCTATACCCCCTGTCACGAACCCCCTTTCACTTCTTTCTTCCCCAGACGTGGCGCGGTCAGCACCGGGACCAGTGCATAACAGTTATACTCCCATGTACAGCTTGCCTGAGACTCGGAGATCGGCGCCACCACAGAAGGTACCAGGATCCCCTGCACCACCGCTTCACCAGGGTCAACTGGCCCGTGAGTCCTCGAGGGGACAGCCGGACGCTGTTTTGGAGAGAACGCCACCGCAAGCACCTGCTCCGGTGTCGCAACCGGTGTTGAGGAGATCACAGCGACGGTGCGGTCCTCCAGACCTTCTGGACTTGTAGATTTTGTATATATGTAATCTGTTTTCGCACCCCGCCGGCCTTTGTTTTCAAAGGAGGGGTGAATGTGGTGAACCATCGTTGGTTACCACTGTGGGGTTATTCCAATGTTACTGTTGGGTTAGGGTGTTGCCACTGTGGGGGTTGTTATAATGTTGTTGGGTTAGGGTGTTTACACTGTGGGATTAATATACCTGTGGTGGATGCTGTTATGGCACATCCCGGTCGGGCCCCGCCTCCTGGGGAGAGATATAAGACCCTCTGCTCAGGCGGGACCCCTCCAGTCTGGATTGGTGTACTCGTGTTAGATAGTTCCATTGTTTGTCAATAAAAGCCTTCAATCGCTGAAGCCTTGTACCTCGTGCTTGATTGTCGCGCATCACCTTGCTTTCTTGTTTTTTCTGTAGATTCCAGAGGTGAAAGAAGTGTTTTAATCCAACACCTTTTTCAATATTCTAGACTTAAATAAAGAAGTATGCATGTAACTAAAGATGAAACATCTGGGTTTGCAATAATATTAATCAATTTTAGGCTTTTTTGTTCAATTTTGTGCTCATTAGATGAGGAATATTGTACCCTTGCCTCAATAATATGAGCTGCAATTTCAGAACAGCAACCATGATTGCATTTTTGTGACAGTTATACATTTTCTGCACAGCCATCAATGAGCATGGTCCCATTCTAAGCCAGGGAGGCTGTATAATGAATGGGTATGGGAGGAAGATACACACATCAAATATTAATACTGAAATCATAAGGTTGGACTTATGGACAATTGTGCTGTGCTGGGAACCATGCGACAGTGATTTCTGTCTATTTCTGTCTATTATGCTAATAGTTACTCAGAAATTGTTAGGACAAAAACACTTCTAAAGTCTGTGTAATTATTTTAAATACCCAGGCCGAACCCCAGATGGGACTCCCCACACTTCCAACTCCTCAGGGGCCTCCCTCACCCCTGACTAATCACTCCACCGTGCTATTCTCCACCCTCCACTTCCCCCATGGGATTTTCCCCACCTCCTCCGATCTGACTCAGCTCCCCTAATCTGAGCCCAAACCCCCCTTCCCCCCAATCTGGCTGGACACCCCCCCCCCCCCCCCAACCCAACATCCACCCCAAACTTGGACATTTACCTTCTCCCTGGCCTGTCAATTTCAGTGGTCCCTTTAAACTTACCTGCTTTACAGCATCTATTGCAATAAAGAGGGGGTGTGGCCTCCCTGAAATCGATTCTGCTGGACTACACAGAACCGGCAGGAACTCTTTTGATGAAGGCCACAAGCAGCTCCTGCTATCAGAGGTTTCAGTGTCATTTTAAAGAGCTGGTAAGTGCTCATTAAAATCTTGTAATTCCAGTGGGCCATTGCTCTCTGATGTTACCAGTTCCGCCTGTAGCTTTTGCACCCTGCATAAATCTGTGTTTTCCACATACATGGAGTGTGGGTGGTTGCTACCCACTATTTGAAAGAGCTACTCCTCAATACCTGGCTCTACTACAAACACACACTCCTGATTTTCAGCCATTGCGTCCCTCGGGGATGGGAAGCTGTTTGATACAAATACAAATTGTGACTTTATGATACGTTTCATGATTGTGTTGTGAAGTATTCAATTTTAATGTTTATTACATGAGAAATTTTGTTTCAGATTGCAATAGACCCAATATCAGAAAAACACATTGAGGAATTTCATTGATTGCTGTTCATTGCCATTTGTCGATGGCTATTGTTTCAATTTTTATTCATAGATTTTCTAATGTAAGTTTAAAAAGGGGTGGTTTGATAAATTTAGAGTTGATTTAATTTAGCTGTGCATGACTTAATCACTGGATTTCAAATGAACCTTTTACCTGCTTTAGTTAATCAGAAATATAATCATCAGGCAAAGATGCACACTGAATTAGCAAATAATCCTAAAGTTTACTGAATAAAGGATAAAAAAATACACATAGCAATTAACCAAAGGAGCAAAAGAACAAAGGATATCCCCATCAATAATACACTCCAGACTTCATGATTTCAAATGGATTGCCAGTCCAGAAGAAACAGAAAATTACCTCAACCCTTCTTGCGGACAGAAATTCTATCTCTGTCTTTGAAGGAAATTATACTATCCAGGGTCAGCCCCAACAGGAATTTGACCTCTGCCCCTGAGAAAACACAATAATGGGTCCCCTTACCTGGCTTACACAAACACAATGATTCCCAAAACCCCTATTTTATATCTGATTCTAGCATCACTCCACAGTATTGAGT
Source organism: Mustelus asterias (assembly GCF_964213995.1). Taxonomy (NCBI): domain Eukaryota; kingdom Metazoa; phylum Chordata; class Chondrichthyes; order Carcharhiniformes; family Triakidae; genus Mustelus; species Mustelus asterias. The sequence continues at coordinate 34,915,099 of NC_135811.1, read as the reverse complement.
GTTTGGGATTGTAGGGTTACATGGAACTGGAGAAACCATAGCACCCTCATTATGATGTACAGAATCATGCGGGAACAGGAAAGTACAGTGGTAGCATGGTAGAGGTTGGAATGAAGATAGCACATAGGACTAAAATATATATGCATATATATTATGTTATTAATAAACAGTATTGTTTAACCATAGAAACCTCTAGACTTCTTCATGCAACAACATACAACCTTAAAACACATTTCACCTTGATTAAAATAATTGTTACTGGCCAATTGGTCAGTAATGTTGTAAGGGTTAGTTACATTGAATTTGCGCACTTTGCCTTAAAGATAAGACAATGGATTATTTCAACTTGTATTCTTTATCTTGTGTAGACTCCTTATTCGTTAGGAGCACTCATTAGCCTAGTAATGGACATTTTGTTTTGATCGTGGCTTTGGCAAAATAATGTAGTTGCTTCCCACAGACACTCTCACAGCCCCCAAGAAAACACAAAATACATTCCTATCCATATTTTAATTGTAATTGTTAGTAGGAAAACAGAAATAAATGGAATCCAACCCTTATGAAGTACCTGATTAATTACTTATTCTTCAACGACAGAGTAATTGAGATACTTCTAATATAACCATATGTTGTTAGCTAGTCTGTTGCTACTTTCCAATACTTGTAGGGTTAGTGTACTAAAATATTACAAAGGCAGCAGTTGATTGAATCATAAAATACCTTTGAAATAAGAGACGGGCATTGTGGCAGTGGGAAAACAGATTGTAATTTTCCCCTTTAGATATTTGTGGTGGGAGGGGTTTCCTACTACGCCACATCAGGTTGTATCTCATGAAAGTTCTTTAAAAATCCAGCCTGCAGGAATCACAGAATCATAGAAACCCTACAGTGCAGATGGAGGCCATTCAGCCCATCGAGTCTGCACCGACAACAATCCCACCTAGGCCTTATCCCCACTACACCACACATTTACCCCACTAATCCCTCTAACCTACACATCCCAGGACACTAGGGGGCAATTTAGCATAACCAATCAACCTAACCCGCACATCTTTGGATTGTGGGAGGAAACCAGAGCACCTGGAGGAAACCCACGCAAACACGGGGAGAATGTGCAAACTCCATACAAACAGTGACCCGGAGCCGGGAATCGAACCCAGGTCCTTGGAGCTGTGAAGCAGCAGTGCTAACCACTGTGCCACCGTGCATCTAATGTATAATGATGGGCTTCAGGATTTAAAGGGGGAAACAGGAGAATGATCAGAGGGAGGGAGACTTACACATGATGCTCTTCCAGGACAATAGGAGGGACTTGGATGGTGATGAGGGTGTAGTTTTGAAGATGGTCTCATAGTAGAAGTGGAGCAGCACCATTTTGACAGGTGATGGAATGACACAGTTGAAAAATAACCGAGGAAACAAATCACTATGGGAGAGGTCTTGAGGGAGGATTCAACCACTGTAGCTTTGGGCCAATTAAAGAGGTAACTTAAGAATTTTTGCTCCAAGACATGGAGAGCAAGACTTAGCTGAGACATGTTAGGATGACTCAAATGCCAATTGAAGGATCTAGCATCTTAACTCATGATGCGTATTCTTGCGAAAAATCAGTTAGGGTTTGGGGCCAAATGTAGGTTGGGTATGAATAATCATTTGTCCCTCTCATACGAATGCGCAAAGGTCAGAGGATCCAACTATAAAGGGGCAAACAGATGAAGTACATATGCAAAATGCTTCAACACATTGCAGCTAAGTTTAGGGTTTACATGGCTCAAAGATTAACAGTCATGACATTACTGCAAGGCTGTGCTCTAGTGTACTCTAAAAGAGGCAGCCTGCCAGTGCCCTGACTGTGGCTGATGGTGCCTGGCTATGCTCATCCAGATCCAACCCACTTTGTGAATGTGCTGTCATGCCTGGGGCATAGGGAGGGAACTCCACTTCCAAGTGATCCTTAAGGCTGTGTTACAACTGCAAGAGACGATCTTGGGATGGAATGTCTGGAGCAAAGGCTGGCCAAGGTCTTCATTGTAACTCTCTAGCTTGGCAATGGAAGGTGATCATTACATGTTAAGGTTCAATCATGTCTCTGAATTATTTTTCCACAGACACAAGAAGTATCAAATGGAAGCAGTGGACAACATTGCCTCCTTCACGGCTTTCATGTAACTGATGAGGAGAAAAAGGACGATCACCAAAAGGTGGTTTAAGGAAAGGGCTTTGCCCTCAGGGACATGGACCAGTGGAGCCCCATGAAGACCCAGAATCTGAGGATGGAAGATCAATTGACGAAAGTGTTCGGTGTGGCCCAGGGTGTATTGACGACATTCTTGTTGATGAGTGAATGATGATGTTGAAGACTCCTTCGCTTGTCGAGGAATGTGATGGCTCATATATGTAACATTCTTTGGGAGGATCTGATGTGACACAGCCTGTGAGGCAATCTATTGCCAGCAGCTTTTACAGTGACCACCACTACTTTTTTGCAAGTGGCTCATTACAAGTGTCCATTCGGAGGGACTTCTGTGGAATGTCACAATCCTCCACTCATAAATGTAAGTGAAAGTTCACCAACATCCTATTCAGTAAGGCACACAATTACATCCAGTTCTCCCCCTGAAAGAAGCCAGACAGGCTGTCAGAGCAGCAGGATTTGCAGCAATCTCTGGTTTGTCACAAGTGCAGGGTGCCATTGACTGGACGCATTACAAGCTCCCTGGCAGCAGTCACAATGATTCATCAATAGAAAAGTCTTCCACTCAACGTGCAGCTGACCTGTGATCACCAAAAGTAGATTATAAAATTCTGTGCAAGGGCCTGGGAGTTCACACAACTCTTATATCTTGAGTCACTTGCAGCTGCCACAGATCTTTGAAAGCCTTTAGTGCATTCAGAATTGGTTCATCATGATAAAGGCTACCCCCAAATGAAGTCCGTTCAGCGGTGACACAGTGCTTCAGAGGAGAGGTACAGTGCAGCTCATTGTACAACTGATATTCTTGATTGAGCATTGGTAACTTGAGGATATCTGATTTCAGATATCTGGACTGGTCAGGCAGTGCTCTCTAGTACCCTTCCCACAGGGTCTCCTGAATTATCGTGGTTTGCTGTGTTCTACACACCTGGTGATCCAAAGGGGGGATGAGTTGCCAGATGGAGGGACAGAGGAGCTGCACATCTCCTCCAATGAGGAGGACGACAAAAGGGATAACAGGAAGAGGTTGAAGATGTTGACACCCCACAGTAAGAGGCCATAGCAGAAGCCAGATGTGTAAGACATGCCATGAGACCCTTATAACCACAAGTTTCCAGATTGATGAAGATAACCACCTCATTCAAACCCATTTCATGTGTCCCCTCCACGCAGGGTAGACATTAACAGCTTTCTTGTTTTCCTCAATATCATAATGAAAGACATCAATCTCAGCATGAGTAGTCACTATCTTACCTGACGATGGCCTCATTCTTGGAGGGCTAGGAAGTCTATGGAGCATGTGGTCATTCTGTAATGGGATAAGAACTCCACCACTGCTCACTATGAAGCAAATAAACATGGTGCAGTCCTTTTAATCATCATGCCAACTCTAGCAGCTTTCACAAGGAAGGAAAAGCACTTCAAAGATCAGTGAACTCATGGCAGTATGCCTGGCACGTTGTAATCTGCCTCAAGGAGGACAATAATCAATCATTGGTTTTTGCTTGACCTTCTGAAGTCTGATCTAAATCCAGACAGCAGCATCTCTCCAAAGGCTATCTCTCATGCAACAATACTATCTGGCCTCATCCTCATATTGATTCCCCAGCATGAGATCATTCTTTAGAATTCTATGATCTGTCACTCTTAGTCATGGATGTGAGCCTGTGGCACATAGGGAAAGCTTCAGCAACACCATCGTCTGATCATTGGCAAGCACTCATGATTTAGCCTTTGTCTGGAACTTTGCAATTTCACATCCACCATTTCCTTGGCATCTGGGCATGAGGTGGCCCAGTCAATCTCGACACTGCATTTAAGCATTACTTAGTAACTTCATTGATCATGAGCACACAGCAGATGTATTGGAGTGTCACTCTCATCCATTAGAGGCCTCCACATTTTCATTCTAACAGATTAAGCTATATATACCTAAGGAAGCCTAGGAAATTGATGGCACTGTCACAATCAGATAACCATGTTGATTGCCCTTCTGAGAGTGAGCTCAGGGATTCTGTCAAGCCATGCTAGCCATACCTTTAGGTGCAAACCAGCATCCTTACATGTAATAGGCTGGCATCATGAGGCTGGACACACATCTAAAACATTGCATAGTTGTGGCTGTCGAACAGACATTTCAGGAGTCACCAAGTGCTAGCTAAGTCCATTGTTCCGCATCATGCAGGTGGAGAGCTGGAACTATTATAGGGGTAATGTTTAGATTTAAACACAATCATGCTGCGGGAACCATGAATGGCTAAGGCCCCTGACTATTACTAAAACTGTAACCCACAACCAAATCTGATAGACATTACATTGAAAATGCACCAGGTTGGAGTAACTCCAATATGGGTCACCATTAAAACATGTAACATCCACAGAGGACAGAATTCAGTGCAGGAGCACAAAACTGCAAACTTTGTACTCATGAAGCCCATATGATATGATCCTCTGACAAAAGTCTTACATATGAATTGCCTAACCATCATGTTGATAGAGCAACTGGCTTTGTTCATGTCACTTCAGTGGACATAAAGGCAACTTCCTGAACTGAGATTGAGCAAAACACCATAGACTTGAGGGACATGATGGGAAATATGTGAGGAGAGGGAGCATTTGTTACACTTGTATGACCTTGAAACATTGCATCAGATAGAAGCACCTTTCACTAGATGAATCTTCCAGATAAGCAAAATGTATTTACAGATGTGCAAAGTATAATCAGTGAGTGAACATTCAAGATACCATTTTGCTCTCACTATTTCTTAATTTTCCGAACCCTATTATCTCGGTACATTCCCAGCGTTCACAGCAGACGTGAATGCTGAATGCTACACTCTGTTGTCTGAGATGACTTTGGTGAACATCCTCTGGAGGCCCAAGGCCTGGAGGACCCCAGCTTGCTTTGGGTCTCTAGCTATGGGACAGGTTTGATTTGATTTGATTTATTATTGTCACGTGTATTAACATACAGTGAAAAGTATTATTTCTTGCGCGCTATACAGACAAAGCATACTGTTCATAGAGAAGGAACCGAGAGAGTGCAGAATGTAGTGTTACACTCATAGCTAGGGTGTAGAGAAAGATGAACTTAATGCAAGGTAAGTCCATTCAAAAGTCTGACAGCAGCAGGGAAAAGGCTGTTCTTGAGTCGGTTGGTATGCGACCTCAGACTTTTATATCTTTTTCCCAATGGAAGAAGGTGGAAGAGAGAATATCCGGGGCGCGTGAGGTCATTAATTATGCTAGCTGCTTTGCTGAGGCAGCGGGAAGTGTAGACAGAGTCAATGGATGGGAGGCTGGTTTGCATGATGGATTGGGCTACATTCACGACCTTTTGTAGTTCCTTGCGGTCTTGGGCAGGACAGCAGCCATACCAAGCTGTGATACAACCAGAAAGAATGCTTTCTATGGTGCATCTGTAAAGGTTGGTGAGAGTCATAGCTGACATGCCAAATTTCCTTAGTCTTCTGAGAAAGTAGAGGCGTTGGTGGGCTTTCTTAACTATAGTGTCGGCATGGGGGGCCAGGACAGGTTGTTGGTGATCTGGACACCTAAAAACTTGAAGCTCTTGACCCTTTCTACTTTGTCCCCATTGATGTAGACAGGGGCATGTTCTCCTTTATACTTCCTGAAGTCGATGACAATCTCCTTCATTTTGTTGACATTGAGTTGACAGGCGTACTCTCCTCAGCCTGAGTTGAGACTGAGGAGAAGATTGACTTACCTTGACAGAGTGGATAGGATCATTCATCCTTTTTCCTGCACTGGAGAATGTTATTCTTCTGAGATCACTGGCAACCTCCTTCTAAGCCTGCATTGTGAAGTCGGTGGACCTCCGACTCCCATCATTGGGTTAGAGGGCCAATGACCAGTCCTCTCCCGGCCCCTGTTGCTGATCATCGGAACAAATAGTTTCCTTCTTCTTGGGGCCATTCTGGTGTTTGACACAAGAAGTCCTAGGCTGTAGAGAGTACGTGTCTGGGTGCCTTTTAAATATGGTGCCCGGCCCAGCAACCTGATTGTGGGGTGGATGAATTCCAGCCCCACCCATCATGAGATATGACAAGCTGCTCATTTATGCATACAATATGAGGTAAAAAGCAGGCAATCTGACACAGCAACCTGCCCTGCTGGCCAGTGGAAGCCACATCATCTTTCCCGCTCACCACTATACTTAGGCCGCGATTCTCCACAAAAAAGTTCTAAGTACTGAATTTGTGGGAAAACTGGTGTAAATCACGATTGTTTTTTCAGTGGGGATTCACACTAGAATCTCCCACACTCTGTGTAATGCAGAGGCCACAATCATGAATGTGATTAAATTTCAGGGGTGGGGCGCCCAGGAGGCTGAAACCGGCACACCTCTGTGCAGTGCAGCACCCCAGACACCACCCCACCCCCACCTTCTGTGGCCCACTCACAGCCCATCCATTCGCGGACCAGCCCTGACCCCCCCCGTCCCTGTCCCGGAGTGCCGCAATCTCCAGCTGCCCCCCGCCCCCACCCCACCCCCCCCCCCCCCCCCTCCGGGCTCGCTGCAATCACTGGCCTCCCTCCAGCCCCGACTGATCCCCATGCAGAGTGGCAGCGAGATCCCCCGCCCCCACCGATCGCTCATGGGCCCCGCCCCGAGCTGGCCCTGCCCCCGAGGTTCCCCCTCCCCTTGGCACCACCCCATGCCCAGTAAGCAGTGCCAAGGTGCCCCCATGCATGGGCTCTTTGTCCCTAGGGCAGTGCCTGGGGCACAGGCTGGCACTGCCAAGGTGCCAATGCCCAGGGAGCACCACCCCCTGCCACCCAACCCCCTGGTGGGCTCAGATTGCCTCCCCTTCATTCCAGGGTGGTCATCCCACTAGTTCCCCAAAAGTGGGGACCTAGTCTGAACCCCACTGGAGTGAAATACTGCTGACGGGCTGGGAGCTGCTAGCGGGCCCAAAGCAGTCAGGCCCAGGCCCGCTAATCACACTAAAAAGATATGTAAAATATATTAAAATGACTTGCCTGGTGTTCTGTTGGTTTCTGGCATGGTTCCGACGGCGCCGGATATCCGGCGCTGGGAGATGCGCGCGTGGTGGGAACGCATGTGGGAATCCCACGAATTGGCCAGCACGCAATTCTCCCAGCCCGCTGTGCTAAAAGATTAGCATGGCAGGCTGGAAGAATAACCCCCTTCGTTTCTAAAGTGGAAAATTGTGTGTTAATACAAACAAAAAGTCTAGTCAGGTTAAGTAGGCAACCTAAACCCTACCAAAATAAAATGTCAAACCCAGGACTCCCTGCTGGATAATTGATAGGTTTCCTATTTGTTTTCCAGTCTGTTCAGTAATGTGAGCGAATCAGCATTGTTCATTTAACTTAAAAAATGATATATTGTTACAGATATTTTGTATGTATGACAGACTTCAAATTATATCGATTAATTCTGATTCATGGGGCGTTTTGCACTGTAGAATCTTGGCCACTATTATTTGGATTTAGACTGGCTAAAGTGATTTTACATAGGATGAAAAGCTTTAACAGACTATGAGGTAGAAAGTCATCTTGGGTGGTGGTGCAAAACAGGAGGTATCAGATCAGTTGCTCATTATTCTGTGCCTGATATTTAATTCAGTTGACTTCAATGGAACTGAATACTCGGCGCTGTGTACAATAATGACATAATAATGATGGACGATTCGATATCACACTATAATACTCCAATACTCAGAAACAAATCACAAAACTTAAAACATCATACCAAAATGTAGTTAAATGGATCAATAAAACACTCCAATCCCCATGGCTGCTGTTACATAAGAACTAGGAGCAGGAGTAGGCCATCTGGCCCCTCGAGCCTGCTCCGCCATTCAATAAGGTCATGGCTGATCTTTTGGTGGACTCAGCTCCACTTACCCACCCGCTCACCAGAGCCCTTAATTCCTTTACTGTTCAAAAATGTATCCATCCTTGCCTTAAAAACATTCAGTAAGGTAGCCGCAACTGCTTCACTGGGCAGAGAATTCCATAGATACACAACCCTTTGTGTGAAGAAGTTCCTCCTCAATTCAGTCCTAAATTTGCTTCCCCTTATTTTGAGGCTATGCCCCCTAGTACTAGTTTCATGTTTATACCATGCAGTGAATTTGGTAATAATTGAAAAATTGGTCATCTGCAAAATTTGATCATGGTGCAGTTGTTTGTAAAACGCAATGAATAATTTGGCTGAGACCTTAACTGATGCCAGGAGAAGGTGCTTACAGATCAGCAAAACTCAAGGTGGTTAACCTGATACTGGCAACAACCATTTAATCAGAATATAATATAACCATTTAACTTTGCTTCTTGATACACCTCTCAAAGCCCAACTGCAAGGTTTATCATATTCTTGTCAAAATTCTATTCAGGCCCCGGGGATGAAAGAAAGATCTGTTGACCTGGCATGTCATTCAGTTCACCAAGATTGGTTACTTGAAATTTGTAATTTCAGAGAGAACCTAAGAATATTAAACATGGCCAATACACTTAGAACAGGTGTGTAGTATCATCTTAGCTCTATCAATTTCTTACCCAGCACGTTCTATCTTACAAGAGTAGCCATAATGTGATAAAATCATTAAATTATTACTAACTTTGCTGGTTAAAGCACATATAAACATACCCATAATTTCTAAATCAACAGTAGACTAATTAAAAATTAAACTCCTCAGGGAATTTTATTTGAACCATCTAGAAAACTATAATTTGTAATACCATTGATATTATGTTGTGTATAATTTGAGATGATTTGTGTGCAGTTCTGATGCATGCAAATCCATTTGCTGGCAAAAAAATAGCTCCCTCTCAGACATAAAACATCAGGACTTATATATGACATTGCCAATGCACTCAGCTTTTCAATGGTTAGCTATACATTTTATCAACATGATACATCATTTTAAGAATATATCGATGGGTGTTCTCCTTTCCTAACACAGATGGTAATAATTCAATATCAATAGTGTGAAAAGCATTAGAAGATTAATGTCCTCAAAGAATAAAAACAATGAAAGCAAGCTGAATTCCATTAACAACAACCGTACTCATCACAAACATTTTGAATAGATTTCTGTGGTGATTACATTGAATAAGATCCAGTATTGGACTCGGAAAGACAAAAAAGACCATTGATAACAATCTAGGCCACGTAATCATCACCAGAGTATGATTTGACTAGTTGTGACAAATGTAGTGTTTTTCATCAGATTTTCTTGATTAATGTTTGGTAAAAATAAAAAATATTTAAAGCCTCAATTTAGCTCCATGCATCGAGCAGAAATACCATAATCAGTCTACTCCTATCCAAGTCTGGCTTCAAACAACTTTTTCACCTATCCTTGCATTGGTATTGATCTGATTTTCAAGTGTAATTATGATCCAGCTTTTACTTTATTGAGGGAAACGATACAGACAAAATGGTGATTAAAACTGAATTTAGTTGCAAGGTCAATTTATTGCCAGTGTTATTGCCCCAAAATTATTTTGAGAAGGTAAAATGACCAGGGGTTGAATCTAGTGCTGTCTTGCTCTAGTGCCATACCAGAGGAATCCTAGATTTCTACATTTTAATGATTTACAGTCCTTATGGTTAGCTTCCTTTAGATCCTAATTGCATCTAAAGGGCCTTTATAGTTACTGTGAAGTAATATCCATGGCTATCAGACCAGCAATATAGCATGAACTCAGTGCCCTCACCTCCACAGACTAACATTGATGCAAAACCAACTTCTCAGAAGAGTCTAATCGGCTCCATAGACAGTGCTGCACTATTAATTGGGTATGAAAGAAACACTGTCTTTATGCTGTTTCACAAACTTTCATTTGTTTCCAAATACACAAGACAATTGTGTAAATCTGCTCAGAATAAATCAGCACATCACTATGTGTTGTTGTGGCCCATCAGCACTCAGAAAACAGAGCCTCTTTGATTTCCAGTTTTCAAATTTTCAATTTACAGGCATTCATTGTGAAGGTCTGAAGTGTAAGTTACAACTAGCCCTCACAATAAAGGAATAATTAGAAAAAAAACAGGATTTATTCTTAAAATAGGTGAAAGATTATGTTTGTATGATAAATAATTAGTAATCAGCTTCATGAAATGCCAAATTATTGAATGGCAGCAATATTCTCTGTTGCTCGACAATCCCAATGGATATTGATACAAAAGCAAAATACAGTAGATGCTGTTTTATGGCTAGCAATATTGCAATAGATCTCTGTTGCTATTAAAGCACAGCGGGCTAGTGCAAGAGTGGCAGTTTTGACTACCATTGCGTCTTCTGGGTGAAAAGGCCAAGCACAAATGTTTATATTAATGTCAACAATATTGGAATTTGAACCCCATAGTAAACCCCAGGGTAACAAAATTCTTGTTGAGGAATAGTCTTATTGGCAAAAAGGATAAGCACAAATTTAGAATGTAAATTCACAATGTTTATTAAATAAAGATTACATGCTTTAAGTTAACATTTCACTAGTCAAGGCAAGGCATAATACACAAGTTCAACACATTTTCTGATTGGCAGTCAGTGACTAGTGGGGTTCCGCAGGGATCTGTGCTCGGACCCCAATTTTCACATTATATATTAATGATTTGGAAGAAGGAACTGAATGTATTATCTCCAAATTTACAGATGATGCAGTTGTGTGTGTGGGGGGGGGGGGGGGGGGGGGTGGGAAGTGGGTGGAGGTGGCGGGGGGTGAGGTGAGCTGTGAGGAGGATGCAGAGATGCCTCAGTGTGATTTGGACAGGCTGAGTGTGTGGGCATCTGCATGGTAGATGCAATATAATGTGGATAAATGTGAGGTTATCCACTTTGGTAGCAATAATATGAAGACAGATTATTACTTGAACAGGTGTGAATTGAGAGAGGTGGATACTCAATGAGACCTTGGAGTCCTCGTGCATCAGTCACTGAAAGTAAGCGCGCAGGTACACAGGCAGTGTATGTTGGCCTTCATAGAGGATTTGAGTAGAGGGATAGGGATGTTTTGCTGCAATTGTATAGGGCGTTGGTGAGGCCACACCTGGAGTATTGTGTGCAGTTTTGGTGTCCTTATCTGAGGAAGGATGTCCTTGCTATAGAGGGAGTACAGCGAAGGCTTACCAGGCTGATTCCTGGGATGGCAGGTCTGTCATATGAGGAGAGACTATGTCGGTTAGGATTATATTCCCTGGAGTTTAGAAGAGTGAGAGGGGATCTCATAGAAACTTAGAAAATTCTAACAGGGTTAGATAGGGTAGATTCAGAAAGAATGTTCCCAATGGTGGGGGAGTCCAGAAGTAGGGATCATAGTTTGAGGATAAGGGATAAACCTTTTAGAACTGAGATGAGAAAAAGTTTCTTCACCCAGAGGGTGGTGAATGTGCGAAATTCACAACCACAGAATGTAGATGAGGCCAAAACATTGTCTGATTTCAAGAAGAAATTATATATAACTCTTGGGGCTAAAGGGATCAAAGGATATGGGAGGGAGGGGGGGATCAGGATATTGAATTCGATGATCAGCCATGATCAAAATGAATGGTGGAGCAGGCTTGAAGGGCTGAATAGCCTACTCCTGCTTCTAATTTCTATGTTTCTATGTCAGTCTGTCTTTCCCTGAATCCCAGCACTTCTGGAATATTCTCCTTGATTCCCTGAATCTGGTCAATGCCCTTCAAGATTTTAACTTAGTCAACTTCATGCCAGCATACATACAGCTTTAAGACTGCAACGCTAGTTTCCCATTCTACCTTATCTGCTGTAGCTTTCAACTTACCTTAACTGCTGAAACTGAACATTTCACAGCTGCTTGCTGAATGTTTCTTTCTCTAAAGCTACATACTTTACTTATAGCTGCTGTTATGTTTTCTCTTTCTCACAATTTGAAAGCAGCTTCCTAACAGACTATTCACTTTCTCATTGCCCTAATACTTGATTCTCACAGTATAAAGTTGCCATAATCCCAGATGACCGTAGGCTGCTCTCACCTTTGAGGGAAGAGCTGATTGATGGTGATCTAACCTGAGGATCACCACACCTCAGGTAAGAGGCAAGGCTGAGAAGGTAGGCCTTCATGAATAAACTCAGCTGGTATGGGAATTGAACCTGCACTGTTGGCATTGCTCTGCATCACTAATCAGCTGCCCAGACAACTGAGCTTTTACAGTAGTCCCCAACCTGTGACTATTATTTTAGTCACTTCTGGGTTCTTATGGCAACCCCCAACCCATTACCTCTTGACTGGCAAATGCTAACTTCCTAGCAAGTACTCTATTGCTAACTCCTAATTTTCTCTCCTACAAATGTCCCCTAGCAAGTGTTGAGGGACAAATGCTATCCCTTGGTGAGTGCAAAGTGCTCAGTGATGCACTCCTATTTTTATACTCTTTTTGTTGGTAGTTTTGCCACATTCAGCCAAAGTATGTGCACCTGTGTCAACGCAGCTAACAACTTCTAACCGAACACTTGCAACTATTGACTAATGGGAAGAGTGTTCTCGCTTCCCCACAATATATTGAGCAAATTAGCTTCCGCCTTGGAGTTCCTTCTAACTGCTAATGTGACAATCCTGTGCCCTTAATCATGTTTCTCTGCAGGTTTTTCAAGCAGGTCCTAGCATTTTATTGGCACCGAGATGTCTGTAGCCAGTGTCCTCTAATTTTTACTGAAGTAGTATAATGGACATCATGCTGATTTTAATCTGGACTAATGCAGGGTTCTAGGGTTTTATGGTCCTTTGGCAATTGCTGAGAGGAGCTTGATTTGGGGATGATTGTCAGGTCACGTGGCTTGGGACAGCTGTGTTTCACAGAAAAGTCCAGCTTTTAGTTTTGCTTTCAATAGTAGCTTGAAGTGAAGAGAAGCAACATTGATTTTTCCCTCTCTCTGGAGTAGGAATTTTAGTTTCGGTTCAGTTGCTGTTGGAAATTGGGGGAAGTAGGCAATGTCTATCTCTCTCCCTCTACCCCTTTCTCTCTCTCTAGAGGCTTTTTGGAAAGTTCCAGGACTGGGAAGCCTCAGAGACTTGTACCAACGTTCAGAGGACCAATTCACAGCAGGTGTAAAAAAGCTGAAAACCCAGCATCACGTGAGCATACTTGCTTCTTGTGCCAAGTCTAAAAAAGAGTGTGTGTATGTGGGATAGTGCTTGACTTTGATATAGATAGCTAACTGTTAAGGTTTATACTGTATCATGTTTGAATCTTGTAATTGGTAAAAAGTTATGCTAATTCTTTTTATCATATTTTAACTGTGTTCTTAAATAAACTTTGTTTGATCCTTTCAAATTTTATGTTCGTTTGACCAGATTATTTCCTTCAATTTCTAAACTGTTGTCTTAATGATATTTCCCAAAATTCATGAATTATGCCAAAAATATGTACAAAATATGTATAAATATGTACATATGTACAGCATGGTAGGTCATTGCATAAGATTAAACCTCACGGGATCCAGGGTGAGGTAGCCAAATGGATACAAAATAGGTTTGATGACAGAAGACAGAGGGTGGTTGTAGAGCAGTGGTTCCCAAAGGGTGCGGCACGCCACACTAGTGCGGCAAGAGAGGATGGCAAGTGTGGCGGGAAGATTCAAAGACAATCAAAAAAACATTTAAACATGGTTTAAACAAGCATTGTTTTATACTTTCTGGATGTCCCATGATCATATTATAAAGTAGTTGTGTTCTATGTTATGAATCAAGCACTGCTAGGAGTTTTGTTTTGTTTTTGAATGTATTTCTTATCAATAAAAAATTTGGTGTGGCGCGAGCAAATTTTTATTCCGAAAGTGCGGCCCAGTGAAAAAAGTTTGGGAACCACTATTGTAGAGGGTTGTTTTTCAAACTGGAGGCGGTGACCAGCGGTGTGCCTCAGGGATTGGTGCTGGGTCCACTGTTATTTGTCATTTATATTAATGATTTGGATGAGAATTTAGGAGGCATGGTTAGTAAGTTTGCAGATGACACCAAGATTAGTGGCATAATGGACAGTGAAGAAGGTTATCTCGGATTGCAACGGGATCTTGATCAATTGGGCCAGTGGGCTGACGAATAGCAGGTGGAGTTTAATTTAGATAAATGCGAGGTGATGCATTTTGGTAGATCGAACCAGGGCAGGGCTTACTCAGTTAATGGTAGGGCGTCGGGGAGAGTTATAGAACAAAGAGATCTAGGGGGATACAAGTTCATAGCTCATTGAAAGTGGAGTCACAGTTGAACAGTGTGGAGAAGAAGGCATTCGACATGCTTGGTTTTATTGGTCAGAACATTGAATACAGGAGTTTGGACGGCTTGTTGAAGTTGTACAAGACATTGGTAAGGCCACACTTGGAATACTGTGTACAGTTTTGGTCACCTTATTATAGAAAGGATATTATTAAACTAGAAAGCGTGCAGAAAAGATTTGCTAGGATGCTACCGGGACTTGATGGTTTGAGTTATAAGGAGAGGCTGGATAGACTGGGATTCTTTTCCTGGAACGTAGGAGGCTTAGGGGTGATATATAGAGCACTATAAAATAATGAGGGGCGTAGATAAGCTAGATCGTCAATATCTTTTCCCAAGGGTAGGGGAGTCTAAAACTAGAGGTTTAAGGTGAGAGGGGAGAGATACAAAAGGGTCCAGACGGGCAATTTTTTCACACACAGGATGGTGAATGTCTGGAACAAGCTGCCAGAGGTAGTAGTAGAGGCGGATATAATTTTGTCTTTTAAAAAGCATTTAGAGAGTAAGGTGACTATCGAGGAATATGGGCCAAACGTGGGCAATTGGGACTAGCTTAGTGGTTTAAAAACAGGGCGGCATGGACAAGTTGGGCCGAAGGGCCTGTTTTCATGCTGTAAACCTCTATGACTCTAAATTAAGACTTTTCATCATTAAGCTTATGTCTCGTACAATTTGATAACTTAAGCATTATTAAGTACGCAAATGTGCCAGTGAGATGGTCTAACAGTAAATACTCAGCCAGTAGCAAGGTGATGCAGTTTTATATTGCGCACTTTTGGTGTTCAGCTAACTGCCGTAGGCTGCATGATATGATTAAACATGCAGAACATCTACACAGCTTTACTTTGAATGTTTCCCATGAACACCCATTGCACAGCAGGTCACTCTTTGCAGCAGCTTTTTTTCTCTACGTGTTCCATTGCTCAGCTTCCGAAATGCTACTTCTCCAATTAATCCTTTCATCTTGCATAATGTGTCATCAGGTTTTCACAGTCATTGTGGACTGCATGTTAAAGCACAGCCATTGTATTTACCCTTGGCAATTGAGCATTATCAGCTTTGTTACTGTAATTTCAGGACAAAACAATACATAAAAGGGAGCGAAACTGCATGGGAAGGTGTATGGGTGTCACACTCCTACTGTCCTCTGTCCTCTCAATCCTTTTGAGGAGAGAATCCGAGATTAAATACAGCAAAGCCACAGAAGAGGTAGTGTTTGAGGAATTCAGAGGCTTGGCTTCAGCCCAGAGTTTAAAACAAAATTCTGTCGCTCTTCTTTCCTCTTCTGGTTCACTAGCTTACTACAAAGTAGAACTCCAATGTTATGTTGTTTATTTGGCAAAATGCTACAAATGGAAAATAATACCCATTAAATCAAATAATTTTATAATTTTCTTCCCTCTGATTCCCCTGTTTTTTGCAACTTCTCATCAGATCGGCAACTTCTCAACAGACAAAACCCACTTATGAATGTCAGCGGAATGGATATGAACATGTTTCACCTCATTCCTGTCATTGCACATTGATAGGTAGGGCCATTAGGTAGCTTGTCATGCTGACGCATATATGAATGTATGAATTATAGATATGGACTTATGAAGTATTATCCTGAAATTGAGATTTCCTAACACAAAATTGAGTTGAGAGTTCAGGTGGCCTTTTTTTTGCTAACTAATGGAACAACAAGAACACTAAGCTAATTTTCATCTTTGGACAATTCTTGGTGTCATCATTAAAATGCAAATGATCCTTCCTGTGATAATGGCTGCATTTCTTCAACTAATTACAAAGACTGGGTTCCCAATACTGTCATGATGTGGAGATGCCGGCGTTGGACTGGGGTGAACACAGTAAGAGTTTTAACAACACCAGGTTAAAGTCCAACATGTTTATTTGGTAGCAAAGACCATTAGCTTTCGGAGTTGTTAAAACTCTTACTGTGTTCCCAATACTGTTGCAGCCTCTGCAATTCCAACTTGAACTATTTGTGATCCCAGAAGGTGTAACCCTGAAGGCGAAAGCCCTGGAAGGTGAAGCCCCCAGAATGTTGCAAGATAACTTGCAATGAACTCTATTGTTGTAAAGAGATTGGCTGTTATTGTATTATTAGTTCCTGATATTGTATTAGTTTGTTGGTTTATTACTTTCTCAATGCCAATGAAGGGAAAAGAATCTACCTAAGGACACTTGCTCTTAAGCCATGTATAGGTGAGAATCAATTTGGCCATCAATTTTCTACCTGAGAAACTTTACCAGGACTCTGCTATTGTGCCTTGACTGGAGTATGATAAGAGGCCATGCCTACCAGCTCTCCCCTGTTTGTAACAAGCTACTTTAATGTTTGCAGTTCGTGTTAAAACATCCCTCCAGCTTATGAACTAAACTAAGCTCATCCCCCATCCAATTCTATCAGGTTTCCAGATGGTATCACAAGGTATGGCTAACTGTCAGCCCGAGTGCCTTATTAATTATAAAGATTGATTATGAAATTGTTCGTACCTTGCAAAATTGCTGTCAATGAGTAAACTCATTTCATATTTCAGCAGAATGACATGCAATTACCCACTTTAATGGGGTCTGAATATGTTATGCACAGGCTGATTAACCAATGACCTCTAAATTTACACCGTATCAAATAGAAAAATGGACTTGTATATTGTATAACAAATCACCATAGAGTCCTGTAATCCTTAGATAGATTTAATATACATGCCACCTGGCAAGTTGAAGCGAGAACTATATTTGCCTAACTTGACC
The DNA here is from genome assembly GCF_964213995.1 of Mustelus asterias. Taxonomy (NCBI): domain Eukaryota; kingdom Metazoa; phylum Chordata; class Chondrichthyes; order Carcharhiniformes; family Triakidae; genus Mustelus; species Mustelus asterias. Next base: position 34,897,920 of record NC_135811.1, on the reverse strand, counting down.
AACAGCAGGTAGTTCTCACCCTTTTTTCCTGTACATCTCCCTATCATGACCAGTTTTGTAATCTTTTCAACATTCACTACGAAAATTATGTGTGAATTATTTCAGTTGAAAGGTTTCACAAAAGGTACTGCAGAGAGATGACAGTGTCACTTCCTTCGGGATAAATTTGGCACTCTCGTTTGTCAACCCATGAGAAGTATTTTTTTGAAGAAACATTAAAGTTGACAGTTTGCAAAACATTGACTTTAAAGCTCATGTCCCAAAGAGATTGGGATATTTTGGAGATTTTCCTTTGCAGCAGGCAACTTCATGAATAGGGTGTAATTCTCTCTAATGTGTTATGAACCAGATGTGTTGGACCCTAATAAGGCAACTGGTAATAATTACCTGGACCCTTTTTTTGCCAGAACTGCAGCTCTTGTAATTTCTGTCCCTCTATTGAACTTCTCTATTCAAACAACAGACATTCCTTTTTAAAGGGGGTAATAGATTAGATCTGAACTGCTCCAGGCCAATTTCTATTTTACCCACTGCCTTTCTAAATTTATGGATAGGACTGTCTATAAGCAACCAACTTCTTCCTTAGACAGTAACAACATTTTGTCAGTCAGGTTTTTGCTTGGGACTTGGATGCATTACAGCTGCATTGAAACTTTTAAATGATATTATAATAGCCTTAGATTAGAAACAAGCCCTGCTGGTATTTTTATTGATCTATCAAAGGCATTTGACACTGTTGATCAGACTGTTCTTATGAAAAGATTGACATTGGTTCAAATAAGGATTGTCCGGCATGGTTCATGAACTACCTTTCTAATCCTATTCAGTGGGCACGATCTTACCAAACAAATTCTAAGTGCCAAACGAGCAAGAAAACAGGAGTTATTCACACCGGTTTTTACAGTGCATCACTTATTGCAATGAAAGAGCCACCAGGCGATTCTCGCCGGAATGGACCATCCGGGCGCATGACTCGCCCAAAGTGGTCGCAGCTGTACAGCATTAACAAGGGAGAACTCCATATAAGTGCTAACGATGGATGCACAAGTCATGCCAGGAAGATTGCACTGCAAAGATCTGTGCCATGATTCACGGAGGGGGAGCTTGGCTGTCTGCTGGACGCCGTGGAAGAGGGGAGAGCCATTTTCTACTCTACAGACGGGCGATGATCCAGAGATTGGGCTGGGAAGCAGTGGTAGCAGCAATGAGTGCCCGTGCACTCCAACATGGAGGATTGGAGCAGCACGGTGGCACAGTGGTTAGCACTGCTGCCTCACAGCGCCAGGGATCCGGGTTCAATTCCTGGCTTGGGTCACTGTGCGGAGTCTGCACGTTCTCTCCGTGTCTGCATTAGTTTCTTCCGGATGCTCCAGTTTTCTCCCACAGTCCGAAAGACATGCTGGTTAGGTGCATAGGCCATGCTAAATTCTCCCTCAGTGTATCCGAACAGGCACCGGAATGTGGTGACTAGGGTATTTTCAAAGTAACTTCATTGCAGTGTTAATGTAAGCCTACTTGTGACACTAATAAATAGACTTAAAACATTACTGTTTCAGTAGCATAAGATGGCCCCTATTTGCTGGGAGCAGGGGAAGACTGAAGGTGGGTCCCCAAGCTGCATCACCTCATTCCATTTGAGAAGCGCCCACTGGAGCTGGTGGAGGAGGGCGACGAAAGAACGGTGAATGACAGCCAGGTTGTCATGTGACATGGAAGTGAGGATCTGCAAAACCTCAATTCATACGAGAAACTTCAAGTAAGTTGCAATCTGCCCAGATAGTTGTCCCTCCCTTGCACTGAACCATGTGTCCTTCGTTATGAGAAATGACCCCAATGTGTCTGGCTCATCTCTCATCTAACCCACTCACACTGCTCCCACTGCAATGCCCATGACAGCAGCAATGACACCTTGGAGGCAAGGCCCAAGGAATCCTCTGAGGCCAGCACCATCGACACAGGCATCAACCACACAACCCACCATAGCAGGTATGCTCACCTTGAGGGGACATGATAGCAGTGAGGCTTCTGGGTCACCTACTAGTGTGCACAACACAGCCGTAGATGCACGTTGAGTGGAGCCAGGAATGCCCGAGGGCTCGAGCACGTGGAGGTCCGCCAGAGTGAAGGAATCAGCTGCCCCAAGCCAGGTGCCAGCAGCTGGGATCCGTCATCCCAATCATAGAAGAAATCATAGAAACCCTACAGCACAGAAAGAGGCCATTCGGCCCATCGAGTCTGCACCGACCACAATCCCACCCAGGCCCTACCCCCATATATTTTAACCACTAATCCCTTTAACCTATGCATCTCAGGACACTAAGCGCAATTTTAGCATGCCAATCAACCTAACCCGCACATCTTTGGACTGTGGGAGGAAACCGGAGCACCTGGAGGAAACCCACGCAGACACGAGGAGAATGTGCAAACTCCACACAGACAGTGACCCAAGGCAGGAATCGAACCCAGGTCCCTGGAGCTGTGAAGCAGCAGTGCTAACCACTGTGCTACCTTGCCGCCTTAAGCTGCTGGAAATTCATCAGCAGAGCCAGGGATCGCGGGAGGGGCTGTCAGCAACCATGCAGCAACTGTGAGGCTGTTTGGAGGAATCTATGGTCTTCAGTTGCAGGTGATGGTGCCAGCATCACTGATATCAGAGTACTGTCAGCATCTTCCATGGCCTTCACTGAGTTCTCCGACTTACTTTGCAACGTCAAGGTCTTCATCAAGCGTTGGTAGGGATATAGCGAAGTGGGTGAGGCGTGAGGAAGATAAGGTGTTGGTAGGAGAGAAAGGTTATAGGAAGGGGAGGAATGAAGCTGGGAGAGTGGGGATTGAAGATGTTGCGAGGGTGAAACTGGGATGGGGAAGGGAGTTCGGAGGGGTGAAGGTGTCAAGGAGGGAGAAAGGGATAGTAGGGCAGAAAGATGGAGCTGTGGGGGAGGTATTGTGGGAGAGAAAGGAGTGATGGAGGGAGTAAGGAACGGTGAAGAAATAGGGAGAGAGGCTAGATTGAGGGACAATACAGGAGTGGAGAGATAGGATGGAATAAGAGTGGATGCAGGAGTAAGAGGGAGGTGGAATATCAGGGATAATTTTTTGCAGAATCTACCATTGCCCATGTTACTGAAATCGAAAGTAAATCACAGCCATGTATTAGATGGACACAGGTGCTGCATGGGACTGGATGGGCAGAAACACTGGTCAGCTCAGATGGACAACTGAAAGAGAATCCCAGCAGGCAGCATTACAAAGGTTTGGGATAGTCAGATGAGTGTGATAGTTGGACGATGCGCGTTTGTGGGCAAATGCTTGCACCGAGGTTGTGAAAGGCCCTGCCACAGACATTCCTCCCTCCAGAATCACTCATGGTGTGGCTGCATGCAGTTGAACTGCGGGTGTTGGGGTGGGGGAGCTGAAAGAGAACACTAGCACAAGTATGGAGGCTGCCTGTGGAGTTCTTTGCCCTATTGCCTTTGATGACTTTGGCGGCCAGCTCTAGAGAGGTGAGGCCTGGAGGGTTCCAGCTGACTTTGGTTTTCCACTGGTGGGCCAGCTACTTTTTCTGCGGTGACCAAGAACAAGGCTGAAAGGCGGGGTCACAGCCTGAAGGGATTAGGAGGGATTGGGTAACGTCTGAGAGTCCTGAGTGGAAGACTCAAGGGTGTTGAGCTTCTGCTTCTTCTCCCTTAGGGTACCGAGGGCCCCAATCTGAGGGGAAGGATCCTGAAGGGATATAAAGGTACCCTGTTGGCCTCTCATGTTGCCACTGCACAAACTCACCCAAGGCAACGGTGATCGAGTGCAGACCTGCACACCTCTCAGCATTCTGCTGGACAAGGATGTCTATGCTATCTGTCACCCTCTCCAAGGAGTTCTCGATGCACACAGCACTTAGTTGATAGCATCCAACAGCTCTTCACTATGCTCCCCTTCCTCCTGCTGATGCTCCACCATAAGATGTAAGGCTGATTCCAGAGGCTGGGACCTCACAGATGCCTCTTCCCCAGCTGTCATCTGACAGCCGGGGAGATTGGCTGAACTTGCCCCCTCCTGCTGCCGTCCATGGGTAACCACCAGATTGTGTGACCCCACCTGAATAACCACTAATACCCACCTTGGTGTGTGTACCTAAGCTGATGGAGGGCATAAGTGATAGCTCTGATGCCTTGACTGGTATGGAGCTCCTTCCTAGCTCCTGACAGGGCTGTGGCTGGTGCTGGGCTTTAAAAGGGGTCCTCCTCCTTCTACTCCCCCTCTGATCTTGGTTTCTTCCTGAAGGCACCTGCAAGTGTTAGAGGAGACAAGTGACAGCATCAGCCATCCCAAGTGGAGGCACATTTCGCCCTCAGGTTTTTTTGATGTGAACAAGACCAATTCATGCTGAATTTTCCACCCGTGCCACATTCCCACTGACTCATAATGTGGGCTCGAAATCACACTCATTCTTTTTAAAATTACAAATGCACCACCTTAAACCTGCTTTACTGGAGTTATGAGATAGTGACAGCTCTGTTTTATTGGCAGGTTTTATTACAGAGTAAATCTGTGCTTACTTGCAGCAGCATTTTCCAAATTATTTTAACGAATATTGATAGAAAGCACTTGACCTGAGTGCTTTCATTTTAGTGTGGGTTGAAAGAAAATCATTACTGAGCTGTCCATCTTTCTGTACAGGATCATGCTAAACAAACTAAACAAAAATACCTGTCTGAATTTTAGTAAAATTCTGGCAATTATTTTGACTCTTAGTTTTTTTTCTCACCTGTTTAGTTTGATGTAAAATATAATAGGTTCTCTGAGTTCACAATAATGGTAGTGACTGGATAATTGGCCAGCTACCGTGTATTTTCAGAATGGTGTAAGTAGGCAGGACACTGCTTCAGAAGATTTGTACCAGTGCATGATACGCAGTACAATTGTTCCATTCATATGGCAAAAAAGTGAAATACAAAATCTTTTGAATGTAAGAGATTGGTTGGTTGGTTGGTTGTAATCAGGGCTGCAGAGGCAGACTTCAACATGTGCTGGTCTATTTTACTGTGAGTATTGAAATTACTTTAGTATCTTTTATTTTTCTCTGTCCTATTTTTGTTGAACTCTTGAAACCATTCCACCAAAACATCAGCTTGCAGGGAAGAATAGGCTAAGCTGCACACCTTGTCAACTGTTGTCAACACCATTGTTTCATTATCCAACAAGAAACATGGTGATGAAGGCACCAAAGCTGTTTTACATTTTTGATTGTACCTCACTTCTATTGCAGCATGATTGAGAGTTACCGCCAACAAAATAATACTTTGGATAAATGGGGCGGAATTCTCTCAAAAATATTCTAAGTGTAGAATTCATGTAAAAACGGGAGTAATTCACATTTTTTTTCAGTGGGAGTTCAGACAAGAATCTCCCACACTCTGTGCACTGTAGAGGCCTCCATCATGAATATCATTAAATTTCAGGGGGCAGGGCCTATTCCCGCTGAAGAGGCTGAAATCAGCGCGCTGAGCGGGCCACTGCACATGTGCCGATTTGTCAGTGCCTCCCAATTGCAGGCCAGCTCAATCATTGGCCAGTCCCACGACCTCCCAACGCTGGCTCTCTGCCCCCCACGGCCCGATCGCTGGCCCCCTGACCAGCCCCGAACTCTTCGATCCCGCTGCCCTGATCACCAGCCCCTCCCCCCCACAGAGCAGAGCACCCCCCCCCAACAGTTACCACCTCCCCCCCACCGGCTTACCCCACCCCCCTCGTAGCCCGATTCCTGGTCTCTCTCATTCCCCCACCGATCCCAACTGCAGAGTGGCAGCAGGACTCCCCCCATCAGGGCCCCATCCCCTAGGCCCTATCCGCCATGCATCATACCCCCTTGGCACTGCCGCATGCCCCATGGGCAGTGCAGGAGGCACAGGCTTGCACAGCCAGGATGCCAATGCCCAGGGAATACCCCATCCCACCGCCCGGCCCTCTGGGGCACTCTGATTGCCCCCCTTCACTCCAGCGGGCTGCTGGGCTGCTAGTTCCCCATTAGTGGGGAGCTAGTGAAATCCCTGCTGGAGTGAAATACTCTGGCGGGGTGCGAGACACTAGCGGGCCCACTAATAACTTGAAATTGAAATGACCATTTAAATGGTCTGTGCGTCTCTCCACCGATTTCCGACGTGGAACAGACGCTGCCAGAAATTTGGCACTGAAAGACGCAAACCCCACAAATCGGCTGCCGCGGGATTCTCCCAGCCCGCTGCGCTAAAGAATTAATGCAGTGGGATGGGAGAATCGCAGCCATGTTGTCTAAAGCCCCATTGTTCTACAATGATAAACGTCTGAACAGAAGCAAGCCATTCAGCCCCTTGATCCTGTTCTGCCTTTCAATTAGATCATGTTTGATCTGTATCTTAACTCTATCCACCCACCTTGACTCATTTCACTTATTATCCTTGATTGGCAAACATCTATCAACCTCAAATTGAGCTGTCATCTATTAGTTTTGCGAAAGACAGTTCCACAGTTTTCCCACCTTCTCAGCGGCCTGGGTATAATTTTACTGTTATGTCCCCTTGCCCTGGACATGCACTATTCCACCACACCAACGAGCAGAAAAAGCTTCCCTTGATTTGCCCTATTAATTCCTTTTAAATTCCAAAACACAATCAAATCATGTCTTAACGTCCTATATTGCAGGAATACTGGCCTAGTTAAAGTAATCATTCCTCATAATTTGCAGCCCTAATAATTTCCTGCTGAATGTGAACTGTCCTCCTTCCAAAGCCAATGGACAAAATCTTACCAAAAAGTGGCAGAATGCTGGTTCCGGCGTGATAAATAGAGTGATTTCTGCTGATGGCACCAGTGTGATTTCAGGCCGTATTTTATGCCTCATTAGTAATAATTTTTATTCCCACGAGAATCACCTCCTCCTCTACATGGTCATCTTCACTGCCCTCCTCAACATCCTCCTCAACATCCTCCTCATCTGAGGAGATATGGCGCTCCTCCATATCCTCCAGGTCTTGGTGGTCTCCCCTCTGCAGTGTCAAGCTGCCGAGAGCACAGCAGACTACAGTGATGCAGGAACCCTCTTGGCAATATATTGTAGAGTACTCCCTGACTTGTCCAGGCACCAGGACTGCATCTTCAGTAGGTCAATCGCCTGCTCGGTCAGCACACACACACATTGCAGTGTGAGCCTTGTTATAATGAGTCTCAGCAGGTGTTTGTGGTCTCCACACTGGCATCATCAGCCACTTCCTGAGTGGGTAACCCTTGTCCCCGAAGAGCATTTCCCTCCAGCCACCGCTCTCCCTCAGCGACAGTTGAGATCTGAGATGCAGCTATCATGGATGCTCCCGGGAAACTTGCGCACAACCACATGAAGTGCATTCTGTGGTCACAGACGAGTTGCACATTGAGGAAGGAGTATCACTTGCCTTTTATGAATGGCACCGCATTGTGTCATGGAGTGTGCAGGACCATGTGGGTGCAGTCAATCAAACCTTGCACCTGGGCAAATCTGCTAAAGCAGGTAAAACCCATGGCCCCGACATCTTGGCTCACCTGGTCCCGGTCCAAGTTAATATACAAGTGATCCCTCCCTTGCATAAATAATATCTATAACCTCCAGGTCACCCATGCTGCCCTGGAGTGAGCCATTCATATAGAAATTTAGAGTGGTTGTGAGTTTAAGGGCCACAGTCCTGCAGTGTCTGGCAGAGGTGGTCCACCATCCCGTGAGACAGACGTAGCCTTCTATGGCACTGAATCTCCGACATTTACAAGTAGGATAATCAATTTCAGAATACCCTTGGCCAGTACGTATGACACTCACACCTCTGTCGTGCATCTCCTGGAATTGTGACAGACCCAGCTTCTCCCTCCTCCGCAGGGCGTTGGTTCTGGCCAGCTGCCTCGGCACGATGGTGTCTCTGCTGCTGCTCTATGGCAATAAGTAGGATAGCCAACTTGACAGGTTCCATGATCCTTCAGACCATGCACTGTAAAGAAGAGAAGACCACAGTGAGCTATAAGAGTTCATGACAGAGTCCTAACAATCATCCCCCAATTCCTTTGGCTCTACCACCCAATTGCAGCACATTAGGTAGGTGCCTCAACGGCATCACTCACACCCTCCACTTTGACACTATAGCCACATTTCCACATTGGTCCCTGTCAGCTCCAGCAGGATGCAGCATGTGGACCACCAGGATCTCAGTGGCATCAAAAGCCCACATTCCCCCAGCCCTCCAAAGAATTCTGGTGCCATGATAGTGGCTGCATGTGACCAGTGTTTGCATCCTGACTGGAGACCTTGCCGGTGTACCCTGTCATGATATCGATTGGAGTGCATGATGATAGACATCACCATCACACCTTGCATAGGGGTGCGCATCAGTGTTATCTGTGTGATGTTGCTGCCTTTCTGGGAATGTCAGCTCAATGCTTGGGATATATGCTTGCAAAGTTTTAAAAGGTGGTTTCCACTCAATGACTGCACACCATTTATTGGCCTAACCACTAGTAAGGGAAGGCTGGGTTGGCTGTTCAGCCAAGTGTCTGCCGTTTGTGGCAGATGCGGCCAGCAATAAGCTGGCCTTCTTCATCAACATAGCATATTCCTAGAGGGCATCCTGTTTCTCCCAGGTCACAAGAGGTGCAGAGTTGAGCAGCCTTTCATGACCCAAACACCCCTGATAATTGTTTTGGACTGCTGGGCAGCTTCTCCCCTTTGTCCTCAAACCACTGCCTATGTGTGCGTTCCAATCACACTGCAGTCAACCTCTCCAGAGTACAGGGCCCTTCAGACTGCATGAGTGAAGATGCAGCCCATTCCTGAATCCTCCACTGTGCCCTTATAGCCCTATCTCTCATTGAACCCCAGCAGGGTAACTCATATTTGCCCCCATTGCTGAGCCACTTGTTTTCAAATCCACCCACCCTCTTGCCACCCCCAGTAAGGAAATGTGCTCCTTCAGCTGCGATACGGACAGGAATCCAGGATGGAGGACACGGGAAGTGCTGCCTGCATTCCAGCCTTCACAACCCCTTTAAAGTATGAGGCACTCCAAAAGGAAGGGAAGGTAAGGCCTGCAAGTGACCCCTTCGGACCCCCCAAAATGATGAATGTGGGACACCTCCCCCCAGGCCCTGAGTTGAACTTAGCTGTGTCCCCTGCATCCTCTCCAATGCCCCTGAGCAGTGCATACCACGAAGGGTGCTGGCTGCCTGAGTGTTCCCTTCTGAAATCGCACTCAGTGGTGAAGGTGCCAGGTTCACGCTTATGTACCGCTGTTGTAAATGGCATCAGCGTGACGTCAACCAGCATCCGCTGAGAGGGGGAAGTCTTGGAGAGCATGCTTTCCAATGACAGACGAATGTATTAAAATGAGCTTTTTGGGGTCCCGCGGCGTGTTTCACACTACTCCGCTGCCGGGGGGACTGGAAGATCGGAACTCGGAAACTCACCGGTGCGAATTGCGTTTTCCGAAATTCTCTCCAGATTTTGAGCACATGCCACCATTCCCATGGCTCAAAATCACCCCATTACATAATTTCTAAGCTGCAGTACCTGGAATTGTACACAAACCCCAGATGTATAACTATAGGAAAAAATCTTCCTGTTTATATTATAGCTCTCTGGAACTACATGAACCTGTAAATCTTTTAAGGTTTTCAAAGTTCCTAGCTTTTCACCATTTAAAGAAAACTCAGGTCAGGCCTATTTTGATTCAAAATGGATGACATACACTTACTTGCGTTGAAATCCATCTGCCAGTTTTGTCCATTTATTTAATTTATCCATGTAATTTAGTGCTCCTATCTGCACTTCTAATTGTGCCATCCATCTTTATGTCATTGACAAACTTGGATTTATAACTCTCCATATTGTTATTTAAGTTCTTAATAAATACAGTGAATAGATGAGGCCCAGCAATGGTCCTTTGATGCCACTGGTCATTTTTTTTCAATTCGAGTACTATTTGTACTATTTGACTTCGAAGGTAAAGGTGCACGGCGTTATGAATAATGTATTAGCATGGATAGAGGATTGGTTAACTAACAGAAAGCAAAGAGTGGGGGTAAATGGGTCTTTTTCTGGTTGGCGATCAGTGACTCGTGGTGTGCCTCAGGGATCAGTGTTGGGACCACAATTGTTTACAATTTACATAGATGATTTGGAGTTGAGGACCAAGTGTAGTGTGTCAAAGTTCGCAGATGGCACTAAAATGATCGGTTGAGCAAAGTGTGCAGAGGACACTGGAAGTCTGCAAAGGGATATAGATAGTTTAAGTGAGTGGGCAAGGATCTGGCAGATGGAGTACAATGTTGGTAAATGTGAGGTCATCCATTTTGATAGGAATAATAACAAAATGGATTATTATTTAAATGGTAAAAAATTGCAGCATGTTGCTGTGCAGAGGGACTTGGGTGTCCTTGTGCATGAATCGCAAAAAGTTGGTTTGCAGGTGCAGCAGGTAACTGAGAAGGCAAATGGAATGTTGTCCTTCATTGCTAGACTGATGGAGTTTAAAAACAGGGAGGTTTTGTTGCAGCTGGTGAGGTGCTGGTGAGGCCACACCTTAAGTACTGTGTACAGTTTTGGTCTTCTTACTTGAGAAAGGATATACTAGCACTGGTGGAGGTGCAGAGGAGATTCACTAGGTTGATTCCAAAGTTAAGAAGGTTGGCTTATGAGGAGAGATTGAGTAGACTGGGACTATACTCATTTGAATTTAAAAGAATGAGGTGGGGATCTTATAGAAACATATAAAATTATGAAGGGTATAGATAAGATAGAAGCAGGAAGGTAGTTTCCACTGGTGGGTGAAACTAGAACTTGGGAGCATAGCCTCAGAATAAGGGGGAGCAGATTTAGGACTGAGTTGAGGAGGAATTTCTTCACCCAAAAGATTGTGAATCTGGGGAATTCCCTGCCCGGCGAAGCAGTTAAGACTACCTCGTTGAATGTTTTTATGGCAAAGATAGATAGATTTCTGAACAGTAAAGGAATTAAGGGTTATGGTGAGTGGGCGGGTAAGTGGAGCTGAGTCCACAAAAAGCCATGATCTTATTGAATGGCAGAGCAGGCTTGAGGGGCCAGATGGTCTACTCCTGCTCCTAGTTTTTATGTTTACTGCCTTACCAACAATATCAATAATTTGCCTTCAATTCCATAAGCTTTAAATTTTGTGAGCTGAGTAGATCTAGCAGTGCAAAACTGGGCATCCATGAGACGCTGTGGACATCAGCAGGAGCAGAATATTATTCAAACATAATTTGTAACCTCAGGTCTGGCATTTTTCTCATTCATCCATTCGCATTAAACCAAACAACCAGCCCTGATTCAGTAAGGAGAGTAGGAGAGTATGCCAAGAGTAGCACCAGGTGTACCTGAGACTGATATGCTAACACAATGAGGTCAGATTTCTAAACACCAGAAGCAGCATGCTTTGGTCAGAGCTCCATGGACATCCCATTCTCAACAATGTTGAAACCAAGCACGTGTGTGAAAAAGACAAGGCTGCAGCATTCGCAATGATCCTCCTCCGCCTGAAGTGCTAAGTAGATAATTCAACTTGTCCTCCCATTGCTGCCCCAGAACCATGGGTGCCAGCCTTCAGGCCAATCCAATTCACTTGTGATGATATCAAGGAATAGCTAAATGTATTGGACGCAGAAACAAACATGGGCCCCAACAACATTCTGGCTGTAGTGCTGAAGCCGTGTGTTGCAGACTAGCCACAAAACAAAGTGATTCCAGTACAGCTACAACACTGGCATCGACTCAAAAAGTGGAAATTAGTCTATAAGAAACAGGAAAAATCCAATCTGACCAACTGTTGCCCCTCAGCTAACTCTCAGTATCAGCAACGTGATTGAAGGAGTCAGAGACTGTTCTATTGAATTGCCTTTATTCAGCAATAACTTGCTTATTGATGCTCAGGTCTTCTCTAGCCAAAACTATTCAGCTCCAGACCTCATTACATCCTTGACCCAAACATAGACAAAAGAGCTCAATTCCAGAAATGAAATGAGAATGACTGTTCTTGGCATCAGGGCAGCATTTGGTTGAGTGTGACAATAAGGTGATCTATTAAAAGTAAAATCAATGGGGCTTGGGTAGAAATCTCTCCACTCATTGGAGTTATACCTAGCATGAAAAAGATGGTTGAAGTTATTGGAGGCCAATCATCTCAACTCTGGGACATTGCTGTCGGAATGTAAAGAAATAATTTATTTTATTAGTGTCACAAGCAGGCTTACATTAACACTGCAATGAATTAACTGTGAAAATTCCCTAGTCGCCACACTCTGGCACCTGTTCAGGTACATTGGTCATGCTAAATTTTCCCTCAATGTACTAACAAGCACTTCTTTTGGACTGTGTGAGGAAACCGGAACACCTGGAGGAAACCCACGCAGGTACGGGAAGAATGTGCAGACTCCGCACAGAAGTGACCCAAGCCAAGAATCAAACCTGGGTTCCTGGTATTGTAAGGCAGCAGTGCTAACCACTGTTCCAACATGCCACCCTCAAGGCAGTGACCTAGGCCCAACCAACCTCAGCTGCTCCGTCAGTGACTGTTCCTCATTGTAAGATCAGAAGTGGGAATATTTACAGTTGATTGCAGTGTTCAGTTCCATTCACAATTTCTTAGCTAAAGAAGCAGTCTGTGCCTATCTGTAGCAATACCTGGACAACATTCAGGCTTAGGTTCATAAGTGGTTAGTCACATTTGTGCCAGGCCATGACCATTTCCTACAAAAGAGAGTCTAACCATCTCCCTTTGCAATTCAGTGGCATAACCATTGTAGAATTCTTCACCATCAACATCCTGGGGTCATAAACCTCATAAATCTGTCAAAATAAATAAACATCAGTTGAATAGGCACTTAAATCAGCCTCTTCGAAGCTCATAAATTTATTCCTCAGGACAGCAAACTCCACACTTCAGAATCCATTAATGTTTTTGACAGAAGCCAAAAACTCATATTTATCAAAACTTTCAAACAGCCAATCAGACAACCGAACTGAGAATGAATGAAAGCAGTTGAGAGTTTTTAAACAGTTAGCTCTGGATCTCACACAAGGCTAGTCTTTCAATATTATCCAGTACAGAATAGCACTTTAGCCAGTAGATAATCAAATCCAATGCATCTGATCTTCGGGTAAGCGTTCTCCAAGGCGGCCTTCACGACACACGACAGCGCAGAGTCGCTGAGCAGAAACTGATAGCCAAGTTCCGCACACATGAGGACAGCCTAAACTGGGATGTTGGGTTTATGTCACACTATCAGTAACTCCCACAGCTTGCCTCCTGGACTTGCAGAATCTCACTGGCTGTCCTGTCTGGAGACAATACACATCTCTTTAACCTGTGCTTAATGCTCCCTCCACCCACATTGTCTGTATCTTTAAGACCTGGTTGGTTGTAGGGATTCGTATTCTAATCAGTATTCTGTAACTTGATTTTGTGTCTCTGTGCATTGTTTGAGAGCACATTTCCACTCCATCTGATGAAGGAGCAGCGCTCCGAAAGCTTATGGTATTTGTTACCAAATAAACCTGTTGGACTTTAACCTGGTGTTGTTAAAACTCTTACGGCCTCATTTTGGACAGCTTCAAAAACGCAGTTGCCGTGATGAAAATTCCAGAAGTTCTAAATGCCCACTTCTACAATGGTGCTGGCCAACTTCGACATATCAGCATATAGCGTTCCCTCCCAGCCCCTTTCCCAAGCCATCGAAAATGGTTGAAGATGGCAGTGGAGGCAGGATTTAGGTTTTAGTGTCTTGGTGGCCATTTTCTTCATTAAACTAACTCCGTTTGTTCCTGTTTCAGGACCACAAAGTATCAGCCATTATTTCCATCATCAGCACATCATGGATATTGTGTGTACTATTTAAAGGATTATTATGGACATGAGTGGGGTTAATTTAAACAGCCCTGATTTCTACTCTCACTACCCGTCCATAAACAGAAAGTTTAAAAAAAATTTTTGATTTCCTCCTGTAAAAGTGATGGCCTTTTGTCCCCAACCCTTACATTTGGAGTGTTCCAATCCTCTATTAATAACTTGCATGGCAAACCTGAGGTAAGATAAAATAAAAAGGCTTGGCTTATTTTTAAACACAAACACACACACACACACACACACAGCAGAGGGGGTTTGCAATGTCCATCTCTTTTGCATTCATACAAAGTGTTGTCAGGGAAAGGAAGGTGGTCCAGGGCCAAGCCACAATAAAATACAAGTTAGTGTCTTACACATGTCCAGAGTCCAGAATCAAAAGTTTAATGAAATGTTTCTTCGAGAGGAGGTTGACTGTTGCAGAGTTATCTTCTTTCCAGAAATGAGACTTCCACCAATGGAAAAGGCACATAGAGTTGATTTAGTCCTGAAGGCACAAGTTCTAATGTTTCAGTAGTTTGCAGTTATTTATAAAAGTTTATTTATTTATTAGTCACAAGTAAGGCTTACATTAACACTGCAATGAAATTCCCCTAGTCGCCACAGTCCGACGCCTGTTCGGGTCAATGCACCTAACCAGCATGTCTTTCAGAATGAGGGAGGAAACTGAAGCACCTGGAGGAAACCCACGCAGATACAGGGAGAGCATGCAAACTCCACACAGTCAGTGGCCCAAGCCAGGAATTGAACCCAGGACCCTGGTGCTGTGAAGCAGCAGTGCTAACCACTGTGCCACCATGCCACCCAGTTATGAAGAGGGCCAGAGTTTTTCTGCTGCCATGTGCTTGATTGTAAGATGACAGTCAGTGCAGGCTGTTTGCTTAGAGCTACTGTATCTCTTAGGAAGTCAAATTGTAACTGCTTATAATTTCCAGCAGCTTAGTTCCAGATCTTCACTGGGGACCGCTGCAGAATATCACAATCCTTTACTCATAAATTTGTTTTAGAGCTTACCGATGCTTTAGTAAGGCACATAAATGCATCCAGTTCTCCCTGGATGAAGCCAGCCAGGCTGTCAGAGCAATGGGATTTTCAGAAATCTCCAACTTCTTATAGGTACAGCATGCCATCGACTGCACACGTGTGGCATTAAGAGCACCCTGGCAGCAGCCACAATGATTCATCAATAGAAAAGTCTTCCACTCTCTCAGCAGCTGATTTATGATCACCAAAAACAGATTATGCTTCAGAGGAGAGCTACAATATGGCCCACAACACGGTCCTTGATTAGACAAACCAATAGCGTGTTGAAGATGGGTTTCAAATATCTGGACTGGTCAGGCAGCGCTCTCAATTTTCTCTCTCGAGGGTCTCCCAAATCATTGTGGTTTGCTACATGCTACACAACCTGATGATACAAAGGAGAAATCAGTTGCTAGTTGGAGAGATGGAGGAGTTGCCATCTCCTCCATTGAAGAGGATATCAAACGGGATGTGCTCCATGATAAGTATGTTGCGGATTGAGGAAGAGGCCATGGCAGACGTGCCTGTGAGATCCTTAAAACCACAAGGTTTCAGATGATCAAGACAACTAACTCATACAAGCCCCTTTCACCTGTGCCCTCAATGTGGGCTTGACAATATTTGTTATCCTCAGCATCTCAGTCAAGGACATTAATCTCAGAATGGGTAGTCAAAATCTTGCGTGACAATGGCCACATCCTTGGAAGGCTAGACAGCCTCTGGAGCACGCTACTGTTCTGTTATAGGATAAGAACTCCACCCATGCACACTGTGAAGAAATTAGGCATAGTGCCATCTTCTCAAGCTTTGCACCAACATTTCACTGCCTCCAGCAGGCCAGAGCAACGTGACAAATATCAGTGCACTCATGGCAGTCTGTCTGGGGCATTGCAAGGCACCTCAAGAGGTTGCAATTGGAGGCACATTTGACCTTCGCTACCAGGGATGGATTCTTACTGGGTGGATGCTCAAGTTCAAACTCGTCATCATTAATGGCTTGGTCTGACTCCACCCTTGCAGCTGAGCTGCCCTCTCTTCAAATTTGATGAATTTGAGAGGAGTTACATGTTGCCTCCATTTGAACATTGCAATTGTCTGGCAGAACATAACTGGGCTACAAGTTGTCCATAAGGGTTATAGGCCAGCTCCATCCAGAATGTTGAGCCCATCCACAAGCAAGGAGAGGGCTCAGATTTATGGAGGTTGCTGGTGCCCTCTGCATCTAAGCCCTGTTCCCCCCACCCTGCCATTCCATAGTTTTCTCTGTATATTGAAGGGTGAAGGAGGCTTACTGGTCACTCCAGCACAGAGTGCATGCAACTATACCAGTGTCACTAAGGTCCATGTACTCTGATATATTGGTCTCATTGTGGTTATAGGATGAGCTAAGGTTAGATTTTAGTATCAGTCTCATTGTGGTATGCAACTAGCTGAGGAATTACTTACTTTGGCGGAGCAAATGAGGTTGTTCATCCTCTTGAGGCATTGTGTCACTGACCTCTTCTTCACAACCTGGCCACTGATAGCATCGGCCACCTGTGCCCATGCAGGATTGCTTTTCCTGCTGGGTCTCCTCCCAAAAGGCAGATATAGTATATTCCTGAAGACCAGGACATAGTCCAGGATATTGCAAAGGGAGGCATTGTTACTCACAATAAATGATTCTGGTGGAAGAAGCACTTCACACTGATTAGTAGTACATTAACAGGCATCACTAAACTTCAGCGCTGGGCCTTCACTTCTCTTTCCATAGTGTGTATTTTAAGTACGGCACCCGGATATGAAGACGGGCATGTGCCATCCAGCCCACCCCACCATGGAAAATGTTACAAAACTCCCGGCTGCATAATTAATAACAACAGGACTGGAAGATACTGCTGGATTTCCCGTCATCCCCCAGAAACACTCCCTGTGACAGCCATGGGACTTAGTCCTGGATAGGAGAATTCTGCCCCTTGTTTCTGGAGTGGAAAAATCTGTATTATCTGTAATATTTGTAATTAGCTAGGAACTATTTTTTATGTGTAAGTGTTCCAGCTGGGATAACTTTTCACAGCTGCATTACAGAGTCATGTGACAGAATAGAACCAGCTCAAATTGGCCCTTCTTTTGTACAAGGCAGCATGACAAATATTAATTACAAAGAACTCTCACCTTTCCAAGCGTAAGATGTAATTATTATCAAATCTGGGAACCAAAAGGCAACAAAAGGTCTTCACCTTGGCTATGAATAATAAAAACAAATTCTCTAATATTCAGTTGCTTTGTCCTTAATTGCAATATCATAGAATCCCGACAGTGCAGAAGGAGGCCATTCAGCCCATCGAGCCTGCACCAACCACAATCCCACCCAGGCCCTACCCCCTTATCCCTACATATTTACCCACTAATCTACGCATCTCAGGACACTCAGGGAAATTTTAGCATGGCCAATCAACCTAACCCACACATCTTTGGACTGTGGGGGGAAACCGGAGCACCCGGAGGAAACCCACGCAGACATGAGGAGAATGTGAAAACTCCACACAGACAATGACCCAAGCCGGGAATCGAACCCAGGTCCCTGGAGCTGTGAAGCAACAGTGCTAATCACTGTGCTACCGTGCCGCCCATGTAACTTCACCACAACATATGTTAGACCAATAGGTCTATAGCTTCCTGGTTTCTGTCCCCCTCTCTTTTACCTTTCTACTGAAGTTATAAACCTTATGAATAATATTATTTTTTGAAGTTACAAATAAATATGAATAGCTGCTTGGATGTGTAGTGAAGACTAAAGCAGTAAAAGGATTTTGAGAAGAGATTAAAACATACAAAGTGAAACATTACATAAATATACATGATCGTATATTTTGTGGGAATAGACTGATTTTTTTGCATTATTTCATTACTTGAATTCACACTTATCAGGTGATCATTTGCCAAAGATAAAATTGCCCAAATTTAGGAGAATTAAGCACAACGTTAAAAAATTGAAACGTCTCAACTTCACAAAATTACAATTCTGTAAATTTACCCTTTAAAGCAGTCCAACTGAAAGCGCAATAGTTTTCTACTGCAAACAAGCTTTTCAATGTTAATCATTAAGTGACCCTTAAATGTTATGAATGCATGATTGATTGCACACAGTCCTCATAACAGCTTGTATTCACATCAAACCATTTACAAAGAACTTTACTAAGCTTGAATTTTGTTTAGTGTTTTCCAAAAAATTAACAGTGCCTCATGATTAGAAACTTCAGAAAATTTACCAGTCTGTGCCTTGCTACATATTTAAGGAGGAGGATGTTTTCATGCTGATTATTTAAATAAGGTGACAACCACTAAAGCAATGTTTGCATGGGTAAGTTATTTCCTGGAATTATGAATCAGGAATGTTTTCAGTGAGCTGAGTCTCTAAGTAGATGTTGTTAATGTACTGTCAAGTGAAATTTTATCATTAAAAACATTGGATTTAATAGCTGAATATTTCATTTTGTGGTAGTATAGGTTTCATTCTTACATTTCATCTGCGTGTTTCATAGAGAAGCCTTCATAGAGAAGCCTTTCATAGAGAAGCTATTTCATAAAGAAATTACTTTTAATGATTGACAGTGGATTACCTGAGCTATTAGGCAGCACTATTTAAAGAATTGTGGGCAAACAGTTTGTTGTCGTATGGATCAGACTATTATTGATATGATCATGGCCATGATAATTGTATGGTAGCTCTCGTAAATACTTCTTCAAAGATCTGAGCTGGATGGCCTAACCTTTAAAAACTCTCAGCCACAAATGCTTTGTCGATTGTCATTATTAAAGAAAGCCATGAGCATAGATCTGTGTCAGGCATGAGAATAAAAAGGCTTGTAACTATAGTTTCTTCATTGGTAATAACTTCAATCTTGTTCCAAAACATGATAAATTATTTATAAATAAAATTAACAAAATGTTCCTAGTCTTGGTATTTGTATATTGATCTATTCAGGAGAATACATTTGAACTTCTTTTTGTAAAGATGCAAGTTTCAGTTCCATTTTAGCTAAGTTTCTGATTTCAATTTTGTTGCTATATGAATCATCATGCAGAGTTCAGATGCCTATTTTTTTGAAGGAGGCAAATGAGAGGGAAATTATGATGAGGCTGTGGTTGTATGTTTCCACTGGGCATTAGACTGATAGCCTTGATTAAAAAAAAGCTGTTTTTCTGACCACCATTTTAACTGTTGCAAGTTGTAATAACCCCCATGAGGTCAATGCAGAATCACTGATTGATCTCTCGATGGGGCTCGATGAGTACGAGTTCCACTAGTGACCTGCCTAGCTGGAACTCATTGGCTGTAATTTTACCGCGCTGCCTGCCACGGGAATCGGAACAGGCAGGGGGGGGGGCAGACCATGGAAAGATCCGTTGACCTCGGGTGGGATTTTACGGTTTCGGGACGAACAAGGCAATAAAATCCCATCCATTATCTGAGCCTTTTATAAGGCAGGCACAGGACTGGACCTGCTGAATAGTAGTCCCAGGCAAGGATTATTGTGTGTACACCATGGTAGTGGTTCTACTTTTCATTCTGTAATGAGCTATGTTCCTTTCCAGTCAGTCTTCCTGAGTCATTACGCAAGTGCAAGGTAAAATAATGGAAAAAGTAAAGGAGAGAAGAAGAATTCTGTACACTCATCCTGAAATCAAAGTACACATTTTAAATATCACCTAATATATTCTTTTGAAATTTTTGGCAATTTTTTCCGTCTTGTTTTCCTGTCCAATTCTCAGATGCTTCGTAAACCACTAAGGATGGGAGTCTCGAACTTAACGAAAATAGTTCCCAGTCAATGAAGTATTTTGGGATAAGAACATGAGATAAATCAGCTGATCTGTTCAATGTTCTTTGGTCAGGATAGCTTCATTGGTTTTCATTAGCTTGGGATCTTTTACATACCCTAACATTACATACCCTTGCATAACTTCATTCTGCGGGTGAGCACATAATATAACTGGCATTCAGTGCAATGCTTTAATGGTAGGAATATGTCAGAGGTGTTTTCTTTTGCGCAAGAGGATAGACTGAAGCCCTGTGTGCCATCTAGGGTATGTAAAAGATCCCAAGCTAAAGAAAACCAATGAAGCTATCCTAACCAACGTTTATCCTTTAACAAAGAACATTGAACAGATCAGCTGATTTATCTCAACACTGGTAATGAGACTTTGTTCTTACCCCAAAAATACTTCACTGGCTGGGAATTATTTTCATTAAGTTAGAGTCTCTCATACTTCGTGGTTTACAAAGCATCTGAGTTCTTCCATTGCTCTCTGTCCAGAGCAAGAAATGTAACTCCATCAAAGTATCAGCCTGCCTTGCATCCAGCAGATTGTGGTTCTTCATAGTTCATAGAAACCCTACAGTGCAGAAGGAGGCCATTCGGCCCATCAAGTCTGCACCGACCACAATCCCACCCAGGCCCTACCCCCACATATTTACCCACTAATGCCTCTAACCTACACATTTTAGGATTCTAAGGGGCAATTTTTAACCTGGCCAATCAACCTAACCCGCACATCTTTGGACTGTGGGAGGAAACCGGAGCACCCAGAGGAAACCCACGCAGACACGAGAAGAATGTGCAAACTCCACACAGACAGTGACCCGAGCCGGGAATTGAACCCAGGACCCTGGAGCTGTGAAGCAGCAGTGCTAACCACTGCGCTACTGTGCCGCCCCTTTGATTTTTACATTTATAATAAACTTGTGTTCTCTCTGGGTTGTTTCCATTATTAAAAGGCATTCTTAGCCTCACAAAATGTGAGCAGGAAAACAGGTGGCCTATCTTTCAACCTGTCTGATTTGGGTGGTCACATTCCTACCGGAATGAATATCCTAGAAGCATGTATCTCTCATACAAAAGCAAACTAGAGTGCCTAGTAAAGATGTGCTTTGTAGCATCTTGAGTATGTGCAATGTGCTATATAAATGCAATTTGTTCAATGGCAATAAATGTTGGCCTAGTCAGTGATGCCCACATCCCATAAATGATTTTTTTTTAAAATGACAAACTCACTGGCATGCTGGTACAAAAGTAAAAACCCTGCTGTGACTCAGGTTAAATTCATTTCTTCAGTTGATTCAAGTCCAAAGTACAAGGATAAGCAAATAACTATCAGCAGGAGGCTTTTGACTTATTTTATGAAGGCTAAAATCTGATAACTATCCCACTGCAAAATTGAAACAAACAGACATATAATAGATAATAATATTCCACAAATGTAAAAGGTAATTTTATCATAACATTAATTCTGCAACAAAAATCAACATTTAAAATGCATTTCTAATGGCAATAGTTAAACACTACCATTGCTCCCTGTTTTTCATGGTATATTAAGTCTTTCTCCCCCATTATTAAAGATATACTTGTGTACAGTCTATTTTTTTCTTATTTTTCTCAAAATAATTTAAACTTTTTTTGTTTAAGGTTGTTGTGTTCTTGCCCAGAACTATCTAGTTTAGAACTGTGAACAGCATCTTAAAAAACTGGACCCAAAAATTGACAGTTATAATTTGCAAGAATGGCCAGAAACTAATCAAGGACCTGGGTAAACTGGATCCTGACTTGATGCTAAAGTATCTGGGAAAGTCTGTTGGGGGCAGAAGCATTGCCTATCCCAAATATGTCCATCACCATAGGGAAGTGAGTGTGGTGAACCATCGTTGGTTCCCACTGGATAGTACTGAGCCAGGGTCTGGCCAGTACTACAAGGATGTACATATGTTACTGTTGGGTTGTGCTACTTGTTGCTGTTGGGGTTAGGGTGGGGTTGTTACACCTTTGTACTGTAGTGTTGTGGTACATCCCAGTCGGGCTCCGCCTCCTGGGAGAGGTATAAAAGTCCCTGCTCTGGCTGGGACCCTTCAGTCTGGGATCGTGTATATAATTATTGGCTGCTTCGTTACAGTAAATAAAAGCCTTTATTTCCCGAGCATCTAGCCTCGTGTTTGATAACGCGCATCAGTGAGTTAGAAGCTGGATTAGCAAAGTTACATTTCATTGAATCAGTTAACATCCCTGACAACTGGAATAAGAACATAAGAAAACGTACAGGAATAGGCCATATCAGTATGCTTTACTATTCAATAATATATTAAGTTCATATCAACTCCACTTTAGTGGCTTAGACCCTTGAAGACAAGCAGAATTTCTTTTCAACAGATTTTCCCTTGACCCTGTAAACTTTGACATGCAGACCTCAGACCTTGTGCTCAGTTGCAGCCCCTGTGAACTTTGGGATTCTGGTCTCCAGATGAAAATTGGCTCCAAACTCTATTTTTTAACCCCCTTCAATATCAAAATATCATAAAAGTATAAGTCGTTTAGCAGTTGCTGGAGTGTATTTTTGCTTTGGTGTGTTACTCGCCAGCATAGCGTTGTACAGGTTAAGGCTGAGTGGTGACAAGGTATGTTGGTGCTTCAACGAACAGCCACATGCATTTGTAGAATACATGTCAATTCTGTGACCTTCCAATGTGGAAAGATACATCTTTGTCAGACAGGAGGTCTCTAATTCAGGGAAAATTGGAGAGTGATGGAAGGGTCATATACTGGAGACCAGTAACTGCAATGTTAGGAATGGCCTAGGGGGTGGGCCACCACCCTCTACTAGTAAAAACATTTGGCAAGAATGTAAAGATGGAAAAAACATTTCCAAATGAAGTTTTCTTGATAAAAACAGTACAGTGAACATTTTTTAAAGTCTGGGGGAATATAATGTTCAAAAGGATGAATTCCTGTTGAATATTATGAATATTACGACACAAGAAGGTAGTTATTGCAATAACTGAGTACCTACAAATGGGAACATTATCTATTACTGTTATTAATAAATTTGAACAACTTCAGGAGAAAATATGTTTATAATAATAAATAAGTTATTTATTTATAGCAAAATTCATATGATTTAACAAAACAACCACAAAATATGTTCTATGCATGGATGGAAACTGGCATAACATCACAAAATAAAGAAGTAATTCAATCTGAAAAGATAACAGCTCTATTCTTCTGGATGGAGCCAGTGCGATCTCTGCCTTGAATTCTAACAGAGCTGTCTTTTGTCCATTTTGAGGGGAGACTTTCTCAGTTATTTCATGCATGACTTGAAAATGTTCCAATGGCGACAAAGTATGACTAACAAACAGGTTTTAAGTGTATTTGAAGCTGAAAAACAATTTATAGTTTATTGGGTCAATGTGCCTAATATTTGAAAAGACTGAGCAAAGCCGTAAAGCTTTCAAAGTGTAATCAACCCTGAAGTGAGCGAGCAGATTGGGTTACAAAGTTTCTACACATTATAAAACATTTATTTGTATCGTCTCTTTTTTCATACAACAGAAAACAGAATTGCACACTGCAATGGAAACGAAGGTAAGTGCATGTGTTAGAGAAATGCATGTTGCCGATTTGTCAGAAAATGACCCTTCACAATATCTGTCTTTGTTGGATTTGACAATTTTAACAAGGTTAACATTTATTGATAATGTAATATTGTGGGTTTTTTGCACTTCTCAGGTTCTTCGAATATTGCTGTTCTGTTCCTGAGTGAAATATGTGAGCTGGATCTCTAATTGGAAGAATTTTACTTCCTGGTCATCAAATAGCAGAAAGTGAAATACACTGTCTCACCTGTAATGCCTGAGAAATACTGACGGTTAGCTGTAGAACAATGGAACTGTCTTTTCAATTACCGACAACTCTCACAAATGAGAAATGTGAGGGCAACTACTGGGAATTTATGATGTCGCAGGTAAAGATTTTGCCATCCAGACGATTTATGGGAAACAGTAGTTTGGAAAACATGTCATTTCAGGTTCAAAAAACACAGAGAAGAGTCACGAGGGACTTTAAGAAAAGAGCAGCTCCACCAGCTTCCCGGACTGCATCAATGCCAGACCTGTCTGGTGGGCACGTTATACACACACCAAGCTTGAACAACCAGAATGTAAATGACAGATTTGGCTGCAAAGAAGGATTGAATCAGTATTCTTCAGGTTCTAGAAAGTATACATCCAACATGAAGTACCCCGATATTCCTTTTACAGCATATGCCCAGAGAATACAAGATTCTACAGCTTACAGAGCAGCTAACATTGAAACTGCATTTGGTTCAAGCATTGAGACAATACGAATAAAGAACGCCTGCATGCAAAAGAAAGAGTATGTTACTCTAGTAACATCTGATACTGTAAAATACCACCAATTACCTAAGCGAAACATTGTTGCAATTTATATTGTCGATGAAAACCAAAGCAACAACAAAGAAATAATACATTACACAGAGGTAAGACAATAATTTCAAAATGCTGATATTATTTCAATTATATTAAAAAGTAATTACTCCCCATTAATCAGAGCATCATTTACAACTTCAGAATACATCTTAAAGTCACTGTTTTTAGTTAGAATACATTGTTGTATATTTGTACATTTCTGCCACAGTCAATTGCAGAGTACATGAGGTTGAAATGCAGAGTGATAGGGAATAAGTCCAACGTAAAGGCAAATACTTGATGATCCAAAGCACTTTAACAACTGACCAGGTTGTTGATGTTTCTGTAAGCCTGTCCATCCAGATATCTCTCTTCTGTATTTCTAGCAAAATTGGAAACATTCTTTCAGCTATCCATGGCGACATTTTGCTGAAAAGACCGACCTGAGAACATTAATAGGTATTGACTTGATGGACAAAAACCTATAGGGGAACAAATCCCAGTGTGAGTACTGAAATGCAACTGATTGGGACCGTCATTGATGATCCCCAGGAAAGCTTGCAGGGTCAGTAAAGGGTCGCTTGGTTTCAATTCTGCTGGTAAGCACCCACACCACTAGGGATACATCCATGGCACCTACCTGCTCCACAAGCTTCATATTAAAATTGTTTAGGGTTCTGGAAGGGTGTTCCCTCCCTTGAAACAAGTTTGAAATGGCCCGAACAACCTGGTTAATAAGGAATCCCCTTCATCCTTGTGTCACCTTGGGTTCAATTCTGAGCTGGAACCTCAAGCTCCACTTTAATGTGACTTGGTACACACCTTATTAGCTGCACCTCGATTTGTTTTGATTTATTATTGTCACATGTATTAGTATATAGTGAAAAGTATTGTTTCTTGTGCACTATACAGACAAAGCATACCATACATAGAGAAGGAAGGGAGAGAGTGGAGAATATAGTGTTACAATCATAGCTAGGATGTAGAGAAAGATCAACTTCATGCGACGTAGGTCCATTCAAAAGTCTGATGGCAGCAGGGAAGAAGCTGTTTTTGAGTTGCAGAATGTGTCTGCATTTTATTTATTGTGTCTGCATTTTATTTATTTATTTATTTTTCAGTTAAATTTGGCTTAATAATCGGAAGTTTTTTTCAAAACAGGGAGTAGGCCCAGGAGCAGCCTGGGGAAGGTTTAAAAAGGGCTAATTTAAAAAGGTTTTTTTTTCAAAACAGGGAGTAGGCCCAGGAGCAGCCTGGGGAAGGTTTAAAAAGGGCTTACCTTGGAGGTTTCAGCCTCATTGTTCCACAGGAGCAGGCTGAGTGTAAGAAAGATTGTGTCTGCATTTTATTTATTTTTCCGTTAAATTTGGCTTAAAAATCGAAGGTTTTTTTTCAAAACAGGGAGTAGGCCCAGAAGCAGCCTGGGGAAGGTTTTTTGGAGGGTTTAAAAGCAGGCCGCACTTTTGAGCGGGCAGCGTCTGCAGCGGGCAGCAGAGTGAGCAGGGAGCAGAGTGTGAGCTGTAAGGGCTTTGGCTCACAGGGCTTCGGCGAAGGCGAGGAAGTTTGTTTGCTTTTCTTCTGTTACACCCCTTTCTTTGTTTTATCTCCCAAAAACTAAAAAAGGACATGGCTGGTATGAGTGGGAGGCCAGTATACTGCATTCGGTGTGGGATGTAGGAGTTCCTGCAGACAACTTGCCTCCCGGAAGTCCATATCTGTGCCAGATGTGTGGAACTGCAACTCCTGAAGGATCGTGTAAGGGAGCTGGAGCTGAGGCTCGATGAACTCAGTTTAGTTAGGGAAAATGAGAGATTAATAGATAAAAGTTATAGTCAGGTAGTGACACCAGGGTCTCGAAAGGAAGACACGTCGGTCACAGTTAGGAGGGGTAATAGTCAGAAGGGTGATGTGCCAGAAAGTACCCCAGTGGCAGTCTCCCATAAAAGAAAGGGATGGGCAACAGATGGGAGAAGGGAAGAGAGTGAGCAGTCTGTGGAGGGATCCCCTGTGGTTGTCCCCCTCCAAAATAGGTATATTGTTTTGGATTCTGTGGAGGGGGATGACCCTCCAGGGGTAAGCCACGAGGACCAGATCGCCTCCACGGAGACAGGCTCAGGGGTCCGGAAGGGAAAGAAGGGGTTTAGGAGAGCGATAGTTGTGGGGGACGCAATGGTTAGAGGCACGGACAGGCGCTTCTGTGGGAGTGAACGAGAATCCAGGATGGTAGTCTGCCTCCCTGGTGCCGGGGTACTGGATGTCTCCGAGAGGGTAGGAAGCATATTTAAAAAGGAAGGTAGTCAAACGGATGTGATTATACACATTGGTGAAAATGATGTAAGTAGGAAGAGCAGGGGGGTCATACGAGAGAAATTCAGGGAGTTGGGTGCTAGGCTAAAAAGTAAAGCCTCCACGGTAGCAATCTCTGGACTGCTCCCGGTGTCTAGTGCAAGTGAGGCTCGGAACAGGGAGATTCTACAGTTGAACGCGTGGCTAAAGGACTGGTGCAAGAGGGAGGGTTTTAAATTCATAGATAACTGGGAAATCTTCAAGTCAGGATGGCAACTGTACAGAAAGGATGGGTTACACCTTAACTGGAAGGGAGCAAATATCCTGGCTGGGAGTTTTGCTAGAGTGTTTCGGCAGGATTTAAACTAGTGTGGCAGGGGGGTGGGGAACAAAACAGTAGGTCAGTAAATACTGAGGCTGGGGTTGAGCTGGGGGCCAGGGCAAGGCTAGCTAAGAAGAGGAGCACTCTGGAGGAGGATGACCTGAGTGGGCCTGGAGGTCTGGAGTGCATCTGCTTCAATGCGAGGAGCGTAACGGGTAAAACAGACGAACTTAGGGCCTTAATGCTTATGCGGAATTTGGATGTGGTTGCGGTGACGGAAACTTGGTTAAAAGGACAGCACTGGCAGCTGAATATTCCGGGGTATAAGTGTTTTAGGCGAGACAGAGGAGGGGCTAAAAAAGGTGGGGGAGTAGCGATATTAGTTAACGAGCATATTACTGCGGTGCAGAGGGTAGACAACTTAGAGGGGTCATGTACTGAGTCGCTGTGGGTGGAACTCAGAAACAGGAAGGGTGCAGTCACTATGCTGGGGGTGTACTACAGACCACCCAACAGCCCACGGGAAGTGGAAGAAAGGATATGTCAGGAGATTCTGGATAGGTGCAGAAAAAATAGGGTTGTTGTAGTGGGGGACTTTAATTTCCCTGGCACAGACTGGAAAGTGCTTAGAGCTGGGGGTCCGGACGGGGAGGAATTTGTAAAATGCGTACTGGAAGGTTCTTTGGAACAGTATGTAGATAGCCCGACTAGAGAGGGGGCTATATTGGACCCATTTCTGGGAAATGAGCCCGGTCAGGTCGTCAAAGTTTCGGATGGGGAACATGTGGCAAATAGTGACCACAACTCTGTTAACTTTAGGATAGTAATGGACAAGGATCAGTGCTGTCCTACGGGCAGGGTGCTAAATTGAGGGAAGGCTAACTATAGCCGGATTAGGCAGGAATTGGTGGATGTTGATTGGGAGAGGATGTTCGAGGGTAAGTCCGCGTCTGGCATGTGGGAGTCTTTTAAGGAATTATTGATAAGGCTGCAGGATAGGCATGTGCCTCTATAAAGGAAAGATAGGAAAGGTAGGATTCGAGAGCCGTGGATAACCAGGGAAATTGAGGATCTGATTAAAATGAAAAGGGAGGCGTACGTTAAGTCCAGGCAACTGAAAACAGATGGAGCGCTGGAGGAATACAGAGAGAGTAGGAAAGAACTCAAACGGGGAGTTAGAAGGGCAAAAAGAGGTCACGAAATGTTCTTGGCAGGCAGGATTAAGGAGAATCCTAAGGCATTCTATTCATACGTTAGGAACAAAAGTGTTGTCAGGGAGAAAATTGGACCTCTCAGGGACAAAGGAGGGGAATTATGCTTAGAACCCAAGGGAATAGGGGAGATCCTAAATGAATACTTTGCATCGGTATTCACGAAGGAGAGGGGCGTGTTAACCGTGAGTGTCTCGGAGGGAGGTGTTGACCCATTAAAGAAAATCTCCATTACAAGAGAGGAAGTGTTAGGTTTTTTAGGGAACATTAAAACTGACAAAGCCCCAGGGCCTGATGGCATCTATCCTCGACTGCTCAGGGAGACGAGAGATGAAATTGCTGGGCCTCTGACGGAAATCTTTGTCGCTTCTTTGGACACGGGTGAGGTCCCTGAGGATTGGAGGATAGCGAATGTGGTCCCGTTGTTTAAGAAGGGTAGCAGGGATAACCCAGGAAATTATAGGCCGGTGAGCTTGACGTCCGTGGTAGGGAAGTTGTTGGAGAGGATTCTTAGAGACAGGATGTATGTGCATTTAGAACGGAACAATCTCATTAGTGACAGACAGCATGGTTTTGTAAGAGGGAGGTCGTGCCTTACAAATTTGGTGGAGTTTTTTGAGGAAGTGACAAAAACGGTTGATGAAGGAAGGGCCGTGGATGTCGTCTATATGGATTTCAGTAAGGCATTTGACAAAGTCCCACATGGCAGGTTGGTTAAGAAGGTTAAGGCTCATGGGATACAAGGAGAAGTGGCTAGATGGGTGGAGAACTGGCTTGGCCATAGGAGACAGAGGGTAGTGGTCGAAGGGTCTTTTTCCGGCTGGAGGTCTGTGACCAGTGGTGTTCCGCAGGGCTCTGTACTGGGGCCTCTGCTATTTGTGATATATAGAAATGATTTGGAAGAAGGTGTAACTGGTGTAATCAGCAAGTTTGCGGATGACACGAAGATGGCTGGACTTGCAGATAGCGAAGAGCATTGTCGGGCAATACAGCAGGATATAGATAGGCTGGAAAATTGGGCGGAGAGGTGGCAGATGGAGTTTAATCCGGATAAATGCGAAGTGATGCATTTTGGAAGAAATAATGTAGGGAGGAGTTATACAATAAATGGCAGAGTCATCAGGAGTATAGAAACACAGAGAGACCTCGGTGTGCAAGTCCACAAATCCTTGAAGGTGGCAACACATGTGGAGAAGGTGGTGAAGAAGGCATATGGTATGCTTGCCTTTATAGGACGGGGTACAGAGTATAAAAGCAGGAGTCTGATGATGCAGCTGTATAGAACGCTGGTTAGGCCACATTTGGAGTACTGCGTCCAGTTCTGGTCGCCGCACTACCAGAAGGACGTGGAGGCATTAGAGAGAGTGCAGAGAAGGTTTACCAGGATGTTGCCTGGTATGGAGGGTCTTAGCTATGAGGAGAGATTGGGTAAACTGGGGTTGTTCTCCCTGGAAAGACGGAGAATGAGGGGAGATCTAATAGAGGTGTACAAGATTATGAAGGGGATAGATAGGGTGAACAGTGGGAAGCTTTTTCCCAGGTCGGAGGTGAAGATCACGAGGGGTCACGGGCTCAAGGTGAGAGGGGCGAAGTATAACTCAGATATCAGAGGGATGTTTTTTACACAGAGGGTGGTGGGGGCCTGGAATGCGCTGCCAAGTAGGGTGGTGGAGGCAGGCACGCTGACATCGTTTAAGACTTACTGGGATAGTCACATGAGCAGCCTGGGAATGGAGGGATACAAACGATTGGTCTAGTTGGACCAAGGAGCGGCACAGGCTTGGAGGGCCGAAGGGCCTGTTTCCTGTGCTGTACTGTTCTTTGTTCTTTGAGTTGGTTGGTACGTGATCTCAGACTTTTGTATCTTTTTCCTGACAGAAGAAGGGGGAAGAGGGCATGTCCGGACTGCATGGGGTCCTTAATTATGCTGGCTGCTTTTCCGAGGCAGGGGAAATGTAGACAGTGTCAATGGATGGGAGGCTGGTTTGAGTGATGGATTGGGCTACATTCAGTACCCTTTGTAGTTTCAATTGACCCAATGGCCAGTTCCATTCTTGAACCAAGAACCTGGAATCTCCTGACTTAAGGAGTCTCTGCTCCCAGTCCAGTCCCCATTTGCACTGATGGCTTTGTCTATGGTAAACAGAGACTCTGATGGCAACTCACATGTTTGATCATGACCTGGCATATCAGATCCTTGCCTCAGTTCCAGTATATTCCTGGCTGCATTGTGGGAGAGTATATGGACACAGCTGTAGATTTTCAGCATCATATCAATATTGAGGACTTTGGCATTGTTAATTTCTGTGAAAATTACTGACAGTTACCTGGAAAATGGGTAGCCTAATAAGTTGTCGAAAGAGACTTTTCTAGCTGTGTGATCTGATATTGTAGGTTTCCAGCAACCTGCATTTTCCAACACAAAGAATCAAGACTAGAGATTGCTTCGCATTTTTTTGTTGGCAGCGAGGTATTTTAGATTAGAAGTGTTTCCTCCCTATCAAATATTATTTCCTTTAATAAACCTTTAATATAGGAATCTTATTAAATAGAACCATGGTTTCATAATCCCTTTGTCAGGTTACTCAGTACACAACCACAATCATTAATATCCCTAAGCTAATCAAGACATTCACAATTCCCAGAACATCTTAAAAGGACAGTTCTGTCACAATTGTAATTGTGCATATGCTCAAAAGTCACTTATTATTCTGGTGAAGTATTGTTTATGTCCATTTAAACTACATGCCTAATCTCAGAAATGGAATACAGCTACTCTAATGTTCCAAAGACTCAGGCAATGAAACCAGAAAGTGCTGAAGAAAAAGCTATGGTCAGAACTAATGCTTTACAATGGTCATATTATTTTGGAAATTAGATTTGGCATTGCAAATTTAAAAATCCATGAAATGACCCCTCAGCTTACTTACATGTATTTCTGAAATTCATGCCCAGTGCAGCTTTCAAATTTTCTACACCTGTTTGCTGAAAATGTAATTCTAATTAATATAAACTACATTTCCTGTTGTCCCCGTGCAAAATCTTCTGAACCAGACTCTTTTTCAACACTTTGTGATAACCCACATTGAAGAAAAAAGGAATTATTTAAATTTTAAAAAGCACATCCTCAGGATATCTTGTTTAACTTCACAACCAGTGAACTACTTTTGAAATGTTGCCACTGCTGTCATGTATACGGATACATGAACTAATTTAGTGCATGATCTCACAAATAGCAAGCGAGATAAATTAGCAGCTTATCAGTTTTGATGTCATTGATTGAGAGAAAATGCTGGCCAGAAAATTACTGAAATCCCATCCTTTTTCTTAAATGTTTCTATGGATGTTTGGTTTAAGATCTGGTCTAAAACATTCCATTTCGAATAATGCGCCGCTCCCTCAGTACTGTAGGAAGTGTCAATCGACATTACATTCAAGCTATTGAACATGGCTTTCTGACTTGCAACAAGTAAATGATCACTGAGAAAAGTCATTACTTTAAAGAAGACTAACCTTGGAAATTGTGGAAGGATTAGTGCTTGTAGACACAGAGGTTCCACCCCACTGCACTCCACCAATATCCTTCAGGGATCATGATCACAAGGAATTCGGGCTCAAACTTTGAATTGAAGTTGTGTTCTCTGGCTGTGTTGATAATCAGAGGTGAGGTTATTTCCAGACCAAAAATTGTGAAGCAAGTTAATGATGGATACTTTTTGCATCTCTTAGTTGCTGGTTACATAGTTGTCTACAAACAACCAAACTCTTCAAACATAAGGAATGATTGACAGGAGATGACTGCTAAAGAGAAACAGAAAATACTAAAATGAGGGAATATTTATAATGATGCAATGGCAAACAACTAGCTAAAAACTTAGCTAATATATTTCAAATGTAATCAAAGTGCTGCAAGGATACTGTGTTGATACAATTCTAATTTTGTTTTAACAGAACGAGAAAGTAAACATTCCTTTTTCATCAGCCTCAACCAAAAGCATTAAAAGCATGCAGAATGAAGACCAAGGTAATGGAAAACTTTAATTAAAAAAGACTGCACAACTGTACAACAGACTTCCAATGGCTTTGCAGTCAGACTGGAAGAATATCAAGGATTATTACTGGTGCATATTTGGATATATTCTGATTTGTTCTACTTAAATTCAGATATCCTTGTCCCTTTAAAAAATGATGCCATGTATTTGCAGTTGGTTTTGATTTCTCTGACCAGAGAGTCTCTGAAATAACACAGTGATTGTAAATATTCCAAACAGCCATCTCTGAACCTCAGGAGTTAAGAATCAATCAGAAAGAAAATGAAGAGCTTGCATTTCTATAGTACCTTCCATGATCTCCAGATGTCCCAATGCAGTTATAATCAGCCAATGAAGTGCTTTTGAAGTGTAGTCACTGTTGTAACGTAATAATATCAGCAGTCACTTTGCACATGAGGTCCTCCAAACAACATTGTAATAAATTACTATTTTATGTGTTGGTTGAGGGATAAATGTTGGCCAGAACAAGAGAAAATTTGCTGCTTTTGTTGAATAGAGCCATGGGATCTTATGGCCGGAATTTTACCAGCACACCTGCCCCGGAATTGGGGAGGGCGAGGCTCGCAGAACGGGATTCTCCATTAACCTCAGTTTTGGTCTCCTGGCCTGAGGGAGGACATTCTTGCTATTGAGAGTCCAGCAAAGGTTCACCAGACTAGTCAGTTAAACTTTGGTGACAGGAAACATAATAGAATGCCTACTAGAGGAGAGAATAGAAGGACATATATGGTGGAATTTCTCCATCCTGCCTGCTGTATGAATTGTAGTGGGTGGGACAGAAAATTTGGCAGACCATTTAAAGCTCTGTTGACCTCAGGCCAGAATTTCTGGTCTTGGAGCGCCCATGTTTGGAAAATCCTGCCGATAGAAACAAAAAAATGAATAGTCAATTTTAATTTCAAAAGGTAAAGGGTTGAATTCTCCCCAAAAAAAATTCCAAGTGCCGAATTCGCGTAAAAACGGGAGTGAATCCACTGGTTTTTCCAGCAGGATTTTCAAAATGAATCTCCCACATTCTGTGCACTGCAGAGTGCATTGGTTTAAATTTCATTAAAAATCAGGGGATGAGGCCTATTCCCGCTGGAGAGGCTGGCAGCTTGGCGCTGAATGAGCCACTACACATTTGCCGATCTGTCATAGCGGAGATCTGCACATGCGCAGTAGCCCCGCACTGCTGGCCTCCCGAATGATCACTGGCCAGAACAGCAACCTCCCATTGCTGGACATGTGACCCCCTTAACATCTGATAACACCTGATTGTTGCCCTCCCAGATGTGTCTGGGCCAGACCCGACCCCCACCCCCGGCTCACCTTGAGCACCCCTGCCTCTCCCCAGCTGTCCCAATCTCCCAATCCCCCCCCCAGAGGCTCTACCCCCACTGGCCCCACTCCTTTGGCACTGCCTGATACCCAGTGGGAAGTGCCAAGGTGCCACCTAAGCAATGCTACTTTGCCCCTTGGGCAGTGCCGGGGGGCCAGGCTGCCACTGCCAGGCTGCAAATGCCCACGGACACCCCCCTACTTATCCCTGACCTCCTTGGTGGCCCCCATACACCCCTTTACTCCAGTGGGATCGGGCCACCAGCTCCCCACTAGTGGGGAGTTATTGTAAAACCTGCTGAAGTGAAACACACCTGGTGGGGGGAGTGAGGCTAGAGGGCCAAGAGACTTCAGTCCCGGGCCTACTAAGCATATGCTAATGATCATTAGCATAATTTATTCAGCTCTGCGCCGATTCCTGGTGTGGAGCTGATGGCGTCAGAAATCAGGTGACTGGAGATGCACTAGGAAGCCTGCTACACAGCGTCCACTTGAGTTCCTGGCCTGCTGTGCTGTTAGAGCAGTGCAGTGGACTGGGAGAATTGCCCCCAAAATCTTGACCAATCTTATTGATTTTTTGAGGTGATAACAGAGAGAGTAAACAGTTGTAATGCAGTAGATGTAATTTACCTGGATTTTTGAAAGTGTGTGTCATAATAGACTAAGAAATAAAGTCCATAATTAAGGCCATCAATATCAAATAGTCAGCAAAAAACTTAATAGGAAATTCAGAACAAAATTCTTTGCCCCAGGAGTGATGAGAAAACGGAACTTGTTGTTGCAGAGAATGCTTGAAGCGAATAGTAAAGATGCATTGAAGGGGAAGCTGGGGAAGAATATGAGGAAGAAGGGAATTGTGTGTTACAATGGTAGATTTAGATGAGGAAAGATGGGAAGAGGTTTGACTAGAGTGTAAAAGTCAGCATGATCTGTTTGGACCTAAGCCTGTTTCTATGAAGTATAACCTATGCAATGTAAAATTAAAATATGTTGGGCTTGAAGAAAAAGGTGGATTGTATTGCTCTAATTGAATGGATTTTTAAATTTTTCTGGGAATTGATCAATTATGAAATAGACCCTTAACATGGTGTACTTAAAATTGATGTGGAGATGCCGGCGTTGGACTGGGGTAAACACAGTAAGAAGTTTAACAACACCAGGTTAAAGTCCAACAGGTTTATTTGGTAGCAAAAGCCACACAAGCTTTCGAAGCTCTAAGCCCCTTCTTCACACTCACCTGAAGAAGGGGCTTAGAGCTTCGAAAGCTTGTGTGGCTTTTGCTACCAAATAAACCTGTTGGACTTTAACCTGGTGTTGTTAAACTTCTTACTGTACTTAAAATTGACAGTTTAATATTTAATTACTTATTGCTTTTCTCAGCACTCCAGAAGTAATAAGGGTTCAGTGCCTATTTTCTTTCAGCCATGGTCTGATTCAGCAGTTCCACAACATGAGAGAATTCTGGACGAAAGCAGGGAGAGGGAATCAAAAGGAGGTTAAACTACCAGGACATTAGAAATTGATGTTGCTGTCGATTGGAAATGTTTAAGTTGATATACTTTCAGTGGTTGGTAGTTAAGGCGGTTAGTTGGCATTTGAATGTTTTCAAAGGGTACTCTTTGCATTAATTACCTCAATTATCTAGAAAGTGGCAAAGTGACTGCACTTGCTGTAGATTTCAAAGAAAGCTGTCAACATAAATCTAGAGAACTCGGTGGTATGAGTTGCATCTTTCCCAATGTTAACTTTATTCTGGAAGCGGCTGAAGGGGATCCCTGATGTCCCGCAAAGTGATGTTATCAAAAAAGCTATGCAGCCAATGACATTGGAGAATTCTCACCTGAGGAAAACCAGGAAGTAACATGTAGGTTTTATAGTTTTCATTTGGTCATGTGTGATTTGCCTGAAGGCAGTTCCAAGACTCATTGTTTGCAGATGCTTCAGCCTGGGAGGTTTTCTTGGCAGTTTGTTATCAGTGGTGGATTGCCATTACCAGCGCAAGTAGGCAGGTCCCAAATGTACCTCGCCTGAAATGCTGTTGATGTTATTCCGAGCAAAAAGCTAGCCAGCTGAGCTAATCAGCCCCCATTTTGTCTATGGAATATTTATCATTGAATGAAGAAATTTGACATTCCAGGGATATAAAATTAGTTTTTAAGGCCAGAGAGGTTCATCACTAATTATAAACATGGTACACAGGTTAAAAATCAAGTCACAGCTCATTCAACAAGGCATAACCTTTTCAAGGATTTTTATAACACCGATAATGCTAATACAAAAAGTAGAAGTTCATATCAATTAAGTTATTTCTAATTGATTTCCAACAGCAAGGATTCAAAAGCACACCTTATGTAAGAATGTGGAATAGCTGACATCAGCATCTGGATTTTTTTGTTTAACTGGGCAGGTGTGAATGCCAAGAGTTGCTGTCAGTTTTCCAGAACATTATTGATAGTGATTGCTAACGGTTTTGCTGCTATCCTAACTGTAAAGCCTGGGCCAACACGTTTCTTTGCCACATGGAACTGAAAAGCAATTTAAGTGTCAGCTGTTTCATTTCTTGCATTACGATTGTGCCTAGATTTTTAAAAAGTTCTTAATTGGATGTAAAGCATGTTAGAACACCCTAAAGTTGTGAAAGATGCTACATAAATGCAAGTCCCTCTTTTCTTTGAGGAGATGTTGAAAGCTTTCTCAGTTATGCACGTTTTGGCACACGTATCTAGGCATAACATAGAAACTCTTGCGAGCTCATTGAACCACTCCTGACACTGCGTGGCAATTCTTCAGATGTTGGGGGAACACTGATTTTCTCTATGGCCTCCCTGCTTTTAATTACTTCAGACTCTTAAAGGCTGTATCAGAAATTTTTTTTTTCTTTTCCAGTGAAACCTTTTAGCTGTTCTGGTCTTGCTCTACATTCTTAATTGGTGCTCAAGAGAGAAGATTAGTGACAAATTTATGTTAGTGGGCAATATTCTCTCTACTTTGCTAAACCACTATCAGGAGATAATCTAGACTACTGTCTTCAATAGATGAAAGAAAAATAAAATGCCTGTTTAATGATGGTTAATTGTTTACATGGAGTGGAATAAAACTGCACACAATACTCCAGGTGTGGCCTTACCAACACCCTATACAGTTGCAATAAAACACCCCTATCCCTATACTCAAATCTTTTGGCTATTGTCATTTGCCTTCTTTACTGCCTGCTGTACCTGCGCACTTACTTTTAGTGGTTGATGAACAAGGACACCTTGGGCCCGATTTTACCATCAAGTTGCGCCCGTTTTCAGGCACGAAAACTTGGTAAAGTCGGGCGTGAGGCGAGTGGCGCGATCTGCCCCACCTCCGCGCTGGTTCCCCTTTTACTAAGGGCGGATCAGATGGCTATCTGGTGGGGAGGCGGGTCAGATGACTCTCTGGGGGTGGAGGAAGATGGATCAGATGGCTCTCTGGTGGGGAGAGGTAGGCGGGTCAGATGGCTCTCTGGTGGGGAGGTGGGGCAGTGGAGGGCAGCGGGGGTTGCTGCCACTCTGCGTGTGATCGGGGGAGGGAAAGGAGGTATCCACTGCCACTCTACGTGTGATCAGTGGGGGGAAGGGGGGTTCCGCTGCCACTTTGCGTGTGATCAGTTGGGGGGGGGAGGGGGTTAGGGGGCCATGATCGGTCTGGGTAGCAGGGCAGTGGGGGCATAAGGGGGTCGGTAATGTTGTTGGGGTGAGGCAATGTCCGTGGAGCCAGGCAGAGGCATTATCCAGCCCGGGAGCGATGTGGCAGGGGAGCATTTTTCTATTTTCTTTGCTGCGCATGCGCAGCTGAAGGCTCCAATCGGAGCTGCAATGTTTTGGGTGCGTTAAGCCCCGCCCACAGGCCTCTGCAGCACTATTCAGAATTGCTGATATTTTTTCAGGCAGAGTGTGTATGGGGGCGCCTGAGAACTGGTCTAAAAGTCAGATCTGAAACACTCCCACTTCAACTCCGCCCAGCACTTAGAATTAAAATGGTAAAATAGGGCCCCATGTCTCACTGAGTATCCACCTCTCTCAATTTACACCCATTCAAATAATAGTCCTGCCCCTGGGGAACCATCTGCCAGGAGCAGACGATCCCACTGACAGGAAGGACTGGAAAATACCGCCTATGGTGTATACAGCAGAGTAACAGCATTCAGCCCATGTCAGTGTTTATGCTCAACATGAACCTTGAGGGAGGAAGCACAAATTTAATGTGCTCTGTTTCACATACCCTATAAAAACATTTTTAAGATCAGTACCTATTAATGGAACTCTAGGATATACCTCGCTCCTTCCTCTCATTTCTTTGTAGATTATCACTTTTCTTTATTTGTTCCAGATCTATAAACAAAAACAGTTGTAATACTGTATGTATGAAAATTCTCTCACATATGAGCAAAATTGATATAGGAAATGTATTATAGTATGTAGCAGTTAAGAAGTACCTACAAAAATAATATCTACCTCATGGAAATAAGTTACTGCAAACACATGTAGCAAACATATCATAATCTCCATGGAGCATACCAATATTTATTTTTCATATGTTCTTTGTCTGGGAGGTCAGCACATTGGTCAAGAATTCCCTCTCAATGCCATCAATAATAATTTTATCAGCCTGCCTCCAGAATGGAATGTCCCCTGTTCCTTTGTCATTTAGGCTGATAGGTCCTGATGAATCCTATTCAACTAAGACAGGCAGTTTGATGACCTTCTGGTTGGGAACCAAGTGCTGACTGCTTGAGTTCCTAGGCCATCTTGATTGCTGTAATTTTAAAAAATTGCCACTGCCAAATACGCACAATTCTCATTGTGATGTAGTTAAGTCACTTATAACTGACTCCAGTGAACTCGTGTCACATTGGTGAATTTATGTATAGGAATTGAATTGCACAGAACTGTTTTTTAAAAATTCTTGTGATAAATGCTTAACATAAAAAATTTTTTAAGATCAATTAATGCATTATCTTTTGAAAATCCTATAAGCGCAATCATTAGCTACTTTTTCATAAGGAAGATGAGGACGAGAAAATATCAGCAAGCATTGCACAATTGTGCAATATCTGTGGTTATTTATGAAAGTATTATATAAAAGTCCTTATCGAAATGAATAGAGAATTGATTGGATTTTGAATTGTAAAGTTACGCTCATCATATTCAAAGAGAGCTCAAATTGAGTGTTACTATCAAAGTTAATTGCTAATTGTAAATATTTGGAACAGAAGCAAGAACATTTTTATTGTACAACCATTCATGTGGTTATTGTTTCACATATGAATTTTTAGCAAAGCTCTTTGCTGTCAATCCAGGTTGAAAGATGAAATACAAACAATCTGCAAAATACTGTTTAACGCCTAGATGATTAGTTTCCTCAAAAATACTTCAAATCTAGCAATCTCTGGTCTTCAAAAGGATGATTATTTCCTGCATTAATAAGTCATCAAATGACAATTCCTTCACTTCATTGGGGCAGTTTTTTTGTGGGGAGTTCTAAAATGGGTGAGCAGGTAAAATTGGGTGCTGGTGGGAATTAAGTGGAAAAAAACTCTGAGCAGATCAGGAAGCCAAACTCCAACCTACCAACTCCTGTAGGTTCTTCCTCTGGAACAGTGGTAGAGGTCATTGCACTGGTAATTCACAAAACTCAGACAATACTCTGCGGTTCCTTGCTTGAATCCCATCATGGTAGGTGATAAATCGTCCTGTGGCGGGCATGGGTGAGTTGATCATTGTCAAGTCTGTTCCAAGAGCAACCTACCAACTTCCAGGTTCTACTGTGGGATAAATGGTGCGGAGTCAACCCATTCCCAGGGCGGGGGCTGACATTTTTAATGCATGGATAAGGCTGGAAGCCTCAGTTCAAATCTGCTTTTCAGGTTTAACTGGGGACAACCAGACATTTCGGACCTTGGGGAACATGACAGCTGCAGCAGGACAAACTTAGGGAGAAGGCAAACTTTCACAGGACTCCTATTGTGGCAGGAGCAGCAAGAGTGCTTTCTCACAGCTTGATCAAGTTCTCCACCCCATTCTGCTATCCCCATTAAGACTAAGGATTGGACCTCCATTCAGGATCGGACATCCCCTTGAATTCAGGGATAGGACCTACCATAACCTGTGGCTTTCTCCAGAGTGCTTCCTGCCCAATTAATCACCAAGCCTGTCAATTAGTTAAAGTTCCACAGGATGTAGGGAAACCCAGACTTCCAAATTTCCTGTGTGCTAACAGGACCCAACATGCCTACCTGTACTGCTCCCAGCATACTGGCAAGTAAATAAAATCCTCTCTAAATTTCATTGCTTCAACAGCGGTTTGAAACAAAATCATCTTAAAAAGCTGCTTCTGAGATTTTCTCGTCAACCTGTAAAATGTGGAACATCCGCCTACTGTTTCCAAGACAAATGATACCACAGGGATGACTCTTGGTAGGAGGGAAAGGCCATGGAACTTCTCACATCAGAATTCCCACTCCCCCAGCTCCATTGGAATTAGACTGGAGGTTGGTATGCTGTAACAGATATTTTACTATTATAGTGACTTAACTATATTAAGGATGTGAAAGTATGAAAGAGAGTTCCAGGGATGAGGAACTTAAGCCGTGTGAATAGATTGAACAAACTGGGAATGTTCTCCTTGAAGAAGAGGAGATTAAGAATGATTTGCTGGAAATGTTCAAAATCATGAGGAGTCAGGACAGAGTGGATGGAGAAAAACTATTTCCATTGACAGAAGAATCCAGAATGCAGATTTAAGATGAACAGCAAAAGAAGCAAAGATGACAAGAGGAAAGCTTCTTTCTGCAGTACATGGAATGCACTATCTTAGGGTATGGTGGAAGCAGATTCAATCAACAGCCTCAGCATGGAATTAACTAATTATCTGGAGGAAGAGGATTTGCAAGGCGATGGGATAATGGCAGAGCAATGGGATTAGGTGAGTTGCTCTTGCTGAAAGCAGACATAGACATATGAGCTGAATGGCCTCCTCTGCACTGCAACAATTATATGATTATTGCATTGGCTCTCTTGCATGGAGAACCAGCGTGAACATAAATGAATCTCAGGGAAAGGTATGCTCTGGGACATACTATGCTGCATGCAAAATTTTCTGGTCAGTTTTTAGGTGCCTGTAGCCTATTCAAAATGGGGAGCAGTATACTGTGAAGTTTGGTGATCAACCTGATGAGCTACATATCCAGGTGTATCAACACATTACAAAAACAAGTCCAACCACATGGACAGAATTTTACCGACCAGCTGCGGCGGGAGCAGGACTGTAAAATGTGGTGAGCCATTCAAATGTCCATCGGCATTGACAGGACCATAAAATCCTGTCAGTGTAAAATTCCACTCTACATTTTTCTTGTTTGTAAATCGGGGACTATTAACCAAAAACAGCCTAAATGCTGCCTATTTCGAGAGATAAATCGTAGAATCCCTACGGTGCAAAAGGAGGCCATTTAGTCCACCTGTGAAGATGGTTTGTTCTAACACACGGGGGTGGGGTAGGCGATCTTACCAAAAAATTCTAAGAGTCAAATGAATGTGAAAACAGGAGAGAATTGCATCCATTTTTTGGGCCAACTCCGAGACATAATCTTATGCCACTTAGAGAAAAGAAATGAGGCAAAGTGTGATTCTCATCAGTAGGCGGAGTGGACGGAGTCTATTCATGGTGGAAAGCTGGCTGATGACTGCTAGAGTATGTCATTACACTTGTGCCAATCTCCCAGTGCACCAACGTCCAGTGCACCAACTGTTTACAAGAGTACAGTCAATGCACTGGAAGATATCTCACTCCCCTCATCCCCCCGAACATCACCACCCCCCCAATTGTGCACTCCCTGGCCGATCCAGCACAGGCTCACTAACAATATGTAAATTCAGATTTAAAGGTTGTAATCAGCCTCCTGCCTTTCCTGGGCGTGAGGCTGATCATAATTGCTTCACAGTGCTGGTAGAATCGCGCAAGGCAAGAAACCGGGCACAAAGCCAGTTTCTCGCTTCTCTCGAGATCTTACTGCCTCGCCACGACAATCAACTAGTGGGATGAGCCAGTGAAATTGCCCCTACAGGCTTTTAAAATAGCTAATTAATTGTAGTATTAATACATTAGTGACCTATCATATTTAAGAATGGTAGCATTTGCTTGATGTTCATGTGCCATCAAAAACCCCAATTTGGAAGTTGCCTGATGTAGATAGAACAAGATTCACTTTTTGTGTTGATAAATTGTGTAAATTTAGAATAGAATGGAACCTACTCCTGTGTTGGGTTTCCTTTATATTAATGTAGAATGATTCAGAAAATGTAAATAGTTCATGCTAGCAAACAGATGACAGATCATTCTTTAGTCTGGTGTGGTTTTTGGATTCAAGCTGCAATAGAAAAATAAGCTAGGACTATCTGAAATGTAATCTTCGATAGGGTTTTCAAGGAGTATAATATTTCAGGCAGAAACAACGCTGGATTCATTCCAGCAGGAATTGCTCTATGTAAACAGGATTTATGACTGACAATCTGGAATGATTAAAAACATCTATAAAGTGAACGAGATCTACTTTTCTTCATATTGCTGAACAAATACATTATGCTGCCAAATAATGGCCCAAGCATATCCTTCTTGTGATGTTGAACTTCTTCGATAAGCTAAATTTTGTTTATGGGCAACATGGAAATATAAGTTAATGTGTTAAAAAGAAAAAACTCAATCAGCAGAAGTGTAAAAAGGTTCTGTTGATTTCACACTTAACTATAAGTGCATTGGAAAATATAATACTAGTACAGAAAAACATTTTAGATCAATTCAATCCATTCAAAGTTGTGGATATTGCTATAGCATCCTTCATGTCATCGGCTGAAGTGGCTTTCAACTTTTGTTCATTTACCAAAGACACAGAGGTAGACAGTATTGTAAGCACTGTAGCTCGAAGCATAAAATTACAAAGAAAATTGATTAGTGTAGCAAGGGGTCAGGCAATGATATAGGTGGGGTTTAGAGACACAAAGTAGGCAACCAGAAGACCAAGTCAAATCAATAAATGATTTATTCATTAACACACGTGAAAGCACGCAGCCAAGTTTATAGTCATATAATTGAAAAAAGGTTTGGCAGTTTCTCATACAGTCAATAGTCAGGTTCCAAATGTGTTCATTATCTGGTCCTGGTCATAATCCACATCACAGACAGCAAGGATTCCACCAAGGAATCCAATGCCCTCCTTGCTTTCACTTTAAGGTACCCCCTGCCCCACCCCGTCCCGTCCCGTCCCATCCCCAGCCATTTTCCTATTGCTCGGTGAACTACTTATACAGTTTGTGTAAGGGTTCACAGCTGAAGCTCATCTCCAAGATTGACTTGGGAGCGCTTCCGGTTGGAAGGTCGCCTGTTCCTTCTGGGATTGCCAGCAACCATCTTGTGTGAGACCTGGCTGTACTCAGCAGCCATGTTGAGTGAGGGACGGACACAGTCTAGAACATGGAGGAACGAGAATATCTGAAATACCACCCCTCCAGCACCCTGCCCCTTGTGACATCAAAATAGATTAAGTGACTGAGCAAAGTTGTGGCAAATGGATTTCAATTTAGGAAAATACAAGGTCATCCACTTTGGATCCAGAAAGGATAAATCAAGATGCTTTTTGAAAATCTAGAAACAGTGGAGGTGCAAAGAAAATTAAGGGTCCAGGTAGGGTCATAGTCTAAACATTAGAGCTGACCTCTCAGGAGGGAATTAGAAAACATTTCTTCACACAAAGAAACAGTGATAGAAGTTTGGAACTCTCTTCCACAAATAGCAATTAATTCTAGATCAGTTGTTAATTTTAAA
This sequence comes from Mustelus asterias, assembly GCF_964213995.1. Taxonomy (NCBI): domain Eukaryota; kingdom Metazoa; phylum Chordata; class Chondrichthyes; order Carcharhiniformes; family Triakidae; genus Mustelus; species Mustelus asterias. The sequence continues at coordinate 34,854,721 of NC_135811.1, read as the reverse complement.
ACGGAGACTGATTTTTTGTTGACCAAACGTATTAAGAGATATCGGGAAAAAAATGAATATATGGAGCTAGCTCACAGATCAGCCATGGACCGGAATTCTCCGAACTGGCACACCCCACTACTGCTGCCAGCATAATGGAGAATTTGGCACTCAGCTAAATGTCCATTGACAGCTGCAGGACCCAACAATTCCAACCGCGAGTGAGGTCAGAGAATTCTGGCCATGATCTCATTGAATAACTGAACAAGCCCAAGGAGTGAAATGGCCTACCACTGTTGAATATGTTTTGTAGGATTAAAGTCAGAATTTATTGATAGATACAGGTCCATTTTCTGTTTCTTTTATTAACTTTCAAATTGACATATTAGTAATGGGTGGAATTTAATACCATCCCCCATGGTGAGTTTGGTGGTGGAGCTCATTTATTCAGGCAGGAGGGTGGCAGGTCAGGAGAGCAGCAACTTTCTTGTTTCTGGTCCAAGTAAGTTTGTGATGAGAAGGTGGCAATTAATGCCCACTTAAAGCTCTCATCCCTCCGCTGCTAGTATTTACCCAGCAGCAGTTTAGGGTACCCAATCAAGGAACCTGGCATCAGGAAGGAGGCCTACTGAGAACCACCCTGCCCTCCCCTCTCCTCAAGACCCCTCAACCTGAATTCCCCATCCCGCCATCACTCACCCATAGCTTGGGTCCCTCAGCAACGAGCCTCAGGTGGGTATATTATCAGAAGCATTCCCCGCCTCCCTAATGGTGCTGCTGAGCAATGAAAAGATGCCAACCTCTGACTGACCAGCAATTCTCAAAATGAGGACCTCTGCCTCTGAGAGCCCAGGGAAGGCCAGCCGCCCAATAAAGTGTCTGAATGCAGTGGACCATTACCCAAAAGAGGAGACAGATGCTTTTGCTGTCTCTCCACCCAACGGGTGAGACCCCAACGCCTACATTAATATAAACTCCATATTATCTTAAGGCATATGAACATTTAAAATCAATAATTCTTATTCTAAAAACATTATAAAATGACCCTGGCACTAAATTCTGGTGAACTCTGCATCCATTTCTGTTGACCTGGAAATTTTAACAATGATTTAGATTTCAGTCATATTTACACTACAATGCAACCTGAAGCTAGTGACAAGTAAAGCTTTGACTAGAGTTGTTATGACATTTGAACACATTACAGTAAAGTAATATTGGGCCACATAGCTGAATAAATGATGGAAAAGAAAGAAAAATACAGAAAAATACAATATCTGTTTCTACATAAGAGTGGTATAAACGCTGCATTATTTGAAGATTCCCATCTACCTAAGACCTTGAACATTATATTTGGATGTTTCAGGAACAAGCATGTCAGTCTCATTTACATTTTTTCTATCTTCCGTTGAAAAATAACAAAGTTTGAAATTAGATTTTTATAGTCTTGTCTTGCCTGGTTGTTAGGCATTAATCTTTATTTGTCATGATGTTGAGAGAAAAAAACCAGATTAGCTGGCTTGATTCCCATCTGGTTGGCAGGTCTATTCAATACAAGGAAGAATTCACTTGGGTTTCATTTTCAGTACCTGCAACTCAGATTCATAAAGGGGACAGAAGTCTTGTCATGATGAATTGTGAGGATCTATGTAATTGTTGAGTGAGATGGACATGGCTTACAGTTGAGAATAAGGCTTCCAGAAATCAACTTGTTTTACATCAGTAGTATTTATAAAAACTGTGATGCCGAACTGTGTGCCTTAATTTTACTGTGGATCCATAAAGATATTACATTTGATGATGACTACATTCATTTTCATGTTGAATATTTATATAATTTCTTCCTTATTTTGCCTACATTGAGATCTACATTAAAAAGAAATGCATCACCTTGTTTGATTCCAGCACTTTATTTCAATCATATTTTGAAATGACTGTTTCAATCATATTTCTGAAATTACATAGATACTAATTGCAGGATGCTACTTTTGATAGTTCTCTTTCCTGTCAGAATGGATTAACAATGATCAATGCCCGACTGACATTTGAACTGAGTGTTACATAGAGAATCTGTAATTTTCTTTATTGAATATCCTGATCCTATTCAGAATCTGACAGCATTGTCCCCAGAAAACTAGACTCTGTTGGTGTTTTTTGGCTCAGTTTTTGAACAATGTTGGAAAATATTGTCAAGGCATTGGGCGGAATTCTCCCAAAAAATTCGAGGTGTCAAATTTGTGTGTAAATTGGAGTAAATCACGCTGGTTTTCTCAGCAGGAGTTTCAAAATGAATCTCCCACACTCTGTGCAGTGCAGAGGGCACGTGCGTGAATCACTCTGAAAAGTGGTGGGCGGGACCTATTCCCTCTGCAGAGGCTGAAATCAGCATGCTAAGCGGGGCTCCGTGCATATGCACATCGCTAGGAGATCACAAAACAAATCCTCCCAGCATTGAAATCGCTGGCCCCAACCCCCCACAGACATTGCTAGATGCTCACCACCTTCCCCCCATACAAAACATGTGCTGGCCTCTCGACTTTCCCATCCCCCAATGACCCGGATATGGCTGGCCTCCCCATCTCCAGTGACCTGGACATCACTGGCCTCCCCATCCCCCAGTGAACTAGACCCATCCCCCATTGACCCAGACCCATCCCCCATTGACCCAGACATCGCTGGCCTCCCAGCCTTCCCACCCCCCAGTGACCCAAACATCGCTGGCCTCTCGGCCTCCCCATGTTGCCGATCAGCGACACGGGGCAGGACCAGACTGCTAATTATCACAAGATGGGTTCCCATTCACTGCAGAGTACATGCAGTATGAGTGTCTATGTTAAACACAGTACCCCTGCTTGGAGCAACAGCTGTCTGAAATGATGAGCCCTCAAGCAGCACAACCCTAAGGTCCCTAAAACCCCATCACTTGGTCCAGTCCCTCACCACACTCCACAGAGAGAACAAAGGAACAGCCCAGTGGCTGCAGACAGCAGCCTGACCAGCAACCAATGTAGGAGCACACCCCACCCCACAGAGACTACATGGAACATCCCTGGGCCTGGAGACAGCATTTCCAGATCTCCAGGAAGTTCCCCACAGCAAGCAGAAAGTTTCCAGGCTCTGTCTCCACCTTCCCCTGCACTCCGGGGGCTGCAGCCCCATAACACTCACCTCCTTAGTCCTGTTCAATGGTGCCACGCCAGCTCCTGACTTTTATACATCTGTTGTAATCCCCGTCAGTATGACATCACGCCAGAGTGGGGGAGACGCTAGCAGGGGCGGAGATTCTAGTCGTGGAATCTGCTGATTATATTTAAAGCCATGTAAACGCATGCAAATCTCCTTTATGTTCATTTGCAGCGTGGATTGCTCCACGCCAAAAAACTTAGGCTGGGAGATGCGCTCGGGCTGGACGCCCAGCACGAATCCCATGAGTTGGCTGGCGCTCGAATCTTCCAGCCCATTGCGCTAAAATATTAGCACAGCGAGATGAGAGAATCATCCTCATCATCTCCATTGAGATGTATGGAAAGCTACTTTTTTTAGACAAGCTTGCCAGCAGAATGTCATCAATTTAGTGAATGTGCTTCTGAGAATCATCTGAAGCGCATGGCCCAGGCCAGCCTGAATTGAGAAAATTGATGATATGGCATATATATCTTTTCTACTTTTACATACATATACCCAATAATCGATAAGTTATTTGCAAAACAGAGTAATTGGACACAATTTAATGCAGGCAACAGGGGAAATTCTGTACTCCAACCCCCCACCAGAACTTCACTCCCAGAGCTACTGTCGAATTAGAGGCTGTCAGCTCTTCATGGCATGCAGTGTTAATGTTTCCATCAGAGGCCCAGGATCAGTGAGAAACCCCAGCCACAATTGAGAGAGGGCAGGATGGGTGTCATAAGGTGGGGGTCATGGGTTGGCAACAAGAGCAAATGATTGACTCTCAGCAGTGAGATGCCAATATTCAATAATTTATTAACAATACAATTTCCTGATGCATCAGGTCCCTTGATTGCCTGACAATGAGAGTCCTCCCCGGTAGCTTGCAAGTAACAGATCAGGTTTTGCTTTTTGTACTCCCCATGTGGTAACTGTTCCACCAGCCTCTGGGTTAATGCCAGTGGTGATGGAATGAGACCCTTAATTGGGCATTGATTTCCCACCTAAGAGCCTGAATTAATGGTGGGGTGAGATGGCTGACCACATGTCAACTCAAGAAAAACTTCTTCCCTGCCCTGGACTTAGTCTGGCAGATGCGGAAATGTGGCAGGGTGACCACAAGATATCCTCCCACCTGACTAAATGCCTCCCCGCCACCAAATGTCCCTTAAGGGAGGGCATTAAATTCCATTTGTTGTGTGCTTTATGGACCAAGGCAGCTTGGTCCCATGACTAGGTAAACATGCAGCTTTAAGAGATGCAGTTGTTAATTGATAAATTAATCAGGGCAGTTTGGACTAAAAGTTCTTGTTTATTGGTTATTGAAATCAAATTGCAAATTAAGTGGTTGTTTGATGACAAATTTTCATTTAAAGTAATGGGATTATTATTAATAAATTATTGAATATTAGTATTCACCTTGTAAGGATGGATGTTATTTTTAATATTTTGGGGGAATATTGTGTTATTCCGTAAGGATACTGTGGCCGGAATTCTATCATCCCACCTGCCATGAGAATCGGAGCGAGCGAGGGGAGGACCATGGAAAGGTCTGTTGACCTCGGGCGGGATTTTACAGTTTCGGGACAAGCGAGGCCGTAAAATCCCGCCTGTGTGTCTGTGTAATTGATTTAATTAAGTTGGAGAAAGATTAGTAGGGACAGCTTGTCTGCGAGAGTTGAGAGATGAAGGAGTGCTAAATGTATACATTTGTAATAAGCGACCATGATGAAGTGGAGTAACAAGTAAGTGGGTTAGGTTAGTGTTACAGAGTGTCATTTTGAGTGCAGAGTGTTCTCATAAGTCTTTTCTCCGATGTAATTGTTTAACTAACATCTGTTGACGGTTCTGAGCATGTATGGGCTTTGGCAGGCTTTTCAGTCTGCAAGAGGGTGACATGATCTGTTTTACTAGTGCTCCTGTTTGCATAGTCATTACTGTTATTACTGTTCTGTTGAGTCACTGTTATGGTTAAATTTTGTAATTTATAAAAAGAAATTCCTTCTTTTGAACAATATATTTGACTACCTTATTTGTGGTCTCAAGTCATCACATTTAGCGATTCGCATTCGGAGAAAGATTGAAAAATATTTTTTTCAGCTGTTAAATTTCAAAGGGCAAAAAGACACTTTTACAACTTACAAACGTTTCATAAGTAAACAAGGTAAAGTTAATAAATATTAGTTGACCCAAAGGGGAGGCAATAGAAAAACATTAAAAATGTTTATATTTTACAAAACTTGAGTTTTGCAAACCTTCCTCCAGCCCGATAAATATCCATTAACCATTATTGTCTATTTCATATTATTCAGCCAATTTTGTATCCATGTTCCTACTGTCCCTTTTATTCCATGAGGTAGGGACACTGTATCAAATACCTTCTGAAAGTCGAAGTACCACATCAGCAACATTACCCTCATATGTTACGTCTTCAAAAATTCCACCAAGTTAAACATGATTTGTTCTTTAGAAAGCTATGCTGGCTGTTCCAAATCAACCCACATTTTTCCATGTAACTTCTAGTTCTATCATGAATAATTGTTTCTTGAAGCTTGCGGACCACTGATGTTAAACTGACTGGTCTGTAATTACTGGGGCTGCTTCCAACCTTTTCTGAAGAAGGGTGTAACCTTTCCAATTCTCCAGTCCTCTTGTCACCTCCCGAGTCTAGAGAAGGCTGGTAGATCATGGCCAGCACTCCTGCAATTTTCATTTTCACTTCTTTCAATATCCTTGGATGCATCTCATCTGGTCCCAGTGCCTTGTCAACTTTCAGTACTGACAATCCATTCAACACTTTCTCCTTATCACTTTTGAACCTTTATGCTTAATGACTATCGTCTGGTGCCTCCGACATATATCATTATGAAGTGCTGTGAAAGGCTAGTCATGGCACAAATCAATTCCAGCCTCCTGGACTGCCATGGATCCACTACAGTTTGCCTACCACCGCAACATGTCCACAGCAGATGCCATCTTCCTGGCCCTGCAGTCAACCCTGGAACACCTAGATAACAAAGACACCTATGTCAGACTCCTATTTATTGACCACAGCTCAGCTTTCAACACCATTGTTCCGATGAAACTCATCTCCAAACTCCATGGCCTGGGCCTTGGCTCCTCCCTCTGCGACTGGATCCTGAACTTCCTGTGGTGAACCATAGATGGTTACCACTATGGGTACTGAACCATAGATGGTTATCACTATGGGTACTTGTACATATGTTACTCTTGTTACTGTTGGGGTTAGGGTTGGGGTGTTCCACCTGTTAGCATTGTTCTGTGGTACACTCCGTTTGGCTCCGCCTTCTTATAGGAGTATAAAGGTCACTGCCACTTCCGAGTGACCCTCAGTCTGGGATAGTATTGTTAAGCAGTGCGCTCTATTCTTGTTGCGAATAAAAGCCTTTATTCCCGAGTACGATCTAGCCTCTCGAGTGAATTAATCGCGCATCAATTTTATTCGCAACAAATTTTTGTTCAGAGAAAAAAAAATGGAGCAGATGCTTAAACCCGATCGGCTAACCTTGGATCCGCGTGCCGCGGGAGCGTCGAACACTTTCGACCATTGGTTGAAGTGTTTCCAGGATTACATCGACGCCTCAACAGCAGTCCAGACCGACGCCGACAGATTGCGGGTCCTCCACGCAAGGGTGAGCGACACTGTGTATGCAACAATCCGTGATTCCCAAGATTACAAAGAGGCCATCGAATTACTCAAGAAGCTGTACCATAAACAGCCAAACGAAATCCATGCTCGGCACCTACTAGCCACTTGACGGCGGCAGCCCGGCGAAACGACGGGACAGAACCTGCGCGAACTTCAGCAGCTAGCCAGAGCCTGCAATTGCAAACCAGTGTCGGCTACTCAATATACTAACGATCTGATCCGAGATGCGTTCATGGCGGGAATCGGCTCATCCTATATTCGCCTGCGGCTGCTAGAGCAAGGTAACTTGGACCTGGCCAAGACAGTAGAATTGCCCGATGCGATGGAAGCGGCCTCCAGAAGTCTTGAAACCTACCCCACCCACCACGTGGGAACATCGTGGCAAGTACAGCCACCGCCTCAACTGTACCCGGCGGCTCCTCGGAACTGCACGATAATGCTCTCAACTTCAGACCTGATGGCTGCGGCAGCTCCAGGTGGCCCACGGTGCTATTTCTGTGGATTGGCGAAGCACCCTCGTCAGAGATATCCGGCCAGGACGGTATTTTGCTCCGCTTGTGGGAAGAAAGGGCACTATGCAAAAGTGTGCCGAGCAAAGCCCCCTTCCAAGCCAAGCAGTGCTGCGTGTGACTCCCCAGGATCCGTCTCCTCGTCTCCGGCCTTGTCGATGTCTTCCACCACGTGCGATTCACGGGCGCCGCCATTTCTGACGACGACGACGCAAGACACGTGCGACCTGCGGGTGCCACCGTTTTCAACGCCATCGACCGCGTGCGATCTGTGGGCGCAGCCATTTTGGTCGACACCGGCCGCAGAAGACCAGCAGGGGTCCTCGTCGTCGACTATCTCAGCTGCCTGCAGTTACACTCGGGATCCAACAGTCAATCATCCTGGACCAGGCCAAGCCTCACAGACTCGACAAGTCCATGATGGACATAGAGGTAAACGGGCGCCTGACACATTGTCTGTTTGACAGGGGGAGCACGGAGAGTTTCATCCACCCGGATACAGTGAAACGGTGCGCTCTCTGCGTGCAAACTGTCAGGCAGACAATCTCTATGGCGTCGAGGTCCCGATCTGTTATTGTTCTTGGGAGCTGTGTGGTAACCTTAACGGTGCGGGGCACAGTTTACGAGAACTTCAGGCTCCTCGTGTTACCGCACCTTTGCGCTCCGGTACTCCTGGGGCTAGACTTTATGGTCCACCTGAAGAGTGTGACCCTGCAGTACGATGGGCCACTCCCTCCACTTTCGGTGGGAGAACAGCAGCCTCCAAATTGTTCAGCGCGCTCCACATGCAGTCTCTCGACACTCAAAATTACCCCGCCTTCCTTATTTGAAAATCTCATGCCAGGCTGCAAGCCCATCGCGACTAAGAGCAGGCGTTACAGCGCTGAGGATCGGATCTTTATTCGATCTGAGGTTCAGCGGCTCCTCAGGGAAGGGGTCATTCAACCTAGCACTAGCCCATGGAGAGCACAAATCGTGGTGGTCAAGACTGGAGACAAGCCCCAGATGGTCATAAACTATAGTCAGACCATTAATAGGTACACGCAGCTGGACGCGTACCCTCTCCCGCGCATATCTGACATGGTCAACCAGATTGCGCAGTACCGGGTGTTCTCCACCATCGACTTGAAGTCAGCCTACCACCAGCTCCCCATTCGCCCAGAGGTCCGAAAATACACAGCCTTTGAGGCGGATGGCCGTCTCTACCACTTCTTAAGAGTCCCTTTCGGCGTCACTAATGGGGTCTCGGTCTTCCAGCGTGAGATGGACTGAATGGTGGACCAAAACGGGCTACGGGCTACCTTCCCGTACCTGGACAACGTCACTATCTGTGGCCATGGCCAGCAGGACCACGACGCCAACCTCCAGAAGCTTTTACGCACTGCGTCTCTCCTGAACCTGACCTATAACAGGGAGAAGTGCGTATTCAGCAAGCACCGCCTAGCAATCCTCGGATACGTGGTGGAAAACAGGGTCATCGGCCGCGATCCAGACCATATGCGTCCCCTCCTTGAACTTCCCCTACCCACTAGCATCAAAGCACTGAGAAGATGCTTAAGCTTCTTCTCGTATTATGCACAGTGGGTTCCCAATTACGCGGACAAAGCCCGTCCACTCATAAAGTCTACCTCTTTTCCCCTGACAGCAGAGGCTCGCCTAGCCTTTGAAGGGATAAAAGCTGACATCGCGAACGCCACGATGCACGCTGTCGATGAGTCCATCCCCTTCCAGGTAGAGAGTGATGCATCTGATTTCGCCCTGGCCGCCACACTTAACCAGGCGGGCAGGTCCGTCGCCTTTTTCTCTCGCACCCTCCAAGGCCCTGAAATTCGGTACTCCTCTGTGGAAAAAGAGGCGCAGGCCATTGTGGAGGCCGTACGGCATTGGCGCCATTATTTGGCTGGAAAACGATTTACCCTGCTCACGGACCAGCGGTCCGTGGCTTTCATGTTCAACAACACGTTAAGGGGAAAAATTAAGAATGATAAAATCTTGAGGTGGAGAATCGAACTCTCCACCTACAACTATGATATCATGTACCATCCGGGGAAGCTCAATGAGCCCTCAGATGCCCTGTCGCGTGGAACATGTGCCAGTGTGCAGGAGGACTGGCTACAGGCCCTCCACAATGATCTCTGCCATCCGGGGATCACTCGGCTCTTCCATTTTGTAAAGGCCCGGAATCTGCCCTACTCCATAGAAGATGTCAGGTCGATAACTCGGAGCTGCCAGGTATGTGCAGAGTGCAAGTCGCACTTCTACCAGCCTGACAGGGCACACCTCGTTAAGGCCACTCGCCCTTTTGAACGACTGAGTGTCAATTTCAAAGGCCCCCTTCCTTCGACAGATCGGAATGTGTATTTCCTCAACGTGGTTGACGAGTACTCCCGATTCCCCTTTGCCATTCCCTGTTCTGACATGTCCGCTGCCACGGTCATCAAAGCCCTGCGGAGTCTTTTTGCCCTGTTCGGATACCCCAGTTATATCCACAGTGATAGGGGTTCGTCGTTTATGAGCGACGACTTGAGGCAATACCTACTCTCTGAAGGAATTGCCTCAAGTAGGACTACGAGTTACAACCCCAGGGGTAACGGGCAGGTCGAAAGAGAAAACGCTACAGTCTGGAAAGCTGTCTTACTGGCGTTAAGGTCGAGGGGTCTTCCAGTCTCCCATTGGCAAGAGGTACTTTCTGATCCGCTCCATTCAATCCGGTCCCTTCTGTGTACGGCAACCAACGCTACTCCACATGAGAGGATGTTTACCTTCCCGAGGAAGTCTTCCTCTGGGACCTCACTGCCGTCTTGGTTGACGTACTCAAGACCTGTCTTCCTGCGGCGGCATGTTAGGGCCCGCAAGTCCGACCATTTGGTTGAACAGGTCCATCTCCTCCACGCCAACCCTCAATATGCCTATGTGGCATATCCTGATGGGCAAGAGGACACGGTCTCTATCAGAGATCTGGCGCCTGCAGGGGACCTGGAAACCTTCGTCACTCCCGCACCCCTGGTTAGGATTCCTTTGCACATTCTCTCCCCTCCTGACACGGCGCGGGCAGCATCGGGGCCTCCACTTAATCCTCTTACTCCCGTGTACAGCTTGCCTGAGTCCAGGAGATTGTCGCCACCTCGAGGTCCACAGGTGCGTGAGGAACTGGAGGAGTCACTGGACACCACCTTGGAGAGAGGGACACCATGGTCACCAGAACCGGCACTGGCGCCAGTGCTGCGGAGGTCGCAGAGACGGTGCGGACCTCCGATATGACTGAACTTGTGAACATATGGACAGTTCGTATTGTTTTTTTTACCCCACCGGCCTTTGTTTTTCAAGGAGGGGTGAATGTGGTGAACCATAGATGGTTACCACTATGGGTACTGAACCATAGCTGGTTATCACTATGGGTACTTGTACATATGTTACTCTTGTTACTGTTGGGGTTAGGGTTGGGGTGTTCCACCTGTTAGCATTGTTCTGTGGTACACTCCGTTTGGCTCCGCCTTCTTATAGGAGTATAAAGGTCACTGCCACTTCCTAGTGACCCTCAGTCGGGGATAGTATTGTTAAGCAGTGCGCTCTATTCTTGTTGCGAATAAAAGCCTTTATTCCCGAGTACGATCTAGCCTCTCAAGTGAATTAATCGCGCATCACTTCCTAACCCACAGACCGCACAATCTGTAAGGATAGGCAACAATACCTCCTCCACAATCATCCTTAACACTGGTGCCCCTCAAGGCTGTGCTCTCAGCCCCCAACTATACTCCTTATACACCTATGACTGTGTGGCCAAATTCTCCTCCAATTCGATTTTCAAGTTTGCCGATGACACCACCGTAGTGGGTCAGATTTCAAACAATGATGTGACAGAGTAACAGGAATGAGATAGAGAATCTGGCGAACTGATGTGACGACAATAATCTCTCCCTCAATGTCAACAAAATGAAGGAAATTGTCATCGACTTCAGGAAGCGTAGAGGAGAACATGTCCCTGTCTACATCAATGGGGACGAAGTAGAAAAGGTCGAGAGCTTCAGGTTTTTAGGTATCCAGATCACCAACAACCTGTCCTGGTCTCCCCATGCCGACACTATAGTTAAGAAAGCCCACCAACGCCTCTACTTTCTTAGAAGACTAAGGAAATTTGGCATGTCAGCTACGACTCTCACCAACTTTTACAGATGCACCATAGAAAGCATTCTTTCTGATTGTATCACAACTTGGTATGTCTCCTGCTCTGCCCAAGACTGCAAGAAAAGGTCATGAATGTCGCCCAATCCATCACGCAAACCAGCCGCCCATCCATTGACTCTGTCTACACTTCCTGCTGACTCAGCAAAGCAGCTAGCATAATTAAGGACCCCATGCACCCTGGACATTGTCTCTTCCACCTTCAAAGGTCTGAGGTCACGTACCAACTGACCCAAGAACAGCTTCTTCCCTGCTGCCATCAGACTTTTGAATGGACCTACCTTGCATTAAGTTGATCTTTCTCTACTCCCTAGCTATGACTGTAACTTTACATTCTGCACTCTCTTGTTTCCTTCTCTATGAACAGTATGCTTTGTCTGTATAGCGTGCAAGAAACAATACTTTTCACTTTTTACCAATACATGTGACAATAATAAATCAAATCAAATCAAAAACCCTTTAGGGACAGAAGTTCCTCCACTGTCACCATTCCCTGGGTAGCATCTACCTCCTTGGTAGACAGATGCAAAGTTTTCATTTAACTCCTCAGCCATGCCTCTGTCTCCATATGTAAATTCCCTTTTAGGTCCCAAATTGGCCCTCTTTTTACCACTCTTTTACTATTTATATACTTCTAGCAAACTTCTGAATTCCCCTTTATGTTGGCTGCCAGTCTTTTCCATAATCCTCTATGTTTATTTATTTGTTAGTGTCACAAGTTGACTTACATTAACACTGCAATGACATTACTGTGAAAATCCTCTAGTCGCTACATTCCGGCGCCTGTTCGGGCACACTGAGGGAGAATTTAGCATGGCCAGTGAACCTAACCAGCATGTCTTTCAGACTATGGGAGGAAACTGGAGCACATGGAGGAAACCCATGCTGACACAGGGAGAATGTGCGAACTCCACACAGACAATGACCCAAGCTGGGAATCGAACCCAGGTCCTTGGCACTGTGAGGCAGCAATGCTAACTACTGTGCCACGATGCTGCCCTTAAGGCTTCTCTTTTTTCACCACTCTTCTGAACCTTTGGTATTCTTCTTGATTTTCAACTGTATTTTCTACCTGACACCTGTTATAACTGTCACATCTGGTATCACCTTTGTAAACCTCTTTGTACCCTTCTCAAGGCTTTACCATTATTCCTATCATGGACTATGCAGAATTGTACTCCATACTGCAGCTGAGGCCTGCACTGTGATTTGTAAAGGTTTAGCATGGCTTCCTTGTATTTATTTCAATGAACATATTTACAAAGCAAAGTATCCCCTGTGTTTTCTTAACACCTTGTCAACTGCTCTGCTACTTTCAAGGACCTGTGCATCAAATTGAAACAGAAGGTATTCTATAAAATAGTAACATCATTTTAACCAAGCCTACTTTTGAATAACTTGCTGGTTGAAGATACAACCAAATTGCTTTAAATTCTCTTCACACCATCCCCTGTATGGTTCTAAAGGAAAAAAAAGTCCACTAGTTTAGGGGATAGCTTAGGACTAGGGAATGGAACTGTCTTGTTCTAATGCTCTACGGTAATTATGTAACCCATTATTACTTACTTTTTCACAGGTCATGACTTGATTACACTGACTTCTCATACAGAAGGTGATGAATACATTGGGTTTGTCTGAATTTATAACACTAGTAATGTCTAAGAACAATATTTTCAAGAAAATAGTAAAATTGTACGTCTTTAAGTCCTTTCACAGTTGGCACAATGTTGGAGTACCAGTACAATGGGTGATACAGGGCTGATCTCTTAAACTGCCAGATTTCTCACCTTGTCTGGCAAAATATCTTGATACATAATGAGGAAAAATTTGAAAGGAAAGTAATTCCTTGTTTCTGTCAAACACACTCCTAAGGGCAGCTCAGAGTAGCATAGTAAGGCTACCCAGACTCTAAGCTACAAGATGTGCATGAACTGAAAAATATGTGGAACTGAACAACATTTGGTTAAAGTTACTTAAAATGAATGAAGGCAGCTTTAAAAAAGTCATAGGTTAGTTTCTCTTAGTGATTTGTTCATGGTTGGTTGGGTTTGTCAGTTGACAAGATCATCGATTTTTATATACAAGATTAGTGCTCGCTTGGTGCTTCTTCAGCATTGCCTCCAACTCCAAAGTGTTTAAGAAAATATCAGTAAGAGTGTATCTACCCTGCAATATCTTATTAATCTTTTAATTGAATCAATACTCAATGCTAACAAACCATCTCAATTCATTTCTAAAAAGCTATTAAAGGGCTGTACTTGTTATCAGGGCAGCACATTTCTCTGCTGCATAAAATAATTTGGTGTGAGATATTAATGTAGATAGGTTTCATAATCTTTTTAGGAAGAAACTAGTCAAGCGAAACTAAGATCTCATTAATTTTCCTGCAGACTGATTCAAGCTAATATAGTTTCATCTGACATTTGATGCTTGGATTGTGATAGCTTTTGCAAGTCTAAAGTTTTTTTTTGGAACTGTCATTATGTCAGGAAATCTGACAGGAGGCAGGAGAATGGCTACGGAAAACCAAAATTTCTCTCACATACTCACTGAGGAAAATAATATTTGAGCACTAGAACTCCCAAGAGGACAGCGAAAGTGCTTTCGGGATGTCCTCAAAGTTCAAGCATCCCCTCCAACTCATTGGAGTTCCTGGCTTGTGACTGACTAAAATGGAGAAGGTTTATGCAGGAAGGCACGAATCACATCAAAAGACTTAGTCAGGAGCACGCAGTGGTGAAGATGAGATGCCTGAGAGCGCGCTCAAACTTTCAGACAACTCATTTGCACAACCATTCAAGTAGCACCTGCCCCACATGCACCAGAGTCTGCAGATCATGAATTGGGTTTATCAGTCATCTCAGAACCCATCAATCCAGAATGACAGCAAGTCACCCTCAATCCCGAGTAATCCCACAGGAAGAAATGGTTCAACTTAATTCATACATAATTCAGCATATCTTCTGCATTGTGTTCATTATTTCATCAAGCTGACATATGTAATATCTTATGAAAGCCAACTTACCTTCTCGTCAAAAGAAGAAATCAGGAACTGCCAAGTCCCACATTTCTGTTAATGCACAGACCAGAAGCGGGCTGCACATGCGTAATGCAGCATTTTTATTTTCTTTGGGTCTTGAGTGCCTCTGAGTAAGGGAAAATGGAGTGAAAATCCAGATCAAGTGACTGGAAGCAGAGCACCATTGAAGACAAGAGTCCCCAACGGGAGAAGGAGCACGGAGAGGCCCCAATGTGAGAGTGGACAGCGAGAGGTCCCAATAAACAGTCTCAGACTGAGAAACAGGGACAAAAAGAAGTCACAGTTAAGTTAAAAAAAAGGGGCGAGTAGAAAAAGAGACTGCATGCAGGAAAAGGACTGCTGTTTGTAGACTTGAAGTGATGAGGGCTTAGGAGAAGCCCTGGTGATGGAGAATGTTATGATGTGGAGATGCCGGCGTTGGACTGGGGTAAACACAGTAAGAGTTTTAACAACACCAGGTTAAAGTCCAACAGGTTTATTTGGGAGCAAATACCATTTGCTTTCGGAGCGCTGCTCCTTCATCAGATGGAGTGGAAATCTGCTCTCAAACAGGGCACAGAGACGCAAAATCAAGTTACAGAATACTGATTAGAATGCGAATCTCTACAACCAACCAGGTCTTAAAGATACAGACAACGTGAGTGGAGGGAGCATTAAGCACAGGTTAAATAGATGCGTATTGTCTCCAGACAGGACAGCCAGTGAGATTCTGCAAGCCCAGGAGGCAAGCTGTGGGGGTTACTGACAGTGTGACATAAACCCAACATCCCGATTTAGTCCGTCCTCATGTGTGCGGAACTTGGCTATCAGTTTCTGCTCAGCGACTCTACGCTGTCATGTGTCGTGAAGGCCGCTTTGGAGAACGCTTACCCAAAGATCAGAGGCTGAATGCCACTGATCTCTGAATGCCTCTGATGCCTCTGAATGACATTCAGCCTCTGATCTTCGGGTAAGCGTTCTCCAAGGCGGCCTTCACGACACACAACAGCGCAGAGTCGCTGAGCAGAAACTGATAGCCAAGTTCTGCACACATGAGGACGGCCTAAACCAGGATGTTGGGTTTATGTCACACTATCAGTAACCCCCACAGCTTGCCTCCTGGACTTGCAGAATCTCACTGGCTGTCCTGTCTGGAGAAAATGCACATCTCTTTAACCTGTGCCTAATACTCCCTCCACTCACCTTATCTGTATCTTTAAGACCTGGTTGGCTGTAGAGATTCGCATTCTAATCAGTATTCTGTAACTTGATTTTGTGTCTCTGTGCCCTGTTTGAGAGCAGATTTCCACTCCATCTGACGAAGGAGCAGCGCTCCGAAAGCTAATGGTATTTACTACCAAATAAACCTGTTGGACTTTAACCTGGTGTTGTTAAAACTCTTAGGGTGGAGAATGTCTCAGGGGAAGCCCTGAATATTCAAAAAGAGAGCAGAATATTGGTGCCTCTGTGCTGCGGCCTGCTGGCATGATGGTATTCCTTTGGAGCAGTAGTGTTCTGCTCGGCACAGCCGAAGAGCTCAATTTGTGCTTGCCAGCTGGTTCTTGAACGCAGATTCATGAGTCCTGGTGAACAGAATCCCAGGAGAAGAGATTGAAACCCTGCCAGTTAGTCTATCGTTTTAGGCCATCTGAGTTGGAGTGATTTGTGATGGGAATTCCAAGGCAAGATCTTTGAAGGTAAAGGCGGGAATCACTTGTGAGAGAGGTTGGGTTTCAGTGAGATTAGTTGACTCTGTGTTTACTGATGCCTGGGTGGGTTGTTGAAAAAAATCAATGGACTCTGTCTTGGTTGCATTTTCCATTGATTATGCAGTTTGTGTGACCACAATTTGCCTGCTAATTCACATGTATTTCCTATTAACCCTGAATCTTAGAGTATAAGGTAGATATTTCTGATCTGGTATAGTAAAGTTTATTTTTGTTTGTTCAAAACTGATGGAATCATGTGTCTTCATTCACTGAGCAAGTATTTTGAATCACAAACTTAATTAAACTAAAAAAAATGTTATTGGTCCCGAACCAGATCTTACCAAAACCTTGGGAATCTGGTCTCGGATCATAACAAGCAAGTTTGCAATTAGCATTACTCCATCAAGTCTTCAAAACACTAACTTGTTTTGTTTTCAAGAATTTCTATCTTTGAACAGAGATTACATGCAGTTCAATGAGGGAAAATCCATTTTTTCTGGGCTGAACTTTTATAATTCCTGCATAGTGCAGTGCCCTACGGCAATCACACCTCCTTTTGCTCCATTTTGTTCAGTCCCTACACACGACTAATTAGCTTTTTACCCTTGCTGCTGTAGCTGGTGTCTTCTTAACATCTTAATTAACTTCACTCTTTACAACTTCAAATGCTGTCAGCACCATGACTCTGTTAAATCTCAGTTGGGAAATCTCAAACTGCACCTTCCTGCTGTTGGGAAACACCAAAGGATTAGTTCACTAAATTTTCCTGAACAATCATGCAGCAATTAAATTATCATATTCCCTTGCTTTATCATGGGACACTGCTAGTCTACATTAACAATCTGAATGCAAAATAAAACCAACAAAAGACTGTTCTGTTTTACAAAGTTAAAGAATTTGCTGAAATCTTAAATATTGGGATTTTCTGATTATTACCAGTCAACATCAGGAATAATGCTTTAACAGTACCAATTTAAAAACAGCACTATTTAAACAGTACCCATTTAAAAGGATGTTGATAAATGATAAATGGGGAGTTCATAAACAGTTCATCTCCATTAGTGATATTGGTCCTTTCACAAGCTTATTGGAGGGAAAACAAATAGATTCAAGAGCTGGAATTTTACTGGCCCTCCCACCACGGGAATTGGAGCGGGCGAGGGACGGAGCATGGGAAGATCCTTTGATCTCGGGCAGGATTTTACGGTTTCAGAACGAGCAAGGCCATAAAATTCCGCCCAGTGTCTTAAATTGGCAATCTGCTGAAATTGGTGTCCATTAAACATACGTTAACTATAGTGAAAAGTTAAATTCTAACCACTGTAGATTTGTTGGGTTTTAAATGCAGCACTGAGGCTCTTTTTAACTGTTTCTCTTCTATGAATTAAAAATTAAGACAATGTATATTCATTGAACATGGCTACAGCCATAGGAAGAAACGTTATTGATGCTGGTGTTCAATTGGTCTCTCTGGTCTGTTGATCACTATTCAATAGCAAAAACATTAGGATGACAAATTTAAAGAGACTTTCACTATCCATAAAAACAAAGTTAAAGTTTTAAAGTTTATTTAAAAGTCACAAGTAGGCTTACATTAACACTGTAATGAAGATACCATGAAAATCCCCTAGTCACCACACTCCGGCACCTGTTCAGATACTCTGAGGGAGAATTTAGCATGGCCAATGCACCTAACCAGTTAAAGTTCGATAAACAGTAGTTTATTAAAATGGCAATGGCATTCTAGAATACATCTAGGACTGTTCCTCAATCAGTGCTTTGCATGTTGAACTATCAACATAAAAGAACACGCAATAAGGAGCAGGAGTAAGCTTCTCGAACTGCTCTGCCATTTGATAAGATCAGGATTGATTGATTGTGGCCTCAAGTCTTCTTTCCTGTCTGTTCCCCATAACCCTAGACTCCCTTATCAATCTAACTCAGCTTTCCACACATTCACTGATCCAGCCTCCACTGCTCTCTGGGAAAGAGAATTCCACAACCTAGCCACCACCTGAGCGAAAACAATTGAAAGGTACAGGTAGAATAATTAGTTAAAATAATAGGATGACAAAACGGCTCTTTTGCACAAGAGATTGAATATAATAGTGCTGAATTTATACAAGACATTAGGCCACAGTTGTATTAGTTTATTCCTGTTAATTCAAAGTCGCTTACCATAATTTTAATTATAAAACAATTCAAAGCCAAATTGTGCTAAAAAGGAGCTTTGTGCCATTTTAATGAAGTTGCTTCATTTAAATTACTGGATAATTTGACTTCTTTGAACGATAAAAACTTTCAATTTGCGGAGTAGATTGTACCAGAAACAAGAAGCTAAATTTAATAAAAGTTCAAATAGAGTGTAAATAGTGATAGGGTACTCTGACTGTTCTGAAAATCAACATCAGGTTATAGACTTTGGGCTGAGAAAAGGGGAGGGAGCAAGTTAAAAGAATTCTCTTCGTGCAGATTGTTAGTAGAACTGGGAATGCTTTATCACAAATCACTCGAGAGGCCGCGATTATAATATCATTGAATGGCAACTGCAGAATTATTTGAAAAGCAGAATATAAAAGAATATGGGAAAGAGCAATGAAATGGGATTACTGTGGACAGCTCCAGCTGTAAAGCTAGCACCACCGTTATTGCAATCGGCTGAATGGCTTCCTGCTCAGTGCTATAATTTTACATTGTCTTTCCAGTTAGTCAACATCATTATATCCTTGCTAACTCAGTACAGTAAAATATTCTGATACAGTTTGTCTTTTTCACTGAACTTGCCTGATGAGAAACTGACTGGATTGGATGACCACTGGTTTAAAACCTGCTCAGGTTGCCAACCAAACAACTATGACATTGTATATGATGCAAACAGTGATCTTAACCTTCCTTCAACCCTTGGAATTGCTCTTTTATGACTATAATTACTGGATCTAATTAAGTATGAATTTGTAGATGAGTAATTGCTTGACAATTATTTTTCATTAAAACCGGAAAACAGGTGGCTAGTTAATTTTGATGTGATGGAAGGAAGACAAAAGCGACAGTGAGCAAGGTTTTGTCATGCTGAAGCTCAGAGTGAGGCAATGAATTATGGACGAATAATTTGAATCTTTGTGCTGTAACTGTGTTGCTAGTTTGGAATGTTGTTGTTGATTCTGATTCTTTGGGCAGAATTATCTCCCGAACCCCATCAGCGGCAGGAGTCATGATGGGTGGGGGAGGCGGACAGTCATGTGGGAACTGTAACATTGGTTTCCCAAAGGTGGGAACTTGCCATCCCGATCATTTTGGTGGGATAATGGTGGGACGCAAATGAACCCCTGACTGGAATTTTCCCCCACTGTCCAATCACTCCCCCGCCTACTGGCACAATATCATGCTGGCCCAGAACATGTCCAGACCAATGTGGCATGCATATGTCGGGACTTACCTGGATGAAGGCTTGAGGCAGCCTGTGGAGAGTGAAAGGGATGGAGGTCTCCAGTGACTTCAGACCCTGGAAGATCATGCGCAACAGTTGGTGCATGTGGCACCTACCATGTGGATCCTTGAGCTGCCAGTGGATAGCTGAATGAGGTACTGTTGGGTGACGAGTGTCTGAGTTGGGATGGGATTAGAAGTGAGAAAGAGCAATGAAGGGGTGGGGCAGGTGTATAGGCCAAAAGGGGGGAGGTTGCAGGTGGTAGCGGAATGCTGCAGGAATATAAGGAATATGAGAGCGAGAAAAGCTGTCTTGGAGAAAGGACAGTGGGGACTGGGTGTGCAGGTGAGAATGGACAGTGGAAAAGGGGAGCAGTTTGTGCTACCAACAGTGCGTCCTGGGGAGCATACTGAAGAAGGGATTGTGAGGATTAAAGAGGGCAGTGGGAGCTGGTAGGGTGGGAGGGTTCGGGTTCGGCGATGATGCATGAAGGGGCGTTGAGGGTTGTTAGAGGGGATACAGAAGTAAAAGAGGATTTGGAGATCATCAGAATGGGGGCGGCACAGCTACAGTCACGGGGTGGGCTCTCACGAAGGTAAGGGATATAGACATTCACGTGTATGGGATGGAGAGTGATGGGGCCGGTTCAAGGGTAGCTGTGGGAAAGTCAAATGTTATGCCTGTGGGCTTGATGGTTATGTGTTGGGGGGGAAGGGGTAGTCACGGGAGGGCAGTAAAGATATTGGATTGCACATTGAAAATAACATGAACCATTGCAGTTCGCAACTATCCAAAGCCTCATGGTGGAGATCTGAATGTGAATTAGGTCATTGGCTGGAGTTGAAGGTCTTCTTAAATGGACAACTGAAGGGGAATTCCTGCATGTGGTACATACAATGCCAGGATGTTGGAACAAATGAGAGTGTGAAGGGTGTGGGGGATGTTTTTCCACATAGCTTGCAAGTGTCCTGGCGAATACCTTTTGCTTATCCTGCCACAGTGTCTAGATGCACCCCTGATCTCTGCAGCAGAGGTGGACACAGCATGTTGACCCTATTGTCCTTGATGATTTTGGCATGTGTCCTCTGTGTTCTGGAGGGTCGCAGCTTATTTTGCGTCTCCTGCTTTGGTGCAGCCTCTGTACTCAGGCCGAGGCTGATGGGGTCACAAACCGAGGGGATTCTGAAGGGTCACATACCTCAGAGTCCTAAGTGGAGGTTCCAGGGAGTCAGCTGCTTCTCTTCCTTTTAGTGCCAGAGGGTCCCTGCCTGTCCACAAAAGAGAAGGGGCAACTGGATGGAGGTCGAGGTGCCTCGTGCCCCTCATGCATAGCCACTGCGAAACCTAGCCCGTGGATACTATGATGGGAGTGCAGGTCTGTGTGCATCTCCATCAGAAATTCATCGCTTTGCTGGACAAGGCTTTTGATGGCATCTGCAACCTTCCCCATTGGGTACCACTTCGTTAGAGAGTAGGCAGACAGACTCCTCCACCTCATGTGCCACTTTGTCATGGGCTTCTGACACCTCTGCTTAATGCGCCCACATTACATGAGGGACGTAATGTGCCCTTTGTAGGACCAGTCCCTGCTGCTTGTCATCTAACTTGGACTTTGCAGGGGTTTCTTCGCCAGTGGTCCTCCGAGTGCCAGTGACTTGGCTGTCCCTGCCTCTTCATGCTGTAGTAAAAGTATTTATGAGGTGACCACCAGAATGTGAAACCCTGCCTGAACTAACTATTGAATGCACTGAGTGTGTTTCTGTGTTGGTGGAGGGTGCAGGTGACTGCTTTGACAGGTCTACAAGTGAAATGCATTTGCCCTCATCTTCCTCGCTCAGCTGCGGGCTGCTGGATATAGTGGACTCAGCTTCGGCATCTGGCCTCACCCTCTTCTTGGTGGCACCTGCATTTGCAAAAGGAGAGAGTGAGTGATGGAATGGTCTCCTCCAACGTAGTATCACACATGAGCCTTAGGTTTCCAAGTAGCGACATTAAACTTTTTTCCTTCCTGGATGGAGGCAGGATGCCAAATGGTTTCTGAGCATTTGGGAAGCAGGTGGCGTACACATGCTACCAATTGATCGTGCCAACCTTCTGGCTATTGTGTACCATGTGAAAGCTCCACTGCACCTGGACCACTAGGATTCTCTGGCAGCACCCTCCAAATTGTTGAGCTCATGCACATAGAAGGAATAGGCATGAGGATCTATGGCATATGCTGTGTTTCCTGGTGTTCTCTATGCCAGATCCATACCCCATTTCCACAATATGAGCTCTCTGTGTGGCAGGGTCAGTGACCCACCCTCATCTCTGTAGCTGCAGACTAGATGGACTGCAGTGAGGCCTCAGTGCTTTGTGCAGAGAAGCCCTCTATGCATGAGCAGCAGCAATGGTAGCCTGTCCACTGAGGCCCATCAATCACCATTCCCATTCTGTGAGGCAAGTTGGTGCAATTGAGGGTTCACTTACCCTGGCAGTGCGGATGAGGTTGTTCATCCTTTACTTGCACAGCAGGGCTGTCCTCTGATGTGTGCTGTTTGCACGCACCATCCTGGCGACTGTCTCCCATGCACGGTTAGTGAGTCAAGTGGGACCCCTCCTTCCACCCCTGGGGTACAGGATATTCCTCCTCCCTACTGAATTTAGCAGTACCTCCAGGGCTGTATCAATAAATCTATGTGCTGGTGCAGCTTGCTGTCTCCAAACTATTTTCTTGACCATTGTTCAGATTCAAAGAGAACAGCACCTGTCCAAGCACCTTTTAAATATGACACCCGGATATGACAATGGAGCATGCAACATCCTGCCCATCCCACCACATAAAATGTTGGGAAAACCCCCAGCTGCATAATTAATGAGACCAGTACTATGTGTCTCAACACAATTTCTTGCTGGGCTCAATGGAGGGAAATACCCTTGAATCACACCTCACCACAAGACTTAGGTCCAGATGGAAAATCCTGGTCTCTGTATCGCACTGAATGCTTTATTGGAAAAATGCACTGGTCAAGCAGTTAAAATTGAACCATCAGAATGTAGCTGGATAGTTCACAGGAATACATTATGTTTCATTACCTCAGAGAAACATTTAGTTGAAGTGGTCAGAGTTTTAAAATAGATGCTCCATGTATTGTACTGAAGCTGCTGAAATAATGCAATTATTTCTTTAAATTAATTATAACTTTCTGAAACATTCGACAGTAGAATATTTTGTCTTAGAAGAATCTCTTAATTAATACAGTAATTGATATGCAAATCACTCACATGGACATGCTTTGACTACTCCTTATTTAAATTTATGTATCCTGGCTGTCTCATATTTTGTTAGTTAATAATGAAAAATACAGCAACAGAAATTTATGTGGAGCAACAGCTGTTCATTTATTATTTGAAGTGTGTGCTCATATGAGTAAACTCAATCTGAATACACATTGGAAGCACATCATAATCATGGTTTACTTTCGATGTAATCCATTGATTGTGATTAACTAAAACTTGTTGAATGCAGGTTACATTTACAACAATGGAAGTATTTTCAGATGCTGAAATTATGATAAATTTGGTAAATCATATAACCATTGTTGTTGGAGTGGGTATTTCAGGCTTGAAAGCTGCATCAGTGTTTGCACATTTTTTGTTTGGGTCAATTCAAAACTAAGGGGGCAAAATTCCCTTGCTCCCTAAAACAGACAGGGGGTGTCCCAATGTGTGATTCACCCATGCCTCTTGCCTCCAATACGGGCAAATGCCAAATTTGCACTACAGCCAGTGCCAAATATGCAGCTGCACACCTCAGTAGGGGCACCATGTTTGAACAAGGCTGGTATCGCATAAATCTAGCCTGCACCACTTGAAGGGGAGATGGGACAGATGCTGGAACTGTTTGAAGAAGATACTATGAGCAGGAAGAAAAGTGAATTACAGTACAACAGATTCACTTTTAGCATATTCCAAGATTCTCTGACACTGCAGTGGAGGAATTAGGAAGGAGGAAAGAGCTCACCTGTCCAGAGTGGACAGGAGGCAAACTCTCAGAAGGCTGTGGGATTAGATAATTATTGTGATCAAGCTCAGGAGTCAAGCCCCAAAGACTTGGATGCACTACCATAAAATATTCAATGACCTCACATGAGTGGTGAAGGTCAATTAATCCATCTTCAAATGTCACACCTAATGAACTTCACCACTCACTTCACACATGGTAGTGCACCACACCTCCATCACTCATTTACCAGCAATCTCTGTCGATCGCAACTCAAAACTGATAGTTATAGCTTCACCTCAACCTCACACACTTAGCACCATTGCAAGTCTCAAACCCATATCTCTCAGCTTGTACAGACTGCTAGCTATTCAGCCAAAACAGTTTAAATGCATTGGACCACAATCACTGACACAATTCCCTCTCTCTTGCACATACCTGGAGGCTGCAGCACCTAACTGGTAGGGACAGGCATGGTGGCATGACTTTGCCTTAATGGAGAAGATAGTGCTCACCATTATTGAAAATCAATTGCTGAGACTGTGGCCAGCAAATGGACTGAGACTAGATCAGATGACATCCTTATACCCAAACCTGCTTCTGACATCCCACTTCCCTCTCATATCACATTATTTTCTGATTTACAAGCTGCACCTCATGTTTTGCCACCACACCCCCTCACCAGAACCATGCCATTATGGTCTTTCTCTTTTCAGATATCCACAAAACACAACCTGGATTGACAATTATGAAAGAACAGCAAGTGAAAGAACAATAAGACAGTAATCCATAGAATCCCTACAGTGCAGAGTGAGGCCATTTGGCTCAAGAAGTCTGCACTGACTCTCCCGACTTATCCCCATAACCCTGCGCAATTACCATGTCCAATCCATCTAACCTACACATCTTTGGATACTAAGGGGCAATTTAGCATGGCCAATCTACCTAACCTGCACATCTACGGACTTTGGGAGGAAACTGGAGCACCCAGAGGAAACCAATGCAGACATGGAGGGAACATGCAAATTCCTGATGAAGAGGAAACATCATCACAGCCACAAGTTCAGATGGAAGTTGTAGCCAGTTCCATTGGTGGGCCCAACATAATGCAATGTGTGGTGACCGATGCCTCAGCTTCCACTGCAATGTGAGCAAAAGACACACAATGTCTGTGCAGTAGTAGGAGCTCAGACTGAAGTCACACAAGCTCAGCTTGCTGCCATGGAAGTGTAGCCTGCTACTGTCATTCCTGCAGATACTGGTGTTAAAAGTAACTTGCGGGGTCACACAGGGGGGGGAATTTTACCATTTTGAGTCTAAGTGCCGGATCTGGGTGTCAAATAGATCTGCGCCCGGGCGCGAAACAAAAAGCAGAGAGAGCGGCTCTCTGACGGTCATCCTCTAGTCGGGGGGGGGGAGGGGGTGGGAGGGGAGGGGCGGTGACCGATCATCCCCTGGGGGTTGGAGGAGAGGGGGTGTGACATCTCATCCTCTTGGGGGGAGGGGGGTGGAGGAGAGGGGGTGTGACATCTCATCCTCTGGTTGGGGGGTTCCGCTGCCTCTCTGTGGCCGACCCCTCCTGGCACCATCACTGGTACACTACCAGCCACAGCCATCTCTCCCGCTCTCTCGCATCTGCAGGGAAGAGTAATCTGTGGCTGGTAGTGTACAGTGATGGTGCCAGGAGGGATCGGCCGCATACACGCAGCGGAACCCGCCCGACCAGAGGATGAGACGTCACACCCCCTCTCCTCCTCCTACCCCCCCCCCCCCCCCCCCCCCCCCCCCAGGCCGGGAGATGATTGGTCACACCCTCTCCCCTCCCACCCCCCCCCCCCCCAGGGGATGAGACATCACCCCCCCCCCACCCCCCCCCCCAGGGGATGAGACATCACACCCCCTCCCGCCCCGACCAGAGGATGACCTGGGTCAGAGAGCTGTTACAATCTCTGACCCCGCTCTTCGGAGGCTGAAGCGGTGACTTCAGACTTTTATTTTGCAGGTCGGTAACAGTGTGGATGCGGATCGGGCCAGAAGACGGTAAAGTGGGATTTGGCGGTAGAGTTGGGCGCATGGTTCATTAAGTCAATTTAAATGCATGCTAAATGCGCCCGAATCGGGTGTCGGTAAAGCCGCGATCTGCTCAGAATCGGGTGCAGATCGCGGTATAGGCCCGACGCCCAACTTTACCGCGAATTTCGCGCCCGAAAACGGGCGCAAAGTTTTGGTAAAATCAGGCCCACAATTCCGCAATCTTCCCTCCAATAGATTGTGAGGATTTTTGAAGCATTGCCCTGGGAGAGTGACAGTGGTTCCATGGAGCAAGATTGTGTTGTCCTCTCTCAGAATAATGGCAGTCATTCTCCTACCCTTGCTGTTGCCTGTTGGCCAGCCTAAACTACTTATGGCAAGATATTGCAGTCCACATTTGGGCCTTCAAAAGACCAAGTTACTTGGGACCATCCTGAAAGGCCAACTGTTGGAAATCAGCAGCCTTCTGCCAGTCATGCTGCAGCCATTGAGGTAGCAGTATGTTGGGACATGAAGATAGGCAAAAGTTCCTGGAAGAGAGACACTAAAGGAATGCTCAAGGATGATTAGTTGATATTTGAATGCATGTTGGAATGGTTTGATTTATACATTTGGTTTGGAACATTTATTTTATGTTGGCTTTTATTATTGGAATGTGGCCAAATAGATGCTGTGATTGTCAGCGACAAGGAAGGCAAGGTATGAGACTGTTGGTGAATGGGGAACTGATTGCTTTATTGTTATCACAGGCAGATGAGTCATTCATGGACAGAAATGGCTGTGTTAAATGCCTCTTCACTGCTTCCTCTTCTTGCTCAACTGCTCACTTTATAGCTAGTGGCAAGGGTTATATCCTTGTAGTCATCAGGCTGTGCAGCAGACCAACATGAACCTTGACATCCACTCTGCTAAATACTGCAGTGTTCCTCCAGAGGTTCCAGATGGCAGAAGTATTTCAGCCTGCCAATGATCTGCTCGGTCAGATTTTGTATGACAGCATGGCTGACATTGTATGTCTGTTGCCCACACATGCATGGGCTGTGTATTGGATTCATGAGTCATGTTGTTAACAGATAGCTTTTGTCACCTAGTAGCCACGTCCTTTGGGTGAGGGCATTTGTTTCCACATGTACGTAGGGAGTGTCTGCCAAATATACACAGAGTAGGCAGATTGTAACATTAGTCGAAGGATAATGCTGATTTGAATCCAGCTATGCCATTTTGGAGCACAACACTTCAATTAATGCCATCCCATAAATATTCACAGCTGAACACATGTTCAACAGCAAAAGGAACTCCCCTACCCACCACATTGTGATGTCCATCACAGCATGCAACAGTGTCATGGTCACTGAGAAATAGAGACAATTTAGCAACTCAGGACTCTTCCTGTGAGACACAATCATAAATAAAATAATCACTCACGGTAGAATGGATAAAGTAAAGTTTATTTATTAGTCACAAGTAAGGCTTACATTAACACTGCAATGAAGTTACTAGGAAATTCCCCTAGTTGCCACAGTCCAGTGGCCTGTTCGGGTCAATGCACCTAACCAGCACGTCTTTCAGAATGTGGGAGGAAACAAGACCACCCGGAGGAAACCCACACAGACATGGGGAGAATGTGCAGACTCCACACAGACAGTGACCCAAGCCAGGAATTGAACCCGGGTCCCAGGCACTGTGAAGCAGCAGTGCTAACCACTGTGCTACCGTACCGAATATGAATAAAGTTGTTCAAATGAAAACCGAAGGCAAATCACATTTTGGGTCGCTGCAAGAAATACATGTATTAAAGAATGAAATCCTTGGGTGGAATTCTGTCAACCTGCCCAGAAACCCCCTGATGTAAACTCAAGTTGCAACTCTCCTAATGGCAGGTTAATGGTAGGTCGACCATCCCACTGGCAGGTGACATGAACTGCATTTGCACCCCATGAATGCTGATTAAAATAGCTGCCCACTGGCATCCCATCAGGTCTTCCAATCTTTCATCATGTCAGTGGGAAGTCATGTCGGCATCAAACCCGACTGATAAAGAATGGTGTGCACAAGACAGCCCTCAATTTGTCAGTGAGGTGAGTGCAACAAAGGATACTTGCCAGAATGCTATACTGCTTCTGATGCATTGAACATCACTCTGCCAGGGAAGATTGTTTCCTGCCCTCCATCTCCATGCCATGCTGCACCATGTTGCTGGACCCATGAACCCTCACTACCTCAGTTCAGTATTGTTCCCAGGGTTGGGGAGTACTGGGGTCTCCTTCCCTCTGGTGCCACACACCAGTGTCTATCTGAGCAGCATTGTGCTGCACCACTTATGCAGCCACCGCAGCAAAGGTCTGAAGTTCAACTAGGCTGGTGCTTGAGCTGAGGCTGGGGACAGTATAGAAGACAAGTGAAGACTAGGGGAGGGCAATGTGGAAGGAGGGCTGTGCAAGGTAGGGTGGGAAGGGTGAGGACTCATGATGGCAGACAGAGGGGCAAGGAGGTGGATGAGGAAGTCAAACAATGAAAGGCACAGGGAAGACCGAGGAGAGGGAAGTTGGAACCCAAAAAGACTACATGAAATGCAGACAAACAAGGGGTTTAAGAGATAGCAAATGTATTATTGAAAGGGGATGAATGCAGACTGCAGATTATGGAGTGGGGGCCTGATAGTGTGGCACATTAGGGAACGTTTGCATGAACATTGAACAGGTTGGGGCTGCAGTTGTTTGTAAAATTTATTGCTGTTCTTAGACTTCTTTAGAAATAGGAACTATATTAAGGCTCTCATTGAAGTTCAGGGGTTGACAGACAGGAGCCACAGAGTGCAGATATTCCTGCTGGAGTGAAAAGGAGTCACAGATGATTGGCAGTCCAGGGGCTATGTGGACTTCACAGTAGGAAGTGTGGAGTATCGCTAAGCTGGGCTACGAGCCTCCTTCTCGGAACACATACTCACTTGTTGGTGCTGCATCAGTGGACAGGGTCCAGGTCAAGAACACAGGACACACATCTTATTGCCCTGGAAGCAACAGCAAACCAGATTTTTTAATTTAGGCTTTTGTGGGTAGCTTACTTCAAGATCAGTAGTGGGCGCAGCCACTTTGTGGCTAACTGCAAGATTTAATTCATTATAGACATTTGCAGAAATAACCATTTCAGGTTGTTACATAAGATTAGAGCTCATGGGACTATGGGCAATATATTTATTTTATTCATTCATGGAACGTTTGCATCACTGGCAGGTAGTGTTTATTACCCACCCCTAATTGTCCTCGTGAAGATGGTGGTTCGCTGCCTTCTTGAATTGATGCAGTCTGTGTGGAAGGAAGTTCTGGGATTTTGATCCAGCAATGATAGTGGAAGTAGCAGGTGGTGGTATTTCCATGTGTATTTGTCTTGTCCTTCTAGCCAGTAGATGTTTTGAATTGGAAGGTAATGCTAAAAATGCCTTGCTGTGGTGTATCTTCTCGACCGTACACACTCCAGCCACTGTGAACTGTTGGTGGAGGGAGCAAATGTTTAAGTTGGTGGATGGAGTGCCAATCAAGCAGGCTGTTTGGTCTTGGATGGTGTCAAGCTTCTTGAGTGTTGTTGCAGCTGCAAGTGGAGAGTATTCCATTGTTTGTGCCTTGTACATGCTAGTCTAGCTTTGGGAAGTCAGAAAATGAGTTACTCACTGCAGAATTCCCAGCCTCTGACCTGCTTTTCTAGCCACATTATTTATATGGCTGGTCCAGTTCAGTTTCTGATCAATGGTCAGGAGGTTGATAGTAGGGGATTCAGCAATGGTATTGGCGTTGAATATCAAAGAGAGATGGTTAGATTCTCTCTTGTTGGAGACGGTTAGTGCCTGGCTTATGCTAACCATGTTTGTTACTTACCAGTTATCAGCCCAAACCTGTATGTTGTTCAGGTCTTGCTACATTTGGGCACAGACTGCTGGATTATCTCAGGAGTTGGAAATGGACCTGAACATTGTGCAGTCTTCAGAACATCCTCATTATCCTATTCCTGGTGGACAAGATGAAACTGGTCAATCTTTCCACTTCTTTGGTAGATGCCAGTGTTGCAACTTTACTAGAAAAGCTTTGCTGGAGATGCAGCGAGTTCTGGTGTACAAGGTCCAGATTTTTGCCAAATCAGGTTGAGTCTGGAGAGATTTAAAAATGATAGTTCCAGGATTCCTGACCCCAATCCTATTTCCAGTAATCTTTGCTAGTGCAGGAAAAGATGTGAGTAGCAAGCCCACATTTAGAAGTCTTGCCTTTGCCAGCCCTGTTGCAGGGGTCAGCATTTCAAACCACTTGCACAATTTCAATAGAGTCAGGCCCATTCCATTAGAAGGTGTGCATCATTGTACCTTAGCTCACATAAACCTATCTTGGGACGCAGGACAGTTTTGCAGTGGGTGATTTGTTTGCTTTTTGCGACTTGGCTGCTGGTAGCTGCACCTAATGCGTGCGATGTTGTGCAGCTAAAATGGCTTCATTGTATCTGCCATTTTTTAGAAGAGTGTCAATATTGTGACGTTTCTTTTTCTCCAAAACATCTTTTTGGAAAGCTTAAATTGGCATTGAACCTGTAACTAACTTCATTTTCATTTAGACTGCTCAACTTTGAAAAAATCATTTATAGCCCTTCTCATAGCATCTGCTGACAAACTGATCAATTGATTCTTGTGTCTGTTGTCTGTAAGCTATCAGCTTTAAATGAGGTATTCTACATTTCACCTTTACACAAAGCTGATCCTCCAGCATGCTCAACAGCTTGACAGGATCCTTCCGATCCTTCTCAGATAGGCCTTAAGTGTTGACTCTGTGCAATCCCTTATTTAAAATGGCTATCTTTATTTTCACTGCTTGTTTATCCGGCTCTGTGAAGAATATATCTGAAAAGCACAGTTCCATCCCTTGCTTAAAAGCCTGAATTCAGATAGAAAATCTATGGCTTTCCCATTCACGCTGGAAAATTTAGTAGTCTTTTTAGAAACATAGAAACATAGAAAAACTACAGCACAAAACAGGCCCTTCGGCCCCACAAGTTGTGCCGAACATATCCCTACCTTTTAGGCCTACCTATACCCCTCCATCCTATTAAGTCCCATGTACTCATCCAGGAGTCTCTTAAAAGACCCTATTGAGTTTGCCTCCACCACCACTGACGGCAGCCGATTCCACTCGCCCACCACCCTCTGTGTGAAAAACTTCCCCCTAACATTTCCC
Organism: Mustelus asterias; assembly: GCF_964213995.1. Taxonomy (NCBI): domain Eukaryota; kingdom Metazoa; phylum Chordata; class Chondrichthyes; order Carcharhiniformes; family Triakidae; genus Mustelus; species Mustelus asterias. The sequence continues at coordinate 34,823,835 of NC_135811.1, read as the reverse complement.
CTGTACCTACCCCCCAGCACCTTAAACCTGTGTCCTCTCGTAGCAGCCATTTCCACCCTGGGAAAAAGCCTCTGAGAGTCCACCCGATCTATGCCTCTCAACATCTTATATACCTCTATTAGGTCTCCTCTCATCCTTCGTCTCTCCAAGGAGAAAAGACCGAGCTCCCTCAGCCTATCCTCATAAGGCATGCCACTCAATCCAGGCAACATCCTTGTAAATCTCCTCTGCACCCTTTCAATCTTTTCCACATCCTTCCTGTAATGAGGCGACCAGAACTGAGCACAGTACTCCAAGTGGGGTCTGACGAGGGTCTTACATAGCTGCATCATTATCCCCGAACTCCTAAACTCAATCCCTCGATTGATAAAGGCCAGCACACCATACGCCTTCTTAACCACCTCCTCCACCTGCGGGGCCGATTTTAGAGTCCTATGGACCTAGACCCCAAGGTCCTTCTGATCCTCTACAGTACTAAGATGCTTTCCCTGGGAACAACACACTTGCTTCACACTCATATTTGACCCTTTATACCAAGATACACAGAGAAAAGTAAATAAGAATTAAAAACTCACCCCTGCTCGCCCTGTCCCCCGAAGCCCTGTGATCCAAAGCCCTTATAGCTCACACTCTGCTTCCCAGTCACTCCGCTGCCCGCTCCCGACGCTGTCCACTGTATACTGCAGCCTACCTTTTATACTTTGCGCGCTTAAAAAACCCTTCCCAGACTGCTTAGCGGCCCACTCCGGTTTTCAGTTTAAAATTAAGAAAAGAAAAATACTACTCGAAAAATAAAGGCAAAAAAACACACTAACTAAATAAATAAATAAATAAATCTCTCACCAGCACTCCTGCCACAAATCACTCCCTCTCTGCTTGCTCCAGTGGAACAATGAGGGTGATCCTCCCAGGTAACTGACTTTTAAAGTTAAAAAAAACCTGATGTTTCCTGACTTTTACAGATGCTGTCGATGTGTAGAGGTTTTGTACTTCTCTACTCGATGGGGAGATTCAGCTTTTTTTTTCTGACTGGATTCGGGCTTTTTTTGTTGCACACACTTTGTGTTTTGCGTTGGAATGACACCCTGATGCGCGATTGATTCACACGGGAGGCTAGGACGTACCCGGGAATAAAGGCTTTTATTCACAACAAGATTGGAGCACATTACTTAACAATATTATCCCAGACTAAGGGCTACTAGGAAGTAGCAGTGACCTTTATACTCCTGTAAAAAGGCGGAACCGAACGGAGTGTACCACATAAACAATAATAACAGGTGGAACACCCAAACCCTAACCCCACAGTAACAAGAGTAACATATGTACAAGTACCCATCGTGGTAACCATCTATGGTTCACCACACACCCGAAGATGTTACAATGGCCCAACGGCTTCTACTTCCCAACTCAAAATTGACTACCTGTTCAAAATCAACTGCCTGACTCATCATCAATCCGCTACCTCACTAATCGGATGGTCACATCTCTGTAAAACACTGTCTGTATCGGGACTCTGCCTCCTGCGATCTTCAATACATTTACAAATTCTTGTCTGTGGCTTTTTCTGTGATCTTTAAATCTTTATCATTCTGTTTAAAAGAAACTACTGTTGATTACCATGTTATATTTCTATGCTTGCTTAATACAAACTTATCAATCTCACACAGGACTGGGAAACTAAATTATATTTTAAGATGTCGTACCGGATTGCTCAGTAGACAGATTTATTATAAAGATTTAACAACATGAAAATACAGCTGTAATCCCTTCACACCTCATGCTGCTTGCTAAACTGAAAGTTCCTCTGAATGATGTCTGCTGGTCACATGATCTACATTCTGGCTACTTACTCATGAGCATGTTCTCAAAAAGCGAGATCACACCAGACAGCTCCACTTTTAAATATGTCGCTGCCTCTGCGAATCGCAGATTTGTGAAATATGTCCCACCCCGTTCCCCCTCTGATGAAAACTTGGGGGGAGGACTTTGAGATTCAGGACTCCTGTACCATTTTGGCCAAGACACAGAGATCTTCCATCTTGGTGAAAATTTGGACCTTAGTACACCATTCAGCAGCAGAGAAGGGCTGCACTTAGCATTCTGGTACTTTTCCAATGAAATGTAGTTGTTTAGACCAACGATTGTCAGTTCATTGTAAGTTTCCAAACAGCCGACATATATCATTAACATTTTCATAACATTTCGGATAGTTATAGTTGTTGATTTAGATAGGTCCCAAAATAATCACTATAAATAAATGATCACTACATGTGAAATTCTGATAATGTCCTGTGGTGCAATTTTCAAACTAAAAGCTGTCACTTTGAGCAGAGCTTTGCTCAGCTGTGTAGAGTTTTGATGAACAGTGTTGAACAGTTGAGCAGTGCTGAGAGCAGCAACTTGCATTAAACTGTAAATTAACTTTGAAAGCTTTGATATACCACTAGAACCCAAAAAGGGACAAAGCTCATACTTTCTTCATTTGTTCTTGCCATTAAGTCCATACTTGCTCCATTAAGTGCTGTGGTTTTTTGTTTTCATTTCAACAATAGTAGCAATTTAAACAATTGCTTGGATAACTGCCAAACCCATGAGCGTTGCTCAATTTCTTATCCCCTTTAGGATACCTGCAATATTGTAAAACTTGAGTACTGTTTGGTAATACTCTTAGAAGTCAAGAAACAATTGTTTACAGTATAGACAAGTGTTTTATGATGACAAGAAGTGAGATGCCCAAGCTGAATATCAATTAGTTTTTAAAAAACTAATAATCAAATGATTGAGTTCAATAGGTCACTAAACGTACACCCTGTTAATATTGAAACCTGTCCCATTTTCTGGGCTTAGCAGCATGACATTCTTTATCTATATGACAGGATATATCAATGACAGATTACGTACTTTCCAAATTCAGTTTTATGTCAGGATAACTCATGTTAGCACACAGCGCATAGAAATGTTTTTTAAAAATCTATGCCTATCAGGTAGGTATGACTGACCTTATGAATGAGGGACTGGTGAGCAGTAACTAGGCACAGCATGTGCGAAAGGTAGATTTTCCCAGCTGACTTATTAGTATGTAACCACTATTTCTAAATTAATGCTGTCATTCCCTGGAATTGCTTTGATTAACATTTTTCTCAATTCAAAGTGGTAAATGTAGATTGAATTTCTGATTTAGCTTGGCCTTTCTCTGTGAATGTATATGGAGTAATGAAAGCCAGTGGCTCAAGAACTTGTACCTCCTGTATAGCAGTTACATCTTATTTACTCTGAGCAATTAAAACAGACAATGTTCTGGGTTTTTTAAATAGTTTGGGATCTGGATTGCAGGCAGGTGCTTTGTAATTTCATGCCACTGGTTTCCATGCCAGTTCCCACCAGATCTCAACCCATCTTCAGAAAGGTTAGCTCAGGTTCAGATTTGCTGCTCACCATGGGTAGCTAATTTAGGCTAATTAGAAGGCCCCGTTCTACCCACCCCCTGCCATGCCCAATGAGTTTTTCCAGCCAACAATGCAGACAATTTACGTTGTGGTGCAATTAGGAGGGTTTCTGGGCAGGGTTTTTAAATCAAGAGACAATAACTCCCCTGCAGCCGCTGATGCAGCAGCTGTGACTGCTGTCTGTCCCTTGGAATGATCATTGCCAGGCAGGTATGGAAATTTATAAAAAGGAAAGAAACTTACTTGCTTTTGTCAGCATCCTCACATTGGCAACTCCCATCTCGACTGGTAAGGCTGCAGATCTCTGAGTGCTGCAGGGCCTCCCATTGGCTTTTTAGCATTAAGAGCCTACTCAGCATTCCTGATTGGACAGTGTAGCAGCATGACCTTTAAAGGGGGGGGGGCATGTTCTGTGGGCCGTGTGACCGGCGACGACCCTATAGATTGCTCCGGCAGGAAGCTGAGGCATTCGGCAGGAGGGTGTGGACCATGGGTCAAAGACGGACTGGCAGTTGGAGCTTGGGAGCACAGAAGAGCAGTCACACTTGTAGCCTAGTCTTACCTTGTTGTAGATGTATACAAATACTCTGTTGGGAATGAAGCCTTTATAGCTAAAGATGCATTGAATCGCCCTCAATCCATTACAGATGGTGAGCCCGTTTAATTGGCTAAAACTTTGAAAATAGCGATTGATGCGCGTTATCACACACGAGGCTTGATGCTCAGGAAATAAAGGCTTTTATTTGCTGTAACAAGGCAGCTACTAATTATATACACGATCCCAGACTGAGGGGTCCCAGACAGAGCAGAGACCTTTATACCTCTCCCAGGAAGCGGAGCCCGACTGGGATGTACCACAATAACGATAATACAAGGTGTAACAGCCCAACCCTAACCCCAACAGCAACAAGTAGAACAACCCATCCCTAACCCCAACAGCAACATATATACATACTTGTAGTACTGGCCAGACCCTGGCTCAGTACTATCTAGTGGGAACCAACGGTGGTTCACCACATTCACCCCTCCTTTGAAGACAAAGACCGGCGGGGTATAAAAAAACAGAATAATTTGTCATCAGTCTATAAGTTCAGACGGTCAGGTCGTTGTGACCTCCTCAATACCGGCGATGACACCAGAGTAGGCACTTGCAGTGGCGTTCTCCCCAAGGCGATGTCCAACTGTTCCTCCACAGACTCACGGGCCGGTTGACCCTGAGGTGACGGTAATCCATGGAGTTCCGACACGCCCTGAAGTGGCGACCATCCTCTGGACTCAGGCAAGCTGTACACGGGAGTAAAAGGGTTAAGTAATGGTCCCGATGCTGCCCACGCCGTGTCCGGAGGGGAAACAAGAGTTATGGGGTTTGTAACAGGGGGTATGGGAGCGACAGGGGTTTCCACGTCCCCTGCTGGCGCCAGGTCTCGGATCGAGACCGTGTCCTCTCGCCCGTCAGGGTATGCCACCTAGGCATACTGAGGGTTGGCGTGGAGGAGATGGACCTGTTTGACCAACGGGTCGGACTTGCGGGCCCTTACATGTCGCCGCAGGAGGACAGGTCCTGAGTACGTCAACCAAGACGGTAATGAGGTCCCAGAGGAAGACTTCCGAGGGAATGAAAACATCCTCTCATGGGGAGTAGCGTTGATTGCCGTACACAGGAGTGAGCGTATGGAGTGGAGCGCATCAGGGAACACCTCTTGCCAACGGGAGACTGGAAGGCTTTTTGACTTCAACACCAGTAAGACAGCCTTCCAGACTGTAGCATTCTCACGTTCCACCTGTCCGTTACCCCTAGGGTTGTAGCTCGTGGTTCTACTAGAGGCAATCCCGTATGAGAGCAGGTATTGCCTCAAGTCATCGCTCATGAACGACGAGCCCCTGTCGCTGTGAATGTAGCTGGGGTACCCGAACAGGGTAAAAAGATCACGGAATGCCTTGATAACCGTGGCAGCGGATGTATCAGAGCAGGGAATAACAAAAGGGAATCTAGAGTACTCGTCAATGATGTTGAGGAAGTACACATTCCGATCTGTTGAGGGAAGGGGGCCCTTAAAATCGAAACAGTCTCTCGAAGGGACGAGTGGCCTTGACTAATTGTGCCCGGTCAGGTCGGTAAAAGTGCGGTTTGCATTCCGCGCATACCCGACAGCTTCTTGTTATGGACCTGACGTCCTCCACCGAGTAGGGCAGATTGCGGGCTTTTATAAAGTGGTAGAGCCGAGTGACCCCAGGATGGCATAGGTCATTATGGAGAGCCTGCAAACGGTCCTCCTGTATACTGGCGCATGTTCCACGTGAGAGGGCATCTGAGGGCTCATTGAGTTTCCCTGGACGATACATGATGTCATAGTTATAGGTGGAGAGTTCAATTCTCCACCGCAAGATCTTGTCGTTCTTGATCTTGCCCCTCAGCGTGTTATTAAACATGAACGCCACGGACCGCTGGTCCGTGATCAGGGTGAACCGTTTTCCCGCCAAGTAATGGCGCCAGTGCCTGACGGCCTCCACAATGGCCTGGGCCTCCTTTTCCACCGCTGAATGCCGAATTTCGGGACCTTGGAGGGTGCGGGAGAAAAAGGCGACGGGCCTGCCCGCCTGGTTAAGTGTGGCGGCCAGGGCGAAATCAGATGCATCGCTCTCCACCTGAAAGGGGATGGACTCATCAACAGCGTGCATCGTAGCTTTCGCTATGTCGGCTTTTAATTTATCAAAGGCCAATCGGGCCTCTGGTGTTAGGGGAAAAGAAGTGGACTTAATGAGCGGACGGGCTTTGTCCGCGTAATTGGGAACCCACTGTGCATAATAAGAGAAGAAGCCTAAGCATCTTCTCAGTGCTTTTGCACTAGTGGGCAGGGGAAGTTCAGAGAGGGGGCGCATACGGTCTGGATCAGGGCCAATGACCCCGTTTTCCACCACGTATCCAAGGATGGCTAAACAGCGCGTACGAAACACACACTTCTCCCTGTTGTAGGTCAGGTTCAGGCGAGATGCAGTGCGTAGGAAATTCAGGAGATTTGTGTCGTGGTCCTGCTGGTCATGGCCGCAGATGGTGACGTTATCCAGGTACGGGAAGGTAGCCCGCAGCCCGTTCTGGTCCACCATTCGGTCCATAGCACGCTGGAAGACCGAGACCCCATTGGTGACACCAAAGGGAACCCTGAGAAAGTGATACAAGCGACCATCCGCCTCAAAAGCCGTGTATTGTCGGTCCTCTGGGCGAATGGGGAGTTGGTGGTAGGCAGACTTGAATTCTATCGTGGAGAATACCCTGTACTGCGCAATCTGATTGCCCATGTCAGATATGCGCGGGAGGGGATACGCATCCAGCTGCGTGTATCTATTAATGGTTTGACTATAGTCAATGACCATCCGGGGTTTGTTCCCACTCTTGACCACCACAACCTGCGCTCTCCACGGACTAGCGCTAGGTTGTATGATCCTTTCCTTGAGGAGCCGCTGAACTTCAGATCAAATGAAGATCCGATCCTCAGCGCTGTAACGCCTACTCTTAGTCGCAATGGGCTTGCAGCCTGGCACAAGATTCTGGAAAAGGGAGGGTGTGGTGATCTTCAGCGTCGAGAGGCTACAGGCGGGGCGCGTTGGGCAATTTGGAGGCTGCTGTTCTCCCACTGAAAGCGAAGGGAGTGGCCCACCATACTGTCGGGTTATACTCCTCAGGTGGACCATGAAGTTTAGTCCGAGAAGTATTGGCGCGCAAAGGTGCGGCAACACCAGGAGCTTGAAACGCTCGTAAACTGTGCCTTGCACCGTTAAAGTTACCACGCAACTCCCTAGCACAGTGACAGACCGGGACCTTGACGCCATAGAAATTGTCTGTTTGACAGGTTGAATCCGGAGTCCACACCGCTTCACAGCGTCTGGGTGGATAAAACTCTCAGTGCTCCCGCTGTCAAACAGACAATAAATCAAGTGGTCGTTTACCTGAATGTCCATCATAGACTTGTCAAGTCTATGAGGCTTGACCTGGTCCAGGATGATCGATGCCACCATTGGTTCATGAGCGCCACTGCAGGCAGCTGAAATCGACGAGGATGACCCCTGCTGGTCGTTCGTGGTCGGTGCCGACCAACATGGCCGCTTCCATAGGTCGCACGTGGGTGATGGCGCCAAACTCAGCGACCCCTGGTGGTCACACATCTCCGACTCCGTCGACCGTAATGGCGTCGTCCTGGCCTCGCACGTGGACGAAACCCTCGACGATGTCGACGATGAAGAACCGGGCTCTGAGGAATTGCAGGCCGCACTGCTGTTCCGAGAAGCAGATTTAGATCGGCACACTTTCGAATAGTGCCCCTTCTTACCGCAGGCGGAGCACAACACAGCTTTAGCGGGACACCGTTGCCGAGTATGCTTCGCCCCCCCCCACAGAAGTAACACCGCGGGCCGCCCAGAGCTGCTGCCGTCGTCTGGCCCGAGTGTGAGCACGCCATTACGCAGCATTTCGAACCCGAGGGACGAGGAGGGATTGGCGACTGCTCCTGCCACGTTGTCTCCACGTGGTCTTCAGGATACAATACTAGGCTTTTGGAGGCCGTCTCCAGCATCTCCGCTAGTTCTATTGCCTGGGTGAGGTCAAGGTTACCTTTCTCCAGTAGTTTGAGTCGGATGTACGATGATCCGACTCCCGCCACAAACGCATCTCGAGCGAGGTCGTTCATATTCTGCTCTGCCGACACTGCTTTGCAGTTACAGCCCCTGGCTAGCTGTAGGAGCTCGTTCGCATATTCCTCCATCGTTTCGCCGGACTGCCGTCATCGAGTGGCTAAGAGGTAACGAGCGTGTATTTCATTGGGCGGTTTAATATAACGCTTCTTAAGAAGCTCGAGGGCCTTTGTGTAGTCGGTGGCCGCACGGATCGCGAGGTAGACGGTGTCGCTTACCCTCGCATGGAGGACCCGGAGTCTGTCATCATCTGTGGTGACCGCTGCGGAGGCTGCCAGGTAGTCCTCAAAACATTTCAACCAGTGGTCGAAGGTGTTAGAGGCGCCCACCGCATGTGGATCTAGTGTAAGGCGTTCAGGCTTCAGTATCTGCTCCATACTCTCTTTTTTTTTTCTTCGACGAGAGTTTATTTACAGCAAATAAAATTGATGCGCGTTATCACACACGAGTCTTGACGCTCAGGAAATAAAGGCTTTTATTTGCTGTAACAAGGCAGCTACTAATTATATACACGATCCCAGACTGAGGGGTCCCAGACAGAGCAGAGACCTTTATACCTCTCCCAGGAGGCGGAGCCCGACTGGGATGTACCACAATAACTATAATAAAGGTGTAACAGCCCAACCCTAACCCCAACAGCAACAAGTAGAACAACCCATCCCTAACCCCAACAGCAACATATATACATACTTGTAGTACTGGCCAGACCCTGGCTCAGTGCTATCTAGTGGGAACCAACGATGGTTCACCACAGCGATGGACATGTCTAAAGCACACTGTGCAGGGTCAAGACCTGGAACTAGCACCCTCATGATGGAGTGACATCCTTTCCACCATCTTTAACATTAACTCCTTCCACCACTGATGCACAGTGGCATTGGTTGTACCACCCACAACATGCATTGTAGCAACTCACCAAGGCTCCTTTGAAAGCAACTTCCAAACCCACGACCTCTACCCCTAAGAGGGACAAGGACAGCAGATGCATGAGAACACCACCACCTGCAAGTTCCCCTCTAAGTCACACACCATCCTGATTTGGAATTATATCACTGCTCCTTCATATCAGTGGATCAAAATCCATTTGGTTGCTAAATTCAAACTAATTGCAGCAAATTCTACTGGAAAAATACTTTAGATTTTAATGCCAGGATTAATGTCTAAGAGCAAATGTCTGATGCTCAAGAGAAAATAAGTTGTGAATCATTTTTGATTATCATGTCCTCTGTTAACTGTTATATTTCATATTTTATTTCATGGATGTTGCACCCAGCATTCAGTTTCTTTGGAGCTATTGTTGCTTTGCTGTCATTATCGCTCTGGATGGGTGGTAGAAATACTTAGGGCGATTCTCTGACCTCGCCATGCCATTAGCAGATCATGCCGCTTCTGGAGAATGGCGTGTGGGCCTAAAAATCCATTTTGCATCCAGTGGCAAATAGTTTGCGAATCTCCTGGCCCCTTCCTAATGGTGTGAACCAGATTTGCCCAGAAAGGGCACAAGTCTGATTAGCATATTTATTTAAAGTAGTATTTAAATATGCATGACCCGTTCAAATCCCAGTGCACAGAATTCACTGGCCTTTGGGTGCAGTGTGATAACAGCAAGAATCACTACTGGTCTCCACGAGTGAAGATATGATGCAATGGTCACGCCAGGGGGCGCTGAGGGGCCATTGAGCGGTTGGGGGCATGGCCAGGCAGTGCCCATCAGGCAGTGCCCACCTGGCGGGGCCCACCTGGCACACTAGTAGTGCCCACTAGACACCCTGGCAATGCTACCAGGCACCCCTGTGGTGCCAGTGGGGCACCACCAATGTGCCAGTTGGGCATGCCAATGCGCCGAGGCAGTGCCACGAGAGTGGGACCTGAGTGGAGGCTATGACAGGGGTGCTATGACAAGGAGGATTGTAGGGTGTTCTGATGGATAGGTGTCATGCAGGGGTGGATCATGAAGGCAGGCATGATGTGGAGCATGTCAGGGTCATGATAAAGCAGCAGGTCATGGGTCAGGCAGGAGGACCCATCACATGGGCCCCGATGCTGGCAACCCATGCCGGAGAGGGAGTGGGGGAACATGTTGCCGATGGGTGGGGTGAGGTACCAATATCCATGGGGGGAGGGGGGCTCCCTTTGCACTGTGAGATTGGGCCACCCTTGCAAAGCTGCACCTGGGTGCTCTGAAGCCGGGTTCACCGGCATGTCTAGCCATCCCCCCGGCACGGATCACTCCATTATTCTCACTGTTATGACACTTAGTTTTCGGGAGAATTCTGCCCATTGTCTTTCAAGGGTGGAGCTTCCAGGTATTTCCAGTTTAAAACAGATGCTATAAACAGGTACCAGTTCTTAAAGGCAAGTCACATTAAGAGAGATAATAACCAAGTTTTTGAGATGATGTCTGCTCTCTGATTGAGACAAATCAATGAACATCAAAATGTGACATTAGTAATAAAAGCTTGGAGAGTTTTCAAATGTTTTGCAAAAAGGTCAGATACTTCAAGTTGAGACGAGAATGAAAAGCTCTTCCATATTCTTGTGAACAAAATCAGTAGGTAAATCAGCAATTAGCTACTACAGATCCGGGTATGTTAAGTTCATCTCTGAAGCTTTGAAAAACTCTTACAAAGAGGGGAACCAGCTTAATCGTCAAAAATAAAATGTGAACTGTTGATATTGGAATAGATGGTCACCATTTTGAAATGTGAGAAATTTCTTAGCACTGATGATTCAAATTAAATCAATGTGTCACATTTTATTTAATTAAATAACTCCACGAGGATAGTTTGAACCACAATTATAGGCCAGGATGTTCTGGCCCCACCTGAGTGGGTTTTCTGGTGGTGAAGGTGGGTAGGCATTAGTCAATGGGGTTCCCCGGCAACATGGCTGACAAGCAACACAAATGGCCATTGACTTCAGTGGGACCGGAAGATCCCATCGACGGTCAATGGCGAGCCGCTTTCACCACTGGAATACCCACTATGGGGTTGCCGGAAAATGCCAGCAGTTTTAAAGTAAACATCAAAATTATCGTCTTCAGCATCCTCTGCAAAGAGTTCATCAAATTGATCCTAAGTCACCTTAGCTATGCCATCATCATAAGGATCCTATTCCAGCTCAGATCTGGTTGCCATTTTAGCTAAACCAGGTTTGGGGCTTGGGGAGGTCATCAGCCCCCACAAGCTGTGCAAACAATTAACTCATTAACAGCTTTGTTAAAAGTGAAGAAAGGAGGCCTTTAGTTTCCCTACATGACTGCTGGGACTCAGTGGTAGGCCTACATGCCTTCTGTGCCTGTCCAGTGGAGGTGCAGCCAAAATTCAACCTGTAAAATCCCCCCCATGGATGATTTTTCTGTTTTACTTAAAGTTTGAGAAGGCATCTTCTTGTTGAGGTGCTCCATACTGGAACTGGGTGCTTGTACTGGAGCTGGGTACACCACTGATGCTGAAAGGCCACTGTTCGACCTTCTAGCTTCACGAGCCAGCCTACCACCATTAAATGAAAAAAAATTATCTCCATGTTCACTAAGGAATCACCCACATGAAAATCTTAACTTTAATCAGTTTTCCACCGAAGGTAGTTTCTGGACCTGGAACAGACCCGACTCCTGTTTCCTATCTCAGGAAAATTTTAACCCTGACTGAATTTCAGATGGCTTCTCTGCAAAGATCAATAAATTGTATTGTGGTCTCTGGAACCACATTCCACACTATGCTGAGAGCAACCATTGACAGTCCATTCCAGTGCCTTATATAATATTTGTACTGTCAGAGAGATGGCAGAAGGTCAGTTGTGTATAGAATTCTATTGTCAGCATTTGGTAAACTGAAGAGAATGTAACTGTCTCAACAGCAATGAAAAGTTCAATTCACCGGAATGAGCTAGTGATCCAGGCACTGGAAAAGAGAGAGTCTGAGGGCATAAGTTTATCCTATGTCTAACATACAGGCATCAGAAGAGCCAGTGCAAGCATTTACCTTAACTCTAGTGTCTTATTTAGGTGGAGATCTTTGTTGAGATTGAGGAGAGACTGAGCTAAGCCAATAACTTCAAAAAATTGTCCAGAGAATTTCACCGTCTACAGACTCAGGAGAGTTGTTTTGATGAAAGTGTGAAAATAGAAACTGTGTTGATGTGCTGTGCTGTGTTGATATGACATATCGGTTTGAAAGTCTGGTTTTAGCCAGCAATTTTGGTCGTAGTTGCTGCTTACTGTAATTTGAACTGTCAAATTACAGTAAGCAGCAATTATGACCAAAACTGTTCACTTGCACTTTTGGTACTGAATATGCTGAATTTGGGACTGAATATGCTGAATTTGGGACTGAATATGCTGAATTTTCATGAAAGAGTATCTTGGGCTTCCACTAAAGGTCTGGACTATGTTGACTAACCTACAGTGGCAGGTTTCAGGATGGCTGAGGGATTGACTGGGAGGAGGTAAAATTGCTCGAACAAATGCTTGAACATGGCACTGGTGATCCAGACAGAGAAGGTAGCACAGAGGACGGATGTCCTACACTTCGGGGAGGGCTCTCTTGTCCATCACGCCTACAACAGCTTATGTTGCTCTGCTGATCTTCATTTCACCATTTCCTCCCCTCTAGTCTCCCCAATACTCCTTCAGACCCTTACAAGACCCCGGTGGCCCAAACACTCCTTTTCTCATGATGTTTCTTATAAAGTGTCCAATAGGATGGAGTACCACAGCACACATTCTTATTAGATCCTCACAGAATATCTGAAATAAATGTTGATGAGTGTTGGTGAATTATTGACAAAGTGTCTCGGAAAGACTGCCAATACATTTCAAATGTCTTCCTTAAACATCCAGCAAGTGAACAGTGAAAGGTTATACACTTTAATTAGTTCTCAATATCCTTAGCAACCACTTGTTTACTCCCAGTCAGCTCATAGCTGTTAGGAGTGGGTGTTAGTTCAAGCACTATCCACCAAAATATGGCACAGCTTTTTTAATAAACACTGGCAGATAATTTTAGTAGCAATCAGTTGCTTAACTATCTTACAGTCACTCCCAGAGCAATCTTAACCAAAATGGCATCCTGCATTTAACAAAGGCTAAAATTTCAGCCTAAACCTTGGCCACCATGGAAACTCTTTAGTGCCTAAGAATTCGGGACTTCAGTTGCTAGATGCAGCACCATTTAAGCACAGTGCAATATTAGAGAACTTGTGGTGAAGATATGCTGGAAGGTCTAAAGATGGAATAATGTCTGTTTTTGAATGGCTGCTGGTGATCAGTAGTAGACCTGCATGGTATTTATGCAAGGAAAGGTTGAACTGGGATGCCCAATCCCCAAGGTCAAATAGTTAATCCCTAATCTCCAAATTTATACCTGCAGAATGGTTATGATAAGCAGCCACCACCTGTGGAGATGTACTTCAAGCAGAATTAATGCCTTTTGCAGTGAAAAAAGGGAGAACATTGTAAAAAAAATTAATTTGTTTTCAAATCAAAAAGTTTGAAATGGAAAATTGCTTGTGACTTTTAGAATTTTGAACGTCAATTGAAAAGGTTGATTGACTTTCAAATTTGACATTTGAAGAGAATAATTACAATAGAGTCCAAAATTAGACCATCTGAATCTGCCCATAAAACTGCTTGCAAGATAATTCTGATGGTTAGTTCATTATATTCCTGGTTCTTAAATTGAAAAACATACATTTGTATTCAAATGTTGGCTGACAATTCGACAATACTTTAGTGTCTGGATTTTAAAGACATATGTAAATGCCTGGTGTTGTTCTCATCAGATGAAACTCAAGCAGAAATTATTTTTTAAAATATTCACTAATGCCATTTCTTTTTTAACTGAATTACATTTCCTGATTTTTCAAAAAGTGAATTGACTTTTCACTTTAAAATGCATTATCCTTCAGATAGAAATTACCATTTTATAAAGAGTCAACTTTTCTATATATTTCTAAATTATCACAACTACAATGTACACAGATTTCTGTCAACATATATGTTAACCTTTGTAAGTATATTTATTTTATGTCTTGAAATTACTTTGTGTTATCTGAAATATGCTTAATTCCAAGAGGCCCTTGCTTTTAAATATACATTTTGTAATGGCTGAATTCCTGATTTGGTTCACTGTTTGTGACATTAAGAAACCATTGAATGCACTGGACATCGCGATATCTATGAATCCTGACAATTTCCCAGTGTAGTGCTGAAGACCCGTGCACAAGAACGAGCTGCCCTCGCTCCATAAGCTGAGCTATTGCCACGACCACAGATCATGGAAATTTATCTGCTATGTCCAATTGCAAAAAATTGTGTAGTGGCTTTAACATAATAAAACATCTGAAGGTGTTTTCAGAAATAATATAAAACAGAATATGACACCAAGTTACATAAGGGAATACTGTCCAGAACCTTGTGGAGGCAATGGGGGTCTTGGCCACCGGCTGCAAAGCAGATGAGAAAGCCCACTGCATCTTAGTACCATTCAAGCATTTGACAGACCAGTGGCGGGCCTTCCCCAGGATCACGGAGCCCAAGGGCAGAAGCCAGGCCAAGGAGAGCTGCTGGTCAATGGGAGGCCGATGGGAATCAGGCAGAAAACTCATCACTGGTTGGAGTCTTACCTACAAAGGAAATGATTGTGGTTGTTGGAGATCAATCACTCAGAACCATGGCATTACTGCAGGAGTTACTCAGGATAGTGTCCTCGGCCCAATAATCTTCAGCTGCTTCATCAAATCAATAACCTTCCTTCCATCTCAGGGTCAGTAGTGGGGATTTTCACTGATGAATACACAATGTTCAGCACCATTCACAACTCCTCAAATACTGAAGCAGTGCATGACCAAATGCAGCAAGACCTGGACAATATCCAGGCTTGGGCTGACAAGTGGAAAGTAACATTCGCGACATACAAGTGCCAGGCGATGACCATCTCCAACGCGAATCTAACCATCAGCCCTTGACATTCAATCGCATTACCATTGTTGAATCCCCCACTGTCAACATCCTGGGGGCTACCATTTGACCAAAAACTGAACTGGACTAGCCATATAAATACTGTGGCTCAAGAGCAGACTTGTCCAAGTATGTCCTGTATGCAAGAAACGGGACAAATCCTACCGGGTAATTATCACCTCATCAATCCACTCTCGATCATCAATAAAGTTATGGAAGGAATCATCAACAGCACTGTGAAGTGGCACTTACTTCACAATAACCTGCTCATGGATGCTCAGTTTGGGTTCTGCCAGGGTTACTTATTTCTTGACCTCATTACAGCCTTGATTCATACATGGACCAAAGCTGAACGCCAGAGGTGAGATGGGAATGTCTGCCCTTGACATCAGGCAGCACTTGACCAAGTAAGGCATCAAGGAGCTCTCGCAAAACTGGAGTCAATGGGAATCAGGGGGGAAACCCTCCATTGGTTGGAGTCACACCTGGCCCAAAGGAAGATGGCTGTGGTTGTTGGAGGTCAATCATCTCAGCTCCAGGACATCACTGCAGGAGTTCCTCATGGTAGCATCCTAGGCCCAACCATCTTCAACTGCTTCATCATCGATCTTTCTTCGATCATAAGATCAGAATAGGGGAAGTTCGCTGAAGACCGTGCAATGTTCAGCGCCATTTGCCACTCCTCAGATACTGAAGCAGTCCATGCCAAAATTCAGCAAGATCTGGACAATATCCAGGCTTGGGCTGACAAGTGGCAAGTAACATTCATGCCACACAAGTACCAGGCAATGACCATCTCCAACAAGAGAGGATCTAATCATCACCCATTTACATTCAATGACGTTATCATCGCTGAAACCCCCACTAACATCATCCTGGGGGTTACCATTGACCAAAATCTGAACTAGAAATTCTGTGATTACCAGAGCAGGCCAAAGATGAGGAATCCTGCAGCAAGTAACTCACCTCCTGACTCCGCAGAGCCTGTCCACCATCTACAAGGGACAAATCAGGAGTGTAATGGAATATCTCCGCTTGCCTGATTGAGTGCAGCTCCAATAACATGAAGCTTTACACCATCTAGGATAATGCAAACTGCTTGATTGTTGCCCCTTCCACAAACATTCACTCCCTCCACCACACCGACCAACAGTGGTAGCCATGTGTACCATCTACGAGATGCACTGCAGAAACTCACCAAGGTTCCTTAGGTTCCTTAGGCAACACCTTCTAAACCCACGGTCTCTACTATCTAGAAGGACAAGAGCAGCAGATTCCTGGGAACATCATCACCACCTGGAGGTTCCTCTTCACGTCACTAATCACCCTGACTTGGAAATATATTGCCATTCCTTCACTGTTGTTGGGTCAAAATCCTGGAACTCCCTCCCTAACAGCACAGGCACTTCAGAGACTACAGCAGTTCAAGAAAGCAGCTCACCACCACCTTCTGAAGGGCAACTAGCGATGGACAATAAATGTTGGTCTAGCCAGCAATGTCCATATCCTGTAAATCAATAAAAAAGAGTCAACCGCGTTGCTATGGATCTGGAATTACATGTAGGCCAGATAAGGGCAGGAGGGCTGGTGAGAGATTGATTAAATTATTTATTTAATTAGTCAGTTAGTGTGTGTGTCTTGTTTTGGCCTTTACTTTTGTAGTAGTATTTTTCTTAAGTTTAAAGTGATAACTGGAAGTGGGCTGCTAAGGAGTCTGGGAAGGGTTTTTTAAGTGCGCGAAGTATCAAAGGTAGGCTGCAGTATACAGCGGGCAGCGTCAGGAGCGGGCAGTGGAGGGAGTGGGAAGCAGAGTGAAAACTGTCAGGGCTTTGGCTCACAGGGCTTGAGTGAGTGGGAAGCAGAGTGAAAGCTGTCAGGGCTTTGGCTCACAGGGCTTGAGTGAGTGGGAAGCAGAGTGAAA
The DNA here is from genome assembly GCF_964213995.1 of Mustelus asterias. Classification (NCBI taxonomy): domain Eukaryota; kingdom Metazoa; phylum Chordata; class Chondrichthyes; order Carcharhiniformes; family Triakidae; genus Mustelus; species Mustelus asterias. The sequence goes on along the minus strand of NC_135811.1, from coordinate 34,806,824 downwards.
GCTGTCAGGGCTTTGGCTCACAGGGCTTAGGCAGAAAGCGCGAGGCAAGGTAAGTTATTTTTATCCAAACCTATATAGGATAAGGGTAACTATGAGTGATAGGCCAGTTCGGTGCTTCTGGTGTGGGATGTGGGAGTTCCTGGAAACACCTAGCCTCCCGGAGGACCACATTTGCGCCAGGTGCGTGGAACTGCAGCTCCTGAGGGACCGTGTCACTGAACTGGAACTGCAGATTGCTGACCTTGGTCTAGTCAGGGAGAATGAGAGAGTAATTGACATGAGTTATAGGGAACTAGTTACACCGGGGCATCGGGAGGAAGACACGTGGGTCACAGTTAGGAGGAGTAAAGGTCAGAAGGGTAACGTACCAGAGAGTACTCCAGTGGCTGCCTCTCATAATAGGAAGGGCTCGGCGACAGGTGTGAGAGGGGAGGGGAGTGAGCAATTAGTGGAGGGGTCATCTGTGGTTGTCCCACTCCAAAACAAGTATATTGTTTTGGATAGTGTGGAGGAGGATGACTCTCCAGGGGTAAGCCACAGTGACCAGGTCACTGGCACAGAGTCAGGCTCTGTGGCCCGGAAAGGAAAGAGAGGGGTTAGGAGAGCAATAGTGGTGGGGGATGCGTCGGTTAGAGGCACGGACAGGCGATTCTGTGGGTGCGAACGGGACTCCAGGATGGTAGTCTGCCTACCTGGTGCTGGGGTAATGGATGTCACCGAGCGGATAGGAGGCATATTAAAAGGGGAAGATAAAGAAACGGATGTCATTGTACACATTGCTGCAAATGACGTAGATAGGAAGAGCAGGGGGATCCTACGAGAGCAATTCAGGGAGTTGGGAAATAGACTAAAAAGTAGGGCCTCCAGGGTGGCCATCTCTGGGCTGCCCCAATGCCTCGTGCCAGTAAGGCTAAGAATAGGGAGTTAGTACAATTAAATGCTTGGCTAAAGGACTGGTCCAGGAGGGAGGGCTTCATTTTCCTAGATCAATGGGAAGTTTTCAGGAGAGGATGGCACCTGTACAAGAAGGACGGGTCACAACTAAGTTGGAAGGGCACGAATATCCTGGCTGGGAGTTTTGCTAGTGCAGTTCGGGGGGGTTTAAACTAGTATGGCAGGGGGGTGGGGATCAAAATATTAGGTCTACAAGTGTAGAGGCTGGGGACGAGCTTGGGGCTGGGACAAGGCTGGCAAAAAAGAAGAGCACTCTGGGGGAGGATGACCTCACTGGGCCTGGAGGTCTGGAGTGCTTATACTTCAATGCAAGGAGCGTAGCAGGTAAGACAGACGAACTTAGGGCCTTAATGCTCACGAGGAATTTGGATGTGGTTGCGGTGACAGAGACTTGGTTGAAAGAGGGACAGGACTGGCAGCTGAATATTCTGGGGTACAAGTGTTTTAGGCGAGACAGAGGAGGGGCCAAAAGAGGTGGGGGAGTAGCAGTATTAGTTGGAGAGCATATTACAGCGGTGCAGAGGGAGGACAATTCAGAGGGGTCGTGTAACGAGTCACTCTGGGTGGAGCTTAGAAACAGGAAGGGCGCAGTCACTATGTTGGGGGTATACTACAGGCCCCCCAACAGCCCAAAGGAAGTGGAAGAACGGATATGTCAGGAGATACTGGATAGGTGCAGGAAAAATAGGGTTGTTGTCGTGGGAGACTTCAATTTCCCTGGTATAGACTGGAAATCGCTGAGAGCTGGGACTCTGAATGGGGAGGAATTTGTAAAATGCGTACAGGAGGGTTCTTTGGAACAATATGTAGATAGCCCGACTAGAGAGGGGGCTATACTGGACCTAGTACTGGGGAATGAGCCCGGTCAGGTCTTCAAAGTTTCGGTAGGGGAACATGTAGCAAATAGTGACCACAATTCTGTTAGCTTTAGGGTAGTGATGGAAAAGGATGAGTGGTGTCCCAAGGGTAAGGTGTTGGATTGGGGGAAGGCTAACTTTAGTGGGATTAGGCAGAAATTGGCAGCTGTTGATTGGGAGAGGCTGTTTGAGGGTAAATCCACATCTGGCATGTGGGAGTTGTTAGGGCTGCAGGACAGGCATGTGCCTGTAAAAAAGAAGGATAGGAAGGGTAGGATTCGAGAACCGTGGATAATCTGGGAAATTGAGGGACTGGTCAAAAAGAAAAGAGAGGCGTATGTTAGGTCCAGGCAGCTAAAAACGGAGGGAGCTCTGGAGGAGTACAAAGAAAGTAGGAAAGAACTCAAACGGGGAATTAGAAGGGCAAAAAGGGGTCACGAAATGTCCTTGGCAGACAGGATTAAGGAGAATCCCAAGGCATTTTATTCATACGTTAGGAACAAAAGGGTTGTCAGGGAAAAAATCGGACCTCTCAGGGACAAAAGTGGGGAATTATGCTTGGAGCCCAAAGAAGTAGGGGAGATCCTAAATGAATACTTTGCGTCGGTATTCACAAAGGAGGGGGATGTGTTGACTGGGAGTGTCTCGGAGGGGAGTGTTGAACCGTTGGAGAAAATCTCCATTACAAGGGAGGAAGTGTTAGGTTTGTTAGAGAATATAAAGACTGACAAATCCCCAGGGCCTGATGGAATCTATCCAAGGCTGCTCAGGGAGACGAGAGATGAAATCACTGGGCCTCTGACGCAAATCTTTGTCTTGTCACTGGACGCAGGTGAGGTCCCAGAGGATTGGAGGATAGCTAATGTGGTCCCGTTATTTAAGAAGGGTAGGAAGGATAACCCGGGTAATTATAGGCCGGTGAGCTTGACGTCCGTGGTGGGGAAGTTGTTGGAGAAGATTCTTAGGGATAGGATGTATGCGCATTTAGAATGGAATAAACTCATTAACGATAGTCAGCATGGTTTTGTGAGAGGGAGGTCATGCCTCACTAACCTGGTGGAGCTTTTTGAAGAAGTGACCAAAATGGTTGACGAGGGAAGGGCCGTGGATGTCGTCTATATGGACTTTAGTAAAGCGTTTGACAAAGTCCCTCATGGTAGGCTGGTGAAAAAGGTTGGATCTCATGGGATAAAGGGGGAGGTGGCTAGATGGGTGGAGAACTGGCTTGGTCACAGAAGACAGAGGGTGGTAGTGGGAGGGTCTTTTTCCGGCTGGAGGCCAGTGACTAGTGGTGTTCCGCAGGGCTCTGTATTGGGACCTCTGCTGTTTGTGATTTATATAAACGATCTGGAAGAAGGTGTAACTGGGGTGATCAGTAAGTTTGCGGACGACACAAAATTGGCAGGACTTGCAGATAGTAAGGAGCATTGTCAGAAGCTACAGAAGGATATAGATAGGCTGGAAATTTGGGCAAAGAAATGGCAGATGGAGTTCAATCCAGATAAATGCAAAGTGATGCATTTTGGTAGAAATAATGTAGGGAGGAGCTATACGATAAATGGCAGAACCATAAAGAGTGTAGATACGCAGAGGGACCTGGGTGTGCAAGTCCACAGATCCTTGAAGGTGACGTCACAGGTGGAGAAGGTAGTGAAGAAGGCATATGGATGCTTGCCTTTATAAGACGGGGCATAGAGTATAAAAGTTGGGGTCTGATGTTGCAGATGTATAGAACGTTGGTTCGGCCGCATTTGGAATACTGCGTCCAGTTCTGGTCGCCACACTACCAGAAGGACGTGGAGGTTTTGGAGAGAGTACAGAGGAGGTTTACCAGGATGTTGCCTGGTATGGAGGGGCTTAGTTATGAGGAGAGATTGGGTAAACTGGGGTTGTTCTCCCTGGAAAGACGGAGGATGAGGGGAGACTTAACAGAGGTGTATAAAATTATGAAAGGCATAGATAGGGTGAACGGTGGGAAGCTTTTCCCCAGGTCGGTGGTGACGTTCACAAGGGGTCATAGGTTCAAGGTGAAGGGGGGGAGGTTTAACACAGATATCAGAAGGACATATTTTACACAGAGGGTGGTGGGGGCCTGGAATGCACTGCCAGGCAAGGTGGTGGAGGCGGGGACACTGGGAACGTTTAAGACTTATCTAGATAGCCATATGAACGGAGTGGGAATGGAGGGATGCAAAAGAATGGTCTAGTTTGGACCAGGGAACGACATGGGCTTGGAGGGCCGAAGGGCCTGTTCCTGTGCTGTATTGTTCTTTGTTCTTTGACAGCAGAAGTGAACCACCAGGTGGTTTTTAACAACAATCAGCAATAGTTTAATGGTCATCATTCGACTTTTAATTTCAGATTTTTATTGAATTCAAATTTCACTACCTGCCATGATGGTATTCAAATCCGGGTTCCCAGATCATTACTCCTGGTGTCTCAATTACTAGTCCAATGACCACTTCACCACTGCCTCCTCTGACAGTGTGTTAAGTAATCCAGCCAGATCAGGTGGGGGAAGGCGAAACAGGTGTCATCCTTGGGACTTAAGGAAGTGGAGGTGAGACCTGTGCTGGGGAAACAGTCTGAGTGAAAAAGAGAGAGTAATGGTTTGACAAAAAAGCAGGATAGATCAGAGTGAAATAGGATAACTTTATCACACTGTTAAGTTCATGTACAATATTTGTAATATAGAAAAGTAATTACACTGAAAAGCTGCTAAGTCTAAAGTGATACAGCAATTAAATACATGTATTATTCTAGCTGAGTCCGTATGAGCCTCGATTCCCTGATCGGATTTATAATTTTCGGGTGTACATCAAGTGAACCCAATTGGAAAAATGGATGGAAACCTCTGGCCACTTTGTGAAATTAATGCATTGTCTGATGCAGGAGGCAGAAATCAGGGCAGGAATAACTTTCCTGAAGGAGATGGAAATTTCATCAGTGCATCAAATATCTATCACCTCGGTGTTTAAGTGCTGAGGATGTGGAATTATATTTATGACCATGAACAATCATGTAAGAGGTACTGTAACCTGATTTGATTCAACACTTTCAATACCATTTATGCAGCTTGGTTTCCTTTCTACAGGCTGTTGTAAATCTTTTTGCCGACAGTTCTAACTTTTTTGTACCTTGCCCCATCAATGATATCAGTAGGTTTTCTACTAAAAATCTCCCAATTTGATGAAGAGATGGATGAAAGGAGGGATAACTACCAGGTCAGACAGCAGGAGAGGTACTCTGTGTCCACCCACTGCTAAACAGATCTGCAGAAAGAAGTAAACCTGATGGCACCAGCAGATTACATGAATGCCTGATTAACTGTAATATCGGATGCTTGTTCAGAAGCACTCCAATCACAGTATATTATGCTTTCAATGGCAGTGCATGAAAGAAGACATGCCAGGATGAACAACAGCCAGCAACCCTGATTGGCTGTATCTGCCAAATGTAGCTGCATGTCACAAAACATCTAGCCATAACTAAATTGGAAAGATGGAGCAGGACTTTGCCCTTTGTATCAGGACATAACATTGCTGTCAAATGGGGCTTACAACCTGATCTGCACTTTGTGGGAAACAGTCACCCTAGCAGTGATTTTCCCTGAATTAGCCAATTACTGGCTAATTACTGGGGGTGGAGCAGCCATCCAATTGAGGATATTAGGTGGGCTCTCAAAGCTGGAGGGCCAAAAAAGAGCCCTTCCAGTTCAGAAGAAGGTGCAACTTGCCATCTTTTAGTTTTTTAGTTAAGATTTCCCTCAGCAGCCAGGCCTCCCATTGTGGATGGAGAAGGAAGGGGCAGGGGTGAGGTGGGGGCAGGGGTGAGGTGGGGGGGCAGGGGTGAGGTGGGGGGGCAGGGGTGAGGTGGGGGGGCAGGGGTGAGGTGGGGGGGCAGGGGTGAGGTGGGGGGGCAGGGGTGAGGTGGGGGGGCAGGGGTGAGGTGGGGGGGCAGGGGTGAGGTGGGGCGGTTGCAGCAACTGATGGATGATCTCAACTCCTGCCTGGAGAGGTGACACCCTGGTCTACCATGAAAAGACCATTTCCAAGCAGCTGATCTAGGGAGCTTGCAGGTCAACTGGAAAATTTGAGTTGGCCTCTGATGTTCGGCCTTTGTCTATCGTTAATTGGTTATGCACACTTTAGGGTGAGTGGCCCCACCGACTCTGCTCCAGCTTCCTGGGAAATGACTTGAGCAAAGAAGGAGCCCGAACACAATGGCCAGTGGCTCTAAGCACAAACGATATGAAATTGAAAATCATGTCCTTGGAATTTGGATCATGAGGTAGATTTGTGCTCACATCAAAAAATCGTTGGAATTGATATCTTTGAGGTAGTATATAACAAAACTACCAACATTCATCCATCTTTATAAGTGAATTATTTAAGTCAGAGATATAAGCACCGACAATCAATAATGATTGCTAATAAGGCAGAAAGAAGGAAATGAGAAGCACAAAAATTCCTTTTCTTGTTGTATTCCTTGGCACTGTTAGATATGCCTTTGTGAATCCTGCGATTCGATCTCAGTAGATTTTTGGACTCTTATGCAATCGACTCCATGAACTCCCAAGATAACTACAAGCATATTTTCAAAATAGATTGAACTCTGTTGGATTATCCTTTTATTAATGCAAAGTTAAAACAAGCAAGTTACATATTTCAAAATAATTTGAATTTATTATGCAAACATTAAGGACATTTTTTAAGATAAAATATTGAAAATACCTGTTGGCTCTGTGTTTAGAGTAGCATGGGAGATATAACAAAAGCAATGTTTGTACTTTAATTCAGGTATACTGCAAAGTCCTGCCATTCGCAAATGGCAAAATTGCAAACAACAAATATACTTTCCAATGGGAGTCAAGTGGATAGGTTCCAGCCATCCAAAAATGTTACATGTATAAAGGATCAAAGGCAATTGGCGTGGTGAGCTGGTGAAATCGGGTGAGAGGAGAAAAACTGAGTTCGCGCCTGGTTTCTCACCTCCCGTGATGTTACCGGCCCCGTGATTCCGGCGAAATCAGCCTGGGCACAAGGATGATTTAAATGTTCATTCATTTATTTTAATATAATTACTAAGTCCTGGACGCTATTGTCCAGCTCACTTGCCTTAATGACCCTAAAGCCCTAAGGGAAGAGAATTTGAGCTCAGGGTAACATCTGCTGCCTCCCATTGGAGTTGAAGTTCTTTGCTAGCTGTAAATTGGAGCTACAATTGGAATGATTCTTTTCATTGGAACTGCGCAATACAATTGTTAGGATCAACTGAAGCTTGGATGGTGCTTTCCACTGATCTTGTATAAACAACTTTGGTCATTCATTAAGATAAAAGCAAAATACTGCAGATGCTGGAATCTGAAACAAAAACAGATTTTCTGACAAAGGGTCATCTAGACTCAAAACGTTGTCTCCATTCTCTCTCCACAGATGCTGTCAGACCTGCTGAGATTTTCCAGAATTTTTCTTTTTGTTTCAGTCATTCATTATTTACCTTCACTTTGACATACACCCATAATACCACATGGTATAGAAGATCGAGGTTTATTTCTACTTAATACATTGAGTGTTGCCAGGTGGGTAAATTGGCTCAATTACTCTTCCGATATGTGAAGTGGTCTTATTATTAGTTGAACAGTTCCCACTTGTGGCTTGCCAGAGTATGGGACCCTTGGCCTCCAACAGGCAGAATAAAGGTAAGGTTGCAACAAAGCAGTTTTCACATATTATCCTTTATATATATTTAGGTACATGTCTGCTATTTAGCTAACCACTTTGCAGCTTCTCAGACAGTACTACTTTATTATTTGGAATTCTCTATATGTTTTGTAGCAGTGCAAAGAATAGAGTCATAGAGGTTTACAGCATGGAAACATGCCCTTCGGCCCAACTTGTCTATGCTGCCCAATTTTTACCACTAAGCTAGTCACAATTGCCCGCATTTGGTTCATATCCCTCTATACCATCTTACCCATGTAATTGTCTAAATGCTTTTCAAAAGACACAATTGTACCTGCCTCTCTTACTATCACTGGCAGCTTGTTCCAGACACTCACCACCCTGTGTGTGAAATAATTGCCCCTCTGGACCCTTTTGTATATCTTCCCTCTCACCTTAAACCTATGCCCTCTAGTTTTAGATGCCCATCATTATTTTATAGACCTCTGTAAGATCATCCCTAAGCCCCCGACGCTCCAGGGGAAAAAATCCCAGTCTATCCCGCCTCTTCTTATAACTCAAACCATCAATTCCCAGTAGCATCCTAATAAATCTTTTCTGCACTCTTTCTAGTTTAATTGGATCCTTTCTATAAGTGGGTGACCAGAACTGTACACGGTGTTTCAAGTGTGACCTTACTAATGTCTTTTACAACTTCAACAAGAAGTCCCAACTCCTGTATTCAATGTTCTGACCAATGAAACCAAGCATGCCAATGCCTTCTTCACCATCCTGTCCACCTGTGACTCCAATTTCAAGGAGCCATGAACCTGTACTCCAAGATCCCTTTGTTCTATAACTCTCCTCAATGCCCTACTATTAACTGAATAGGTCCTGCCCTGGTTCGATCTACCAAAATGCATCACCTCACATTTATGTAAATTAAACTCCATCTGCCATTCATCGGCCCACTGGCCTAATTGATTAAGATCCCATTGCAATCCCAGATAACCTTCTTCACTGTCCACTCTGCCACCAATCTTGGTGTCATCTGCAAACTTATTAACCATACCCCATAAATTCTCATTCAAATCATTAATATAAATAACAATTAACAATGGACCCAGCACCGATACCTGAGGCACACCACTGGTCACAGACCTCCAGTTTGAAAAACAACCCTCTACAACCACCCTCTGTTTTCTGTCATCAAGCCAATTTTGTATCCAATTGGCTACCTCACCCTGGATCCCATGAGATTTAACCTTATGCAACAACCTACCACGCGGTACCTTGTCGAAGGCCTTGCTGAAGTCCAGGTAGACAACGTTGACTGCACTGCCCTCATCTACCTTCTTGGTTAACCCTTCAATAAACTCAACCAAATTCGTGAGACATGATTTTCCACTCACGAAGCCATGCTGACTGTCCCTAATCAGTCCTTGCATCACTAAATGCCTGTAGATCCTGTCTTTCAGAAAACCTTCCAACAACTTACCCACTACAGACATTAGGCTCACCAGTTTGTAGTTCCCAGGCTTTTCCCTGCAGCCCTTCTTAAACAAAGGCACAACATTTGCTTCCCTCCAGTCTTCAGGCACCTCACCTGTGGCTGTCGATGATTCAAGTATCTCTGCTGGTGGACCCACAATTTCCTCCCTAGCCTCCCACAATGTCCTGGGATGCACTTCATCAGGTCCCGGGGATTTATCTACCTTGATGCTCTTCAAGATTTCCAGCACCTCCTTCTCTATAATATATACACTCCTCAAGACATCACTATTTAATTCCCCAAGTTCCTTAACATCCATGCTTTTCTCAACAATAAATACTGTTGAAAAGTATTCATTTAGGATCTCACCCATCTCTTGTGCATCCGCACATAGATGACCTTGTTGATCCTTAAGAGGCCCTACTCTCTCCCTTGTTACTCTTTTGCCCTTTATGTATTTGTAGAAGCTCTTTGGATTCTCCTTTGCTTTATCTGCCAAAGCAATCCTGTGTCCCCTTTTTGCCCTCCTGATTTCTTTCTTAAATCTACTCCTACACCCTCTAGACTCTTCAAGGGATCCACCTGATCCCAGCTACCTATGCATGTCATATGCCTCCTTCTTCCTTTTTGAGCAGGGCCTCAATATCCTGAGTCATTCAGGGTTCCCTACTTTTACTAGCCTTGCCCTTCACTCTAAAAGGAATGTGCTTAGCCTGAACCCTGTTTAACACACTTTTGAAAGCCTCCCACTTACTAGACATCCCTTTGCCTGCCAACAGACTCCCCCAATTAACCGTTGAAAGTTCCTATCTGATACCATCAAAATTGGCCTTGCCCCAATTTAGAATTTTAACTTTTGGGCCAGATCTATCATTCTCCATAGCTATCTTAAAGCTAATGGAATTATGGTCACTGGTCCCAAAGTGATCCCTCACCAGCACTTCTGACAACCTGCCCTTCCTTATTTCCCAAGAGGAGGTTAAGTTTTGCCCCCTCTCTAGTCGGGCCATCCACATACTGAATGAGAAATTCCTCCTGAATATACTCAACAAATTTCTCTCCATCCACGCCCCTAATACTATGGCTGTCCCAGTCAATGTTGGGAAAGTTAATGTCCCCTACTATTACCACCCTATTTTTCATGGAGCTATTTGTAATCTCCTTACATATTTTCTCCTCAATTTCCCGCTGACTATTTGGAGGCCTGTAGTACAATCCTATCAAAGTGATCTCTCCCTTCTTATTTCTCAGTTCTACTCATATAGACTCAATGGGTGAACCCTTGGATAATCCCACTCTCAGTACTGCCATGATGTTCTCCCTCATCAAAAACGCAACTCCCCCTCCTCTCTTACCTCCTGCTCTATCTTTCCTATAGCATCTGTACCCTGGAACATTGAGCTGCCAGTCCTGCCCCTCCCTTAGCCATGTTTCAGTAATAGCTATGATATCCCAGCCCCATGTACCCATCCATGCCCTGAGTTCATCTGCCTTGCCCGTCAGGCCTCTTGCATTAAAATAAATGCCATTTAATCTAAACTTCCCTTGCTCTCTGCCCTGCTTTCTCAGACGATCTGTTCTGTCATGCTTTGTACACTCTCCCTGTACTTTATTTCTCTTAGCCTTACTGGACCCTTTCACTGAGTTCTCCCATCTCTGTATTTTGTACTCTGGCCCTTTTTGATTTTTGTCTTTGGTTTCTCTGCTTTTCACTTTTTCCCTTACTGCCTTTTGTTTCTGTCCCCACTTTACCTCCCTGTGACTTCATGCATCGGTTCCCATCCCCCTGTCACATTAGTTTAAACCCTCCCCAACAGCACTAACAAAGACTCCCCCTTGGACATTGGTTCCAGTCCTGCCCAGGTGCAGACCGTCTGATTTATACTGGTCCACCTTCCCCAGAACCAGTTCCAATATCCCAGGAATTTGAATCCCTCCCTCTTGCACCATCTCTCAAGCCACGTATTCATCTTAGCTATCCTGACATTTCTACTCTAACTAGCATGTAGCACTGGTAGCAATCTTGAGATTACTGCTTTTGAGGTCCTACTTTTTTGTTTAATTCCTAACTCCCTAAATTCATCTTGTAGGACTTCATCCCATTTTTTCCCCCATATCGTTGGTGCCTATATGCACCACGACAGCTGGCTGTTCACCCTCCCCCTCCAGAATGTCTTGCAGCTGCTCCGAGGCATCCTTGACCCTTGCAGCAGGGAGGCAACATACCATCCTGGAGTCTCGTTTGCATCTGCAGAAATGCCTGTCTATTCCCCTTACAATTGAGTCCCTTATCACTATAGCTCTGCCACTCTTTCTTCTGCCCTCCTGCACAGCAGAGCCAGCCATTGTGCCATGTACCTGGCTGCTGCCACCTTCCCCTGGTGAGCCATCTCCCCCAACAGTATCCAAAATGGTATAATCTGTTTTGAAGGGAGATGACCACAGGAGACCCCTGCACTGCCTTCTTCCTCTTCCTCTGTCTGGTGGTCATCCATTTCCTATCTCCCTCAGTAGTTTTTATCTGCGGCGTGACCAACTCACCGAACATCCCATCCACAATTTCCTCAGCATTGTGGATGCTCCAAAGTGAGTCTATCTGCAGCTCCAGAGCTGCCAAACGGTCTAACAGGAGCTGCAGTTGGACACAATTCTTGCGTATGAAGGAGCCAGGGACACTGGAAGAATTCCTGAATTCCCACATCGTGCAAGAGGAGGATTACACAGGTCTAGGATCTCCTGCCATGACTTAACCCTTAAGTTAACTTACAACAACAACTACAATGCAAAGACCAAAAAAGAGAAAAAAGAAAGGAAAAACTACTTACCAGCCAATCACTTACCTGTTGGCTGTGATAGCACGGTTCGATTTCTTTCTACCTCTCATTTGCCCTTGAGTCTCCCTCACAGGTCCGCCTCTCCGCTCCTCCTGAAGATGAGCATCTCTTTCCCCTCAGCACCAAATTCCCACTCAGCTCCAAATTCCCGATACCCTCACTCTGGCTGAATCTCACTCAGGCTGCAGCCTCTCTCCCACTGGCTTGCGCAAGCTCACTGCCAAATTTCATCGTATAGTTTGTTCCCATGCATTCACAAAGCCCACAACTTTTTCCTGCACCAGGATTTCATTCAGCTTAAGATTCCTTCTGCTTAATAGGGTATGGCATTAAGATGAATTAAGTGCATTTTTTCCCTTTGAGAATACCTTATGCGTCCAACTCTAGTGGTTGAGCATCATTTTATAATACAATAAGAATTATGTTTTGCATGCTGTTCGCTTCACTTGCTAGCTTTTAGCTTGAGCACATGGTATACATTCTCTTGGTAGGCTTCTCCAGGTATGATGTTGTGCTTTACTCATCCCATCACCCGCTAACTTAAAGGTAACCCGTTCTGTCAGTTCAATAATTTATCTGAGTGTTCCAAAACACAGGTGACATTGGAACCAGTTGCACATAAAAACCTCTACTGTCCACATCTGCTTTAGCAGCCACATCTCTGTTGTAGGAGTAACTAAGGCTTTATGGCACTTAAGAGGTGCCAACCAATATGCCTGCTCATTAACTGACTTTTATGAGCCGCTGCAGGGCTGGCACCGGAAACAATTTCTGTAGCCAAAGAATACAAACAGAGAGTAATTATCTTTTATTCATGAATGTCCTTCATGCCAAATGCAGAGAACAATGTTAGTAAGTCTGGGCTATTCCCTATCTGGTCTATAATGACGTTTATGTTTTTTAATAGAAGAGGTTGCAATGATGGTTTGGACTTCTATCTTGTTATTAGCAACACTTTACTCCTGTTTAATTAACTTTTAGAAATTAATTATGGAAAATGCTGGCATGGTAATTCCCCTACATCATCTACAGTGGTTTTAGAAGCAGAAAGAATCCTATTAGTGATGGTTGGAATGCTGCATCATGGACAAGCTGTCTTTTTTGAGTGGTAGATTATTAAAACCTAAAACTATCAGTAACAATGTACTTTTTTTCCTCTACTGTACATTGTGATATATGGAATTAAAGAAAAATTGGTTGAATCCTGCTCAATGTATGAAAAGTTATTGGGATTATTTCTTAAATGCTATAGACCCATTGAGGTGACATTTCTTAGCACTTTGGAGGTGGATTTGAAGGGGACACAGGAAATGGCACAAAAAATGAATCAGTCTTCCTGTTCAGACTTTTTGCTGGAGGCCACTTTGGAGCCTCCAGCAATGGCATAAAGCCAGTTAAGTTATTGAAGTAGGTAATCAATAGGGATCCTTCATGGATTTGCCAATCTTCTGGGAGGTGACCAAAATCCTATAGTATGCAGAACTCAGAAGCTCACAAGAGGCAAATAAACAGCAGGAGGTCATAGCCACTTGACATTTACATCCAATCTGACCTTTACTTGCGGAAAATGGAAAGTCAGCGATCATCCCCAGGCATGGGCCTGTGATTGCTGAATTTGCTCATGGAGAATGCTGCCACTGAGAGTGATCAATTCAAAGAATAGCTTTTCAGCATCTTCAAGTCCATCCCCTATTACTCAAATTGTTCTCTCTTTGTGTCCCAGTTACCATAGTTGCACTCCCACTGCAACCGCAGTGAAGGATATAAGCCTGTTGCATTTCTATGCCTGCTTTATACAAACTTTCCAATCTCGGACACAGGACTGGTAAATGAGACATAGGTTCAGTTTATTTGAAGATGTAGTACAGGATGGCTCAACAGACAAATTTATTACTTCAGCAGCTATTGCTCACTAGGACAGCACAGTTGCAATACTACATACACTAGCTACTGGTCACATGCTGCTTTGCATCCTGACCACTTGCTTATTTGCATATCCCTTTAAAGTCATATCATAACATGCCTCACATAATTTGGCTGAAATTTTATCGCCCCACCCGCCATGGGAATCGGAGTGGGCGAGGGACGGAACATGGAAGGGTCCATTGAACTTGGGTGGGATTTTATGGTTTTGGGGCAAGCGAGGCCATAAAATCCCACTCAATGAGTGCCGATTGCCCCTCCCATCTCCTCAGCCCCCAACCCGCGACTGTCCCCACCGCCCCCCGCCACATCCCCGTCCCTAATTGGATGGAAATCCTCGAGACGGGTTCTTAATTGGCATTCTCCGGGAAGATCATGCCCAAAGTCCCCACCACATGAATATGTTGTGATGCGGAAATCAGCGCAACACCAGGCTCATGGCTCAAATGGGAAAATTCAGCCCACAATGTTCCAATTCAGAAGTTGTTTGCCTTTTAAAGGTCCTTAGTATTCATTTAAACTTTTCTGTTTTATAAATCAGTCGTAGCACATATGGTGTGGCTAGCTTAGAGAAGGACATCTGTTGTTGGGATAGATACTAGAAAGCAATTAGCCACCCCAATTAAATTCTGCCTCTCTCACGTGTACTTGAAATGATACCAGATGTGTCAGCACATGACTGTTCCAATTACTGCTTTCTTAAATCACAGTAGAGCCCAGTTACTAAAATTGTCTAATTATGTTTGTCGTGGTACAGCTCTTAGTTCAATAATGTATACCTTACATGGCTGCCCTAGAAATGAGTGAGATAACAGTCCGTCTTCACTTGTCCCAGTGCATTTTTACCTGTCCCAAATGGGTAGACTGCCGGTTATTTCTAAACTTTGCATCTGTTGAAGAGAGACTAACAGAGAAACTTTGGCAAACATACTGAGAGCCTGTGAATCAAAAAGTCTGTTGATTGAGTCCCAAGTGAGTCAGGCAACATTAAAAATTTCAGTTAAAAAAAAAAATTTCTCTGATCCTTGCTCAGAGTTGTAAGTTGCAAGACCATCAGTATACTTTCTCTTAAACACTAAGGTCTTTGGGCCTGAGATATTATTTGCATATGGAGAAATTAGTATTTGCTCTTTTGACAAATGATAACCCTGCTAATTAGATTTTTTTCACATCATCAGTCAATTTTCATGGGGGTGACCCTTTAATTGCTCTTGTGGGCTCACCATCCAATTAAGGACACTTTGGCTGGAATCTTTCAGCAGGATCTTCTGGTCCCGCCGTTGTGAATGGAACCGGCCCTGCTACGGAAGAACCAGTGTCGGGAGGGGTGCTGGAAAATTCTAGCCTTTGTAACTGATTTTGGCCATGAACCATATCAAGGAAATTTATCTTTAGAGATGACTCTGAATTTTTGGCCCTCACCAGGGCCAGGAAGATAGGCGGGCTGGAGCTCCATTGGCCAATTTCCTTAATTAGATGGAAACCAATTAAGGGGCAACTCCCATGAAAAGCACATCAATTGATTGCTTCAAAATTGTCCCAACCCACTCTCTGTTTCCATCCACTGTTTCCCAATACCAGAAGGAAGCTCCTGCCCATTTTTCTAAACTCTAATTAAGGATGAACTGGACGCAGAAGGGAAAGTAAAAAATCATCACTCTCGAGTACACAGAAGAATAAAGACATTATTGACCTGGCAACTTTCATCCATATGCCACATTTCTTAGCATTTAAATACAAAGCGGGCAGAATCTTCCGGTCCCACCAGTAGCAGGAGCAATTTTTAAAAACTTATTTACGAGATGTGGGCTTTGCTGGCTAAGGGTGGAATTTGGAGAGGCTGACTGGGGAAGGAACACAGATTGTCTGGAGGGAAGTGAGGCTGTCTGGGGAGCAAAGACAAACTGCCCACGATGGAGAGGGAGGCAGCGAGGGAATATAAGAGTGCAGTAACATGGGATGGAGAGTCTTTCTTGCTGGGTTTGGGGCCCTGTGGTTGGGTGAAGGAAGGAGTTTCTGGGCAGGGATGGTATTAGAGAAATGGTGCTAGAGCACAGTGTTGGTGCTGTTGACAGTGGGATCCTGGGTGTTTAACTGAGGGTACTAGGCAGCAGAGGGAACAGTCGTAGTGACGGGGGAGTGGAAGCGGTAGGGTGGCAAGAGGTAATAGTTGGATAAAAAGATAGGTGAAGACCTCATGGGCTGGAATTTGTCATGGAAATAGACAAAACAGATGGCTCAAATAATGAGAGGGTCAGATTGGGCATGAGAACGGATGCCGAAGGGATGGGGGTCAGCGCAAGATCACTTGTGATCAGCCATCCCATGCTCTGTGAGCAAAAGTTACTCCCACTCCCATACCTGCCATCAAACCTAGTCTCCAGAATCAAAGATTCTGGCCAATGATTCTAAGACATTAAAAGAATAATAAAAATGCAAATTGTACAGTATAAGAGATCATTAGGGAAACTGAAACTGTAACTATAATAATTTAAATTAAATTGTAAATATATGATAAGGGGGTATGTGTTTAAACAGGTAAAGGCAAGTTTAGCAGGAAATCCTTATTCATACAAATAGTGATTATCATTTGGGATGGATTTCTCGATTGAGTAATGGAAGCAAAAACACTGGAATCATTTAAAAACAAATTCCTTTTCCGCAAACCTCTTGTGAATTAAATGGATTGACAGAAAGAACCAAAAAGAAGTATGTGATCTCTACCAAGGTACAAAATTTATGTTTGGTTTAGATACTGCAGAGAAGAGATATGGATGAGTTAGATTACTTGTCACATCTTACACCCTGCATGTGTTTGGTGCTGTTTCAACCTGCTGTTGCAAACATAATTGATTAAGAGTGTGTTACAAAAGCTATAAAACAGTTAGTTTCTGTAAACAGAGACCTATTTTACAGCCCTCCTGCCATTTTCAGGGAGCCACAGCAGGAGTGTACTTGATGGTCCACTGGTTTTAAGAATTGTATTGTTTAAATTTTGTGGAATTTTCGCATGTAGCCATTTCCTTTGTCCGCTTTGAACAGCAGAATGTTAGGTAAGTTTGAATTTTTGTTTCCAGTTGATAAGTACTGCTCCCTCTTGCACATAGAACTAGCACTGCTGATTAATTCAGCACAGATTACTGGAACTTGCAGTGAGTGATTAGACAATCAATTACATCAAATTCTATTATTGTTTTAGTGGACCAGCAATAAGTCACATGAAGTAAAGGAGACTCTTCTAAAGGGAATCTAGTATTTGTAATATATTACTATCACAGCCATACTATACCAAAAATCAAAAAGCTTACATTAGCTGATAAATGTATGGCACAATGGACCATTGGGGGAAATACCCATTTTTCAGTTGCTCAGTGTATTTGTGGTATATTTTGTTGACCTTGTGTAATAAAATGAGGTAAAATCTCTACAGTACTCCCAATGCTCAGTGTATTGTGCACTCAAAATCCACATGAACATGTGCTAGCAGATCTTAAAAAGGTTGCTTTAAAGTTGTTCTACAACTAAGGAGGGCAAATGGTCAGAGTAAAAAAAGTGTGAAAATTGTTTTGTTTCATGGACTCAACTTTGGCAGTTCAGTAGAAAAAAGTGGCTCTTTTTGGTAACCTGCAACAAGGAGCAGCAATAGGAGATCATTGATTGTGAGATACAGAGCAAGTAAATGTAACTCTACCTGAACCAGGGCACAGAAAAGTAAGATATTTCCTGGACTGTGCAAGGTTACCAAGGTATGTCCTACTATATGGCTTCTTTTACAATTTGGAATGCAGTGCACTTCAAACCAAACTCGCGACACTATCACAAAAGATAATTGCACTGCAGTTTACCAACTTCCTGACTGTTGGGACATTGTGTAATGTTGCCATTTAGTGAATTGACTATACAATCCATTAAATTTATTCAACATCAAGTGAACTACATGTTGTAAGGGTTTGTTCAGTGGGTCTCATGAAGAGGTGCAGAGGCTTACAAGGTTGAACAATAGTGTTTATTATTAGCACGTAATTGTTTACATATGTAAAAGTATAGCCTGAACTAGGAGCGAACTTCATGTTGACTCTTACTTGAGTCTCTCCGTACAACTCTGTCTCCTATCATATGATTCTCTACATCATACTGTGAGTGGCACTGTTCTCCGGTCCCACATTAATTCTTGCTATGCCGAATACTGTTATACTGCACATGTATAAGGGGCCTACATGCTGCATGTTTACACCATCCTGGAGGGTGGCTAATGACTCAGGCACTTGGATGATATACACAGCTCACATTCCTCTTTCCAACATTGTTAGTAACTCCATTATAAGCTGTCGTGCAGAGCATAAGAGTACTTCTGGTGATTAGTACCATATTAATCGGCCCCTATATGATGGTTGTCTGTTCATATTTGATCAGAGGAGAGTAGTTCGCAGTTTGTCCATGTTGAACTATAGGAGAGTCATGGGTTATGGGAAAAAGCAGGAAAGTGGAGTTGAGGCCAAGATCAGATCAACCATGAATGGCGGAGCAGGCTTGAGGGGCCAAATAGCTGACTCCTCCTGTTAATTCTCATCTTCTCATGTCATCACATGAAAGAGGATGAAACAGTGATGCAGTAAAAATTAACCCACCTTCCCCAAAAAAGAAATGCACCTAACAATGCTTATAATTCCGCTGCAAACAATTGTGCTCACCTAATGGGGAATCAAATTGATGTTTAATCAATCTAAATTCTTAAATTATCTCCGTCCCCAGTTTATTGTAGTGAACATTCTGCAAGAAACTCCCAGACATTTTTCACATAATCTAATTAATGTATTGCAGTGTCTTTTCCAGCAGTAATAAAGAATGGAGTCTTCACTATGTCTCAATCTCTTAAGGATTACTCAGAGCTACCAAAGACTTACAGTGGAGCTTGGAGGCAATTAGCAAGTTCAACATATTAACTGGATTCCCAATGGATTTCAGCACAGAGACATTTTTACTTACCATAAGAATGAAGCAAATCTATGGTGAAGTAGGGGCCTTTAAGCAGCTAACTTTCCATTTGTGTTTTTTTAATCTCAAAAAACTTTG
Organism: Mustelus asterias; assembly: GCF_964213995.1. NCBI lineage: Eukaryota > Metazoa > Chordata > Chondrichthyes > Carcharhiniformes > Triakidae > Mustelus > Mustelus asterias. Next base: position 34,788,028 of record NC_135811.1, on the reverse strand, counting down.
ATTGAGAATTTCTATACCACTGTCAAACACTGAACAAAATTTAAATTTAAAGTGACTGATGGTGCAGCTTTTACAGTTATAACATCATGTTATCATATTAATGTTTTCATTCCTGGTAACCTTCTTACTGTTCACTTCATTGTTGCTATGCTGTTTTCATGACTATGAGAGTGTTATATTATCCACAAAGGACATGGGCATCATCAATAGATCTCCCCATGGGCCTCTTGGAGTCTGAGTTTCGCAATTGAGTCAGCGGGAGCTCGCCCAATGAGAGACAAGCAATGAAACCCTCTCAACCTGGATCAGGATACTGTAGGTCCGGAGCTTAGGACTTGTGTTGTTGTACGTCGTGGAACAGCCTTTTCCTTGTGTTAAATAGAGTTGCGAAGACTGGCCTTGGCAAGATAATTACACAGAGGTAGTTTCCAAGTGAAAGCTTGAAAATTGCAACTGTGAGAAGAGATTGAATAGGATAGGGTTGTTTTCCTTAGAACAGAGGAGGCTAAGGGGTGACCAAATTGAGGTGTACAAAATTATGGGGGACCTAGATAAGATAGACAGGAAAGATTTATTCCCCCTCGCTTAGGGGTCCATTACTAGGGGCATAGATCTTCGGTGATTGTTAGAAGGATTAGAGGGGACATGAGGAAAAACCTTTTCACCCAAAGGGTGGTAGCCATTTGGAATTCATGGCCTAAATTGGTGGTTGAGGCTGAAATCTCAATCTGCATCCAAAGTGCTGTAACCGGCAAGTCTACAGACCAGCTGCTGAAAAGTGGAATTAAAATGAGCGGCTTGTTTTCTTTTTTTGGCTGGCGCAGACACAATGGGCCGAATGGCCCCTTTCTACACTCTAACATTTCCGTGGTTCTTGGTGAAATTAGTAAGTAAGCAAAGATTCCACATTTTTTTTGCTGCAAATATTAAAAATAATCCAGTTTCTTCAATGTGGAATAGTAAATATTAAAAGGGTTGCAAATAGCAATATCCCGCCAACAGCAGCAATTCATTGAATAGCCAGACTTTTTTTCAGCACAGAAAATTATTCACAAATTACTTTTTAAAAACTTTTTCTGACACATTTGACTATAACTGCAAGATTCATTGGTTCAAGACAGTGTATAGTGTGTCAGTGGGAATGGAAGTACCACAACACAAAGGACCATGGAGTGTGGATACAAGGGCAGATCTTGCATTTGAGCATAGGAGGGCCTTTTGAATTTTCTTTTTAAAGCTTCCCTCATGCAGACTACAGTTCATACCTCCTCTGAGGGGGCGTGAACAACCATCTTTGGAAAAACTGACTTGCTGTAAATTGCAGATAGTAGGACACGCCTAGCTCTGAAATTGAGCTGGCAAGGTTGAGAATGCCAGATGTGGGCTTTTGACAGGAACCAGACCATGACCTTTAGTAGTACTCCCATGAATCAGACAGCCAAGGAATGGGGTCGGAATCCCCAAATTGGAACCCACCTATCATTTCTAAAGGGCTTCCATGTCATTTTGACTCAATGAAAATAGAGACATAGAACAGTACAGCACAGTACAGGCCCTTCGGCCCTCGATGTTGTGCCGAGCTTTGTCCGAAACCAAGATCAAGCTATCTCACTCCCTATCATTCTGGTGTGCTCCATGTGCCTATCCAATAACCGCTTGAAAGTTCCTAAAGTGTCCGACTCCACTATCACAGCAGGCAGTCTATTCCACACCCCAACCACTCTCTGAGTAAAGAACCTACCTCGGACATCCCTCCTATATCTCCCACCATGAACCTTATAGTTATGCCCCCTAGTAACGGCTACATCCACCCGAAGAAATAGTCTGTGAATGTCCACTTTCTCTATCCCCCTCATCATCTTATAAACCTCTATTAAGGCACCTCTCATCCTCCTCCGCTCTAAAGAGAAAAGCCCTAGCTCCCTCAACCTTTCCTCATAATACCTACCCTCCAAACCAGGTAGCATCCTGGTAAATCTCCTCTGCACTCTCTCCAATGTTTCCACATCCTTCTTATGGTGAGGTGACCAGAACTGCAAACAATATTCCAAATGTGGTCTCACCAAGGTCCTGTACAGTTGCAGCATAACCCCATGGCTCTTAAACTGTGGATATGAAGCCCAAGATCTCTCTGTTCCTCCATATTCCTCAGAACCCTGCCGTTGACCCTGTAATCCTCATTCAAATTAGTCCTACCAAAATGAATCACCTCGCACTTATCAGGGTTAAACTCCATCTGTCATTTTTCGGCCCAGCTCTGCATCCTATCAATGTCTCTTTGCAGCCTACAGCAGCCCTCCACCTCATCCACTACTCCACCAATCTTGGTGTCACCAGCAAATTTACTGACCCACCCTTCAGCCCCCTCCTCCAAATCATTGATAAAAATCACAAATAGCAGAGGACCCAGCACTGATCCCTGTGGTACACCGCTGGTCACTGATCTCCAGTCTGAAAATTTTCCATCCACCACCACCCTCTGTCTTCTATGAGATAGCCAGTTATTTATCCAATTTCCATCTATCCCACACCTCCTTACTTTCTTCATGAGCCGACCATGGGGAACCTTATCAAACGCCTTACTAAAATCCGTGTATACGACATCAACTGCTCTACCTTCACCTACATACTTAGTTACCTCCTCAAAGAATTCAATCAAATTTGTGAGGCAAGACTGTCCAGATTAAGCTGCATCTTTCCAAATGGTAATAAATCCTATCCCTCAGGACCTTTTCCATTAACTTACCGACCACCGAAGTAAGACTAACTGGCCTATAATTACCAGGGTCATTCCTATTTCCTTTCTTGAACAGAGGAACAACATTCGCCACTCTCCAGTCCTCTGGCACTATCCCTGTGGACAGTGAGAACCCAAAGATCAAAGCCAAAGGCTCTGCAATTTCATCCCTTGCCTCCCAAAGAATCCTAGGATATATCCCATCTGGCCCAGGGGACTTATCGACCCTCAGGTTTTTCAAAATTGCTAATACATCTTACCTCAGAACATCTACCTCCTCCAGCCTATCAGTCTGTATCACACTCTCATCCTCAAAAACATGGCCCCTCTCCTTGGTGAACACTGAAGAAAAGTATTCATTCATCGCCTCTCTTATCTCTTCTGACTTCATGCACAAGTTCCCACTACTATCCTTGACCGGCCCTAACCTCACCCTGGTCATCCTTTTATTTCTCACATAAGAGTAAAAAGCCTTGGGGTTTTCCTTGATCCGACCCACCAAGGACTTCTCATGCCCCCTTCTAGTTCTTCTAAGCCCTTTTTTCTGGCTCATTCCTTGCTACCTTGTAACCCTCAAGCGACCCAACTGAACCTTGTTTTCTCATCCTTACATACACTTCCTTTTTCCTCTTGATAAGACATTCAACCTCTTTTGTGAACCATGGTTCCCTCACTCGGCCATTTCCTCCCTGCCTGACAGGGACATACCTATCAAGGACACACAGTATTTGTTCCTTGAACAAGCTCCACTTTTAATTTGTGCCTTTCCCTGACAGTTTCTGTTCCCATCTTATGCTCCCTAATTCTTGCCTAATCGCATCCTAATTACCCCTCCCCCAATTATAAACCTTGCCCTGCCGTATGGCCCTATCCCTCTCCATTGCAATAATGAAAGACACCGAATTGTGGTCACTATCTCCAAAGTGCTCTCCCACAAACAAATCTAACACTTGGCCTGATTCATTACCCAGTACCAAGTCCAAGTCCAAAATATAGTCGAAGAATTACAAAGCAATGTCTATGTCTATGTCCGATATTAAAAAGCAAACTTCGGCAGAAGTTGGAAATCTGAAATAGAAACAGAAAAGTGCTATTTTCTGCAGAGCAGACAGCATTTTTAAAAATTCTTCCGCAGGATGTGAGCCATGGGAGTGTGGTGTGAGGGTTTGGATAGCACAACAGTCAATGGCCTGAAAACTGGAAGATAAAGGGGCAGTGCAAATGGGTTGAGATGCCCCTGTTACTGGGTCCTGCCTGAAATTTTTCCATTCTTGGTTAGCTGGCAACGTAGCAACATGAAAAAATGAGTGGCAGATTAATTACAGATTACATAGTTACAGTAATGCGTAATTTATGGCCAGAATTGAAAAAGAACAGCTCTATAAATTAATCGTATTTTTGTAAGTATTAGAAAAGGTTGCATTTCGAGTAAGAAAGATAAAATATCTTTCTAACAGTTTGTGCTTTTAGAGAGATTTACTCAAGTTACTTTCTGGGTCTGATCAGTGGTTTCTGTTTTCATTATGCTAATAAATGCCATGATGAATCTCACTATAATTTTTGTTGCTAAGCAACAGGTTTCATGATACTCAAATGTTTATGAAGGCATCACATGAGTGACTCAGTTTCTTCAGTTACAATATTAAAAAAACTCTTTCAAAAAAGTTACCCAATTTCATTTCTCTGCAATATATCTAATATATATGTATATAATAAAACCCTGCATTTGTGAATTAACAAGTAAACAACACATTAAAGGGCAGATAGACTGGTAAATGGCTGGGAAAAGATGATTACAGCATCAATAACATTTCATTTACGCCAGAATTCACAAATAGATGTATTACCATTTTTCTTACATCATGGCACTTCAATCTTGCAATGACATTCAGCATTCCTAAAGTATAAGGTAAAATTAAAATGGTTATTTTGGTTGTTAAAAACATCATTATACAACTAATATATTTGTGATTGCTAACCATTATAAATCCAAATGCAATTTATGTCATTTTCCAAACCCTACAATCGTATTACCATCATGTTCCTTACCCTTGTGTAGCTAATATTCTATGCAGTATATTCCATCTCTCAATGGAGGTGGAGAACTATCTCTCTGACCTTACTTTGCTGTCATAGAAAACAGTTAATGCAGCAATCATGATCTCCTCAGCATGCCTTTTATAAGACTCCAGCCTTCTGAAAATGTTCATTAGAATTTCCAAAGTGCTGTCTGAAATGCTGCACTGGATATTTTATGAAACTCAGAACAGAGATGATGGTTGATTGCCTGATTATAACTCTCATTTTATCTGGCAGAAATTGCCAGAGGTCCCCTGCATATTGTACGACTGACATGAAAAGAATTCTGCGCAGGTTTAACTACTGAAATGAAACAAATGCAGCTTCTTGTACAAATCTCACAACTCAGCTGACAATTAATCTTGCATCTGGGGAAAACTGCGCTGACTTCCTATTTATCAAGTTATCTTTAGTGAATACGTTGTGCTCGAGATTGATATCCATGAGGTTCATCTGAAGCATCCGGAAAATCAATGGTGTTATTTGAAGTGTAAGCTTAACCTACAGGGAGATTCTAGGCATTATTTTTACTTGATTTGATTGAACGCTTGACTGTTGTAAAAGGCACAAAGATACTGGCTCGCATTTTCCGAACATTTGTAACGGCAGATACCCTACGTGGTGCCAGATAATTCCTTACATGTAGGAACACAAAAAAAAAAGCTAAATTTAGAATTCTATTACCAATATCTGAACCAGTAGTAATGGGTATCACCACAGTATATGTAAAGTTGGGGGGTCGAGGGGGTGAGGTGTGGGACAGGGGTAGGGGTGTGTATCAGGAAGAATCAGAATATACTACTGTGCCAGTGCTCAAGCTATTATTTTCATTTTGATTATTTTTAAATCACGCATTAAGCTGTAGATTGAGGTTGCATAGACCAGAATTGTTTTGGGATGCTGGGGATATAGCCTAGTTAAGTCTACCATCTGCTAACATTTTGAATACTTTGTTTGATACAGAGGAACAAGTTATGTTACAAAATATTTCTAGGGCTACCTTTTTAATGAAAAGTGGTCTGGCAAATCATTTTTATTCCAGGAGAAAAAATGCAGGAAAAGCCAAATGTAATTTTTGTCATAAAATCATAATTAGTTTATTTATTAGTGTCACAAGGAGGCTTACATTAATGCTACAATGAAGTTACTGTGAAAATCCCCAATTCATGTGCCTTTCACATGAATTGGGGATGTTAATAGACAAGTGGTTCATTTATTTCTTTGACAATTCTTTCTCCACTATTTTAAAGGAACTGTTAACAAACATTTCCTCTAAGTTACACACCTATAGAGCAATCGAAGAGTTTCTGTGTAGGCTATGCATAAATCATCCCTTTTAAGTTACTCAAGCACTCCTACTGCTCCTGGCCCATACAGTATCCTGAAACTCTCAATGTGGAAGTGAATGCTTGCTCCTCCTTATCACTGCTCAGTTTCCTGACCCCTGGGGTCTAGAACCTGCTCTAGACACATCTTTTTTCCTTACTTGTCCCATTACCAGTCCCTTCGTCCCACACCACCAACTCTTTGGTTGTTTCGTCTCTCCTGTCTTCCACCCTATCAGAGACCCTCCTTGTTGTTCTTTTTCCACCACCCATCCCTCTTTCACTTGCTTAAAACATATTAAATTTCTAACCTTTCCTAGTTCAGATAAAAGATCATGAAACTGAAATGTTGGGCAGAATGTAATTCCCCTTGCAACCTGCCCCCCCCTCCCAGCGGGAATAGGTTGAGCGGTGGGGATGGATTCATAATCAGGGGAAGGCTCGAGGTGGAGAGCCTGTTGACTTCCCAATTTCTCCCCAATTGAGTCCCTCATACTCAACAGAGGGACTTGCTAGCACCAAGTGCGAGTTTTCCAGTAACATTCCTCCCCGCTCTTTAAACAACGCCCCAACACCGCCTTGCCAGAGTCTCCCTGACTGGTCCTGGTAATCCCACTCCATATAACTGTGTTCAGAGCTTCCAACAATGATCCTCCTTTGAACTTATTATCAACAGCAGCTAGCAGACTGCCTGATTGAGATTTAGTCCTTTTGGGGCCCCCAGAAATAGTTGATGGACAGGTCCACTGCCAGGACCATTAAAATCCACCCATTAAATCTGTTTCTCTCTTCATAGGTGTTGCCTGATCTGGTGAGTATTTCCAGAATTTTCTGTTTTGAACATTCCGAACTTAGAGCCATAACTCAGTCACAAACAGTGGAACTTTTGTCCTACCCGACAACTTCCCTTATGGGGTGATTTACTTAACTTTGTGTTCTTGGTATTGAGCCTTTTTAGCCAAAATACATATTGGAAATTCAAGTTTGATTTAAGCTCTATTTAACTGGTTGAGAAAATCATATACAGCAAAAGGTGAAGTTCCCCATTGAGAGCCCAAAGTTGGAAAATTACCTTGGGCCGAAGGACCAATTTTTAACACTGTGTAAGTTAATGAATTTTGTGTGAGCTAAAATCAGGTCCCTCGTTTCAGTCGAACATCCCCTGCTGCCCACTGTGACTTTCCCATTATCCATTTCAGTCAACTTTGTGACATCTTTGAATGAAATTTTTAATGAGAAGTCTAGGAGAAGGAACAAGACCCACAGTGAAGGAGGCAACTGAGGATGAAGAAATCAAAATGAGATTGAAGTAAATCAGGAAGCAGTGATTGATGTCAAACCTGTGTTTTATAAGGAGGTAGAAAGAGCAGGGATTTAAGCCGTGAGGTGCTGGGAGTGAGTCGTAGAATCTTGATTGAGGATGTGATCAAGAATAAGAGAATTTGGATAATGTACTTTATATTTAGTACCACTTACATAGAGACAACCAATAATTTTAATAGATTGCAATCATTTGAGCAAAGAAAATTAGACATAAAATCCTAGATTGCATTTGTAGGGTAAGGTTTTCAGGTTTGCTGCATATTGTTAAATATGGACTAATGTATTTGAACAGATTGGAGCAATTGAGCAAACATAAGCAAACCAAGTCTTACTGCATGAGGGGAGGTGAAATGCTTATAGACTATAAATCTGACTAAAACATTGGTATTTCCTGCACGTAATGCTGATGGTAGAGTTTCTTTTCCCTGTGCTTCAAGCTGCTACTTTTGCTTCTAGCATTTTTGTCTTTTCTTCCATATTTGTTCCGTGACTGCTTTCTGATCTATCCATTTGCTCTGTCTGTTTTCTATCTATTCATCCAACGTGATTCTGTTTAATTCCCTTAGGGATGATTAATAACACTGTATATGTAGGTAAGTGTGTTTGTGAACCAGATTGTTGGGAGTTTTCTTATTTTGTGCCATTTCTCACTCTGCCACTATAAATTTAGCAGAAACTCTGTTAAAATTATTAAACTAAATGTGAGTAGTTGATTCATATTCCTGGGCTAGTTACACTCCAGCACTGGTTGATTGGTAACATAACTGCTCTGGCATCAAATCTGATGAAGTTCAAACAAAGAAACTATTTATCTTGGTAGCAAGATCATGCAAAACAATATAAAAGAAACAACTCTCAAGGAGGTGCAAGAGCAGAGAGACCTCAGGTGTACATATACATAAGCCATTGAAGGTGGTGTGATAGGTGAGAGAACGGTTAATAAAGCATAGTGTATCCTAGGCTTTATTAAAATGGACATAAAGTCCAACAGCAAGGCGGCTATGTTGAACTTGTATTTCACCAGTTCAGCCTCAGCGAGAGTATTGCATCCAGTTTTGGGGACCACACTTTCAGAAGGATATGAAAGCATTGGAGAATTCAGAATTCCAGAAAAGATTCATGAGAATGATTCCAGGAATGAGGAGCTTCAGGTATGAAGATAGATTGGAGAAGTTAGGACTGTTTTTCTTGGAGAAAAGAAGGCTGAAGAGAGATTTGATAGAGGTAGTCAAAATCATGAGCGGTCTGGACAGAGTAGATGGGGAGAAACTGGATGGAGAACGAGAGGGCACAGGTTTAAAGTAATTGGCAAAAGAAACAAAAGTGATACAAGAAAAAACTTTTTCATGCAGAGTGGTTAAAGTCTGGAATGTACTTCCCAAGAGTGTGGTGGAGGCACATTTAATTGAAACATTCAAAAAGGAATTAGACGATTACAGGGAGGAGAGGGGGAATGACAGTAAGTAAATTGTTCATTTGGCATGCCGATGCAGACACAATGGACCAAATGAACTCCTTCATTGCTGTAACAATTCAGAAATTGTAACATCTTGTAAGGGATCTCCTCTGCCAACTGGAGAGCCAGCAAGAGACCCATGTTGCCTCTATTTGGGAAGGTCTGCCAAATCAAAAGCCAATCAGGCAGTGGCAAGGCCAGCAGGGAGCCTTCCCCTGGGATCAAGATGCAGGGGGTAGAAGTCTCCTTACCAGGAGCTGCTGGCCAATTAGAGGTTGATAGTTCTTGTGTTCAGCAGCACCATTGGGGAGGCTGTGGCGTCAGATAGGCGTCAGAATCCTAGGATCACAGAGCGACAAGGTCACAGGTAAGTTATGAGAAGGAGGTTTTGGAGATGGGGGGGCGGTTTCAGGGAGAGGGGTTGGGTGTTGCAGCAAGGACAGGGGGTGGCTCTTAGCAGGCCCCCGCTTCCCAATGTCCAGTCCCTAAATCAGGCATTAAGCACTGAGTGTTTTGGATTGTGAGACAGCAAGATCCACCATGAGCAAACCCTCTCATGACCACAGACTGTTTATCTGTAGAGGTTTGATACTGAAACAAACATTGGTGACACAATATGGCATTTGAATCAGATTTAATCTTGCATTGTATGGTCACATACTAAGGATACCCTAAAGCAAGTCACGACCAGTTAAATAACTTAGCGCTATTGTTATATGGGAAAATGTCAAATAGAATCATAGAATTCTACAGTACAGAAGGAGGCCATTCAGCCCATCAAGTCTGCACCGACCATAATCCCACCCAGGCCCTATCCCCATAACCCCATGCATTACCCTAGCTAGTCCCCCTGACATTAAGGGCCAATTTTAGCATGGCCAATCCACCTAACCCGCACATTTTTGGACTGTGGGAGGAAACTGGAGCACCTGGAGGAAACCCATGCAGATATGGGGAGAATGTGCAAACTCCACACAGACAGTGACCCAAGTTGTGAATCAAACCCGGGTCTCTGCCGCTGTGAGGCAGCAATGCTAACCAGTGTGCCACTGTGCCGTGGGCTTTTAATATATTTAATGATATATGTATACATTACGTATATTATGCCTGTGTATGTTTATAAAAATTACATAGGGAAGATCATATTTTTTATTGTCCCTTTACCTTTTCTCGGCAAATACCCTGTTTTTTTTCCCTTTAGTATTCAAATGTAATTAATTCAGGCTACATGGACCCATTATCGTAAACCTTCATCAGTTGTAGTAAATTTGTAGTACAGGAGATGAAGGACTGAGATAGAAGAGCAAAACATCCTGAATCAATCACGCTTTCACCACAGTGAACACAAATAGATTAAAATTCTTAAACTTCTTTAATATACAAAGAAATTCACTATTTGAACTTACATTTACATATTGGAATGTAAATGATCGGTGCATTCGATAAATTTATACTCACTAAAAAAGTATTTTGATATTATTCTTCCATTGAATTTTTTTCAGAAGTTGGGAAGATCAAGTTGAACATTTGCTGAGTTAAATGGATTGAATAATGTAGTGATGCACTGTAATTTGATCTAATATATTTATATTATGGACGTTAAAGCAATGTAATTAATGTGTTTCTAACTTTAAAAATATGAAGTCCAGTGCTACAAGGTGCATCTTAGTGTTTTTTATGCTTCAGGATATTTCAACATCTGATGCAATGGGACATACACTTCCTGCAATGCCTCATCTAAGACTTTGGGCTTGATTTTGTGGGGGGTGGGGGGGGGGGGGGGGTGGGGGGGGGGGGGTGGGGGCGGCGGTGGCAGTGGAGCAGATTTTGATAGAATGTGGGAAACTTGGAAGAAAATATAGTGTATCAGTTAGTGACTTTTTGAACCCGCTTCCACATTCTCATAATGGGCCGTAACCTCTAAGTTCTGGGACTTTGAATTTGGGGGGGATACCCCAAAGATGCACTGGGAAACTGCACCCCTACAGGCACTGCGACACAACAGGAGAAAGTTACCTGGAAGCATTGTACCAGGAGGTAGTCACACCACAGAGTCTTCTGATTTGGTCAGTACTCAAGGATAGGAAGGTGTGACTGAGTGAGGCACGAAAATGAACCTGGATAGCAAAGTTTAAAGTTTATCTATTAGTGTCACAAGTAGGCTTACATTAACACTGCAATGAAGTTATTGTGAAAATTCCCTAGTCACCATACTCCGGCACCTGTTCGGGTACACTGAGGGTGAATTTAACATGGCCAATGCACCTCACCAGCATGCCTTTTGGAATGTGGGAGGAAATCGGTGCACCTAGAGGAAACCCATGCAGACACGAGGAGAACGTGCAAACTCCATGCAGACAGTGACTCAAGCCAGGAATTGAACCCGGGTCTCTGGCGCTGTGAGGCAGCAGTGCTAACCACTGTGCCGCCGTGCCGCCCAAGAGTTCATGAGTGTCAACCTCTGCAACTATCCAATAGGGTTGAGGTTCTCTCATCTTGTTTGGATGAGGGCGGGGGATGCAGGGTGGATGAGCAAACTGTCCATGGCACTGTAATATAAGAAGCCATTCAAGTGAAGGAGCAAAAAAGAATGTAGTGCTATTAGGGGACAGTGCTCTCTGCAACAAAGACCGAGAATACAGATGGCTACATTGCCTATTCAGAGTTCAGGATATCTGCTCAGGCTGGAGAGGAACTTGCAGTGGGAAGGGGAGGATACAATTATCATAATCTATGTAGGTACCTACAGCCTGCGTAGAAGGAGGTTCTGTATAGACAATGTGAAGAGCTAGGCACTAGATTTAAAGCAGAACCTCAAAAGTTATAATTTGTAGATTATTACCTGTACCATTTGAAAATTGGCATGGGTATATAAAATTAGAGAGATGAACACCTGGCTCAAAGACTGATGAGATAGAAATGGGCTCTGGTTTATAGGGCACTGACACCAAACCTGGGGAAAGTGGGGGCTGTGCCATTGGGATGGTCAACACCTGAACCATGCTGGGATCAGTGTTCTTGTGAATGGCATAACAGGGAAATAGAGGAGGTTTTAAACTAAATAGTGGGGACAAGGGATCAAATATGGGCAGATGTGGCATATCCAACAGTAGAGACAAGGGAAGAGAGGTAGGTATTCATATGGGAATTGATAAATAGATCATGACAGGAGGGACAGAGAGTATGTGCAAACTTTTACCAGAAATTGGTGGAGTGTTGGATCCAGCGCAAAAAGTTGAGTGTTTTCCACCAATGGCACCGGCCTGTTTCCTGGCTAAACCTTATGGCTCATTAGTATTAGTTTTTATTTCCACAAGTTTCACGCTACTCGAGAGGCACATTCCCTCTGATTTATCCATGTAGAGACTTAACTGCTGCAAACACTATGGAGCTCCATATAAACAGCTCCCCGACACTTGTTCCACAACCACTGCAGGGGATGGCAGCCAAGAAACCAGCACCGTGCTTTACAGAGGGGCACTGACCAGACTGCCTGTTGGAGTGGCGCAGAGGCAGGAAACCCTATGCCACTCTCCAGCAGACGGCCATCCTGCAGGGTGACCCCCCTCACCTGGGATGCAGTGGCAGCCTGGTGAGTGCAAGTGCATTGCAGAAGAGGACAGGGCAGCAGTGTCGGAAGAAAATTAATGTTCTTCTTTGTTCAGTCAGGGTAAGTGAACCACTACCAGTCTCCCACTGGACTCCTCATGCACTCCTTGCACCCACAAGCTCTTCTTGCACTCAGCCACCTTGGACTGTGCCAACACCAGGCACGAGATGTCGTCCCCCCCTCCGCCCCCCCCCACACACCCACACACACACAATCACCATGTTCCCCCTGTAGCTGCTATGCTCCTCAGACTCCAGCTCACACTCAAGCCCCACACCTGCCACACCTTATCATCATCTTAAATGTCAACAGTCCCATCTACACTCACCCTATCTGAGTCATTGCAGGACAAACTCGACCGCAACAAGCCTGAACGAGCACAGCCAACTAGAGTCATGCCCAAGTTGCGAACCCTCACACACTTAGAGGAGTGGGCCCCAAAGCTGGTCAGTGCTGGTGAAGTGGGAGCAGCAAAGAAACATGAGAATCCTCACCAGGAATGCTGTCATTCTTCAAGTCTCAAATGAGTAAACAGTGTTCTCTCCTTATCCCAAGATGCCATTGCCTTCTCTTGCAGTCCAACCACGTGAACATGCCAGACCATCCTCATGCCCCCTGGAACTACCAGACTCAAGCAGTGCAAAAAGGGGGACTTCTCCGAACCTATAGTGGCGCCATAGCTGTCACCCACACCTGGCACCAGCACAGATATTCACAACTCGGTGGGTCCAATAAGTAGACAGACTTCTGGGTCACTCACTGATGAGCACCTCACAGCTGATGATTCACAGCTGGCGGAGGCAGGGGCGTCCCAGGGAACTGGCGCTCAGAAGGATGTCAGAGCCCAGGACTATGCTGAGCCCCAGGCCAATGATGTGCCCCTGGACCTGGTCATCCTGCAGCTGCTGGAGCTGCAAAGGCAGAGTTGCGATTTTCAGGAAGGGATGACAGCAGTCTTCCTCAGACTGCAAGGCCAATTGGAGAAGTCCATCACCTTCTGTCTGAGGAGATGGTGCCATCGCTGTAGCACACCAAGGCCAACACTGCAAGGTGAGTGTCCACAATGGAGTCCTTAGTGAAGGACATGCACTTCATGACAGGAGATGTCATAGAAATCATAGAAAGGCTATAGTGCAGAAGGGGGCCATTTGGCCCATCAAGTCTGCACCGACAACAATCCCACCCAGGCCCTATCCCTGTAACTCCACATATTTACCCTGCTAATTCTTCTAATTTACGCATCCTATGACACTGAGGGGCAATTTAGCATGGCCAATACACCTATCCCGCATGTCTTTGGACTGTGGGAGGAAAGCGGAGCACCCGGAGGAAACTCACGCAGACACAGGGAGAATATGCAAACTCCGCATAGTCAGTTACTCGAGCCGGGAACCAAGGTCCCTGGAGCGGTGATGCAGCAGTGCTAACCACTGTGCCACTATGCCATGGTGCAGGGCTTCGACTATATGGTGCAGGCACTGGTGGAAATCTATGAGTGTCTGTGCCAGAGGGCAGCGAGCTCTGGATCTTACTCCAGCTGCCCCTCAATGACATGAAGGAGCACAGGGGTCCCCAGGAACCTGAAGGACAGACAGAGCACACAATTCATAGAGAAGGAAATGAGAGAGTGCAGAATGTAGTGTTACAGTCATGGCTAATGTGTATCGAGAAAGATCAACTTAATGCAAGGTAGGTCCATTCAAATGTCTGATGGCAGCAGGGAAGATGCTGTTTTTGAGTCCGTTGGTACGCGACCTCAAACTCAGGGTTGCTTGCCAAAGTCATCTCAGGCGAAAGGGCGTGGCGGTCAGCTCAATCTCAGCTGTGGCTCCTGGGGAGACACCTAGACATAGTGGGAGAACGAAGAAGTTTAAGAAATGGTAGGTACTTAGTGGGCATGGGTGAATATAGGCACTATTGCAGAAAGGTCACCATTTTGTTCTGAATGTTTGTCAATAAATTTTACCATGTCTGTTCATGCCAACAACTTTAGGGGGACCGCTGTGCTCAACCGGTGCCTAATCTCTGCTGAGTGTGAGGATGCAGTGCTATGTCCCACCCACCATCTTGCCAGCGCCACTAAGGAAAGGCACTCCCTCAACTGAGATATGGGCAGGAACCCGGGAAGGAGGACGCAGGAAGCGTTGCCTGCATACCAGCCTTCACAACCTCTTCAAAGCAAAGGATGCCCCAACATGAAGGGTAGAGAAAGCCTGCAAGTGACCCCTCCTGACCCTTTTCCCTGAAATGGTGATTCTGGGACCCCCATGCCTGACCCCAAGTTGAACCTATCTGTGTCCCCCGAGTCCTCTCCGATGCCCCCTGCACAATGAACACCAGCTGGTTACCTGAATGCTCACCTCCAAAATCCCTTCAGAGGTGTAGGTGTCAGGTTCACGCTTCTGTAGAGCTGCTGCAAATGGCAGCAACGTAACATCATACCGGCGCCAGCTGAAAATTCTGTGTGGGGCTCAAAATCTGGAGAGAGTGCTCACTAATTGTATACTAATTTATTAAAATGAGCGTTCTATGGTCCCGCGGCATGTTTCAGGCCACTGCACCGGTGAGGGGTTTGGGCGTTCAGCCCATTAAGTCAATTT
This sequence comes from Mustelus asterias, assembly GCF_964213995.1. NCBI lineage: Eukaryota > Metazoa > Chordata > Chondrichthyes > Carcharhiniformes > Triakidae > Mustelus > Mustelus asterias. The sequence continues at coordinate 34,772,898 of NC_135811.1, read as the reverse complement.
AAATGCATGCAAATACATTTTAATTGCTGTTGCACCCGTTTTGGGCGCGGTCCCGATCGTGGCCATTTTAGGCGCTTGGTAAAGGAGGAACAGGCGCAGAGGCGGTCGCGGATCGCACTACTCACCTCACGCCCGACTTTACCAAGTTTTCCCACCTGAAAACAGGCGCAACTTGATGGTAAAATCGGGCACATAGACTGAAATAATCAGATGGGCAAAGGTAGCATAGATCATGAATTCATACAATGTTTTTGGAATTTGTTAGATTGTATGTTCTGAAGCCAGCCAGGGAGCAGACTATACCAGATCTGTTACTGTGCAATGAGATAGATGAATTCATGACTTCATGGTGAAGACGCCCCTAAGTGACAGGGTTCATATGATTGGATTTTACATTCAGTTTGATGGAGAGAAGAGTTGGTCTAAGACTTTTTAAACTTAATTAAGGGCAACTATGAGGGTATGAAAGTGGAGCAAGCTGGCAATTTAGGTTAAGGGATAGATCAATAGACATTTCAGAATAAATAGATACATTTCAAGAAGAAATAAAAATTCTAAGGAGAGGAATCACATCTGTCGTTAACTATAAAAGTTTTTAGAAGTATCAAACTTAAAGAAAAAGTATATAATTGTGCAAAGATTGGTGGCAGATCAGAAGATTGGACAGAATATAAAAAACAGCCAAGAATAACTAAAAGACTAATTATGGGGAAAGAAAGATGTAAATACTTTGGAAGCAGTTCAGACAATGTTTACGAGAGAAATACCTGGAATGGGTGGGTTGTCTTTTGAGGAAAGGCTGGACATGCTGTGTTAGTCCCACTGGAATTTGAAAGAATAAAAGGCAACTTGACTGAAATATGTAAGATCTTGATAGGACTTGGCAGGGCAGATGTGGAGAGGATGTTTCCTTTTGTGGAAGAATCTAGAATCTAGAACTAAGCGCCACTGTTTAAAAATACTTGGGTGCCAATTTAAGACAGAGATGAGGAATTTTTTCTCTCAGAATTGTGAGATTTTTGAATTCTCTCCCTCAAAAAATAGTTGAGAGAGAGTCTTTGAATGTATTTAAGGTAGAACCAGATAGATTCTTAATAAGAAAGGGGTGAACAGTTACCAGAGGTAGGCAGGGATGTGAAGTTAAGGTTAAAATTAGATCAGCCATAATCTTACTGAATGGTGGAGCAGGTGAAATGGACCAAGTGACCTACTCCTAATTTGGAAGTTCATGTTTATAATTCCCAGACCCAATCTGACCCAAAACTCCTAATCACCACCCCCCACCCTGCTACCCCCATCCTGAGGTCTGAGCCGACCTCATCCCCATCACTCCCCCTTCCTCAAGACCTATCCCAACGCCCCAAAATCCAATCTAACCTGACTCCAAGGCCTGATTCCCCAGAAACCCCATATTCCAACACTTCACCTCCCGATCACTCATCCTCCCAGAATCCCCATCCCAATTCTACAACCTGAACTCCCCCACCATCCCCCAACCCAAATCCTACCCACGTACATTGCTAAAGGCCTTTAAACTTGGCTGGATCTTTAAATTTACCTAGTTTACAGCTTGTGCTGTAAAAGGTGGTGGTGGTGGGGTGGGGTGGGGGGAGGGGGAGGGGGTGTGGGTTCACTTACCTTTGGCTCTACAACCCTTTGATACTAAGGATCCGTCGCACTACTCAGATCTCGCCCAGCCTGAGTCAGAAGTTTAGGCGAGTTAGGATCATCTGAACTTTAAAATAAGAACTTTCAAGTGGAGTGGCAATTTGATTCAATTGCCATTGCATTGGGAATTATGACCCATTGTATCTGCTTTTTCTAATCACTCAGCTTGACAACCCATTCATAGAATCCCTACAGTGCAGAAGAGTCTGCACCGACTCTCTGCTCTTGGCCCAGGCTCTCTCTCTCATCCTGCGCATTTACCATTGCTAATCCCATCTAACCAACACATCTAGGGATACTAAGGGGATTTAGCATGTCCAATCTACTAACCTGCACATCTTTGGACAATGAGAGAAAACCGGACTACCCGGAGGAAACGTATGTAGACATGGGGAGAATGTGCAAATCCACACAGTCACCCAAGGCTGGAATTGAACCCGGGTCCCTGGAGCTGTGAGGCAACAGTGCTAACCACTGTGGCATTGATTTCAATTCCAGTATTTAAGGAATCAGTCAGAGCATGACATCTGATGAATTCTGGAGTCAGGAACTGAACAGAATGAATTGACAGAACAGATTGTATACATTCAAAGACTACAACTAATTTTAGTGATGCCTCAATCAATGTGATATCAAGGGTTGTAATGGACTTTATGGAGGTAATATTGACAGGAAGAAGAAACCTCCCAGTGAACAAAAGGTGTTGGAGATTACCAATGAGGTCAAAGGCCGGGGGGGGGGGGGGGGGGGGAGGGGGGGGGGTGCCACCCTCATGGGCTCAGTAGCAAAAGTAATTTAATAATCTAAGCAAGACAGAAGAAGTGAGCACAGTTTCACCTTCAACTATATTCAGATGTTCATCTCATGCCTACTTCCTCATTCTACCTTCTCAAATTTCAACACATTATTCTTCACAGCAACTTAGATTGCAGATACACCCATTCGTCTCTGTCAATACACTTCCTCACATCCCCATCTGTCCATCCACTTCTGGCACTCACCCTCATGTTTATGCAATACTATGCCTCTCCCTTGTAGTCACCCTCAATAAATGCTCTTCATATAGCCATTCAACACATGCCATTAACTTCACCCAGAGATCTCGTCCCCTCTCTCCTTGCAGAAGAGAGCACTGAACATGAGGGAGAGGAACATGAGAGAGAAACAGAGAGCCAAAGGCTTGCAACTGACAGCTACAGACGAGGCAGGGTTGGATATCAGCAAAGTCAATAAGCTTTGTCATCATGGCAGATGGGAGTCTCCCACGCTGACAAAATTAAATTTCATTGAGCCACATGGCTTACAACATTCACTTGTTTTACGTTATGATCAGTGAAATATGATCATGTGTAAAATGAGTTAAAACATTCTTACTTTGATAGTTTGAATTCATGTCTTTAACCTTTCACAGAGCCATCAAGCACCTTGATATCTCCTCGGAGGAGCCCAAAGGACTCCTGCGCCAGCTCAGATACTCACACAGGGAAGGACAAATTACACATTATATTGGTACATGGGCATCACTGGCTGGGCCAGCATTTATTGTCCGTCCCTAATTAAGAGTCAACCGCCCTAGAGTCACATGTAGGCCAGACTAGGTAAGTGAAAATTAAATGGGTTTTTACAACAATTGATCATTGCTTCATGGCCATCATTGGACTTCTTTAAATCCCAGATTTTTATGGAATTCAAAATTCACTATCTGCCATGGTGGGAGCATTGTCATGTTAATGAATAGACCCAGGTTTCCTAGTTAACGTAGAAAACGAGTAACATTTCTGAAAGTCATTGATTGAGGGATGGCCCTCATGTAACCTACCTTGTGTTATTTGAGTTATTTCCTCCACCCACTTAATGTTAAACTATATTATTATCCTCTCTTTCCTTGAGGTTAATCATAATTTCCAGTCACTTCTCAACCAATGGATGTGAAACACTGCTTTTCATGAAAAATGAGAGGATACTTATTTTTCTTGTAATTATCAACCCATGAATAAGATTACATTCTCAGAGATCAGATTTCAAAATCAACTGTCTTTGGGATTACATTAGTTAGTCACTGATTATGAAGAAATCCGCACTCTCTGGTTTTTCGTTAAAATGAGACTCTACCCTCAAGCAAACTGGCAAACTAATTCTGTTTCGCATATGTTCTTGAGCTGTTTACTAAGAGGTGGGTGAAAAGGCTGTCAGTGAACCCCTCTGCTTCTTTCCCCACCTGCTTCTTGCAGCTTGACTGTGACCATATGGCAATTCAAATTAGCCTGAAATTGATGCAGACAGTACACCAGTACATCAACATGCTGCACCATGAGGCTACCAGGATATTGTATCACAGTATATTAGGTCACGATCTTTATTTTTGATCCTTTCATACTACTAAATATGATGGACTCAGGCTACTGTGTTAATATCTGTCAAACTCTCTGTTCCCCCATGAATACAAACTCATCATTGTGTTATTTAGGCAAACAGATTTATGAGCCTTTGATCTTTATTAATTCTGCATTAGCATGAGTCAAAAACCTTTTGGTACTTTTAGAATTCACCAAATATGAAACAAATTTCCCAATTGATCAATATTCTCTGGATAAGCTAGTTCAGTGTGTAGTAAGCCAAGATATGTTGGAAGACAAAAGAAAAATCAAATACGAGAAAACAGATTTGTCTCAAGATCCATCCATACTTTTAATCTTTAATGTTTTATTCAGGATCAGAATATATTGTCTTGTGTTGTTGTGCTACTTACATGTTCAAGGTACAAGGAGCACTTCTGCAGCAGCACAATGGGCCAGGAGACATCAGCGGAGACCATGTAGCAGGCTTCCTGCTGGGCATCACAGCCTCCATCCGTCTCTGGCCCCTGATTTCCGGTGTCATCAGCTCCGTGCCAGAAATCGGCATGGAGCTGAATAAATAATTTAAATTGCGATTAGTAGATCATTAGCAGGCCTCGACTGAAATCTCCAGGCCTGCTAGCCTGTACCCTCCGCCAGGAGTGTTTCACTCCAGCGGGGTTTACAACAACTCCCCAGTAGCGGGGAGCTGGCGGCCCGACCCCACTGGAGTGAAGGGAGGCCATAGAGGTCCCCCCAGGAGGTCGGGGGTAAGGGGGAGTGTCCCCTGGATAATGCCAGCTTGGCAGTACCAGCCTGGCCCCCTGGCACTGCCAAGGAGCAGTGGCAATGTCCAAGGGGCACCTTGGCACTGCCCACCAGGCATGAGAGTGTCAAGGGCCTCCAGGGGGAAGGATCTCTGGGTGGGGGGTGGGAGATGTGGAGGTGGGGGTCATGCTGCCACTCTGCATTGGGATCATTGAGATTAGCCATCAGGGTGGGGTGGAGCGGATTTGGGGCTGCAGGGGGCAGCATCAGGACTGTGGGGGCGGTGGGATCAGGAGATCGGGACTGCCGGGAGGAGGATGGAGGTGGGGCTGGGGGCAGGAGGGTCAGGGCTAGTCTGGACATGTCCGGGAGGCCAGCGATCAGGTGGGGGGGGGGGCATCGTACAGCCAGCAGTGGAGAGTTGCTGCACTGGCCAGCGATCAGGAGGCCAGCAGAGCGGAGCTACTGCGCATGCACTGTTCTCAGCACTGACAGATTGGCACATGCGCTGTGGCCTGCTCAGCACTATGGTGCCGGCGTCTCTAGGGGGAATAGTTTCTGCCCCCTGAATTTTAATGAGATTCACGCAAGTGCACTCTGTAGTGCACAGAGTGTGGGAGATTCATTTTGAAACTCCCACTGAGAACACCAGTGGGATTTACTCCAGTTTTTACGCAAGTTTGGCACTTAGAATTTTTTTTTTGTATTTGTATTTTTATTTTTTATACTTTTCCAATTCAATCAAATCAAGTCCAATTCAGAGTCTCAACAAGTTGAGACATTTCCGATCCAAGCTGACAAGACAGGGTCTGCGACCCTTTACCCTGTCTTGGGCCTGATCTACATGAGCCAAGCTGATTGGAGGAGGCGCAGGTCTTCCTTCTCCAAGGCTTGATCTTATTTGCATCTTAGCCAAAAGGCCAAGAAGTATTTTTTTTATACTTTTCCAATTCAATCAAATCAAATCCAATTCAGAGTCTCAACAAGTTGAGACATTTCAGATCCAGGCTGACAAGACAGGACGGGAGACCAAAACAACCCTGTCCTGGGCCTGATCTACATGAGTCAAGCTGATTGGAGAAGGGGGAGGATCCTCCTCCAAGACTTGAGCTCATTTGCATCTTAGCCAAAAGGCCGAGATGCCGCTTTTAAAAATTGCTTCATATGAAACATATGAAGCCTCAGCGTAACCTAATGACCTCAACCAAGTGCAGGCGATCCATACTACACTTGATCTTAGCCAAAAGGCCGAGAAGGGAGAATCCCACCCATATTTTGTGGAACAGGGGATCAATGCTACTCTAAATACAACTTGTAATATTCTACCTTTTCTATCTTTCAGGTTTATCTGAAGAATCTGGCATCAGTGCGAAAAGTTGTTTTCCTGTGCCATATTCTAACATTAGAGAACCAAAATCCAAGGTAAGAGATAAATAAGAAAATAGTAGCTTATAATTATAAGCGGGTTAATTTTTGTCCTGCTATCACTCATTTATATGCATTCAGGAAGTAACAGGCCATTGGTTAATCATTGTCAACTTATTTCTGGTGACCTCCATGTTGCAATTTTCAAGTAAATTTTGATTTAGGTGGTCACCAGAAACAGCCAAGAGCCTCATTAATGGAATAAAGGATGGGTCAGATCAGATGATGTTGTTAACCCAACACAATTTTGTTCTTGTTTAGTGCTGCAAATACTCTGCAGGTCTGCCAGCAAATGTGGAGAGTGAAACAGAGTTAATGTTTCAGGTTGTGATCTTTCATCAGTTCTGAAAACTGAACCATTAACAGGGCACTACCTGGCCATGGTCCTCTCTGCCGGGGTCTATACTTACCTTTGTACTCCCAGAGAGATCCCCTTGACAGATTTACATTTTTAAAAACCTGTCGAGAACCTTGCCGACATGACGTCTCGTTGGCAAGGTACGAATGTTCTGTGAGGGGGGATAATGTGGCGAGGAGACCAGATGATTCAATAAATTTATTAAAATCTATCGTAATAGCTTCACACCCTTTTTGGACGATCCCACGCACAGAGAGTCTAGGCTCAAGATCCCGCTCTGTTTCTCTGTCCACAGATAGTACCTGACCTGTGCAGGATTCCCAGTATTGAATTCTATTATGACAGAGACTGCAAAAAAACAAGGCTGAATTGTCACCTTCTGTACTGTTATAATTCAGGATTTCCAGCATCCTCAGTATTTTGCTTTTGTAAGGAAAAAATAGGTTGGACTAAAATAAGGGATGAAACAACGACCGAAGATTCCAGAAATAGTGTACACTCTAAGAACTGATGACAAATAGAGACACAGAAAGTGGTTTTGACCCTTCTGGGATATTTTTACTGGGAGTACAGCAGAAGGCCAAACAATAGACCAGGAGCTGGCTACACCAGTTACTGTAGGAATTCATATAAGTCCTTGTAAGGGAGGAGCCTCTACTTGCCAAATGGGAACAATCCAGGCGTGTTTGACACCAGGTAATTTGAAAGAGACAGATTGCTTTGATTTTTTAAAGCAGACATTGGGGTGGGCTCTTTAAATGCCATATCAGCTATTAAGTGCTATTACAGAGCCAATAAGGTGAATCTGTAGGGATCAGTACCACATCCAGATAGGAAATCTGACATGATTCAATGGAGAAAAATTCAAAATTGCAGTCCAAATCAAATCCACTTGTTGGTTTAAGAAAGTGTCAGTGCAGCTCCGCAGAGGGCCAATTTGTGTTCCTTCTCAGTTATACCTTTGTGTTTTGTGGGTTGGAAGTGAATTACTTTCTGCAGGAATTGCCAGCACAGTCGTCTCTGGTGACCTCGTGAAATTGTCTTTGAGTTCTCTGGCATTCTAATGAAATGACGAACAGAAACGTAATAATTTCCTGGTGGTCTCTGATTTCAGTTTCCCCTGCTTGCATGTACAATGTTTTATTTGTCAGTTTTAATATGGATTTAGAACACTAATGTTAATCGCCAATTTCAACTGAGTATTCATCTTTGCATAGCTGCAATGCATCACACCTGCTCTTTCTGGAAATGACTCCAGACTGGACCATCTTTGTGATGGTCCAATCATCTACAAAATGGTTGCTGTAGATTATTTGAACAGATAACAGAATAGCTTTACAATCTGATGCAATTTGGACACAAATCTCCCAAATAATTTCTGAGGTGGGGGGGAGGGGCGTCCTTGCCAAAAAAATTCTAAGTGTTGAATGAGCATGAAAATGGAAGAGAATCACGGCGATTTTTTGGGCGAGCTCCCAGACACAATCATACAGCACTTAGGAAAAAAAAGCCCAGACGTGGGGCGGAATTCTCCCAAACATATTGTGTCAGATTCGCGTGAAAACTGCAGTAATTCACGCTGTTTTTTTCAGTGGGGGTTCAGAGAAGAATCTCGAACACTGTGCACTGCAGAGGCCACCAGTGCAAATATCATTAAATTTCAGGGGACGGGACCTATCCCTGCTGGAGAGGCTGAAATCAGTGCGCTGAGCAGGTTACTGCTCATGCACCGATCTGTCAGTGTCAAGATTGGCACATGCGCAGTGGCCCTGCAATTGGTGGCCAGCCCTGCGGCCCCCGCCCGCTGCGATCACCAGCCTCCCCTCTCTTCCCCCAGCCCCCCCCCCCCCCCCGCCCCCCCCACCGATTCCCTCCTCCGACAGTAAGTCCCCTCGCAGTCCCGATGCACCCCCTCCCCTCCGCAGTGCTGACCGGGAACCCCCCACCCCCACCGATCACCCCCTAGGCCCTGCCCCATGCCTGATGGGCAGTGCCAAGGTGCCCACTGGGCACTGGCGCTTTGCCCCTTGAGCAGTGTTGGGGGCATAGGCTGGCACTGCCTATGCAGGACAAACTGGTAAGATTGTCCCTCAAGTCGAGATAGCAAGAAAACAGGAGCAATTCACGCTGGTCTTTTAGGCACGCACTGCACCACAATCTTCCCACACTTAGGGCCCGATTTTACCATTTTCGGGTGCGAAAATGTGGTAAAGTTGGGTGTGAGGCCATTAACGTGATCCACGCCCATGTCCACGCAGATGGCTACTTTACCGAAACCCGGGAATGGCGGCGATCCGCTTCGCGCCCAAAATGGGCGCAACGGCGATTTAAATGCATTTGCATGCATTTAACTTGAATTAATGAACTGCCTGCCCAACTTTATCAGCATTTCCCCCTTTACCACCGCGTTTGCCAATCTGGAATTGCGCCGTAATGGACCTGCTAAATAAAAGTCTGAATCGGGCGCTCCCAGCTGCTGAAGAGCACGTTCAGTGCTTCCAATGGCTCTCTGACTCAGATCAGTGGTAGAGGGGAGGAGGGAGGCGGGCCAGATCATTCTCTGGTTGGGGGGGCACGGGGGTGAGGCCAGACCGTTGTCTGGTTGGGGGGAGGGGGGGTGAGGAGGAGGAGGCGGGTCAGATGTATCTCTGGTGGGGGCGGTGGGGGGAGCAGGGAGGGCTGACCATTGTCTGGTGGGGATGGAGGAGGATGCGGGTCAGATGTTCCTCGGTGGGGGGGGACGGGGACGGTGTGAGTGAGGACAGACCATTCTCTGAGGGGGGGGGGGATGAGTGAGGCCAGATCGTTGTCTGAAGGGGTGGGGGGAGGAGGGGGGAGTGAGGCCAGATCATTGTCTGGGGGGGAGGAGCAGGGAGGCAGATCAGATGGATCTCTGGTCGGAGGGACAGATGGATCTCTGGTAGGGGCACGGGGGTGGGGGGGGCATCAGCTGCCACTCTGCGGCGATCGGTGGGGGGAGGGGGGCAGGGGTGGTGATCGGTCTGGGTAGTGGTGGGGGGTGGGTGGATAAGAGGGACAGTGATGTGTGTGGGTAGCGGGGGGGGCGGTGGGTGGATAAGGGGGACAGTGATGTGTGTGGGTAGTGGGGGGGGGCGGTGGGTGGATAAGGGGGACAGTGATGTGTGTGGGTAGCGGGGGGGTGGAGAAGGGGAACAGTGATGTCTGTGGGTAGTGGGGGGGAGCGATAAGGGGAACAGTGATGTGTGTTTGGTAGTGGGTCGGGTGGATAAGGGGGACAGTGATGTCTGTGGGGGCCATCCCGTCCGCTTTTCGCTCCCGGGTCGCTTTCTCTGCTTTCTGCGGCCCGGGAGCGATCTGACACGGGCGCGCTTTTTCAAATTTGTTTCTAACTGCGCATGCGCAGTTCAGAGCTCCGATCCTTTCGGACACACTAAGCCCCGCCCACAGCACGAATGGGACCCGCAATTTTTTTTCAGGCTGAGTGCGTAACGGGGGGAGGGGGGGGGGAGGGGGGGGGGGTGCCTGAAAGCAGATTTCTCAGACGGATCTGAATTACGCCCAGATTCAGCACTTAGAAGGAAAATGGTAAAATAGTGTGCAGAAAGAGCCTCCATGTGAAACACACCATTATAGAGTCCCCAGGTGTATGATCCACTCGTAGTGGCTGCAGCTGTACACCGTTAACTAGGGAGAACTGCATTTAAATGCTAACAATGCACCCACAACCAGTCATGCTAGTAGGATGGCAATGTGCAGACCAGCCCTCCTCTTCAGCGAGGGAGACCTAGGACAGCTGCTGGATATCATGGAGGAGAGGCAGGCCATCCTGTACTCCTGAGATGGCAGAAGACTCAGGAGCAGGGAGTCTATGTGGCCTGGGATGAGGTGGTTGTGGCAGTTAGTGACTGCGACCTGTCTCTGAGGACCAGCACCCAATGCCACAAGAAAATGAATGACCTCATTCGGGCTGCAGGGTGAGTGTCCATCGGTCTCGTCCTGGCATCAATCCTACCTGTCACACCTGGAATGTCTACATCAACCCATCCCAGACTCCCCGTGGCCTTCCACCACCCAGCCCTCCTCAACATTGCCCCAATCACAACCCCAGCCTGCTGAGGCACGATGTCCACATTTGGCACCTACTAGCTCACTTTCATATTCTATGTTTCCCTTCTTAATCAATCCCTTGGTCCTCCTTTGCTGAATTTTAAACCGCTCCCAATCCTCAGACCAATTGCTTTTTCTTGCCAATTTGTATGCTTCTTCCTTGAATCTGATACTACCTCTAATTTCCCTTATAAACCATGGTTTGGCCACAATTCCCTTACCACTCTTGTGCCAAACAGGAATAAACAACTTCTGGAGTTCTGCTATTCGTTCTTAAAATGCCTGCCATTGCCTGTCCACTGTCTTTCCTTTCAGTAATGTTTCCCAGTCCATCATGGCCAATTCATGCCTCATACCATCATAGTTCAAGGGACCAGTAGTGATTCGCGTCGGTGTAACATCCCTCCGGAGAGGGGGGAGCATTCAGGGAGGGGTGACGATCACATGCCAAACTCTCTGATGAGATTGAAATTTAGTCAATCTCATGTAAATCAGCCTCACATCCCTTCTGGGCGCGATTGGTTCACGCCATTAGAAAGGGACCAGGAGAATCGCAAACTGTTTGGTGCTGAAGCAAGACCAACATTTAGCCCTATATGCTATTCTCCAGGATCAGCGCGATCTGTGCCAGGCACGATGAGGTCAGAGAATCACCCCCTTGGTCGGATTTCAGTTTCCCATTTGGATCAGTTCAGACTTAAGATGACACATCCGCATCTTATTCTGTGCCTAAAAATAGCTGAACATCAAGGCTAAATTCACCTCAAGTCTATTGCAAAATTCTAAATTTCAGTACTAAATAAGCAATTCAAGCAACACTGAGAATTGGGAAATAAACTCATTTTGCTACAGAAGACTCTCTGGAGTTTGATTCTAAAGATGATCCCTTTGACTTTCACACTCAGAGTGACCTGATCAATGTCGATTGACATACATGTGTCTGATCTTTAGTGAAATATTTTTGGATGTTAGTTTCTTACGTATCTATAACTAAGCTGAAATACTGATGAAATGCGCTTTGTTGGTCAGATTTATTTAGAATGGTATTTTTGTTATTTCTGCAGACACTTCCCCCTTCCTCCATACCTGATATTAACATGGATTGCTAATATTAATTTTTTTTAAAGTTCATTCCCTATCAATATAGGGATCGTGTTCAACAAACAACAAAGTAAATAACCGCAGCAGATTTATGAAGATGAATTTGAGGTCAATCCTGGCAGGGACAGAAGACAAGCCAACTTAAATGAATTGATTTTCATTCCATTTTTAAACCTTAATGAGTTCACATAACTTAATGTTAGGGTCAGTTATTAGTCAGTGTTAGATTACAGTACAAGATTGAACAATACTTGAAGCCAGAACCTTCATTGCACCCAGACTGAATACTGTAAGTATTTCAGATCTTACTGGATGACACATTTTGTGTCCAAGTTCCTCGTACAAGGTTAATCCAGGGGCAGACAGACCTCACAAATGCCATATTTATTGTAAGTGCTGCGTGTAGTTTTGATTGACTAACTTAAAATGCAAACTCCTAAGTAAGTTGTCAAATAGCATGTTTAAAAGAAACTGTCACTATAAACTTAAATCTTCATCGAGAACCAACAATTCCAGCATATCACTTATCACGTACTCTGAGACAAGCAATTAAGTAGTTTCCCTGTCAGAGCCACTGCGCCCACATCTATTCAATTTTATACCATGCAATATGGTAGGCAATTCTTTTGTGGTGATCATTTAAATACCTTTTAAATGACTTTTGGACCCGAGAGGCTGCATATTAATAATGATAATTTTTAGCCTTTTATTCTTTATATGGTGATTAGGGAGCAGAAGAATCATTGCCGAAGATGTAGCTCACAAATAAATGTAGCTCAATATTCAGCTGTCTGTACCGCTTCGCATCTACTGTGTGGCCCTACTGCAGCAACTGCAATTTTACAAATTACAAAAAAAATACTCTGGGGGCATTTAAATGTAAAAGTAATTTGTATCCCACTCAAACATTTCGCTTAGATCTGCATGTGTGTTAATTGCCTGATGCAAAATACCACTGCCTCTGGCTGCTAGGTTGTAGTGAAAAGCAATAACTGTACTGCAATGCAGAAATAGTATTGCTAACATTGCAATAAAAATACCATTAATGCAAGGGAAGAGACAGGTCAGCTGACGCAATCTTTTAGCTGCATTGGAGATCGTACCCATGTTTCAAGTTTGTGGTGCCTTTTCTTCAGAGCCATGATCTTGAATTTTGTTGTGCTCGTTTATTTAATTGACAAGCTGTAGTGTATTTGTCCTTCAGTTTCTAAATAATCGAAACTATGAATGCTAAAGCACCAAGTAAGGTATGATCTCATTATTAGACAATCACTATGCTTCATAGTTATTTCAAAATGAGAAAATCTTGCAAGAGCATATCCCTATCCCAACCAAAGACCCAAAGAAGAAAAGCAAAGCACCTTCAATGCCTGAAACCTTCAGCTTTTCTCAGTTGGATTCAAATCAAATAAAATCAGAGAAATGGAAATGCATCTCTCAGATATCTGTGGTTCTATATTCAGCTGACATTACCCTTCAAAGAATACACTTATTAAAAATTACATCAAACAGAGTTATTGAATTATAGATGATTGGAAATGTGTAGTGTATATAATGTGAAAAATCATAAATTTTGATATTTACATTCAAATATTACTCTTGGGTGTATTCCAATATCATTTAGTTTACTTTAGTAAGTCGAAGATATACATTACTACATGCAATGAACACACTGGGTGCTACTCCCCCATGTTGTGAAATTAATCATTGTAGACATCGAATTACAACCACATTGTATGACACATACGAAGGGAATTTCTTGTAAATGCATGCCACCTAGCTGAACGAAAAGAGCCCCGACAGCTTTATATATGAGCACTAATGTAGCTGCCTGAATATTGCAATTAAAGTCAAGCCTTCAATTATACATGCTTTGTTTTGTCTTATTTAACAGGATTAAAGTTTTAATATTCATTTTCATTCAATTAATAGGAATTGAGCTGGAAAATATTTAAGCAACTTATGCATGTAAACTGAAATAAAGGATCTTAGCACTTTAATTATATCGTGCTTACCATAATACTGTAGATTAATTTGCACATTATTTTTTTTCAGCAGTATGCAACATCCAGCAAAGCAAATACATCAGTTCCATCAGCTGTAATCTCACTGGCAATCAGAGAGGAAGCAAGCAAAAAGCATCCGCGTGCTTCATCTATTTGTTTACAGCATGCCCAGGCTGGACATTCCCATCAACCATTAAGCAATCCAAACTTATCTCAAATTAATACACTACACACAGTACTGTCAACAACACCCGTTGAGGAAAGCATTCTGGACTCAACTATACATTGCAGGAAAGGTAAAACCCTGATTAAATCTCAGAAAGGGTTTTCTTCCATCACAATTACAGCCCGAAGAATAATAAGTCCATCGAATAAATGTTCTAAAAGAATTGTCAGTGCTTCCACAAATGAGAAAATGTCAACAGCACGTAACAGATCTGTGAAAATTCTGAAAAATTTCAAGAGTTGTGAAGGTACTATGCGCATTTATTTCCACACAGATAACGTCAGTAAGTTTCTGAGTGATGGATATACTGCTGCAGCAACGTACTCTGAGCCTCGCTCAGTGTTACATTCAACAGAAGTCAGGCCAAGCACTTTAAAAATTGATAGCAGGCTTCCTGAAACTTCGCTGCTAAGCAACAGGAATGACAAAAGCTGTCTTCTTGCTCAGCAGGTTCAGTCCATTGTTTCCTTTTCACATTTCAAAGTCCCAGCACAGTGTTTTAAGAGTGCTTACTACTTAGACAAATCCCTTTTGATTGATCTTTGCTCTCTTACAAACAACAGTTCGTCTGGATTAATACAAAAAGCAACTCTATTTTTTAGGCTAAACTGCACTTCTTCCATAACATCAGCAGATGGTGACAATGGCACAGTTAAGCTCATTCCATTCATTGGAAACTTAAAACAAAAAGTCTCTTTCACCATGTTGGATAAGAAACCAGTGGATGTATCCCTGAGAACCAATGACTTCATTCAGGAACAATCAACTACTCAGAAAGATTTTAAGACTAAATGTCAACATGATGTGCATGCACATTCTGGTATAAAGGATGCTTCAAGTTTACCTGAAGGGTCTGCTCATCTCCTTATTTTTCTTTCAAATATGAATAATGGAACCAATTATGACACAACTGAACAGAAGTATGAATGTCAACAAGGTAAAGTGCAGCGTGCATTCTCTGAAATTATTAGGGAATCAGGTACGTGTCAGAAAATATATTATTTTCCTAAAGGTATATTGGAGGGTAAAGTTTCTGCTTGAGAAATTACACCAAAATGTGTAAAATTGCGCTATTTAGGTTATATTTGCAAATTTCTGCTAATTAATCATTTGAATAATCACAGATGTAAAACATTCTATGAACCAGTGCAATCTGACAGTGTTAATAGAACATAGTTCTTTTTGCCATTAGAAAGTATTCTTTGTAATTAATAATGGCACGGTAACACAGTGGTTAGCACTGCTGCTTCACAGCTCCAGGGTCCCGGGTTCGATTCCCGGCTCGGGTCACTGTCTGTGTGGAGTTTGCACATTCTCCTCGTGTCTGCGTGGGTTTCCTCCGGGTGCTCCGGTTTCCTCCCACAGTCCAAAGATGTGCGGGTTAGGTTGATTGGCCAGGTTAAAAATTGTCCCTTAGAGTCCTGAGATGCGTAGGTTAGTGGGATTGGCGGGTAAATATGTGGGGGTAGGGCCTGGGTGGGATTGTGGTCGGTGCAGACTCGATGGGCCGAATGGCCTACTTCTGCACTGTAGGGTTTCTATGATTTCTATGAATACTGCTGAAAATGGCTTCACCATGAAACCTTTAATAAGGAAGTCCAATCCTGTATCATGACTTCAAAGTGATTGAAAGTGGCATTAAAATTGCCGAGCCATTTAATAGTTTCATTAATTTAGTCAGTTTCTTTGTATGTTACTTTTTTTTAATGATGAAAAACTTTAAACATTGCTTGCCAGTGGCTGTGTATGACTAAGGAAATGGAGTAAATTTGATAAGGCTTCCCAAACCTGCACAATTGACAGAATTTGCAATTTTGGCCTGGCATGACTAGGTTTGAAGGAGTGGCCTGATCCAGGAAAATTGACCCGTAACCAATGCCAAAGATTGCAGAAAACAAAAATTTAAATGATTTTGGCTGGAACTCCTCTATGTTTAAAATTCCCAGAGCTTTTGCATGGTCCAGCTGATGCTGCACAGATGGCACTAATATAACTGATTGAAACTCGACATGCATCACAGCTTCTGAAGATATTAGGGTACAACAGAAAGTAACAGTACTGGGTGTAAAAGGAATGCAAACTGGAAACATTGAAAATCTGAAGTACAAACAGACAATGCTGGGAAAATATTACAGGTCCATCAGAATCTGAAAGAAAAGAAAGATTTATATTTTTATAGCATCTTCTATGACCTCAGGACATCACAAAGTGCTTTACAGCCAATGAAGCATTTTTGAAGTATAGTCACTGCTGTCACTGTTGTAATGTCAGAAATGGTATGGCTAATTTGTGTACAACAAGCTCCCACAAACAGCAATGTGATAATGACCAGATAATTTGTTTTATGATGTTCTTGAAAATAGCCCCATGGAATGTTTTATATCCAACTGAGAAAGAAGTTGGGGCTCAGTTTAAAGTCACATCTGAAAGATAGCACTTCCGACGGTGAAACACTTCCTCAGTGCTGCAAGGAGCGTGAGCCTTGATTTTTGTGCTCAGTTCCCAGGTGGGACCTTCTCACTCTGAGCTGAGATTGCCAACAACTCATCCATGGCAGACACAGGAGAAAAATTAAATCAATGATTCTGGTATTCCAGCAATGATTTACATTCAAAATGTTAACTTGTCATTTCTCTTTCAGATGCTGATGGATCTGCTGCATGTTTATGATTTTCAGTTATTTGAGGAACAGTGCTAGATTTTGTTAGGGTATAGATTAGAAACCCCAAAGTATAATATGAAGTTAGAATAGACCCTAGCAATTTGCTATTTTGGCGTTAATGTGAGGAAATGATGTTTCACTCCAGGTGCAAGTCTACTCCCGCAATGGGAAGCTTTTGTCAAACAAACTTTATTTCACAACACAATTTAACTATAATAAATGAATTAGCTTAACATTGAACAGTTGAACAATACTTAAGCATGACAAGATGTAATTCCTAACTGCTAATCTATCCCTGTTAGTTCCAATTCAAGCAATATTCCTCTTATAGACTTAAAACCCTCTTCAAAATCAGTAAGCAAAACACAGGCTTACATGCTTGTACTTAGGTTGCCAGCCCTGGAGCTCCAAGACAATCTCCAGAGAGAGAGAGAAACAGGGAGACACATCTTGCTTCTTTCAGAACCAGGCAGGAACTGCTTGTTAAAAAAATGAAGGAGAAATTGTGTTTTACCCTGCATGCTTAGCTCTTCCGATTAAGCACATGACTCTGTCTCTGTCAATCAAAATAGTCAAAACTACCCTGAAACCCCAGGAGAAAAAACAAGTCAACACAAATGTATAAACTCTGTTTAGGCATTTCTTGATAATTGTGACTTGGTATCCTAACTTTAAATAGCATTTGAAATTGTCTGCCTCAATGGGTAACTTTTGCATATCATAGTGGTTCTAACAAGTGAATTTGTCTAGTACATGGCCAGTACTAGAGGAGTACAAGGAGCATGAGCCTTGATTTTTGTGCTCAGTTCCCAGGTGGGACTTAACCCCATAACCTTCTCACTCTGTGCTGAGAATGCCAACAACTCATCCATGGCAGACACAGGAGAAAAGTTAAATCAATGATTCTGCATATATTTAAATGAGCTTCCTGACCTTCCGTGGCGGGATTCTCATTACGTGATTGGCGAGGGGCCTGGAAAATCGGAAAACATGATCTCACCAGTGAGAATTGCGTTTCCCAATTTTCATTCTATTTTGCTGTGTTGTCATTGTCACTGATGGCTTACGGGCTGAAAATTGCCCCCAAAATGACTGTTCATTTACCTGTCCATCTATGTCCTCCTGAATCTCTTACATTTCTGAGTATCAGAAAATGCTGTACAAATATCTGGTTGGGATAGAATTACAGGTGAATGTGATAGGTGTATACTCAGAAGGTCAAGTACTCCATTTGGAGTGTCATGGCTCTTGTGGCTGGAAAGGAGGTAAGGGAAGTGTCAGCAGGTGATAAGCAAGAAAATGGAATTTTCTGCATTTTAAAAATATTACCTTTGAGCATCATGGAACATTTAAGCAGAATTTTATTTCATGAAGATAAGCAAGTAGGGTAGGGTTTGTATTGTACAACTAGGCAGCCAGTCTTAGAACAGATGCATTTTTTCATACATATTAATAACCAAAACAATGCATAACTTCAAAGTTTGCAGACACCATGATACTCAGAAATGTAAGAGATTCAGGAGGACATAGATGGACTGGTAAAAAGAACAGACATTTTGGGGGCAATTTTCAGCCTGTAAGCCATCAGTGACAATGATAACACGGGTGCAAAATAGAATGAAAATCGGGAAACACGATTCTCACTGGTGAGATCATGTTTTCCGATTTTCCAAGCCCCTCGCCAATCACGTAATGAGAATCCCACCATGGAAGGTCAGGAAACTCATTTAAATGTATTAGCATCTTACCAGCCCTCCTGCCAGGACCTCCCCACCACCCGAATTGAATATTCATTGGGCGCCAGTGTGAATGCTGGTACAATTTACAACAGCTGTATAAAAATAAGCTGTATAAAAGTAAAAGCAAGAAGTGAATATCGGAGGTGAGTACTCAGGTCACCCACCAAGGGTACTAATTGCAGAAGGAGAACCAGAGAGGACACAGGAGACCCAGATAAGTGCAACTCAGGAGGAACCCTACAATATAGCCCCCCGAGAGTGTCATGCATCATAGTGGTCTGCTATGCTCTGCACAACCTGGCACTACATTGAGGCGAGCAGCCAGACCAGGGGGAAATGGAGGAGCATCATATCTCCACAGATGAGGAGGATATCAAGGAGGGCAACCCGCAGAAGAGGCAGAGGAAGGACCTCATGCGATGGCCAGGGCCCCCATGGGGTGCAGGGCTAGGGATTCCCTCATAGCCTCTCAGTTTGGGGATGATCAGGACTAGGGTGTGAAGACCTCTCCCACCATGGGACCTTACATCAGCTTTCTCCCTCCCTTTCCTACTGATTTAGCAATGGACAACACTGCAGGAAGATAATGTTCATAAAGATGATGAGGACCAAGCCACCCAGGAGTTGCAGCTGTGTAGTACTACATAGGACAGTAACACATGTCAGGCCTCCTGCAGAGGAGATAATACCAAGTTGCCAAGGAGCAAGCTGACAGGAGATGCGGGCCACCTCACTCCCATAATCCTTCCTTAAAGCATAAACCATCAACAACCACCCATAATTCTGACCCTCAAACTGCATCTTGAAAAAGCAGAACAAGCTGTGCCCCATAGGAAGTGCCATACCTTCTCCTGAGAAACCTCAAGAGGGTAACTATAGAATTCCTAGAATTCCTGCAGTGCCGAAGGAGTCCATTCGAGCCATTGAGTCTGCGTTGATATTCCAAAAGTGCATCTTACCCAGGCCCTTCCCCCTGCCCTATTCCTGTAACCCTGCGCATTTACCATGGCTAATCCACCTAACCTGCAACAGTTTTGGATTCTGGAAGGAAACCGGAGCATTCGGAGGAAAACCACACAGACACGGGGAGAACATGCCAATTCCACACAATCACCCAAGGCTGGAATTGAATCCAGGTCCCTGGTGCTGTGAAGCAGCAGTGCTAACCACTGTCCACCATGCTGCCGAATTGAAGGGGGGCGGGGGGGTGGTGGTGTGGTTGCTGAGGTATGAAAATCTCCGCTGGCTTGGCTCAGTGAGGAGCAATTTGAACTAAGACTGTAGAATGGGAAATTAAAACCCAAAACACTTCTTAAAATTATTTGCAACCTGCAGAAATCTGTGTTTCAAGCAGCTGACCCTTAAGCCTCTGCGTCTTGCTGAACTGTGTTTAATTTAGCTGGGCACCACAGCATTCCAACCCCAAGAAACCTGGAGCTCCTTAATCACAGGCTCTCACTTTGACATGTTCAAATGAAGCCAGTGGCAATTTGAGACGTAGTTGGTGGGCAAGCTGTGGAAATGTTAAGATCCTCAGAATTAACTCCTTAAATGGGGAATTCTGGCAGAATTGGCTTCCGCAGTCCGTCATATTCCATTCGTCAGTAAACGTGTGCTGCTTTATTGTGCTTAATATCTTCAAAAACATTAAGTTAATTACTCTCAAGCTGTATAAATTATTACTTGTGCTATTCCCATTCTCTATTCTCAATTCTAATGGAAGCATGAACATCTTTAAAGAAATGGTTCGGTGCTCCTGTTAAAATAGCAGGCAGATGATTGACAAACAAGCATGTTAAGTATTTGAATACGAATGTCACAAACTAGAATTTGAAGACTTTAAAGCACAACTGGAAACACTGAACATAAATAAACTGAAAAAAAAACTGGCTACACTGAACTGGAAGGATTCACTTGTGCCCCAGTTGCCCAACCTGCACCAGGCCTGCCTTCAAAGTCTCTCCAATTCAAGGATAGCCCACCTTGATTCCGAGTTAAGTTGGCACCCCCAACTGAAAATCCTACCTGCGGACGGATTTTCTGAGTTCTCTGGGCTCTCTGAGCCAAGAGATCTCCTAACTTTGCACACCCAACCCTAAGGCCAGATGTATCATTTCAAATCTCTGATTTGATTCAAAATCACATACCTGAAATGTTGATTTTCCAAGTTCCACTCTCTGATCGTCCCTGTTCTCACTGACTCACATTGGCTCTTGGTTCAACATCACTTTAATTTTAAAATTCTCATCCTTATGTTCAGATTCCTGCATGGCCTAATCCCTATCTATATCTGTAACCTCCTTCAGCCCTATAACTCTCTGAAGTCACTGCACTTCTCCAGTGCTGGCAATTTGCACATTCATAATTTCCTTCCCTCCACCATTGGTGGCTGTACTTTCAGCTGCCTGGATCTTAAGATTTGCACTTCCCTCTCCAAGCCTTTACACCTCTTCATCCTTCTCTAAGTTCCATCTTAAAACCTACTTCTTTGACAGGCTTTTAATCACCTCTCTTTATTCTGACTCCATATCAAATTTTGTTTGACCAATACAATTCTGAAGCTTGTTGGGTATTTTACTATGTTGAAGGAACTCTGCAAATACAAGTTTTCTTTTGTTTTTTGACCTTTGTGGGAAATGGCTTTTCTTGTTTCCAATTGTAATTTGTCCCAGGTGCGACACACTGCCCAGATTACTGGCTGCAAAACAGCTTTGTAATCAGAAGCAAAATATCATGGATGTTGGAAATAAGTGGATGTTAAAAACAGAAAGTGCAGGAACTATTCAGCAGGTCAGGCAGTATCTGTGGAAGGAGAAACAGAATTAACAAGCTAGATTTCAATCCTTGTGCAGGCGGGGGAGTTGAGAAATTTCCCATTTAGGCTTGCCTGCCTCGGGAGAAAGTGATCATAAAGGCAGCATCTGCATTGCTGATGGCTGGGTGAGAGTGGGAGCTGAGGCAGCCACATGGGCTGTTGGGTGCAGAGGCAGACTGTTTAAAAGACCTGCCTCAGTGCCATGGGACTTTGTCCCAGTGAAACAAATAACACAATGGCCCTCCAGCCCTCACTCTTCACACCGCCTTTATTCTCCAGACACTGTGAAGGCAGCATCCATGCCATCTCATGCCTGTCACACACTCCCTCAGGCCCCTGATGCTCCCTATGCCAGGCTGTGCCTTCCACCCACCCCCATGTCCCCTCATGCCCCTTAAGCCAACCCTTACACCAACCGCTATGTCTCCTCATGCCCCCATGCCAGGCTTTGCCCTCCCACCTACCCACCCACTCTCTCAGGCTCCTCATGCTTGACTGAGAGCCCAGGCATCTGTTTGAATAAAAGAAAACCTACTCCCCAGTAGAAACATTGTTTGATTGACAGCTAAGGCTCCCTGATCTCATCCTCAATTTCACTGTGTTTGTATACATCGGTCAATTGATTTTAAGTGTTTGTGGTTTTTGAAACTTCAAAGTGCCTGGATAATTGACACTTTTATTAGCTTTGAATCCAGACCTTTTTTTAATAGGAGAAATTTATCAATCGGGCACTTCTTTTCAAAGCATTTCATTTTTACACTTCCCACATTATACTGTAATGTTCATTGTTTTTATAAAGTGTACAGTGGACCAATGGACATAGAAGTGCCAGAGCTTAGCATAGGAAACATGAGGAGTGGATTAGGTTTGCAGAATCTGGACAGGGATCATGAGGGGGCCTTTTTGAACTTATCTTTTTAAAAGATCCCCTCATGTACACTAGGGTTCATGACTTGTCTCTGGAGCCATGAACCACAACTCTTTAAAAACCTGGACTGATTCCATGAAATTTGTGGAGAGGTAGGACATACCTATCTCCGCAATGGAATTGGCCAGGTCAGAAGTGCCGGATGCACCGTGGTACAGCAGGCCATTCAAGAGGGGAGAGCAAAAAGACAAGTGTCAGTTGTAGTTGTAGGGGATTCTATAATTAAGGGGATTGATAGCATCCTTTATAAGCAGGATCGAGAGTCCCGCATGGTATGTTGCCTGACCAGTGCCAGGGTGAGGGACATCTCTGACCGGCTTGAAAGGATATTAAAGTGGGAGGGGGAGGATTCGGTTGTTGTGATCCACGTTGGGATAATAACATAGGCAAGACTAGGAAAGAGGACTTATTTGGGGATTATCAGGCACTAGGACCTAAATTAAAGAACAGGTCTCAAGGGTTATAATCTCTGGATTACTACCCGAGCCATGTGTGAACTGGCATAGGGATGAGAAAATTAGGGAAGTAAACATATGGTTCAAGAAGAAGTGCGAGAAAGAGGGGTTCCATTTCATAGGGCATTGGCATCAATATTGGAACAGGAGGGATCTGTACCATTGGGACTGTCTTCACCTGAACCGATCTGGGACGAGTGTTCTAGCAGAAAGAATAAATAGGGTGGTCACAAGGACTTTAAACTAGCAAGTTGGGGGGGAAGGGAAGGGTAAAACTATGGGAAGTATAATGGTTAATGGGAAGGAAAGCAGCAGGTTAGCATGTGGGGAGGAGTGTTTAAATACATGGAAAATTATGAAAAAAGTTAAAAGGATGGAGAACTCAGGAGACGTTATTAATGGAGGTGTTAGGATTCAAAAAGAAGGTATAAAAACTAGCATAAAGACACTTTACCTAAATGCTCGTAGCACTTGAAACAAAGTCAATGAGTTGACAGCACAAATCATCGTGAATGAGTATGATTTAGTGGCCATTACAGAGACATGGTTGCAGAGTGGTCATGACTGGTAGCTCTGATATTTAAGAATGATATGAGGGCAGAAGTGAGAGATGACATAGGTTCTATGGAGAGAAAGGTTGAATCCATTTAGGTGGAAATCAGAAATAGTGAGGAGAAAAAGTCACTGATAGGCGTAGTCTATAGGCCACCAAATAATGATATCACAGAGGGGCAGACAATGAACAAAGAAATAATTGATTCATGTAAAAATGGTACAGCAATTATCATGGGTGATTTTAATCTACATGTCGACAGTCAAACCAAGTCGGTCAAGGCAGCCTTAAGGAGTAGTTCATAGAATGTATCTGCAATAGTTTCCTTGAACAGTATGTAATGGAATCTAGGAGGAAGCAAGCTATCCTAGATTTGATCCTGTGTAATGAGACAGGAATAATTAATGATCTCACAGTTTGGGATCCTCTCAGAAGGAGCAAACACAGTATGGATGAATTTAAAATACAGATGAAGGTGAGAAGATAAAATCCAATACCAGTGTCTTGTGTTTAAACAAAGGAGACTACATGGGATGAGGGAGGAGTTGGCTAAGGTAGACTGGGAGCAAAAACTTTATGGTGGGACAACTGAGGAACAGTGGAGGATTTTGAAAGCGATCTTTCACAGTGCTCAGTAAAAGTATATACCAGTGAAAAGGAAAGATTGTAGGTAAAGGGATAATCAGGCATGGATATCTAAGGAAATAAAGGAGGATATAAATTGAAAGAAAATACAAACAAAGTGGCAAAGGTTAGTGGGGAAACTAGAGGATTGGGT
Organism: Mustelus asterias; assembly: GCF_964213995.1. NCBI lineage: Eukaryota > Metazoa > Chordata > Chondrichthyes > Carcharhiniformes > Triakidae > Mustelus > Mustelus asterias. Next base: position 34,748,991 of record NC_135811.1, on the reverse strand, counting down.
AATCTTTAAAGGTCAAAGAAAGCCACAAAAATAGCTATAAAGAAAAGTAAGATAGATTATGAGAGTAAACTAGCTTAGGATATAAAAACAGATAGCAAAGGTTTCTATAAATATATAAAATGAAAAAGAATGGCTAAGGTAAACATTAGTCCTTTAGAGGGTAGAAGGGGGATTTAATAAGAGGAAATTAAGAAATGGCCAAGCATTGAACAGGTATTTTCATAGAAATCATAGAAACCCTACAGTGCAGAAGGAGGCCATTCGGCCCATCGAGTCTGCACCGACCACAATCCCACCCAGGCCCTACCCGCTAATCCCTTTTTTGTGTTGGTCTTCACAGTGAAAGACACAAATAGCATGCTAAAAATTGATGACAAGGAGGCTATGGCAGGTAAGGACCTAAAAACGATCATTATCACTAAAGAGGTAGTGTTGGGCAAGCTAATGGGGCTAGAGGTAGACAAGTCTCCTGGCCCTGATGGAATGCATCTCAGGGTACTAAAAGAGATGGCAGGGGAAATAACAAATGCGCTCGTGATAATTTAACAAAATTCGCTGGATTCTGGGGCAGTTCCAGCAGATTGGAAAACGGCAAATGTGACAGCACTGTTTAAAAAAGGAGGTAGGTAACTATAGGCCAGTTAGCTTAACTTATGTAGTGGGGAAAATGCTTGAATCTATCATAAAGGAAGAAATAGTGAGACATCTGGAAACTAATTGTCCCATTAGGCAGGGGCAGCATGGTACATGAAAGGTAGTCATGCTTAACTAATTTACTGGAATTCTTTGAGGACATTAAGGATAGTGGAGGGAATCTATTCATGGAACCGGAGGAAATGAGTGAGATAATTTTGTGCACAACACTGGTTTGCTCACAAACTAATGGTCATGCCTCACTAACTACAACAACATTAGATAGGATCTGGAGAGCGTAGATTGGGGGAGGCTGTTTGAGGATAAATCAACATCCGACATGTGGGAGTCTTTCAAATGTCAGTCGATTGGAATTCAGGACCGGCATGTACCTGTGAGGATGAAGAATAAGTGTGGCAGGTATCGGGAACCCTGGATAATGAGGGATATTATGAGCCTTGTCAAAAAGAAAAAGGAAGCATTTGTAAGGTCTGAAAGACTTAGGATAGATGAAGCCCTTGAATATAAAAAACATCGGAAGAAACTTAAGGAATGAGTTATGGGGGCTAAAAGGTCCTTGACAAACAGGATTAAGGAAAATCCTAAGGCAATTTATACATATGTAAAGAGCAAGAGGGTAGCCGGGAAAAGAGTTCGTCCACTCAAGGATAGTGGAGGGAATCTATGCATGGAACCAGAGGAAATGGGTGAGATACTAAATGAATACTTTGCCTCAGTAACACCAAAGAGAGGGACTTGATGGGTAAGGAGCCTAAGGTAGGGTGTGTAGATATTCTGGGTCATTTCGATATCAAAAAGGAGGAGGTATTGGGCTTCTTAAAAAGCATTAAAGTAGATAAGTTCCCAGGGCCTGATGGGATCTACCCCAGAATACTGAGGGATATAAGGGTGGAAATTGCTGGGGCCTTGACAGAAATCTTTGTATCCTCATTGGCTACAGATGAAATTCCAGAGGACTGGAGAATAGCCAATGTTGTTCCATTGTTTAAGAAGGGTAGCAGGGGTAATCCAGGAAATTATAGGCTGGTGAGCCTTACGTCAGTGGTAGGGAAATTATTGGAAAAGATTCTTAGGGACAGGATTTACTCACATTTGGAAACAAATGGACTTTTTAGTGATAGATAGCATGGTTTTTTGAAGGGGAGGTCGTGCCTCACTAAATTGATCGAGTTTTTCGAGGAAGTGACGAAGATGATAGGTGAGGGAAAGGCAGTGGATGTTGTGTACATGCACTTCAGTAAAGCCTTTGACAAGGTACCTCATGGTAGGCTGGTACGAAAGGAGAAGTCACACGGGATCAGAGGAAAGCTGGCAAGATGGATATAGAACTGGCTTGGCCATAGAAGACAGAGAGTAGCAGTAGAGGGGTGCTTTTCTGAATGGAAGGCTGTGACTAGTGGTGTTCCACAGGGATCAGTTCTGGGACCTTTGTTGTTCGTAGTATATATAAATGATTTGGAGGAAAATGTAGCTGGTCTGATTAGTAAGTTCGTAGACGACACAAAATTTGGTGGAGTTGTGGATAATGAAGAGGATTGTCAGAGCATACAGCAAGATATAGACTGGTTGGAGACTTGGGCGGAGAAATGGCAGATGGAGTTTAATCCTGACAAGTGTGAGATTATTCATTTTGGAAGGTCTAATGCATGTAGGAATTATACAGTAAATGGTAGAGCCCTCAAGAGTATTGACAGGCAGAGAGATCTGGGCGCACAGGTCTATCGATCACTGAAAGTGGCAATGCAGGTGGATAAAGTAGTCAAGAAAGCATACGGCATGCTTGCCTACATTGGTCAGGGCTTGTGTATAAAAATTGGCAGGTCATGCTGCAGCTGTACAGAACCTCAGTTAGGCCTCATTTAGAATATTGTGTACAATTCTGGTCGCCATACTACCAGAGGATGTGGATGTTTTGGAGAGGGTACAGAAGAGGTGTACCAGGATGTTGCCTGGTCTGGAGGGTATTAGCTATGAGGAGAGGTTGGATAAACACGGTTTGTTCTCAGTGGAACGACGGAGGTTGACAGGTGACTTGATAGAGGTTTACAAGATTATGAGTGGCATGGACAGAGTGGATAGTCAGATGCTCTTTCCTAGGGTAGAAAAGTAAAGTACTAGGGGACATAGGTTTAAGGTGCGTGGGCAAAAGTTTAGAGGAGATGTGCGAGGCAAATCTTTTACACAGAGGGTGGTAAATGTCTGGAACGCACTGCCTGGGGAGATGGTACGATAGTGGCATTTAAGGGGCAACTAGACGTATACATGAATAGGAATGGAAGGATACAGACTCCATAAGTGCATACGGTTTCAGTTTAGGCAGGCATCATGATTGGTGGGCCGAAGGGCCTGCTCCTGTGCTGTACTTTTCTTTCTTTGTTCTTTCTTTCTTCACAGTGATGTTAGCCAGCAGAAGACAGCATGTGGCAAAAAACTGCAACAGGTTAGCTCTCTGTTCAGAAAGCTGGGAAAGTGATCCCATTTCTGTTGTTTCTCTCGCCACTGCCCAGCTAAAGATCTCTGCACAGAAGCTGGCGCTGGTGCTGCTGCCTTGCCTAAGGTCCAATCTAAGACCATGAAAAGACTAAGACCATGATAAGATTAAGAAAGCCTCAAAAGTGCGCATCACATGAGATTCCAGCACACAGACTACATGAAGGTTATAAAATAGGGTTCTGTTACTCCACAAGCATCAAAGCTTATAATTTCTTAAATGAAAGCTTAACTTCAAGGAACAGATTATTTACACTGAATATTCATGGCTGATGCTCCAAATTTCAGTCTTATTCATGGCCTTGGCTCTTCAACAGAGTGCCTCACCTGTATTGGCCTGCTGCTCCAGTTCTTTGTTGCTGCCCTGCTCTCCTTTTCCTTTGTTACCATCAGAGGCTTCAAGCCATCATATTCATGGCCTTAGCTCCTGCCACGTTGCAACTCACAAGTCCTGGACTTGCTGTTTTCTCCCTTGCCTCGTGGCATCTGGCTTTGTCCCTCAACTTGCCAAAGACACCGCTTCCTTCAGGGTGGGATCAACAGGTGCCAACCAGTCTGCTACATGTAGAAAGTAACTTCTCAGCAAAATTTCTGTGAACAAACTCTCATGAGCAGACAAGAAAGCTTTGGGGGAGCAAAATATTTAATGCAGCATTTTCTTGAATTTAGTTCAGCCCCACAGTTGCCAATGTGTCTCACCTTGCTTTCACTGGGGGAATTCAGGAAGCCCAGGAAACCAATGGATGCAGCATTAAGTTTGAAAATGAGTTGAATTATCACTCCTATTGAGTGATCACTATTTGTTAATTGGCAACCTACCTCCCCTAGGGGATGGAGCCCAAGTAGCCATTTGGAGACAGATTAAACCCAGAAATTGGTGGATTGCAGGCAACATCTCAATATACTTATGTTTTCCAGTTTTAAATCCACCCCCCCCCCCCCCCCCCGCCCCAATCCCCAAGTGCTCCTTCAGATTAAAATTCCTTTATTGTGTCTCCCTAAACCCGAACCAGTTTTGTGAGGAAACCTGTGAAACCAGCCAGCAAAAGGCAAATGCTGCTGTTTATCTGACAGAAAAAATGTGACTGTACAGAATACTGGACCAGTTATCCTATTTCTGAGCAAAACATTGAAATTTAACCATTTATTAAAGAAGGGTTGAATTTTCCTTTTAATGATAAAGTACATCCTCCCATACCATGTTCTAACAATTCTGGATTCCAAACAGTTTGCAGTTCATCACTAGAAATGTAATGACACCAGTCGCCTGAGTTAATGTGAGATTTTCATTACAGCTGATATAACATTCCACAAAACTCACGTTGAATTAAATGGAAAATGGAAAGACACTGTGAAACAGGGAAGACAAAAACCCACCTTCAGCATGACAGCCAAGTCTAAAACAGGATCTCCCATTGTAAACCAAGGTGAAAATACTGAGATTAGCCAGTCAGAGCTCAACACTGAACATGGGAAAGCTGCATTGCAACTGCTCACATTGCAGGTAAGAGGCATCAAACCCTATTCCAGTTATTGGATATGGCAATATGAAAGAAAAATTGCTTTGATATTATAGAGTATGCCTTATTTAAAAATGATAAACTGTGCTGGTATGCGGAATGTTCAATAAAAAATTCACACAGGAACAGCCTTGTGCTAAATATTAAACCATATTCCTCAGTACCGTTTGTATAGTTAAAGAAAATAAGCTGGACAAAAAACTTTCTCTCTGAATTAGCTCTCCAACTGTAGAAAAAACAATTGTTTAGAATCTCTCTTGTCTGAGGGAAGCTATTTAAATTAACAGATTGAGAAAATACACTACTGGGGCATTATATACGCTACACCAGGCTTGTTTTGGTTCACTCATGTCCTTTAGGGAAGGACATCTGCCATCCTTACCTGGTCTGGCCTACATGTGACTCCAAAGCCACAGCAATGTGGTTGACTCTCAACTGCCCTCCAAGGACAACTAGGGATGGGCAATAAATGCTGGCCAGCCACCAATGCCCATGTCCCACAAATGAATTTTTAAAAATGGAAGATTAAGCATTTTCTATAACTTGTTATGAAGTATTTGGCATGTAATTAATGTATCCAATCTTATTCAAGGGTCATAGTTAGTGAACATGCCCGATTTCAATCTTGCAACCCACTGAGATGTAGGAGGGCCACTCTTGTGACTCACCCACTAGCTTAGATTGCTCATCACTGGACTAAATTGTGATGCCCTTCACCCATCATAGTTTAATAGTCTGCCAACACTCTGTCAAACTTCACACTGGAATAATAGTGTAAATATTGAGGCTGTTTGATGCTCTGAAAGTGCCTGCATTTACAAAGAGGATGGAAGGGGAGAAATTTGATGAGAAATGAAAGCCTTGATTGTTTAAAGTTTATTTATTAGTGTCGCAAGTAGGCTTACATTAACACTGCAATGAAGTTACTGTGAAAATCACCTAGTTGCCACACTCTGGCTCCTGTTCGGGTACACTGACGAAGAATTTAGCATGGCCAATGCACCTAACCAGCATGTCTTTCGGCTTGTGGGAGGAAACCGGACCATCTGGAGGAAACCCACGCAGACATGGGGAGAACGTGCAGACTCCGCACAGTGACCCAAGCCGGGAATTGAACCCGGGTCCCTGTGAGGCAGCAGTGCTAAACCACTGCGCTGCCGCCCGTGCTGATTGTGCAATGAGATAGTACATAATTGTTTCACATCTAAGAGCTGAGTTTGAATATAACTCGGATTGATGAGATGAATATTCCTCTCTGTGCTGGCTTTGATAAATTAAATCAGTTTGACCACATGAAACCACATCTCAGTATGCTTGTCCATGAAAGAAAATCACCGACACCTTTATTGTTAATTATCAACAAGCTTTTGGTGTCCCTCACTGCATAACTTAACTTTGGGCATCACACGTTTGTACTGCTTTGTGAGGATTCAGTAGTCCTATTCTACAGCTTTTAATTGAGTTTGGGAAGTAATTATACGAAAACTTTTGGCAAGTCTTAATGAACTCAAAAGAATGTACATTATTAGAATTTATGATTGAATTGTCACTGAGCCACCCAGAGATGAAACTGCTATTTTTAATTTACTGAAGCAATTGACAGCTAATTGTAATTTTCATAATTCAATGGAAAAAAATGATTTCAGAGCCCCTGGCTGTAAATTGATAGAGTTTCTTATTCTCTTATTATTAACTGACCATCAAATTAGGCTAATGAAGTAATTTTTAGGTAAGGAAAATACAAAGGAATATCAACTCAATCCAGCCCTGGCCACCTGGCCAACCTGCTTAGACTGTCCTGGAGTCACCTGGAGACAACCAGTTGAGAATTTCATATGGCAACTACACCCTCCCCAAAACTAGCAGATTCTTTTGACACATGGATATTGGCCGTGGGGATCTGACTACAATTTTAACTTTGTGGCCTAAAGATGCTGTAGTGAGTTTTCTCCAAGCCTACCCCAGCAGTGAGACAGATCAGGGCCACCAGAGCCAAAGAAAGAAAGTTTTTAATTATTTCTAAGCTTTCCTTGAAAGGTCTGAGTTAGCAAGATGCTCACAAGAAAGTTAAGGCCTCCATTACTGCAAACACATTACCCCAACTCCCCGGTTGCAAGATCCTCGTGGAATAGTCCCTTTTGCTGGATGGTCTCTGTGCCTCCTGATGTGCCTCAGCTTCCTGGTGAGATTTTAAAGTTTATTTATTAATGTCACAAGTAGGCTTGCATTAACACAGCAATGAAGTTACTGTGAAAATCCCCTAGTCGCCACACTCCGGCGCCTGTTCGGGTATACTGAGGGAGAATTTAGCATTGCCAATGCACCTAACCAGCACATCTTTTGGACTGTGGGAGGAAACCCACGCAGACACGGGAGAATGTGCAGACTCCGCACAGACAGTGACCCAAGTTGGAATTAAAACCCAGGTTCCTGGCGCTGTGAGGCAGCAATGCTAACCACTGTGTCAGCGTGCGGCACCTGGAATGGAGTTTAAATTTACAGGAAATAAAATAATCCTGCCTCATTTCAGGAGCAGGTGAGTTTCCAATTCATATCAAAGTTTACCCATCATAAACTGTTAAAGAGTTAAATTGAGCCAATAATTTGTTGAAAACTTATTGCTGACAGCTAGCCTTCATGAAGTTAGTAAGCAGTATTTTTAAAACTAAAGTATTCTAAATGTGAATTTGAGCTTAATCATTCATGTTTCACTGTCAGTGAGGGAGGTTTTAATCTAAAAGTAGGTGGGTCTGGGTCAGGTTGGAAATTAAAGTTTTAAAAATCTGATGATTCAAACCCACCCTATCCCATCCATTTCCATCTGTAACTGAGGTGAGAAGGCAAATGGGTGACCAATCCATTCCAAGGGGCAAGTTGGTACTTTAAATATGCTAATACAGTACCTCAATGTCATTCAACTTCAGCCTCAGGAAACCAAATTACAATCAGGCAAAGCTTGGCATTCCCAGGAAGTGAGTGCTTTTATAATGGCCTCCTGAGTTCAGCATGCCCAGTTGCTGAGTAACACCAATGTCATCACGCGTTTGATTGGTGGATGTGAGCGGGAGTCGACTTCACGCCCGCTGACAACTGAACAGCCAGCTAATAGGATCAAATGTCCAGTTGATTGGACTTGTACATTTCCTGAAAACATTTTTAGGTTGGTGCACAGGCAACATGGGCAGGCAGCCATCCCGGTTCCTCAATCTTCTCATCCAAGAGTGGAATAAACAGTGGGCAGGAACACTGGCTGTGTAGTTGTGAGGAGTTCAGTTTAGAGTGTGCTGTAACATTTATTGAGATTTCAGACCTTTTCCTCTGGTTTCTTGAGAGGTATTGGCATTGTTAACCTTGTTCTGAGGTCGGCTTATGATGAAAGTGAGGAGGTGTGGGATAGAGGGAAAGTTGGCCGATTGGATAGGTAACTGGCTATCTGATCGAAGACAGAGGGTGGTGGTGGATGGAAAATTTTCGGACTGGAGGCAGGTTGCTAGCGGGGTGCCGCAGGGATCGGTGCTTGGTCCTCTGCTCTTTGTGATTTTTATTAATGACTTAGAGGAGGGGGCTGAAGGGTGGATCAGTAAATTTGCTGATGACACCAAGATTGGTGGAGTGGTGGATGAGGTGGAGGGCTGTTGTAGGCTGCAAAGAGACATAGATAGGATGCAAAGCTGGGCTGAAAAATGGCAAATGGAGTTTAACCCTGATAAATGTGAGGTGATTCATTTTGGTAGGACAAATTTAAATGTGGATTACAGGGTCAAAGGTAGGGTTCTGAAGACTGTGGAGGAACAGAGAGATCTTGGGGTCCATATCCACAGATCTCTAAAGGTTGCCACTCAAGTGGATAGAGCTGTGAAGAAGGCATATAGTGTGTTAGCTTTTATTAACAGGGGGTTGGAGTTTAAGAGCCGTGGGGTTATGCTGCAACTGTACAGGACCTTGGTGAGACCGCATTTGGAATATTGCGTGCAGTTCTGGTCACCTCACTATAAGAAGGATGTGGAAGCGCTGGAAAGAGTGCAGAGAAGATTTACCAGGATGCTGCCTGGTTTGGAGTGTCGGTCTTATGAGGAAAGGTTGAGGGAGCTGGGGCTGTTCTCTCTGGAGCGGAGGAGATTGAGGGGAGACTTAATAGAGGTTTATAAAATGATGAAGGGGATAGATCGAGTGAACGTTCAAAGACTATTTCCTCGGGTGGATGGAGCTATTACAAGGGGGCATAACTATAGGGTTCATGGTGGGAGATATAGGAAGGATATCAGAGGTAGGTTCTTCACGCAGAGAGTGGTTGGGGTGTGGAATGGACTGCCTGCAGTGATAGTGGAGTCAGACACTTTAGGAACATTTAAGCGCTTATTGGATAGGCACATGGAGCACACCAGGATGGTAGGGAGTGGGATAGCTTGATCTTGGTTTCAGATGAAGGTCGGCACAACATCGTGGGCCAAAGGGCCTGTTCTGTGCTGTACTGTTCTATGTTCTATGACTCTTTAGTTTTAGTAATTCTGTTGGAGCATATTTGCCCATCTCAGCCTTCAGTGCATTGTGATCTGCATTTCTGCAGATGGGGATTGAGTACTCTGCTGGAGGACCTCCTTAGAGGAGAAAGAGAGGGGCAGAAGGGAGAGGAGACCATGTGTCCACAGGTAGCTTTGCGGGGAGAGACCTTTGGGAGAAGAGGGCCAGGTACAGGAATGCAGGACTAGCAGGGTGAGGAAGGTGGAAGAGACCTCAGAAGATGCCACTATCCTGCTGCCAAAGTGTACAGGCAGTGATCCAGCTACCTCAACATGCTGGTGGCCCAGTGCAGCAGGAGGCTCTCCAGGGACATCATTACATAATTGTGCCAGATGATTGGGCCGGAGGTCACCTCCAATTGTGTGGGTGGGCATCCAATGCCAGTGACTCCAAAAGTTACAATTACCCTTAATTTCTTTGCATCTGGATCTTTCCAAGGGTTGGTGGAGGATTTGTGTGGAGTGTCCCAATCAGCTGTTTATTGCTGCATCAAACTCATCATTGATGCTCTGTTCAGATGAGTCCTCACATTTATTCATTACCGAATGGACTAAACCAGTCAGGCAGAGTGAGCCGGAGGCTTAGCAGTTACTGCAGGGTTCCCCATCATCCAGGGTTCCATAGACTGCACCTATGTGGCCATCGAAGCACCAGCGGATCATCCAAGCACCTTTGTGAATTGGAAGGGTTATCAGTCGATGAACATCCAGATAGTATGCAGTCATAAGAGCCAGATTCTGCATGTCTGTGCTAGGTACCCAGGCAGCTCCTATGATGCATACACACTGCAACACTCCCAGGTGTCATGGCTGTTCGTAAAGCCAGCTGAACTGGATGGTTGGTTGCTAGGTGACAAACAGCATCCATTGAAAAGGTGGCTCATGACATCATTCTGTCACCATAGGACAGAGGTAGAATAGAGAAACAGTCAGAGTCACATCTCCACAGGGCAGTGATTCTAAAGATGAGGTTCCACTGTCTGGACCATTCAGGGGGGATGCTTTGCAATATCGTCCAGAGCTTGTGTCAATTATTGTCATTGTCTGCTGTGCTCTACACAATCTAGTACAAAGGGGGAATCCACTGGAGGATGAGGATATCCAGGCAGATACACATGCCTCAAGGGAAGATTTCACAGATGGATCTGATGAGAAGCTGGGCAGGCAGAAGGTTAGAATGTGAAGGCAGCCTGGATGAACATCCTGGAATGCAGAGACATCAGGGAGTCATTTTTCAATGCTTCAGCTTGGGTGCAAAGGCTTGACTTCTATCTCAGTCCAAGGACAGCATCTCCTGAGCACACATTTCTGAGAGGGCAATGTCGTGACCCCAATGTTGCCTCACAGCCCTTGTAATTAAGTTTGCTTCCCCTTCCATCCATCATAAGGTACCAGTGCACCCATGAAGAACATGAAGGACACTCAGGTCATTTCAACATAACGTTTATTTATATCTTTCACAGAGTTGCAAACAAGGAACAGACAATGAAATGGTTGGCACAGTTACACAAAAACAAAACATTACTTTGATAAAAATCATCTGTGAAAACCCATCCTGTGCTCACAATGTCTGAAAGTTACAAGTACAATGTCTTGGTGCCCACCCCAGCATTATGAAGTGGCACTTGCTTAACTCTAACTTACTCACTAACACAGTTTAGGTTCTGCCAGGGTCACTCAGCTCCTGATCTCATTACAACCTTTGTTCAAACATGGATAAAAGAGCTGAATTCCAGAGTGAGGTGAGAGTGGCTGCCTTTGACCTCAAGGCAGCATTTGACCAAGTGTGGTATCAGGAGCCCGAGCAAAACTGGAGTCAATGGGAATCAAGGGAAAACCCTCTGCTGGTTGGAGCCATGCCTGGCACAAAGGAAGTTGGTTGTGGTGATTGGAGATCAATCATCTCAGCCCCAAGACATCACTGCAAGGGTTTCTCAGGGTAGTGTCCTTGGCCCAACCATCTTCAGCAGCTTCATCAATGACCTTCCTTCTATCATAAGGTTAGAAGTGGGGATGTTTGCTGATGACTGCTCAATGTTCAGCACCATTCCTAATTCCTCAGATACAGAAGCTGTTCATGTCCAAATGCAGCAAGACCTGCACAACATCTAGGCTTGAGCTGACAAGTGACAAGTAATATTCATGCCACATAAATGCCAAGCAGTAACCTCCTCCAACAAGAGAGAATCTAACCATCAGCCTTTGACATTCAATGGCATTACCATCGCTGAATTCCCCACTATCAACATCGTGGGAATTGCTATTGACCAGGAACTGAACTGGATTCGACATATAGATAGATACATAAGCAGGTCTGAGGCTAGGAATCCTGCGGGGAGAAATCCACTTCTGATTTCCCAAACCCTATCCACCATCTACAAAGCACAAGTGCAGCTCCAACAACACTCAAGAAGCTCAACGCCAACCAGGACAAAGCAGCCCGTTTGATTGATGCCCCTTCCAAAAACATTCACTCACTCCACCAATGATGAACAGCGGAGCACACTATGTGCAGGATACACTGCAGGAATTCAACAAGGTTCCTTAGGCAGCACCTGGAATCACTTTGCTAAATGCTGAAGATCAAAACCACAGCAGCCTTCTTCTGTCATCAGCAACATGGCAACTGGTTGATCTTCCAGCAGTAGGAGTGTCAGCAAAGTGAATGAACTAGAACTCAGCCAAAGCAACAAAGCTGCAGAGCATCCAACAATACACTATTGCGAGAGTGTTGACACAATCACAGAAAAGGGTGAGATCTTCACCACCCTCAACATAACTTGCAGTAAAGCAAGAATGAAGGTAAAGATTGATGCTGGAGCTTAATGCATCATATTATCCAGCAAATATTATGGGGACTAGACGCCTATGCAGCACCAGACCCCAGTACCCAGGTGACTACGTGGCTTACGGCAGACAAATCATCTGTACGGAAGGCGTTGCCACTCTTCACTGAGACAGAGCAGTTTCAAGTTTAATATAGTGACTAGAACATAAGGCCACTATTAGATCTTCCGCATAGCATTACATTGCAGCTCATTCAGCTTGCTCCAGAAGTGGATGTTTTACATCACAAGGCCCCAGAAATGGTGGCGTACAAAGACCTCTTCAATTGTGACACCATTGGTAAGCTATCAGATGTATACCACATGAGACTAGAAGATTCGGTACCACTAACAGTTTTGCTCCAAGAACAGTACCAGTTGCCATGAAGCATAATGTAGTCAATGTAGTCAATGATCGGCATAGGATGACAACACTAGATGTCCTAATTCCTATAGATGAGGTCACAGAATGGGTTTCAGCAATGGTGGCTGCAGTAAAGAATGATGGCACGGTCAGGATATGCCATTGACCCAGTTCATTTAAACAAGACTCTGCTCAAATCTCATCACCCTATGAAAGCAGTGGAACAGAAGATAGCAGACATGCCAAATGCAAAGGTATTCCACATCCTGGATGCAAAATGCAGGTTCTGGCAAATCCCATTAGATGGAGAATCTTCGAAACTTACCACATTCATGTCTCCGGTAAGCAGATATTGTTTTCTTCATCTGCTCTATGAGATCTCCACTAACAAGCATGTCCTACACCGCTTGGTTTGACAAATTATCTTTCTAAGTTAATTCCATGTTATAGTGAGGTCACTGGACCTCTTCATCAATTTCCCCACCAGGACGTTGAACGGTGCTGGCAAAAATACCACACAGTGGTTGTCAATAGACTCAAATAGGCATTCACATCTTCACCAGTGCTGCAATGCTTTGCCATTATAGTACCCATACTTATATCAGCAGACTACTCCCAGCACCGACGATGCAGTCTGCATGCGAAGTGACAGATCAATAGCCTTTGCTTCAAGGGCCCTCACTGACACTGAGACACTTTAGCCACAATTTGAAAAGGAACGCCTTGCTTTAATCTTCCCCAGTCAGAAATTTCATGACTTCATTTATGGTCATCCTGCAACTATTGAAACTGATCATCAACCACTCATAGCAATCCTAAAAAGGTTTCCAGATGTGCACCATTCAATGCACTCAAACCAGACAAGCAAAATAACCATTGCATTTACATGAGATCCTGGACTTCCCATGGCCGTTCACAGCAGCTGACATCTATGAATGGAATGGTAAACAACATTTAGTCTTAGTTGATTTGTATTCTGGGTGGTTTGAACTTGACTACCTGCCAAACATGACAAGTAACACAGTCATCATCAAGCTAAAGAGACACTTCGCCACACATGACATTCCTCAGAGACGCATGACAGACAACATTCACCAATTCGTCTCCACTGAATTTTGAAACTTTGCACATGCATGGGACTTTGAACATATCATGAGCAGTCAGATGGTCTGGTAGAACGGGTTGTTCATTCAGCCAAGCATCTGGAGAAATGTGCCCGGGATCACACAGATTACTCTACTGCCCTACTCAGCCTGTGAAATCTACCATGACAGGACCTGCCCTCATCAGCACAATTCTTTTCCAGGTGCACCAGGACCACTAGGCCTACTCCTCAGGCTCTGCTGCAGCCCAAACTTGAAACCAATGTAAATAATACCCTCGTGCAATGCCAATTAAGAAGCAAAACATACTATGATCGAAATGCCCACAGACTTGGACCAGTAACACCTGATCAAACGGCTAGGATCCTGACCACATGTGACCATGACCAGTTGGCGATGGTACGCAGCCATGCCCCTCAAACGAACTGTTACGTGATAGCCTCAGATGATGCATACGCAACTGCCATCACCTCCTACAGGTATCAGAACCAGCACCAACAGGTAACACTGCACTCCACTCACCTGGCCTATAACACAGGCCCCCTACACCCGTGGACTTGCAGACTCCTCCAGAGGCCAATGCAGTAAGCCCTGCACTCACCAAACACACTGACAGAACACTCCACATCATCCACACTGAGGAAAACTAGCTTGAGGAAGACTACAAAACCACCAACCAGCATAAACACATGCTCAGGGCACCTGAGCAAACCAAACACAATGTTCCGGGACTATATTACTTTTTAGCCTAGAACTGGCTGTTGAATCTAATCTTTCTTAAAAAAAGCTGGGGCAATAGCTGAGCAAAATGTACAACAAATGGAATTATTCCCATGAATGAAATCGATTATTTTCTATTTAACTGTTCTTGTTATTGACAATAAAATTGCCCAAGTGGATGAAAATGACTATGAAATGCTCACACACTCCATTATCCGTTATTAGTCCTGAGCTGCTCAGTAATGGAGTTCACATTTTAGTATAGCAAATAAAATTGCTCTTTTGCCACTTAGAGGAACATTTGGTCTTCAGACTCTGCACTGCACCAGGATTACAGGGAATCAAGAAGGAATTGAACTGAGTACATGAGCAATTTCTTCACGTCTTATAGCCACAGATCACATAAGGTCTCTAAAATCACATTTCTATAACAATATACATTATTTGACTAGAGAATGGGAGGTGAGGAAGAGGAATTAAATAGTTCATGAAATTTACGTTGTTGGTGACTACATTTGAAACATGAACAACAATAGCTACAATATAAGTCCATTCAAAATAATGTTGTTGTTCAGTGCTATCACAACCTTGCTACAACACTAGGCAACAAACAAAGACAATCTGCTAGGTGGCTGAGCTTAAAAGGTGTTTTTCATTCCTTTCCCTTTGTGGTCTCCTTGGACATGCATGATGTGCAGCAATTGCAACATTAAAACTAGTCTCTTGGAGACATGGTAAAGCTGCCCAGGGTGACTCATCACTGATTTATTTTCTCCTTTCCATGTGAGGAAGTGGTGAGCTTCCATTTAGCACTGCCCGGAGGTGACATGATTTAGATTAGAAAATCAGCTTCTGGAGTGTTGCGTGAGCAAACCTATTTTTCTCAGTATTCTATGAAGTAGTTTGTTCATTCTTCAATCCAATGTGCAATTTTCTTTAAAAAATGATTATAACTGACCAACACAGGCAGTATAGATATTCAGTGCAAACGTGTACATACATTAGTAAATAGTAAGAGTCACCAGCCCGTAAGGCTTTTAATTGTAATCTGACAAAAATATTGATTACAATTGGATAATTTGAATTCCTTGATTATTACATGCAGAATCTGTCACTAAATATAAATGTATCAATTGGTGTTAAGTATGAATAGGTGGAGGGCACTGATTGAATTGTTACTCGAGTATATATATGGACACACTCAGGAATTAGGAGTTATATATATCAAATGCTTCACTCTGTTGTTACAGTTATGTTTTGAGACTGTTGCTGGAATTTTACCGGCACACCCGCCCCAGAATCGGGGCGGGCAAGGCTCATAGAACGACATTCTCATTGCCTCGGGCGGGATCTTATAAGCCTTGGGCGGGTGAGGCGGTAAAATTCCAGTCTGTGTCTTTGATTTAAGCCAAAATGAAGGTTTCTTAGTACAAAATTTGAGTATTGCTGGAAAAAGAAATTGTGTTGAAGCTTTTTGTCTTGCACTCATCAGGACAATCACAAGAATAATAATGCCATGGGAATCAAACAGACACAGCTCATCAGCTACGGGGGGAATTGAACAGACCAGCTCATTGACTGTGCTGGAATCACACAGACAGAGTTGAGAGGCTATGAGGAGGATCGCACAGACCCAACTCATCGGCTTTGGGGGGAATCACACAGACCCAGCTCATTGGTTATGGGGGGAACACACAGACCCAGTTCACCAACTATGGGGGGAAATCGCGCAGACCCACAAAGATTGTTCTTAATAGTGTTTTTAGTCTTTTGTTACATGAAAAGTCCTAATGTGAAGTCTTGTGTCATCCTTTCAGCTATTAACTAGAAGTTCAAATTGTTATATATTAGAATTATTGTGTGTTGCATGGTCCCTTTAAGGGTTTGGTCATGTAGTCAGTCCATGACGTCATTGGCTATTTTGCAGGCTTTATTTAGACTAGGTCCTGCACTGTGGAGTAAACAGCTACTTAATGAACCTGTTCTGTTGTCACACCCAAAACCCACGTGCTATCACTTTCTATTCTTTTATCCAGCAATATGTGCTACAAATACAACAGAAGAAAACTGGCAACGAGGAGTGGATTTCAATTCCACAGCTAAAAAAGAAGACAAGAAAAATCAAAATAACAAAAGGTCCCTCGTTAATTAAACTGGCACCCCTTGGAGCTCAGGCTGCAGAGCTTGCCATGTATACTGTTAGAATTGGCACAGAGGTAGAGTGGGAGAGAAAAGATATTTGCACTGCGGTGAGTCTTCGGAGAAAAGTAGCCACTGCAATTAGCTCGCACCACCATTGAATTGAATCCATTTTCCATCAAAGGCACCATTGCGCAATTTACAATGCTAGTGAAAAATGGCAGGAAATGTTGGCGTGATTAGACCATTCGAGAAAGAATCTCGATGAGAAATGAAAGTCTCATACAGAAAGATTTCACTATCATGTCCAACCCAATATAATACTCGAGCATATTGTAGTCCCTGTTTTCCTAAGCACTATTGGCATTAAAACTTTTAATCCACGAAGGAGCCTAGTTCAACCCAAGAAACCTGGTAGTAAAACTCATCAAGAACTAACCAATGTTTTAGAAGATCATTATGCCCCAAGACCATTGATCATAGCAGCGCATTTTCGTTTTCATAAAAGAACTGTTAGATGAAGAAAACATTGCAAAATTCGTCGTGACTCTGAAACGCCTCGCTGAGCACTATGAATCTGGTGATTCTATGGATGATACTGTCTGAGAAGACTCATTTGTGGCCTTAGAAATGAAGCTATTATTAACAAAATGGAATTTAGAGTTAAAAACAGCCTTGAAAAAAGCTATTTCATTGGAGCTTGCTGCAAAAGAGTCTTCTCAGCTCAGAGCAGGTACAACGATCCATAACATTGGCACCACCCAGAGGAAGTCTACTCAGAAACATGCTTGTCAATGCTATGCAGGAATGGGTTATTCACAGACTGAGTGCTGGGACATGAACATCCAATGCAAAGATTGTGGCAAGATTGGTCACATAGCCAGGGCTTGCTGGAAGAAAACAACTTCTGCAGAAAAGAGTATCCCTAAAAACAACTTGGATATACCAAAGAAGAAAAATAAATACATTTCACCAAGATAATTTCTTGTATAAAAGAAAAGAACAGCAAGAAAAATGAATACCCAACACACAAGTCTGATGAAGAATTTAAACTGAACGTATTATCGATTCAAGGCGAATTTCACCGATTTTGTGTAATTCTTTTGAAGAAACCTCAGCTGTCAATCAGGCTTAGAATCTTTGTAAAGATTGCAGTGGAAACATTAAGGCTGAGGTGCAGTGGTATTGTCACTGGACTAGCGGTTCAAAAATCCAGGGTAATGCTCCGGGGACCGGGATTTGAATCCCACCATGGCAGATGGTGAAATTCGAATTCAATAAAAATCTGGAATCAAAAGTCTAATAATGAGCATGAAATCATTGTCGATTGTCATAAAAACCCATCTGATTCACTAATGTCCTTTAGGAAAGGAAATCCGCCATCCTTAACTGGTCTGGCCTACATGTAACTCCAGACCCACACCAATGTGATTGACTCTTAAATGCCCTCAGGAATTGATAATAAATGCTGGCTCAGCCAGTGACGTCCACATCCCATGAACAAATACAAAAGAACACCCAAAATCCACATGCTATCATTTTCTATTCTTCTATCCCGTGTTAAGTGCTACAAATATAAGACAAATTTCTTCATAAAAGTTATGAGTCTCTATGAAGATTGTAATTGTGAATAAATCTATTCCAAGCAATGACAGGCTCTGGTTTCATCTTTCACCAATTGGCTATCAGGAATATTATTCTAAATACCTATTTCATGCAGAAACTGTTTTATTAATGCTACACAATGTCAAATAATGGGAGTAAGGTCGATGCTCTTGATTGCTTACCTCGTCAAACTACTACATTGGTTGTGTTGTAACAAGTGGCAGTGAGCAAAAGTTGGCTGAGGAAAGGAGTCAATCTATACACTCATCACCCTGAGACATTTTTATGCTGCATATAAAATGGGGCAAAGCGCACAATTAACAGATGTTTAGAACCAATCTCAATTGTTTCCCCCTTCAAATGCAGGATAGTTCAATACTCAGTAAAATGTAAAGGGGGGAGGGAAGGAGCGAAAATAAAGGTAAATTTAAATGAAAGAAATTATATTTATACAGCACCTTTCACCATGTCCAAGAACACTTTACAGCAAATATAATATTTTTGATGTCTAGTCACTGTTGTAATGTCGAGAGATAAACACCCAATTTGTTCACAACTAGGTCACACATATAGTGACCAGATAATGTGGACAGTGGCATTTAAGACACCAGAGGTTTTTCCTACTCTTCTTCAAAAACTCCCGTGGATATTTCACATCCATCAAATATGGAAGCCATATATGGCCTCATTTTATTGTGTCATTCGCAAAATAGTGGCCATGATTTTCCAGCCAAATCACACCTGGCGCAGATTGCATTAGAGTGGAGCGGAACCAGAGAATCATGGGTGAGCGGTTTAGCGTGTTCAGCGCCGACGCGAAACTCCATTGCGATTCTCCCAGCCACCACATCCTTACAGGGCAGGAACCAAATTAGCATATTTAAATAAGTATTTAAGTATGCCGAGTCTGTTTGAAGCTGGATTCCCCCTGCTCCCAGGATTTTCCAACTCTCAAGTGCAGTGAGAACTCAGGTGAGAAGCACTAGTGGTCTTCTCAAATGGAGACCACGTGTGATGGCCATGCTGAGGGGTTGCTCAGAGGCCATTGAAGTCCTTGGATGATTAGAGACCTGTCTGGGCAATACCCACCTAACAGTGCCAGCCTGGCAGTGCCAAGGGGGTGGGGTCTGAGGGGGTGGGGCATGAAGGGTGTCATGAAGGGGGTACATGAATTCGGAGGGGGGGTCATGGAGGGAGGGTCATAAAATGGGGTTCATGAAGGGGGAGTCATAAGAGGAGACCCACTGGGAAGGCCCCAATGCCGGCGATCTTTATTGGAGAACGGACTGGGAAACATCCCTTCAATGAGGGAGGGGAACCCCCCCAATGGGTATGAGGGGAGGGGGGTCTTCAAGGTCTCTTTCAGAATGGGGCACCTTTTAAAAACGTTGCCCCACCTCTCTCTCAGAACCAATGCAAAACTCACCTCTCTCCCAAAAAGTAATTGTGTGGGAAAATTGCATTCTGATTCAGACCGGTTTTCTTACACAAAATGACACTGAGGCCGGAATTCTCCGTCATCGCTCAGCCAAATCTCCATTCACTGCAGCGGGACCGGAGAATCCCAGCTGTGTGCGAGGTTGGAGAATCCAGCCCTTAAGTCATTTTTTGGGAAAGTTCCACCCAGTCTCTCTAATAGTGAAGCCTATGGAGTGGAGCTTGGAACATTCTGATTCCGAAGTTAGAATGTTACTGAGCCAAACTTGATGTCAATAATTATTAACATAAAATCATAAAGGAGAGAAGGAGACCATCCAGCCCATCATGACTGTCATCTCATTGAAAGAGCTATTCAATTAATCCCACTCCCCTGCTTTCTCCACAAAGTTCTAAACATCTGTCAATTGTGAGCTTGAGCAATTTCCTTCCCTTCAAGTATATGTCCAATTCTCTTTTGCAAGTTACTGTTGAATCTGCTTCTATCATATTATGAATCCCCAGATTACAGTAACTTGCTGCATAAAAAGAATTCATCTCTGCTTCTTTTGCTAATTATCTTAAATCTGTGTTCTCTGGTTACTAACCCTTTTCCCACTGGAAACAGTTCCTCCTTATTTACTCTATGAAATCTTTCACACCTATTAAATTTTCCCTCACCTCTTCAAGATCAATCCCTGCTTTTCCAGCCTCCCCATATAATTGAAGTCCTTGATCCCTGAGACCATTCAGTAAATCTTCTCCCTGCTCCTCATGTTAGGCTCAATATTAGTCACTGACATTTGAATAAAAAATGTTGCTCTGCTCCCTGTCAGATCAGCCTGCAATCTGTTACAATGATTTTTTTCTGAATTTGCTTTAAAATTTTTCTTCATGAATTTGTAACCAATATCAATTCCATTCTGTTCCCCCAGTCTACTGTAGTTTTCTGATAGCTCCATTGTGATTGGACCATCCCTCAATGATGCTTCAACATTTGTGCTATATGTATACATTACCAATCATGGAAAATCTGTTATTGCTGCCTTGTGGATTATTTTGGAAAATAAATTACTGAAGCAGATTCTACCACTTCGCCTGCCGCAGAATCGGAGCCTGCAAGGGGCGAACAATGGAAATGTCCATTGACCTCGGGTGGGAATTTCTCATCTCACTCGAGCAAGGCCATAAAATGCCGCCCAGTGTTACATCTGAAACCACAATTCCACGCTAATAAATCTAGCAGAGAGTTTAACTACTACATGATATTTCAATGTAAACAGTCCTGAATGTCCCCTTCAATTTCTGTTATTTTCATGAATTCTATTGCTCTAACCATTGTATGTATACTGTTACAGAGTAAATAATTCTGTGGGAATTGCCACCTATGCTACAGAGGATATTGTCATTGGTGAATGACTCATATCCCAGATGTAAAGGGAAGAACATCAATAATGTTCTTTTTGCTGAATCAATTTCCTTCCAATTATGTCTCTTTGGTGTTGCCTGGACTACTACTCATGTATGAAACAAACCGTGCTATTTGTACCATATTGGTCTTGAAAGCAATTAATGCTGGAAAATTGAAAAATGCCCTGTAATTTTCTTTTGGCACAATACTCTCTTATATTGTTTCTAATGTTTAAACAAAGGGTATTTGGTTTTACCTCCCTCCTGCCTTCAATACTGCTTAGCATTATCTAGGCCAACATTTCAGTACAGTACTGACTGATGGAGTGCTATATTGCTGGAGGTGCTGTTTTTGGTTGAAGTATTAAACTGATGTCCTATTTGCCTCTTTGGGCAGATGTGTAAGACCCCACAGCTGCCACATCTGTACAGATAACAACTGGATTTTCATAGACAATTTGTTATGAAAATGTTTTGGGACCTCCTGTGAGCAAGATATTGGAATCTCCAATGACCATGATAAAGTATCATAGAACACAAAGTTCTCTTTTTTTAATGGTGTAGTGATGATTAGAATGGCTAAAAAGGACTATGAAGAAAGCATGTAAAGTAAATTGTAAGAATTGCAAATGAAAATATAAAAGATGAAGAAATGGCAAAGATGTGAAATTAATACTTATTCTTGGTTTAATAACAGTGTATGATAGTAGAATTGGAATGTTTCAAGAGGAGAAAATGAAACAACGATCCAGAAACGATCTGATGAAAGATAATCAATCTAGAACTCCGTTTCTCTCTCCACAGATGCTGCCCCACCTCTGTGTATTTCCAGAATCTTCTGTTTTCATTTCAGATCTCCAGCATTTGTAATGTTTTGCCTTTGTGAAAGACATGTGGTATCTGGCAATTTTAATAGGTTCTTTGCAAATATAGGGCCCGATTTTACCAAAACTTCGCGCCCATTTTCGGGCACGAAATCGCGGTAAAGTTGGGCGTCGGGCCTATACCGTGATCTGCACCCGATTCCGAGCTGATCACGGCTTTACCGACACCCGATTCGGGTGCGGGTCCGGTCCGTGCCCGAATCGGGCAGCCCAAGATTTAAATGCATTTGCATGCATTTAAATCGACTTAATGAACCGCGCGCCCAACCCTACCACCAAATCCCACTTTACCATCTTCTGGTCCGGTGCGGATCCGCGCTCTAATCGACCTGCCGAATAAAAATCTGAAGTCACCGCTGCAGCCTCCGAAGAGCGGGGTCAGAGACTGCAACGGCTCTCTGACCCAGCACCTCCTCTGGGGAGGTGGAGGGGGGTGGGAGGACAAGAGGGGGTGTGACCGATCATCCTCTGGGGGTGGTGGGCGCTGCCACTCTGCGGCCGATCGGTGGGGAGGGAGGGGGCAGGGGGCTCCACTGCCACCCTGCGGCCGATCGGTGGGGAGCCAGGGGGCAGGGGTTCCGCTGAGGTGAATAATGGCAGTCATGGTGTTTGAAGTATGCGGCCACTCCGGAGAGGAGGGATTCGTTCCTCCGAAGGGGAGGAGGGATCGGCCGCAGTGGAACCCCCTGCTCCCTCCCTCCCCACCGGTCAGCCGCAGAGTGGCAGCGGCCCCCCCCCCCCAGAGGATGATACGTCACACCCCCTCTCCTCCCACCCCACCCCCCAGAGGATGATACGTCACACCCCCTCTCCTCCCACCCCCCCAGGGGATGATCAGTCACACCCCCTCTCCTCCCACCCCCCCCTCCCCCGGGAGGATGATACGTTACCCCCCCCCACCGCCCCCGCCCCAGATGATCTGGGACAGAGAGCCGCTCTCTCTGCTTTTGTCTTTGACGCCCGGGCGCGCTGCTTCAGATTTTTTTCAAACTGCGCATGCGCAGTTCGCAGTTCAGAGCTCCGATCGGTCCAGCAGCGCTAAGCCCTGCCCACAGCGCGAATCGGACCGGAGCTGGCAAAATGCGTATGGGCGCGCTGGAAAGAGGATTCCGGGCTCGGATCCGTATTACACCCGGATCCCGCCCTTAGGCTCCAATTAGTAAAATCGGGCCCATAGTGTACAGATTTTGGAAGTGAAATGGATGTAATGTATATGAATTTTGATGAATAGCCTATCAGACCTTAAATGAGGCAGTGAAGGTGATTATATTACCAAGTGCTAGCGAGAATTGGAGAAAGGTTTTGTGAGTTTGATATTTTCTAATAACCAGGACTAATTTTATGCAGTGCTGAGTCCCTGAGTTCCTACTTTCCCTTGATGGAATAATTAGAAGGCACAAATTAAAAATCATAATCAAAAGAAACAAAGGAATAGATTGGAATATTTCCCAAAGAGGGTTGTAAGGACTCACAAAACATGCAATTAGAAACCTTCATGGAAGAATTCATAATATCTTCTTCAAGACATGGATAAATATTTGAAAAAGAAAAAAAATTAAACGTATATGGTGACAAGAACAGAAACTAAATTGAGCTAGCGAATAGTGCTTTCAGAGCACTGGCATGGACATTTAGGAGGCAGTGTGCCCTTCTTACAATTCTAAATATTTCAAATTGTACAACTAAAAATTAAATCCATTAATATATGATTACCTTGGATAAAAACAGAAAATATTGGAAAATACACAGCAGTTTGGTTAATTGGTGAAAGAGAAAAATGTTAATTTCACCCCCATCATCTTTCTTTTCAAATACTCGCTCATCTGTTTTGTATTTACAGCTAAACTTCAGACATTACACTTTAGGAAGAAGGCCAAGCTTGGAGAGGGTGAAGAAGAGATTTACCATAATGATAACAGGGGTGAGGGACTTCAATCATGTGGAGAGACCAGAAAAGCTAGGTGCTCCCTCAAGCAGAGATGGTTAAGAGATTTGTTTGGGGTTCAAAATTATGAATGGCTTTGATCAAGTAAATGAGAAACTGTTTCCACCATCAGAAGGACGAGTAACCGGAGGACACACATTTCAGCCAATTGTCAAAATAGCTCAAGGTGATATGCAGAAACATTGTTTTACATGATGAGTTGTGACCTGGAATGCATTGTTTGAAAGGACAATGGAAGCAGATCCTACTGTAACATTCAAAAGCAAATTGAATCCATAACTGAAGGGAACAAATTTATATGGCTATGGGGTAAGAGCAGGGAAGTGGGATTAATTGAATAACTCCATGTAGTCATGGTATAGACAGGATGAGCCAAATGGCATTCTTCTTTACTGTATCCTTCTGTGATTCTATGAATATAAAATAATCTTTTCTGCATTTATAACTAATATAAGTTAACTTTTTTATGATCCCAGCTGATGTTATTACTGGACAGAATCGTTATGGCACAGGAGGAGGCCACTTGGCCCATCATGTCTGTACCATGCAATGTGTAATCAAGCAGAAAGGTGCAGGGAGTGATCTTGAGCCCATACTTGTGACTTCTGATTTTCGCTGCCCCACGCCGGTGACGTAATCAGGTTCATGCCATGACCAAACTGCTGGATAGAGTGGGGCAGATGTGGAACACACTCTACCCCCCTTCCAGGAGAAGGCCGTCCACCAGGGTTACCAAACCCACCTGGAATGCAGTGGCAGCCCTGGTTAGTGCAAGCGCACTCCTTAGGAGGATGGGTCAGCTGTGTCGGAAGATGAATGATCTTCTTCACTCAGCAGGGTAAGTGAAACATGCCAGACCCCCTCTGGACCGCCTCGCATACCCCTCACACCTTCAGCTCCATCTCTCACCCAGCCACCTCAAAGGTTGTCAACACCAGACACAAGGCCCTCCTCCTCCCTCCCACAATCACCATGTTCCCCCCTGTAGCTGCTATGCTCTCCACACTCCAGCTCCCACACAAGCCCCACGCTTGTCATACCTATCACCGTCGTCAATCTCACAACTCATGCCTACACTTTCCCTATCAGTATCATTGCAGGACAAACTCAACCACAACAAGTGCGAATGGGCGATGCCTGCTGGCATCATGCTGAACTCAGAACCCTCACGCCTTTCGAGGACAGAATTCTTGAGCTGGCTGAGGATGAGGAGGAGCGTGCTTGCGCTGCTGGTGAAGCGGGGGTAGCAAAGAAACATGAGAATCCTCAAGGCACACTGTTATCCCTCAAGTCCCAAGTGAGTAATCAATGTTCCCTCTGTATCACTTGTAATGCACTGATGCCACCTGCCTTCTTTTGCAAGCCGACCAGCTAAATAGGCCAGATGTCCTCATGACCCTGGACCCACCGGACTCCAGCAGTTCAGAGGGAGACTTCTCCGACCCCACCAGGGAAGAGGTGTCACAGCTGTCACCCACACCCATCACCAACACAGATACAAACACCTCGGTGGGAGCACTAAGTAGACAAGCTACTGAGTCAGCATCTCACTGGTCAGCACCTCACAGCTGACGATCCACAGCAGTTGGAGGCAGGGATGTCCCAGGGAATTGGCACTCAGAGGGAAGGCTCTGCCAGGCCCTTGTCAATGACGTGCCCCTGGGTTTGGTCATCCCACAGCTGCTGGAGCTGCAAAGACAGAGCTACAAGCATAAGGAAGCAAAGATACCATTCCCCCTTGGACTGCAAGTTTGACTGGAGGAGTCACATCGCTTCAGTCCGAGAAGATGATGCTGTCACTTCAGCGCAACAAGGCCAACACTGCTAGAACAAAGAACAGTACAGCACAGGAAACAGGCCCTTCGGCTCTCCAAAGGTGATGGCGCAATGGAGACCTTGGTGCAGGACATGCACTCCATAGCAGGAGATGTCCACACCATGGCTCAGCTCATGACCCCCATGTCTGGGGGCGTGAGCTCCATGATGCAAGGCTTTGACAGCATGGTGCAGACACTGGTGGCAATTTACGAGTGTCAGCGGCAGAGGGTGGCAGGGCTTCTGGATCTCACTCCATCTACCCCTCTATCCTATAGAGGAGCACAGGGGCTCCTGGGAACCATAAGGGAAGGGATCGGCAGGAGTACAGCTTGGGGCCTTCAACTCAGGGGACCCTAGGCGTCTCGATCTGACACCCCCCTCCTTGTGAGCAACACACCCCCCAGCCCCAGACACTGAGGAGGACAGCAGTCAAACATCTGTGCTGCCTGAAAGTAGGCATGAACCCTCCAGGTCCTGGCCCCCAAGAGATGTTCACCAAGGTCATCTCAGGCAAAAGTGGAAGTCAGCAGGCCACCTCAAACTCAGCTGTGGATCCTGGAGATACACGTAGATGTAGCATGAGGGTGAAGAAGATTAGCAACTGTAGGTAATTAGTGGGCATGGGTAGAGATAGGTCATCATTATATTGAATGTTTGACATTAAAATTCACTTTGTTCACCCACAGAGCCTCCACCCAGTCTGTTAATGCCACCAAACCTGGGGAATCTCACCCAGCGCCTCATCTCTGTGGAGTGTGAGAATAGCTGTGCTATGTCCCTCCCACACCAGCAATGCAGTAAGGAGGTGTTGCTCTGGCACACCTATTAAACATGGCACCCTGATCTCAAGCTGGGCTTGAGGCCTGTTGAGGCCCCAATCCTCTACTTGAAGGCTTGAACACTTGCCCAGCTCATACCAGCCGAGTGGGGTAGCATCTGGAGAGAAAACCTGTGTGTTACTCTGGAGGGAAACATGCCATTTTTCCTCGCCAGAACCAACATTCTGCCATTTTTTGGTAAGATTACACCTGCAATGTTTTTTGAATAATTCTTCACAAAGTAACTTTGTAATATCCAGAACAGCTGGATGGTGCAGTAGCTCTGGACTTGGATTAGCAATCCAGAGAATGTGAATTAATAATCCCACAATGGTGGCTTTGAACAATCTATTCAATAAATCTGGTAATTGATAATTTGATATAAAATACCAGTTGCTTCACTAAGGTCCCACTATATTTATTCTTTCCTCCTCTATGTTATAATTAGTTGATTCCTAATGTGGCCTTGCCCAAATCCTGAAAATATATATTTTTTAAAGTAATCTGGGAGAGACACCAAATGATACAGAATGGCATTACAACAAAACTGAAAGGAGAGAAAATAGCTTCCAGAATGGGTGGAGAAATGTTGAGGAATGTTCTTCTTCGTGTAATGAACATAACTTATAGTCAGAAAGTGATGTTCCAACTAGCTGGAATGTGTTGGCAAGAGATATAAGAAACTTCACATAAAGCAATGTGAGAGAAGAACACAGGACTGAGGTAATCAAGTGAAAGAACTGTAGTCACCATTTAATTTTAGTTTTTCTGTAACAGAGGGTAACTTTACTTTCAATATAAGTAGCAGTCTGAATGAAGGCATACAAACGTATATCCACCCATTATGTGCATGTTAGAAGTATTTTAAGCAATCCATTCAGTTGTCTCTTAATATATGCAGAAAAACATTGTTGAAGGAAAACACTAGAGATTCAGCACTGTGCAAATTATTGCTGAAAATTTATCTTTTTCCCATTTCCTTTGTCACCAGGAGGCACTGGAGATGTATAAACCAGATTTTATCTCTCGGTCACAAAAGCGTATACAGCAGCTTGAGGTTAAGACAAAGCAGAGGAAAGTCCAGCTGGCCAACCCAATGAAGCAGCAAAGAAAAAGAATGGGACCACCAGTACAAAACACGCCAATCCCTTCTCCAATTAAAAAACGACAATGCACTGTACCACATCCTTTGAGTGGTAAGTTCTTTCTCATTACAAACCTGACTCATACCTAACAGGGAATAAATAGAATATTGTTTTTCACTTTAGATATTTTCCTCACTTGAGCAAAATTTTATAGTCAGAGATTTGTCTTGTTTGGTTTTTAAATTGTCCAGCAATCTCATTTGGTTTTTTCTGCAGGATAACTATTTCTCCCAAAGTTTCCGGTGTAACCAACAATTTAGATAGACCACTTAAGTTTGATGGAATATTTGAACTAATCTATAGCTAGCATTCCACTACAAACATCCAGTAATACTTAAATATGGAAATGATTCTACTTGGTCTGTTGTGTGAGTGCCTTCTTGAGGTAGGTCATCAGTAGCCAGGCCAACATTTTTTTTGAAAGATTTTGGAAATGTTTTGTTAGGCACACCCAATCCAAAATGGGATTTGCTTTCAGGTCTATTTCATGCCATGCAGTGTCTTACTAACTTATCATAACTGAAAAAATTGCAGACAGTTAATAGGTAATAAAAGCTGAGGATCATTTCTGACTGAGTCGTGGTAACTAAATTCATTTTGCTGCAATATAATTTATTAAATATGAGAAGTGTTTGATTTCCATATTATGACTGCAGGATCAGTGTTCTGTGAGTTTTGTATTTTCACAAGTAAGAATTGTTAACCCTTTTTAATCAACTGGGATTGTCCTTGTTCCAAAATACATTGCAAGTTCCCAACCCAAATTGAGTCTGCCAAAAAGGGTGGGGGACAGGGAATCCAGCACTGCAGCTCATAAAGAAGCTGAGATGGTCATTTTATTGGCAGCAGGAAAATCAAAGGCATCAAGTAAATTCATACCAGCAGATGTGGATCATTGGAAAGCAACTACACAGACCTCACAAAGAACATTAGCATTCAATGCTCATTACTTTCTGATCTTTCTCCTTGCAAGATGATGGAGCACAGAGATAGGCAACTTATTAGCCATTGCCAATGTGCATTCAGCTACTTCACTGGTGCTCAGGCAGCAAAAGCTGTTCCTCAGTTTCTTGGAAGGTACTTCACCCACGTAGCACTTAACTCACCTTCGGCTGCACTTCTTTGCTGGCCAACCCTCACCACAGTGTGGAAACAGTTTATGCAATTCCACTTTATATCTCTGATGAGGGGCAAGAGCAGAAGCAAAACCACCAACAGCCTTCTTCTCAACCATATGCACCCTCCATAAGGGATAAACACTGAGATCAAGTAAAACAGGTGGAACCCCTAGTGTAGGATCTGCAGGTAGAGAATCAGTTTTCCTGATATGACTGAGCACCAGTGCCTCAGAAGATTCAGGCTCTCATGCCATATAACATGCCATAGGCTGTTGCCATCTTCAGCCTCCTGGAACAACATCATCTTTCCAGTGGAGTAGATGAGCATGCCTCAACCTTCTGAGGCCAGACAGGAAAACCAGCGGTAGAAGGCCACAGACTGGGAATATTGAGGACAGCCCCAAGTAACTGGGAAATATTGGACTAGGAAGGAGGGGAATGAGAAAGATTACAGAGCAGAATGTTGGGATGCTGGACTGGAAAGTGGAAGGAAGAGATTCGGGGAGAGGTCTCAAGGCAGAAGGCTTGGGATCATGGCTTTGGAAGTAGGGAATGGGAGGGCTGACTAAGATATTATAGTAAGAAGTTTAACAACACCAGGTTAAAGTCGAACAGGTTTATTTGGTAGCAAAAGCCACAAGCTTTTGGAGCCTTAAGCTCCTTCTTCAGGTGAGTGGGAATTCTGTTCTTCTTGGAGATCCTCTCCACTTGGAGCCGGCAGTTTGCGGTGTCGATGGTAGTCATGATGTGGAGATGCCAGCGTTGGACTGGGGTAAACACAGTAAGAAGTTTAACAACACCAGGTTAAAGTCCAACAGGTTTATTTGGTAGCAAAAGCCACAAGCTTTCGGCTCCAAGCCAGCTCCAAGTGGAGAGGATTTCCAAGAAGAACAGAATTCCCACTCACCTGAAGAAGGAGCTTAAGGCTCCGAAAGCTTGTGGCTTTGCTACCAAATAAACCTGTTCGACTTTAACCTGGTGTTGTTAAACTTCTTACTGTGTTTACCCCAGTCCAACGCCGGCATCTCCACATTAAGATATTATAATCAGATGTCCAAACTCTTGGAGCTAGAATACAGGCACAATATGAAAATTGCAGCAGGTGCATACATAGCATACCAGGGTTGCACTAAACAATTTTTTTAATTTTTAAAATTAATTTTGGGGTGTGGGCATCATTGACAAGTCCAATTGCCCATTCCTAACTTTTAAAACCTTCCTTGAGGACATGATCTAGGCTTAGATTTAAATGTCATATTTTGGATTATATCAAGTTCCTGTTTGTGTTTGCAGATAGATGCAAAGGATCTATAATGGTATTAGAAGAAGGGCAGGTTATTTTCCCAGTGAGCTGGTCATTATTCCTCCCTTAAGCAACACTTTGAAATAGAATCCATCCATTTTTCTCATCATTGTTTGGGGGAACTTCTTGTGTGTTTATTGACTTATATTAACAATAGTGACAACATTTTACTAGTGAATTAATTGGCTGCGAAGTGCTTCAGGTCGTCCTAAAGCCATGAGAGATTCCTTATAAATGCAAGCGCTTTCTTTCTTAGAAGTTTAGTCAGTGCAGGAGGATAGTGAATTCAGCAGAGAGAGGATAAGGTGAATTGAAATGAAGGGAGAAAAACGATGTAATATTATTCAGTGCTGAGATTGTGGGAGGAAGAATACCTTAGTTAGACATTTGGGAGGACGCGAGGGTGAGATGAAAAGGTAAAGAAGGACAATTTTACAGATGTAATGCGATGGTTGGTATTAAGCAAGGTTTTGTAAGGAGAAATGGGTCAAATTGAACAGGAGAGAAACCAAGATTTTGTCATAGGGGCACGCTACTACCACAGTGATTTGGCCAAGCAGGCAATGGAATGAATAGTATTGCAGTTTTGTTCATTTATGCCTTCTACAAAATGGCAAATGGTCCCAGTCATGAATCTCATTAAAAACCCAGGGGGGCGGGGCCTATTTGTGTCACAGTCTGACAGTTCTGGAACTCTGCGCATGGGCAGTGGTCCCGATCTGTCAGTCTCCCCGTTTGCTGGCCAACCTGATCGCTGGCCCGTGCAGTGCTGCCTGTCCAGCCCACAGCCCCCCCCCCGCCCCCCCCCCCCCAACCCCAACAGCCCGATCACGGCACCCACAAAAATTCCTGGGCCAGTCCTGACCCCCCTGTCCCAGAGTGCCCCAATATATAGCCCACCCCCCCCACCCCCCCAGCAGTGGCGATCCCCCCACCTCCCCTCAGCCCAGCAGACCTCCCCCCACGCGCTGACCAACCCCCCCTCCCCCCCCCGGGTCAGACCCACCCACCCTCCCTCCGGAAGCAGACCCCCAGCAGACCACCCCCCCCCCCCAGCCCACCCCAATCACTGCCTTCCCTCCATCCCAGGCTGATCCTGTCTGCAGAGTAGCAGCAGGAACCCCCCTCCCCAAATGATCACCCCAGGCCTCACCCACAGTATGCCCCACCCCCTTGGCACTGTTTGATGGGCAGTGCCATGGTGCCCCCTGGGCATGGACACTTTGCCCTTGGGCAATGCCAGGGGACACAGGCTGGCACTCCCAGGGTGCTCACACCCAGGGGGTACCACCCCCCACCACCCGACCCCCCTGGTGGGCCCCGATTGCTCCCCCTTCATTCTGGCGGGATCTCCCGCTCATTTCCGAATGTGGGGGAGCTAGTGTAAACCCCGCCGGAATAAAGTACTCCTGGCGGGGTGGGAGATTCGATCGGGACCTGAAAGTTCCTGATAATGACTTGCTAAACATATTTAAAACACATTTTAAAAAGATTCAAATGACTTCCCACCGGTTTCCAGCGTGGTCTAACCGGCGACTGTTCACCGGCTCTGGGAGATGTGCATGCGTTCCCGGTGCAGGCACAAATCCCGGTACAAGGCTGGCGACGCGCATCTCCCACCTCAACAGAAAAGTTGCAGGTCGCGATGGGAGAATCGCAGCCCATGTTTCTAGAGCATTAGCCTGGGCCTCTGGATGACTAGTCCAGTGACACTACCACTGCACCACCATTCCCCCACATGGGGAGGATGGGGATCTCAGCTTCTGTTCGCAAACTGTTTGATTCTAATCCTGGGTGATGGCAGTAACCAAACATTCATTACTCAAACCCAGATACAGAAAAGAAACAGTTTCTCTCCAGAAAAGTAATGATGACAGCAGAAGTCTGCAGTCCAGAGTTACCACAAAGGATGTACTGTATTTCATTGAACATTTCAATGACCTACACCCTATACTTAGATGTTCACCATATACAATTTTTAGCTTGTGCAGATTGTAAAATGTAGGACCGGATTTTACTGGCAATATGCAGTAGCATACCAAGACGCCTCAAAAAACTAAAAGTGCTGAGTTAAATAGAATTGCTGCAATAAAACCATTTGGAGACCCCAAGAAATTGAAAGGCAGTCAATCAATCTTGCATTGTAAGATATGTACTGTTAGACAATGTGTGACCTCCAACACAGCCGCTTTTTTATAAAAACCTCATTACATTCTAGCACTGTCACACATCTGAGAACCGCAGTGACTATATCAAATGTGAAAGCAAATAGATTGAATCCACTGTGAGTTTTGCATTTGTTCATCTTAAATGTACATCTCCTACAAAGCACACATATCAAAATTCCTATTCTTGAGATTATGTAAAGTAACTTCCAGTAGATTTTCCAGACCTTTTGCATTAAATATAATGCAAATGATTTCTGAAAATGTGTGAAATAATCCAGATATTTCAAATTTAAACCAGGTAATGGGACAATGGAATTATGTTTGGCTGAGTTCGAGGGAAGGATGGATCATTAAAATTACACAAATTAGTTCTAATTTCAGTTGTTGTCACAAATTTCAAGCCAACTAAAGCTTAGATCTGGTAGTATAGTGAATGTTCCTTCCTACTCATTATAAATTTTAATTTTAAAAAGTAAAATTAATAGCCAGATTTAAAAAACATTGTCCTTACCTTGGATTACATAGAGTATGCAGCACAGTAACAGACCATACAGCCTAAACAGTCCATGTTGATGTTTATGCTCCACTCAAGCCTCTTTCCACTTTTCAAAATCTACCATCATAACCATATGCTTGTCTAGTTTCCTTTTACATGCCTCTATAGTATTCACTTCAAACACTCCCTGTGTAAACAAGTTCCAAATTCTTCTGAATTTCCTGTTGGATTTCATTGTAATTATCTTAAATTGGTGGCATCTAGTAATGCTCTTCCCACAAGAGAAAATATTCTTTCTGTACCCTGACAAGACCTTCCATAATTTTAAAGTCTTCTATTAAATTACCCTTCAGCCTTCTTTTATTAACAGAAAAGAGACACAGCCTATCCTGATATGTATAACCATGCACTTCTTCTGTCAACTTCAGAAATCTTCTCTGTACCCCCTCCAGTGCTTCCATATCCTTTTTAATAATGTGGCGATCAGAACTGCACGCTTTCTAAGAATGGTCTAACCAAGGTTCGATATAGATTTAGCATGACTTTACTTTTCAATTATAGCTCCCTAATGGAGATTGATGGAGATTACAGATGGAGAGGGCATTGCTAAGTCACTAACTGACCAGCATTTCCCTCCCCTGGTCCTGATAGAACTTGTTGCTGGCCAATCTGTCTCTCCATGCCATATGTCTAAATGGACAGTGTCCAGTGTCTCTGGGAGATTTTCCCTACCTGATACTGCCACTTTCCGGGAACAGCCTAAGGAAAGTGATGTTAGATCACAGGAAGCAGTGATCTTAAGGTCCGCAGTGGAAAGAGAAGACAAATCCTGCTCCTACATACCTTGTTTTTTTTAGGCCTTGGCCTGTACCAAGGTGTTATAACGGCAGATTTTTGGGACACTTCTAATTCCATTATTGCCTGGTCATCTCTTCTAGTGCTACAATAGCAGTCCCATTCCAGTGACACTATGCATACCTGATTTATCCTGACCCAGGCAACTAGAGAGGGTTTGCATCAGGGTCTGCGGAGTGTGTGGGAATCAAGACTCACCGGGATATTGCTGCTGGAAGAAGAATCCAGGCCAGTGAACCATGTAGATCCTTATAGAATCATGGGATGGTTACAGCACAAAAGGAGGACACTTGGCCCATTGTGTCTCTACTAGCTGGCTGCAAGAGCAATGCTGCTACCACCATTCTCCAACCACTTCTCCATTGCCCTGCAGTGGGAATATGCCTCAATTAAAATAAAAACACAAAGGCCCTCCAGCTCGTGCCAGATATCCACGTAAGCTAAGTAAGCTGAGGGCCACACATTTTGTGGGGTCTCAAAACATGGGGAAAAATATTTACTTTTACATAATCCATTGAATAATAAAGGAGATGGAGAAAAAAGATTCTGAAATTGTCATTTTGCTTCTGATATAGCAAAAATATATCACATGGCTACACAATTATTTGTTGTATTGAGTTCCGAAATCTGTGAAGAAATAAATATAATTAATATCTGTGACGCTGACCTTTCCCCTGACCTCTGCCAGTTGCTTGCTTCATTTGGACTCTTTGATCATTAAATAAAAGTGACTCATATGACGTTTTCAAGAGGAAAATAAATACTTAAATATTTTTTAATTTTAAAATGTCCTCCTTTAAGAAACATTCTAAAAACTAATGAAGTGTGAAAAACACGTGATGCAATTATAGTCCATGATACAGTTGACTTGAGACAATTTTGCGCATCAGTTGTGTCTGGTCCGAGTCACACAAGGACTTCCTTTTCGCTCCCTGACTCCAGATGTGAATGCAACTGCTGCACCTGAGAATGTTACAGAGCCTGAAATCCCAGCTGAAGGAAATAGATACACAAAGTCCAATGATCTTGGTATTTGGGGTGTCCTGACTTAGGATGATATTTCATTCTGGTCACAATAAAGTCCCTCAGAGCATCAACATTGGAACAGCCCATTTGAGTTTGAACAGCCCATTTGAAAAAAATCAAAAACCAAATTAGATATTGTTCAAAGGGTCTGTTTCATTCAACAAAAGTTAATAATGAAAAGTACGAACATACAAACGAGGAGCAGGAGCAGGCCACTCAGCCCTTCAAGCCTGCTCCGCCATTCAATAAGATCATTGCTAATCTGACTAATTTCCCACCTAACCCCAATAGCCATTCACCCTCTTGTTTATCAAAAATTTATCTACCTCTACTTTAAAACCATTCAAAGACTCAGCTTCCACTGTCTTTTGAGGAAGGAAGTTTCAAAGTCTCACTACTCTGAGAGAAAAGATTTGTTCTCATCTCTGTCTTCAATGGGTGACACCTTATTTTTAAACAGTGACCCCTAGTTCTAGATTCTCCTACAAATGGAAACATCTGCTCCACATCAACCCTGTCAAGTCACCTCTTACTCTTCTAAACTCCAGTAATACAAGTCTAGCCTGTCCAACCATTCCTGGTATTAGATTGGTAAATTATCTCTAAAATGCTTCTGATGCATTTACATCCTTCCTTAAATAAGGAGACCAATACTGTACACAGTTTTCCAGATGTGGCCTCACAATCGGGAGTAGCTTGTGTTCTCCAAAAACTGGTTATGTTTACTGTTTTGTTTGCAAACTCTTCTCAATATCATTGACAGCACTGGCTGGTGATGGGTTTAATGACTGGTGGAATCCTGTTGGAATTCATTAATCATGAGAACTCTAAGTATCATTGAAAAGCTTTGCTTACATATCTGACGAAGCAATGTGGGTCAACCTTGGATTCCCACCTGAAGGAGCAAATAAAAAAGAAGCAAGAGGAAGCACGTACTTGAACGTGTTATTGCTATTGAGTGCACATTTGCAGAATGTGGACTAACTTTTAAGGGAGGTAATGAAAAGGTTGACTTGCCACATAATGGGAACTTTCTTGACTTGATAGAACTCATCGTTAGGTTTAATCCATTTCTTGCCATCCATATAAAACATTATGGAGGTCATGGATCCGGGAAGCCTCCATATCTATCTGAAACAATGGGTGGGATTTACCAAGCATGTTGCATGTTTCATGTGGTGGAGGCAGCCTACCAGTGACCAGCAGAAGGATCTTCTGGTCCCACCATTGTCAATAGAATTTCAGGTTGAATGTATCCCTCGCCACCTGGAAACCTATGGTGGGGGTGCACTGTCAGCAGAACAAGAAGATACCGCCAGTGTGAACAGCCAGGAAGTTCCAGCCAATATGTAATTAACTCATCCAGTTTATGGTTGAAAAGCTAAGAGGATCTATTTTGGATGACTGAGAAAAGCAGGATCCTTCAATTTCTTGACACCAGACTGTACACCATATCTTTCACATGTTGATCAACTAACTTTTATTGTAGGAAATGTGTCACCTGATGATAGTTTTCCCATTGAACACTTTCTAACTTTCCTTGAATTAGAAAACCATAGTGATGAAAGTATGGCCAATAGGGTGCTGCATTATCAGCACAATGACTGCAAAGTTGACTTCAGTTAGTGCAGAGGACAGTCGTATGACAATGCAGCTAACATGGCAGGAAATTTTAATTGCATGCAGCAAAAACTTTGGCAGAAAAATAAGTATTCAGAATATTCCATATTCTAGACATTCACTGAATCCTGTTGGTCATGCTGCAGCTTATTGCTGCCTAGATGTAATAGATTTTTTTGAGGTTGTGCAACAGACATATGCATTCTTCTCTACCTCTACAAAATGCTGGATCCTAATTCCACCATACCAAAAAATCTCTCTGACACTAAGTGGGAAGTACATGCAAAGATGACTTCAACCAGAGCTGAGAGTAACGGTTCAATTATTCACGCTCTTCCTTCATACTGATGACAGTGAAATAGGGGATGCAAGGAGAGAAGCTGGCATTCTGCAGAAGAAAATGGAAGAATTAGAGTTTGTTTTCATGTTAGAACTTTGGAATCATTTGTTAGATCAGTCACACAAAACCAGCCAGGCCCTACAGGATCCATAGGAAACCATTATTACATGTGCAAAGCGTTACACATCACTCTCTCACTTCTTGAAAGAAACACGAGAAAGATTTGATGAAATTGAACTCAGTGCAAACTAAAATCTGCCTAATGCAGATGACAAATATGTGAATAAAAGGAAAAGGAGAAAAAAATAAGTCAATGATGGTGATGCACCAAATGCTGATGAAATGCTTTGTCCGAGATACGAGTTTGGAGTGAATCCTTTATTCCTATGAGGAATACACTGGAAACCAACTTGAAGAAAAGAGTAATTATACATGAAAATATTGCAATTTTTCATGTTTGGTTGTTTAAGATGTCTGAAGGTGCTGTGTGAAGGTGCAAAACTTCTGATGAGCAATTATCTTGACATGTTGATGTTAACCTCATTGGAGAAATAAAGCACTTGCAAGCTTATATCAAGGGAAA
The DNA here is from genome assembly GCF_964213995.1 of Mustelus asterias. NCBI lineage: Eukaryota > Metazoa > Chordata > Chondrichthyes > Carcharhiniformes > Triakidae > Mustelus > Mustelus asterias. Next base: position 34,712,106 of record NC_135811.1, on the reverse strand, counting down.
TTATTCAAAGGAATTTTGTGTCACCAGGATCTGTAGCAAGTCATCATCCAAGGTAAAATACAGTTGCTTTCCTTTATGTAGAAGCAATATTGCGACTCTTTCTGAGTCTAATGATAACAAACTGCTCAGGAGAAAGGATGAAAGGATATAAGAATGAAGTATGGACAACAATAGTGCAAGTAAAGCTGTCTCCCCCCTGTGTATAGAAAATAATAAATGTTATCATTTGAGGCCACATAGTGCCTTGGCTGCCAAAAGTTCACGCAAAAAAATGTTTGATGGTTTATGCAGGTTATATTGCTTCTTCCATTTAGGAAGTACTGATCTATGTAATTGCTCTTGTGCTGCTGTCCATTAAATGTTTTCATTCATGCTAATTAAGAAACCTGTAAGAAGGATCGCAGTGAGCTGGTAAGATGGATACAGAACTAGCTGGGTCATGGAAAACAGAGAGTAGCGGTAGAAGGGTGTTTTTCCTGACTGGAGATCTGTGATCAGTGGTGTTCTGCAGGGAACAGTGCTGGGACTCCTTGACCATAATTTTGCCATCCTGTCCACCATCGGAGCAGGCGAGGGGCGGACCATGGAAAGGTCCATTGACCTCGGGCAGGATTTTTTCAGTTTCAGGGCAAGTGAGGCTGGAAAATCCCGCCCCTGTTGTTTGTAGTATATATAATTGATTTGGAGGAGAATGTAGGTGGCCTGATTAGTAAGTTTGCGGGTGACACAAAGATTAGGGGAGCTGTGGATAGCGAGGGCGATTGCCAGATGATAGAGCGAGATACAGATAGACTGGAGACTTGTGCAAAGAAATGGCTGATGGAATTTAATCCAGACAAATGTGAGGTGATGCATTTTGGTCTAATGCAGGAGAGAAGTATACAATAAAAGGCAGAACCCTTCGAAGCTTTAGCATACAAAGGGATCTAGGCGCACAGGTCCACCGGTCCACAATTCCCCAAAAGTGGCAAAACAAGTGGATATGGTGGTCAAGAAGGCATATGGCATGCTTGCTTTCATTGGTCGGGGCAGAGTATAAAAATTGGCAAGTCATGTTGCAGCTGTATAGAACTTTAGTTAGGTCACATTTGGAATACTGCTTGCAATTTTGGTCGTCACACTACCAGAAGGATGTAGAGGCTTTGGAAAGGATTCAAAAACGGTTTACAAGGGTGTTGCCTGGTTTGGGGAGTATTAGCTATGAGGAGAGATTTGACAAACTTGGTTTGTTTTCACTTGGACGTCGGCGGCTGAGGGGCAACTTGATAGAAGTTTACAAAATTATGAGAGGCATGGATAGTTGGAGTTTTTCCCAGGGTAGAAATGTCAGTTACTGAGGGACATAGGTTTAAGGTAAAAGGGGGGAAAGTTTAAAAGAGATGTGAGAAGCAACCTTTTTACACAGAGGGTGGTAAATGCCTTGAATACACTGCCAGAGGAGATGGTAGAAGCAGATACAACAGCAATGTTTAAGAGGCATCTTGACAGATACGTGAATAGGCAGGAAATAGAGGAATACAGACTGCAGACGTCTTTAGTTTAGAAAGGTGCCATGTGTTGGCGCAGGCTTGGTGGGCCGAAGGCTTGTTCCTGTGCTGGACTGTTCTTTGCTCACTTCATAATGCAAATAGGCTTATTGCAAGACACATGTTTTAATTAGATTATTAGTCTTCTGTTGTGCCTCATCTATGTATATATGAATATAAAGATTTAATATTAATCTTTTGACTGTCCTTTCTATTAGTATAATACACTTTTTTTTGGTGATGATATGGGGCATTTTAATCTTGACATAGCTCAGGGCCTAAGCATGTTAAAATCCAGCCCTGCCACCAGCCTTACATCTCACAATCGACCATCCTCCAAGCACTCCCCATGCCTCGTCTACGCCAACTCCTGCCCCTCCACCCACCTTCTTGGCCTCTCGTGCCCCTAATGCCAAGCTCTGCTCTTCAACGCACTTCCATGCCCATTGACTTGTCCAGATAAACACTGTGCTTATTGAAACACCTGCATCCCAGAGAAAACATTGTTTGATTGACAGGTCAGGCTCTCTGATATCTATTTCACAATGTTTGTTTATCTAAGCTAAGTGGTTTCAAATGTTTGTGCTTTTTGTTGTTGATACTTTAACAGGTCTGGATGATTGGCACTATTATTGGCTTGTAATGAAATGACTTTTTTCAACATTGAAACAAGGTTATGAATGAATTACTTTCTCTAAAAGCATTTTTACACACCCTACTGTATGGTTCTATACAGTATATAGTCAGACAATGGGCATGGAAGTGCCATGGCTTGGGATTGAGCACATAGGAGGCAATGAGGGGTAGGTGGAAGGGCAGAGCTTAGCTAAGAGGGCATGGGGTGCCCCATGGGAGTATGAGGGGCCATAGGGTGTGGCTGGAAGGGCAGAACTTGACATAGGGAGAATGAGGAGGACTTTTGAACTTAGCTTTTTAAAGGTTCCCTCATGCAAACTAGGGTTCATGACTCCTCTGATGGGCAGTCAACAATAAGTCTTTAAAAACCTCGCCCAAAAGGCCAGTTTCTCTCTATCTACTTTCTCTGGACCCCTCATGATTTTGAACACTTCTATCAAATCTTCTCTCAACCTTCTCTTCTCTACAGAGAACAACCCCAGGTTCACCAACATTCCATGTAACTGAAGGCTCTCATCCCTGGCAGCATTCTCATAAAACTTCTCTGCATCCTCTTTGAAACATTCATATCCTTGCTAAAGTGGGGTGCCCAGAACTGGATACAATACCAAACCAGTGTTTTATGAAAGTTTTTTTATAAATAGTATAAAAATGTGTTTTTCTAAATTTGATGATAAAATACAATGCATACTTTTTGATATATATATATATGAAAATTAAATCACCAGCGCCAGTCATAACTTTTCGAATTAAAATGTAAAATTAAAGCTCTTGAAGACTTTAACACAACAGAGTTTTCAGCATTTGATCAGGAGAATATTACCAATGAAAGATTTGGAGCTCAATAAATTCTAGGGTCTGAAATGTAATCACTGAAATGACTGAAGTGTATAATTGATTAGAACTGACACAGTTATAGGTTGAGGTTGAGCTGCCAGTTCTAAGATTGGTGCTGGGATAACACCATTTCCAAATCAGTTGTTACAAAAATATTTACTGCTTCACTGGCCAATTCACTCACATCAAAGTGACAGCAATTTTGCAAAAGCTCCTTTCAACATATTATTGCCTGTTTGATTTATGACTTAATTTTTTTGTTTTTGAAACCTACTTTATTTGTAGTCCTTGCTGTCCTATTTTTATTTTCTTGTACAAACTGTCTTTGTGCAGCTTTATTCACTTGGGGCAGTGAGAGAGCTTGATTGTAGATGCCTCCATGCTGCAGTTTATCAAATGTTCAAACTGAACAATAGATATTCTCATTTGGCTCCATCTGTTTCCTCCTCAGTGACTGATTATGCACAGGTAAGCTATCCATGATCCAAGTCAGATAATCAGGAAAGTTTTTCCACAAAGGCACACACAGACTTGAGTACCTCTGTTAATTTACTCAAAAGATCCAACCTTTGACACCTTCATTATCACCACTAACTGTCTCCGAAACTTCAATTGATCCAGTTCAACACCAAATTCCATGCTTTTGGCTCATGTGTTAGATCTGCTTGGATAAAGTCAACCCAGATCATGAGGACAGATTTCTTCCATATCGCCAGCATTTTAGTGGCATTGTAACAATATTTACAATTTTCTCAGCAAGGATACTCTTGGGGTAATTTCTTCTAATATTATTTGACTTTAATTGACTGTAGAACTTCATCCCATCATTGCCGGATTTAACCAGTGATGGGAGACGCTCCTGTCAAAAATCTAGCCTGGCAGAATTTCTTGTGCAGGCTGGAGGCAGATTAGGAAGGGTCCCTTTAATTCTGCCTTTTTACCATTTTCCCCTACTCTGACCTTACTTGCTGGTGCACTCTTCTGTTTGTTTGTTTTGTCCCTTTCAGTCACACTCTGGTTATCTAAGTTTCTAAATTTCCCTTCACCTGAACCCTTCCATCTACTGTTTGGTTTAAAATCAGCTATTCTTATTCAGGATACTGGTCCCAGTGCAGTTCAAGTAAAGCCAGTCCTAAAGGAACAGTTCTCTTTTTCTCCAGTACTAGTACCAGTGCCCCATGAATTGAGACCCATTTCTCCCACAAAATCTATGAGCCGTGTGTTCAGCTCTCCATTTTATTTACTGGTGCCAATTTGGCTGTGAGTCAAGTAGTAATTCAGAGAGTATTGTCTTTGTGGTTTTGCTTTTGAATTTAGCCCCTAGCTGCTCATACAGCAGAACCTTTTTCTTAGTCCTACCTATGTAGTTTAAACCCATGTGGAACACAACAACTGGACCCTTCCCCTTTCACTCTGAGTTTCTGTCCATCCCCAAGGAGATGTCCTTAACCTGGGCAAGCAACATAACCTTCAATACTCACCCTGTCAGCTGCAGAGAAGAGTATCGAATCATCTAACTATACTGACCCATATGCCTACTACATTCCTTTTTACTTTGCCTTCTTGAATGGACTCTGTACTATGATCAGTTTGCTCATTCTCCCTGAAGTCTCCACTCTCGTCCACACAGGCTACGAGAACTTTGTACCCCTGGGATAAGTGCAAGGGTTAAGGCTCCTGAAACACTACCCTCTGAATTCCCATACCCTGCCTCACTTGTAGTCACTCACTCTTGTCCCTGATCACAGACCAAATCTGAAGTATATAACCTAAGGGGTGTGACTGCCTCTTGGAACAAAGTGTTCAGGTTACTTTCTCCCTCCCTGAAACACCACAGTATCCAAAGCTCAGACACCGGCTCATCAATTCTGAGTCAAATTTCTTTGAGTTGCAAACATTGCAGTGTGGTTGCTGTGGATCACACTGCTGTCCATCCTCTCACACATGCTACAGCTGCCCTGCCATTTCTATTGTATTTTGGTTAATCAGTGTTTCAAGCTTTGAAATATTGCTCAATGCTTATTTATATCTGAATTTATAGTTATATTAAGCAGTTTTACTAGTTAAGCTATAAATTGAATACAGTCCTTATATCCCCCTGGTCTTAGTTTAAACTACTGGGCGGCACGGTAGCACAGTGGTTAGCACTGCTGCTTCACAGCTCCAGGGACGTGGGTTCGATTCCCGGCTTGGGTCACTGTCTGTGTGGAGTTTGCACATTCTCCTCGTGTCTGCGTGGGTTTCCTCCGGGTGCTCCGGTTTCCTCCCACAGTCCAAAGATGTGCGGGTTAGGTTGATTGGCCATGCTAAAATTGCCCCTTAGTGTCCTGGGATGCGTAGAATAGAGGGATTAGCAGGTAAAATATGTAGGGATATGGGGGTAGGGCCTGGGTGGGATTGTGGTCGGTGCAGACTCAATGGGCCGAATGGCCTCTTTCTGTACTGTAGGGTTTCTATGATTTCTATGATCTATGATACTGCCCAATTTAGGGAAAAAAATGTAATACTCATCAATCTACATGCACACCTAGCTAATGCCTCGAGACCTCAGCTCTCAGGACTTGTAGTCTCTCACTCCCTCTCTTAAGCCATTCCTTGTCTTATGAACAGCACCCCTTACCTCACAGTGACGAATTCCCTCATTCATCAAATCCTGGGACAAGTATTCGGTGAAAGAGAATCTAGCTTGAAGAAATAGTGGATGGAATCTTCAACACCTTGCAGCTGGGTAGTTTAAACCTTGGAATCCTCTTCAGCATTATCTTCTTCCCCCTATGCCAACCATTGCCTTGGGTGGATCTGCAAGAACAGAGCAAGAAAGCATAAATCCCTTGGGATTGATTAGGTGGAAGGATGATTTTCAGCAGGATGCTAAGGCAATGGTGTATTGCTCAGTCTGTAACCCAGGATCTGTCTGATATTTCCATCTACTAATGCATTTAATTCAAAATCTAGACTCTTTTTACAAATTCCTTCATTGCCTCACTCATCTCTGCAGTTTCCTTCAGTCCTATAGCCCAGTCAGATGCACCAGTCCTCTAGCTTTGATCTCCTGTATATCATGTTCCTACCTCTATCATTGATAACCAGTTTGACCACACTCTGTAGAAGTCCCTCCTGAAAGCCCTCAGCTTTATTCATTTCCTCCTTAACCATGCTTACTGTCATCACACCTTGAAACCTTAGCTAGCTATCCCTAGCTATCAAATCCATCCCTGTCCCTGGCAACAGTCTGAGCTAAATCAGTCTGTTCATATCCTTGGTGCTATACTTGACGCCAAAATGAGCTTCCAACCACAAATTCATCACATCACTCAGACCATCTATTTCCCCTAGAATCCCTACAATACAGAAGGAAGCCATTCGGCCCATTGAGTCTGTACTGACCACAATCCCACCCAGGCCCTATTCCCGTAACCCCACACATTTACCCGGCTAATCCCCCTGATATGAGGGTCAATTTAGCATGGCCAATCCACCTAACCCGCTCATCTTTGGACTGTGGGAGGAAACCGGAGCACCTGGAGGAAACACACGCAGACACGGGGAGAAAGTGCAAACTCCACACAGACAGTGACCCGAGGCTGGAATTGAACCTGAGTCCCTGGCGCTGTGAGGCAGCAATGCTAACCACTGTGACACCGTGCCGCCCACCTGTGTAACATTTCCCCACTTCACTCCTATCTTAGCTCATCTGCTGCTGAAACCCTCATTCATGCCTTGCATCTAGACCTGACTATTCCAATGTAGTCTTGGTTAATTTCCCACATTCTATGACCCGCCACCCCATGTGCCTTGCGCTTCCACCATCCCCATAAATCTGAGGTCATCTAAAACTCTTGATGCTGCTTCCAGTCAAAAAATATCATGATTTTTAAATTCTCATCTTTGTTTTCAAATCATTCCTTAGCCTAGCCTTCTGACCTCATGAATATTTCCAATTTCAATTGCTCTAACATTGGTGGGTGTGCTTTCCGTTACCTGGGCCTTAAGCTCTGGAATTCCCTCCCTACAATTTTCAGTCTCCTGCATTTTATTTTTCCTTTAAGACACTCTTTGAATCTATCTTTTTGACCAAACTTTTGATCATCTGACCTAATATCTCCTTAAGTGGCTTGGCTTCATATTTTGTTTTATGCTGTTCCTGTGAAGTGCCTTGGGATTTTTCATTATGTTAAAGGTGCTGTGTAAATGTAAGTTATAAAGTTAAAGGTGCTGCAAAAGTAGAAGTTGTTGTTGATTGACGGGGACCCTGAGTCTTCAATCAAATATCATCTGCTTGGCAGACTGAGACTACAAATGTTCCACTTTACAAATTATACTTCCTCATAGTGTAAAATATGATGAGTAAGAGATTTTCTGATGTATATCTCTCTTTATTAACTTTTTTTAGATAATCTATTTAAACCAAGAGAGAGGATGATTCCATCGAAAGAAATGCAGATAAGATCCAAAAGGTAATGAGAGATCACTTTCGAAAAGATTTTAGATGTTGCAAAGATACTTTGAACACAAAATCATTGCTACATTACCCATTGGGTTAACCATCCAGAAATTCTACTCCAGGCATAGGAGTTTGCTTGACAGCAGCATGGATTGAAGAACTGGAAACTCAACACAACATACTTGCACATTTCTGACTTTGCAGTCATTAATTTTAGTGTTTGAATTTCCTGATTTCCCCAGTAAATTGCTGGAAAATGAGAAGCGTTGTGACTAGGGTGAGCTGACTTAAGCTCCTGGTCTCTAATCAACAGTGTTACCAAGCAACAGTTTGTGCTGGGAGTGAAATCTACACAAATCTATACCAAGAGGTTTTTTTCTAAGCAAAACAAGATGTAAGAAATAATCAATCGTCTTGCAGTGAAACATAATCTACCTAACTTTACTAAAAACAAATCCAGCACCAGTACACCATTAAATTCTGCAGATTGAGCATAGATGTTTTATTACTCATCACAAGTTTCAGAAGACAAGAAACTGTTCACAATCTTTTGCAGCAACACATTTCTTATTTTGATGGAAAATTGTTCATTTTTTTTATCAGAAGAGTATACATTTTAAAACTGTTTATACTTTATCAGAAGTAACTGTCCATCATATTTGTTCACTTCAACCATAATGTTATTCATTTTCCTTCCTGTCTGTAAGGACAATAAATTGTCTTCAGATGTAAACATTCATATTCTCAACTTGAAAATCGTATCCAAAATATACTCTGGCAAAAATAGGAACAGAGGATATAGGAGCAAGAGTAGGCCATTTGGCCCTTCGAGCTTGCTCCACCATTTAACTAGACCATGGTTGATCTTCTACCTTAGCACAATTTTCCTGCACTATCCCCCATTCGATTGATATCTTTAATATCTAGAAATATATTGATCTCTGTCATGGATATATTCATTATACTGCCCTCTGCTGTAAAGAATTCCATTTATCACCATTTGAGGGAAGAAATTCCTCCACAGCTCAGTCCTAAATGGCCTATCCCTTATCCTGAGACTGTGTCCCCAATTCTAGAGCCCCAGCTAGGGGGAACATCCTTCCTGCAGCTGGCCTGTCGAGGCTTTTTATTCATGTGGGCATCGCTGGCCTAGACCAACATTTATTGCCCATCACTTTTTAAGGCTCAACACCATTGCTGTGTGTCTGGAGTCATATGTAGCCCAGCAGATTTTCTTCCCCAAAGGCCACATTGTGAACTACAATGATTGACAATTTCATGGTCATCGTTAGACTTTTAATTACAGATGTTTTTTGCCTGTGTGGCGGGATGTGAACGTGGGTTCATTACCTGGATCTCTGGATTACTGATCCAGCGATAATACCACTATGCCACCATCTCCCCTATCGTGGGTCTTTGCTTTTTTTTTTGTTTTGAACCTGGGAATTAAGTATTCTCTAGGTGCTTTGCAAATGAATATCTTCCCTGAAGTGTTGAAAAAGCTTAGGGTTACATGAGCAACTTCATCCATCTGTAAAGCTGCTATCTGTTCAGGAATGGAATTTTCTGATCCTCTTAGCAGGCTGAAGGAAACACAATCATAAACTGCTCTTGCATTTTGTGCAGTTCAATGTCACACAGACCAGTAAACTGAGCTTACTTTGTGCTGAAGTTCATTCTCTACAATATCAGAGAAATATGTCTGGACTGTTTTTTGTTGAGTTTCTATAGTGATATAAATCTATCTGAAGAGTTTAATGGTGGTGAAACTGATTATGGAGAGGGTGAGAATTAGTATAACCAAAGGACAATTGTATTTGACCTAATTGAGAGTGAAGAAGAAACCAAGTATCGCTAGTTAATATTGTTTTATTTTTTAATACTTTCAGCTTAATAGTCAATACTAAAGTGTGAAGGAGAAAGGAGAAAATGATATATGCAAATTATGTACAAAGATATGAGAAGAGCATTTTCTGATACTTTACAATATCCCTAAATCTTAAACATATTATAATGTATTTTTTTACAAAACGTTTAGTATTACGAGCAGCGAAGTGACTATTAAAGCCAATAATTACTCAAGAACAATATAAACACTAATGCTCTGCTGAGTGAATATTAGTGTGCAAATGCTGAATGTTACTAAATCATTAATACAAACAGGTTAATGAATTCATAAAGAGGAACTAAGGAAGTTTATACAAATATTTTAAGCAGAAGCATCTAATATCCATTGGCTATTAATATGTGAATTAAGCACTATTGTTACCTGCAGTCAAGTGTATGTAACAATTCAAAGGATTGAACTTTCAAAAAGCTAAAAGGCTCCTTTGAATTCTCAGATAAAAGTACAATCTTGAAAAATTATACTCGCTTTTGATAGGAAAGTGCCTAAACTGTAAATGCATTGAATTAATCTACTCAGATTTAAATTTGCAGGACTGAGGCTTTTGACTTTGCACAGTTTTGGCACTCATTAACAAGTTGATATTCCAACAGGGAATTGCAAGCTCCTGGTTATAACACTTTACAGATAAATTAAATGACCTCAGTAAAACATCACATCATAGACAACAATAAAATGCTGAGACCAAAAACTGAACCTATTACTTTACTGACTTATCCTCAACTTTAAGCCACAGGTAAAGTGTTGGGCCTAAAAGCCTTAGCCCATGGATCTGAAATTGGGACAATCTGGGCAAATGGAAGGATTTTGGAGCAGAACTCATTTCTGTTGCATTTCACCTTTTTCTAGCCAATCTAAGAAATTTGCTTTCTGTACATAATTGAAATCTAATTTAAACTTCCTGCTTTAGGCTCTGCATGGATTAGTGAAGCTTTTCCAATTTGACTGGTTGAAAATCCTCACTGTTTCTTGCACTGCCAACACATGTCACAGATATCTTTCAGAGGGAGCCATGCTAAGTCAGATATCAGCTGGGATTTTCTGGGCCTGTTCGCCATGGCGCAAATCCTGTGATGGCAGGAAACTCAGGCGAGATGGCCATAAAGGAGTTTACGTTGGGAAGATCTCAGAATGAGATCTTCATCCCCCCCACTGGCAATGTAATCAGGTTTTTGACCCACCATCAGTTTAAATAGATTTAAATAACGCCTTACCTTCCGGGTTTGCCGTATGTTCCCCCACCGGAGTGATGTCATGCTAATGGGAATCACCACTGCTCTCCAGCAGTGGAGGTGACCTTGTCAAGGGTGTGGAGACCAATGCAGCCCCCAGGCGGTTGGGAACATGGTGTCTGCCCCCGGTGCCCTGGTAGTGCTAGGGGTCAGTGCTATGTTGGCATTGCCAAGAGGCGGGCTAGAAGTGGGGTCTGAGGTGGGACCTGGGGGCAGGGCAATGATGGAGGGGGGGAGGGGAGGAGACTGCCACCGAACATTGATGGGGTGGAGGTGAGAGATTGCCAGCCATCATATCTGATGGGGCAATCCTGATGTCCATTATTGGTTGGGGGGAGAGTCTGTCTGTTGACGTTGAGATCAGACCGCCCTTTAAAAAAGATGCCCCAATCCCTGTGGAACCGGCATAGCCAGTGTTTTTAGGCCAAAAGACCATAAGCAAAGAAACAGGTGTAGGCTTGTTGGTCCCTTGATCCTGCTCCATCATTTAATAAGATCCTGGTTCATCCAACGTTCCTCAGATCCACTTTCCTGCTCTTTCCCCTTGATGCTTGCTTTCCTTACTGATCAAGAATCTATCCAACTCAGTTTTAAATATACACCATAACTCTGCCCCCACAGGTCTATGTGGCAAGGAGTTCCAAAGACTCAAAACCCACTGAGAGAAGAAATTCCTCTCATTTCATTCTCAAATTGGCACCCTTTATTCTGAGATTATGCCTTCTGCTCCAAGACTCTTCCATGAGGGGAAACATCCTCTCAGCATTTACCCTGTTAAGCCCCTTAAGAATCCTATGTGGTTCAATGGGATCACCTCTCATTCTTCTAAATTCCAGTGACAAAAGATAATCCCTCTATACTGGTGATTATCCTAGTGAACCTTCTCTGAACTGCCTCTAATGAAATTATATCTTTCCTTAAAAAGGGGACTTCAACTGCTCACAGTACTCCAGATGTGGTCTCACCAATACCTTGTACAGTTGCAGCAAGACTTCCCTTCTCTTATACTCCATCCCCTCAAAATAAGGGCCAACATTCCATTAGCCTCCCTGATTATCTGTCATTACAAGTCATTAATATATTGTAAACAGTTGCAGTCCCAGCACTGATTCCTGTGGAACCTCACTAGTTACTTGTCACCAACCTGAAAAAGAGCCTTTATCCCCACTTTCTCTATCCTTGCCAAAATATTACCTCCACCACCCTGAGCTCTTAACTTCTGACTTAACCTTTTGTGAGACACTTTGTCAAACATATTCTCGAAGTCCAAATAAAACACATATATTGGTTCCCCTCTGTCCACTCTGGTTGAAATTGCCTCAAAAAACACTGATACATTAGTCAGGCATGATTTCCCTTTCATGAAGCCATGTTGACTCTGGTTAATTAGATTATGATTTTCCAAATGAGCTGTTATCACTTCCTTAATAAGTGATTCTAACATTCTTCCAACAATAGATGTTAGGCTAATCAGCTTAAAGTTAGTTGCTTTTTGCCTCTCTCCCTTTTTGAATAGGGGTGTCACACTGGCAGTTTTCTCATTCTCAGGTACTTCTCCAGAATCCAAGGATTTCCGGAAAATTACAATCAATACATCCAATATTTCTGTAGCTACTTCTTTTAGGATCCTAGGATACAAACCATTAGGACCAGAGGACTTAGCTGCCTTCAGCCTAATTAGTTTGTCTCATACTACATCTTTGGTGGTGGTATTTAATTCTTAACCCTTATTCTTTAGTATTAATGGGATGATCAAAGTATCTTCCACCATAAAGAAGGATGCAAAGTATCTGTTTGACTCTTCTATCTTGTCTTGTTCTCCATAACTATCTACTAAGATTCATTTTCTAAGGGGCCTATATTTACTTTGACCTGTCTCTTCCATTTGATATATTTAAAGAAGCTCTTATTGTCAGTTTTTATATTTCTCACTAGTTTGCCCCCATAGCTTATTTTCTCTCTCTTTATTATCTTTTTAGTCCCCCATTGCTGGATTCTGAAATTTTCCCAGTCTTTGGGGCTATTACTGACCTTTCCCTCCTTGTATGCTTTTTCTTTCAACTTAATACTCAACTTCCTTTGTTATCCACAGTTGGTTTATCCCTCTCTTAGAATCTTTCCTCCTTACGAGGATATATTTTTGCTGTAAGACATGAATTAACTCTTTAAATGCCTGTCACTGCTTGCTTACTGTCTTTCTGCTAATCTATCTGCCTAGCCCACTTTAGTTAACTCTATCCTCATTTCATTGGTACTCCCTTTATTTAAGTTAAACACAATTGTTTCCAACCCATGTTTCTCACTTTCAAACTGAATATTAAATTCTATCATGTTATGATCACTACTTCTAGGGGATCTCTTACTCTGAGGTAATTTATTAAACCTGCCTCATTGCCCATTACCAGATCGAAGATAGCCTGTTCCCTAATTGGCTCCATGACATATTGCTCTAGGAAACTATCTCTAATGCACTCTATGAATTCATTGTCATGGCTACCCTTTCCAACTTGACAACGCAATCAACATGTACATTAAGAGTGAGCCGTAATTATTGCTCTATTCTTTTTACATGCTTCTAGTATTTGCTGATTTACACCATTTTCTACAGTATGGCTACTGTGTGAGGGTCTGTACACTACTCCTACTAATGTCTTCTTTCTCTTGCTGTTTTTTTATCTCTACCCAAATGGACTCTATGGTGTGGAGATGCCAGTGTTGGACTGGGGTGAACAAGATGAGAGGTCACACAACACCAGGTTATAGTTCAACAGGTTTATTTGAAATCACAAGCTTTTGGAATGTTGCTCCTTCGTGAGCTTCACTTTATGAAGGAGCAGGGCTCCGAAAGCTGGTAATGGACACTACGTTATCCGAGGCTAGGTCGCCTCTCATAACTGACATAATTTCATCTTTTCCTTCCCTCCTGTCTTTCCGAAAGGTCATGTATCCCTGTATATTAAGTTTCCAGTGTTGATCTCCTTTTAACCATGTCTCCATTATGGCTATGAGATCATATCCATTTACCTCAATTTGTACTGTCAGTTCATCTGCCTTATTCCGAATACTTTGTGCATTGAGATACAAAGCCTTGGCTGCTCATAGGCATTCAATGCTTACAAGAAAATTAGGCAAAAGCAGAGCAAATTTTCACATGTGACTGCTTGATGCTGCAACATCTTGGAGCATCAGTGCAGCCTGGCACTGTGAGATGAAATGTATCTCCCCTCACAAACTTCCAGACTGTTTCTCCTATGCCAATATGCCAATATATGCCACTGAATGAAGAGCAGGTTCTTCCCTTTTGGTGAGGAAAAATTGGTCATTATTGCATTCCTCAGTTTTGCAGTATTTTGCATATCACCAATCAGCCCTAAACCACAGCTTGTATTTGGTCCAAGGATACCTGAAAAACACAAGAGAAAATATGCTAAAGAAGAAGGGTTTGTCACATTTTTTAAAAAGTAGAATGTCACATTGAACTGATACAGCAGATATTATGAATGAAAATAGGTATCATGAAATGATTTCCAGGGTTGTAATTTAATCTTGGTTTTCATTGTAATGGCTTTAAACTACAGTAGCTCCAATCCTGTGATTTACGTCTTCACTTAAACCCATCAATGAACTTGCTGCTTTGTAATCACTCCAAGGGATCAATTATTTTCTGTATCAATCAAAAATCAATTTAAATTAACAATTTACATTTCAAAAATGCCCAGTTAAGAGCAAAGAAAAATAAAATTTAATTTTATGTTCTCTACTATTTTGATGAGCAATTGGAGAGTGGACAAATCTCAGTGCATCACTGTAAGCAAACAGACCCACAATCCATGTCCTCAGAATCATTTTCCATAGTTTTAATAAAATTATTTTATTTTTACCAATGTTCTATTTTAATTATCTATCTTCCATTCTAGCTATTGTGCACCCCAATAACAGGTTACCTTCATAGAGGACACAGGGCATATAACAAAATATTTCCCGGCTTAGACACAACTCACTGGACAGCTTAGAAATTTGATTGTCCCTAAGAATATGGCACTTATTCCCTGCTGGAGGTGTCTCACAGGTCACATTGGATTGAGCTGCACATGAGACACTCAGTTCTCATGCCAGAATTTGGCCTGTTGCAGTCTAGAAATTCCCTTTTGTGGGCATGCAGTGCAAGATCAAAGCCTGAGTTATGATGTGTCATGAGGGTAGTTTAGATATTTTTCTGAAGTGGCTAACGATGGCAAGGCTGGGATGCCACTGGTTCTTCTGCTCATGTTATACCAGATCACAGTCTGTTACTTAATTAGGCTTCTTTTTAGTTTCTGTAACTTGACTTCTTTAAACATTTCAATAGTTGAAGTAAATTTGAATGTAAATGATTGTAATGTATGGTGATTCTTAGTTTCAGTCATGGTCATTGGGTAAGGGATATGTGTAATTGTAACAACTGTAAATTTTTGTAGCTAATTTAATAGAAGAGAAAATCGTTAAGTGGAGCATATTCACAGGCAAATGCTGTTGGCAGAAGAGGAGAAACATTTGAGGGAGTGCTTGATTAGATCAATTCAAATTGTGATGTGTGAATATCAGGTTTGCTGTGGATTAGTTACTTTTGATAAGTCAATACTGAATTAGATAATTTAGATCGTAGTAATGGTGGAGCAGAGAAAATGTTTGATTTTGACAGTGGTCTCAATAACCTGAGGTTACCTTTAGTCAAAGATTATGGAAAGATGCAATATCAACAGGGCAGTCACAGTGGGTGACTTTAACTTCCCAATATTGACTGGGACTTCTTCAGAGCAGGAGGTTTAGACGGGGCAGAATTTGTTAGGTGCATCCAAGAGGGTTTCTTGAAACAGTATGTGGTTAGTCCAACCTGAGGAGGGGCCGTACTGGACCTTGTATTGGCAAATGAGCCTACCCAGGTGACTGAGCTTTCCGTGGGAGAGCATTTTGGAAACACTGATCACAACTCCTTAAGTTTTAAGATAACTATGAATAAAGATAAATCAGGACCTTGCGGAAAGGTACTAAATTGGGGGAGGGCAAATTACAACAATATTAGGCAGGAGCTTGGGAGAGTTAATTGGGAGCAGCTGTTTTTGGGCAAATCCACATTCGACATGTGGGAGTTGTGATCAGAGTTCAGGACCGGCATGTTCCAGTAAAGAGGAAGGACAAGGATGGTAAGGTAAGGGGCCCTTGGATAATGAGGAATACTGCGAATTTAGTCAAAAAGAAAAAAGAATTATATGTAAGGTTTAGGGAGTTAAAATTGGACAGGGCCCGTGAGGAATATAAAGAAAGCAGGAAAGAACAGAAGCAGGGAATTAGGAGAACAAGGAGGGGCCATAAAATGACATCGGCAAGTAGGGTTAGAGAGACATTTTATACATACATTACAAACAAGAGGGTAACTAGTGAGAGGGTAGGACCATTCAAGTATAAAGAAGGGAACTTGTGCTTGGAAGCAGAGGATGTGAGCGAGATCCTAAATGAGTACTTTGCGTCAGTATTCACCAAGCAGAAGGATATGGAGGATAGTGAGATTAGTGCTAATATGCTAGGGCATTTTAAGATCAAGAAAGAAGTGGTATTGGGTCTCTTGAAGAGCATTAAGGTGGATAAGTCCCCAGGGCCTGATGGGATCTACTCCAGGCTATTGAGAGAGGCAAAAGAGGAGATTGCGGGGGCCCTGATCCTTGCTAGCCACTGGAGAGGTCACAGAGAACTGGCGAGTAGTTAATGTTGTTCCTCTGTTCAAGAAAGAAAATAAGGATAGTGTAGAAAATTGTAGACCGGTGAGTATGACATCGGTGGTTGGGAAGATATTGGAGAGGATTCTTAGGGATAGAATTTACGCGCATTTGGAAAACAATGACCTAATTAGGGAAAGTCAGTATGGCTTTATGCAGGGCAGGTCATGTCTTACTAACTTTTTTTTCAAGGAGGTAATGAAGGTCATTGATGAGGGTAGACCAATGGATGTTGTCTACATGGATTTTAGTAAGGCTTTTGACAAGGTCCTTCATGATAGGCTCATCCAGGTGGTAAAGATGCATGGGATCCTTGGTGAGTTGGCCACATGGATTCAGAATTGACTTGCCCAAAAAAGTCAGAGAGTAGTGGTGTAAGTGTATTTTTCTGGCAGGAGATCCGTGACTAGTGGTGTTCTGCAGGAATCCATATTGGGACCTCTGCTGTTTGTGATATATATAAATGACTTGGATGAAAATGTGGATGGGTGGGTTTGTAAGTTTGCAGATGATACAAATATAGGTGAAGTTGTGGATAGTGTAGAAAGTTGTGAAGGGATACAGCTGGATATAGGCGGAGAAATGGCAGATGGAGTTTAATCCAGGCAAGTGTGAGGTGCTGCACTTTGGAAGATCAAATGTAAAGGGTAAGTATACAGTTAATGGTAGGACGCGGAACAGCATTGATGTACAGAGGGATCTTGGGGTTCAAGTCAATAGCTCCCTGAAAGTGGCCACACAAGTAGATAGGGTGATAAAGAAGGTTTATTGGTTGGAGCATTGGGTGCAAGAGTCAGGATGTCACGTTGCAGCTTTATAAAACTTTGGTTAGGCCGCACTTAAGAGTTCAATTCTGGTCACCACATTACAGGAAGGATGTGGAGGCTTAGGAGAGGGTGCAGAAGAGATTTACCTAGATGCTGCCTGAATTAGAGAGTATGAGCCAATAGGAGAGGCTGGACAAACTTGGGTTGTTTTCTCTGGAGGGGTGGAGGCTGAGGAGAGACCTGATAGAAATCTATAAAATTATGAGATAGAGTTGACAGTCAGAATCTTTTTCCCAGAGTTAAAATGTCTAGTTCTATGGGACATGCACTTAAGGTGAGGGGGGGAAAGTTCAAAGGAGATGTGAGGGGCAAATATTTTATACAGAGAGTGATAGATGTCTGGAACATGCTGCTGGTGTGGGAGGCAGATACGATAGAGGCATTTAAAGGGCTTTTAGACAATCACATGAATATGCAAGGAATAGAGGAGCAAGGGCAGGCAGAAGGTATGTGTTTAATTTGGCGTCATGTTCGGCACAACATCATGGGCCAAAGAGCCTGTTCCTGTGCTGTACTCTTCTATGTTCTATGTTCTAAATGCAGCTGAACCCGATGATACTGAACCACTGAATCACAGCCAATTCAATAACTCCCCCTTTCTGGTGACAGACTTTCTACTTTTAAGACTTAAACTATGGTCATCAAACCCATTTTCTACAAGATACAAATGTGTAAAGGCTGGTAACTTCTAATGTCTGTTTTTATCTGAAAATTGTATGACAGAATTTATGACATGCTGCCAGAGGTGAAAAGAAAAAAGGAAGAAGAGAAGAAGAAAATTATTTCTCAAACAAATCGATTACGAGCTGAGTTATTCAAAAGGGTAAGACAACCAACAGAGACTTCCTAGCCAGCATTCATCAAAATATCCCTGGTGTTAAAACAGTTTTTTCATTCCTCCTAGAAATTGCTTGACCAAATACTGCAGAGAAACAATGACAGTCTGCAGGAATCATCATGAAGAACTATTACTGAAAGCTCCCGGAGAAATGTTATCATTGAAGCCACTGCAATTTACTGAAATGCTAATTTCTCATACCCTACTCCTTTGCATTTGAACCCATTAATTTTTAAATTACATTTTCCTAAGTTTGTATGGAGATTCATGTTTTGTAAAGCCATTGTTCATTATTATTGCAAAGTACTTGCAGTCGGGTTCATTGGTACATTAATGAGAGCTGCAATTGCATCAGGAATAATGTGTGTTTAATAGTTCAAGCATTCCATTTAATCTTAATCCTTTGGATTCAGTTTAACCAGGTTTCTTGTCTATCTAGTGCACTTGTTGGTTATGATCACAGTCCTGGATGTATGTTGTATTTTGTCTTAATCTCAGTTTGGGATTACGAATTCTCAGCCCTTCTCTCCTGCTCACCCCTTACCTGACCATTAAAACACAATAAAATGTATAAATAAATTGGTCTGTAGAAGGTTTACAGACTGCATTAATATAAAAGCAAATCGAATCACAGTAAACTGTACTTAAATGGAACTTTAATATTACTGAGCATCCCCACAGTTGTATTCGGCCCATTGATAGTAGTTCCACATTTAATTGGGATCCATGGCACAGCTCCTCTAAGACTATAGAGGTGCATTAATATACCTGTGGTTAATCAATTGTCTCACCACCAGACATGATTTGGCATGTTGAGTGAGCTTCCAGGAATAGCTGCAGATGATTTAGCACTTATTAATTACAGACGGAGGCCAAACATCACTCATTCTGATTGAAAAATGTCAAATAAATGTGAATAGGCACTGTAAGGAATCAACCTGTAGAATTAATGATTGTCTTTGTGGCATCCTGAATCACCTTCTGCGTCAATAGATGTGAAGAAGAGTGCCCTTCTGAGCTGACACCCTACAGTAGTGATCAGGAAGGGGTAGCGACATTTATGAACCTTAGTAATCTTGAAAGGGCCTGAAAACAAGGCTGCATAAAGGAGGATGAATGACACAAGGTATGGAGACCGACTTTTCCAATAATAATGTTCCCCACAAATACCAATGTGAGCACTGATTATTTTACTGTTTTACAATTTTGAAAAGTGCATTCTGACATCCAGAAATGACCAAGCCATTTTAAAGTCTGTTGGATTAATGTATTAAAACAATGCTGCTACTGTTTTTTATATAGTTTTGTAATGCTCTGGTGAACAATTATTAATGAGTAATGTTGGAATGGTGCTTAGTGTAGCAAGCAAGAGGTCACAAAGTAAGGTTTGCATTTATTGCACAGACCTTGTAATGATATCAACTGACAGGAGATGTGAAAAACTTTATTCATCTAATTAGATAGTTTAAAATTGCACAACTAATCAAAAAAAAATCAACAATTTAATAATCTAGTTGGGTGTTTGAATTTAAGCATCTATCTACTGCCAGGTCAAATGTTACCCTTTCTTAAGCATACCAAATAGAATTAAAACTTGATTAACTGCTAACCTTTATTTTTCCTTCCTGTCCTTGGATTTGTTGTCCAAAAGTATTATATTATTAGATTCTACTTTTGGTCCATTTAGATAAGAAAGAATATGTAATGCTTTTTGCTTTAATATTACAGCTTCATTGTAATTGAAGGACAATTTGAAATAATCATATTGTGAAAGACAAACTGAAGATTAAACTCTGAGGCTGGCTGTGCCTTTATATCCAAAAGTAGTGTTCATTTTACTATTTTAATTCTGCTCATCTTGAAGAACTGTTTCATTGAATAAAGTATTAGTTTGTTCAACCATATTTGTAATTTTTAAATAAAAATTATTACTGGTTATAAATACTAGGCAAAGCTCTAATTCTGGCACTGCACAATTGAACTTTTGTCATATTTCTGTGTAAGTAGAATGGCAACAAATTGCTTCTCCTCCCTGTAGTGAAGATACATAGTATCTGTAGTACCTCAAACATTTCTGTGAAAACTGCATACACTATACTTTCTTTCTTGATATGGTGCTTCCTCTGAGAGGCAAATGATGAAAATATCCACAAGACTGTTCTTTGTGAAAAGAAAATGTGTATTTGCATAACTCTGACTGTTGTGTTAGAGGTTCTCAATAGTCATGTGTTTCCTTTCTTTTTCTCCCCTCATTTCTTCAAGGCATTGAATCATGTGAGGTATGTTCCATAGATGCTGATAGCTCTTTGGTATCTGACCAAGTGATCTTTCTCCGTGTATGCATTCATTGTTAGCAAGCTATTCAACAGTCTAATCCTATCTATATACAGTGTCCAGACAAGAACTCACATATTTCCAGCAGATGTGGCTGAATGACATTCACAAGCAGCATCTATTTTTTCTCTCTGCAATAATCTCGCTAAAGCCAGTCTTCTGTCATCAACACCCTTTACTTGCAACATACATAAGATACTGCTTCTGTGGCTACCGTGTACAAGACAAGCCCAGAGTCAATCAATTGCTGGCCTGAGTGGAGCCAGTTGGTCTTAACCACCAACCCCCAATCCCCACTGCTCCTTCCCTATTGGACGAGCCTGCACTTGCCTGATAGGGGAGCTCATATCTATTGATGATCTCCGCTGGGGATCACACCATCCCTCCCCCCTCAAGTCCATTTCTTTTCCAGCATGCCTACCACGGGAGGGCCTTTTCCACCACTTGGTGATTGGTCTGGGGTTGATTGGAGGCAGGGTTGGTTCTGAGGGCTGTCCTCTGAATCCCCACATGTAATGTATTTTTATTATATATAAATTATATATTATATATAAAATATATTCATATATTTTAATTTAGATAGGACTGGGTCATTTTGCGTCCAGGCCTTAATTTGCCTTACAGACACCAGCATAGTGTCCAAACAATTGAGAGTCATCATGACCTCTTCCACAGCTTGTAATGAGGTGAGGCTTATGGGCAACAGCAGCTGACTCAGTGCATTGGCATTAGCTCTCCTGGTCCTGGGGTGGTGCTCTAGGAGGTATTCATAAGCCTCAGTAACAAGGCCCAACACTGTATCCAGGCAGAGGCAATGCGGGATATTGCCTTGTCTTCTTCAAAAAGTTCCAGCAATGGCTTATGATCAGTCACTATAACGGAGCATCTAGAGTTGACGTATCGATGGAAGTTTTTAACATTGAAGACAACTGCCAATCCCTCTTTCTCGATCTGAGAATACTGCCCAGCTTTTCCAGGTGTTCCAGTTCCGGCTCTACTTTTTCCAATAGGAAGTAAGGAGCTAGTCTTGCTCTAAAATACTTAGATGTAGCATCGGGGTCAATGTAGATCTTAGCTTTGGCTTCCCTTATTTTTCCAAGCCCCTCCTGGAAAACTTTGGGGTACTTATTGATGATGTCATACAGTCCCCCATGCCCACCTGAAGATCTCCAGCCAGTTCAGTCTGATGTGTTAGGACCAATCTCTCCCCATAAGCCTAGGTCCTTGCTCCCATGCAATGAAGAGTGGAAGTCAGGCTGACTGCTGCCTATATATCACTCGGATCACAGTGGTGCCCTTTATCTGCAATGGTTCCCCCGTGTAGGTGGCCAGTCTGGCCTTTGTGTCGTCTAAGCTTAGGAGCTGAATACCACACAGAGGTGATCATAAGTTTGCTCCCTAATAATGGAGACACAGTCCCAGTATCCACTTCCATTTTTAATGGGTGGCCATTTACTAACAACTCCACCATTATGAGGGCGACCTTTTTCACGGAAACACAATTTAGTTGCATTGTCCCTGTTCCTGACAATTTGCATAACTGCAAGGTAACGTTTGATACTGGCCTTGAAATCTTTTTGAAACAGCCTGCATCTTTACTGTCCCTGTATTTTTTCCTCCATTGGGAATTGGGGGATCTGCTATGAGGGAATTGGAGACAACTCCAAAATCAGAACACTTGAGATTGTGAGATTAAATCAAACTGGGAGAAGTTGCAAAGACAGGACAGGGCAAACCATTTGAAGACAGAATTTTAAATTTAATGCAGTGCTGGCTGAGGGGTGTGGTGATGGTAGGGACAGGAAGCCAGTGCAGATCAGCAAACATTAAAGGTAAGACAACTTCAGAAGTGGATATAGGCAGGTAGGTTTTTTGGCTTGGGTCAGGGTAGAAGTGGATACCACCATCTGGAAGTTTCCCCCCAAGTCATACACCATCCTGACTTGGAAATATATCACTGTTCCTTCACTGTCACTGGGTCAAAATCCTGGAACTCCCTCCCGAACAGCATTGTGGGTATACCTACAACATATGGACTGCAGCGGTTCAAGAAGGCAGCAAACCACCCCCTTCTCAAGGGCAATAAGGGATGGGCAATAAGTGCTGGTCTAGCCAGCAATACCCACACCCTTTGAAGAAATAATAAAATAAATTGCACACAGGAACAGTCCTATCAATAAAAGCAAAATACTGCGGATTCTGGAATCTGAAACAAAAACAGAAAATGCTGGAAAATATCAGCAGGTCTAACAGCATCTGTGGAGATAGAACAGAACTAATGGCTGGAATTCTCCGGCCTCGCGCACCCCACTGCCACTGAGAATGAAGAATTTGGTGCTAGTCAAATCTCCATTCATAGCAGTGGGGCTAGATAATCCCACCTGCGACTAAGGTCAGAGAATTTGGGTCAACATTTCAAGTCTGGATGACTCTTCAACAGAATATTTTTGTCGAGTTTGACAAGTGGAGAGGCATTCAAAGGAACTGGTGCAATTCATCTTGTTGAACATTATGGAAAAGTAAAAGAAATTGGGCCATAGCTTCCAATGGAATAACAATTGAGTCAAATTGTCACTCCACTCAAAAATTATTACCTTAAAGTGCAAGGCAATCCTATTCGATCCGACCTTCCGACTCAGACTGGGCAAAATCTGGTTAGTGCAGTGCGTCACCGAGGCCTAGTGTCGAAGGGCTGTAGAGTTGAAGATAAGTAAACCTTGCCCCCTTTTTTACAGCACTAGATGAACCTTATAAGTTAAAGATTCAGTCAGGTTTAATTGTCTTTGACAAGCTAAGCATTTCAGGTAAGTGGGTAAGATTGAGTGGCGGGGGTGATTAGGTCAGGGACCATTGGGTTAGACTGATTGGTGCGGGGGGGGGCATGTTTTGAGTTGGTCCAGGTTGGCTATGTGAATTTCTGTGGGGTGGGGTGGGGGGATTCCTGAGCACATCTTTGGGGTACCCATCTCAGTATAACAGTACCTTGGAGATATGGCCCATTATTTGTGATATATTTTGTGATATTTGCTGTCTCCCTCTTATGAGTAGGACAGAAGTCTGAAAGAAACCAACCAGTGAGCTCTGAGAGAGATTGGCACAGAACTGGAATGCAGTCATGCTTTCAAATGTCTTATAGTAGAAAGGCAAGTTCGGAAGGGGAGCAATTGAATAGAAGGGTTCCATTTTGAGGAGGGATGTCATGATTGCAGTTTTGAAAGGGAATGGGATGTAAACAAAAGAGCTATTAACAATATCAATAAGCAAAGGGCTGGACCTAGGCAAGAGATTGAGGTAATTGAAAATGAGTCACATGGAAGAGATGAGCCTGGAAAGAGAATGCAGAGAAAAGTTAAAGTTTATTTATTGGTGTCACAAGTATACTTACATTAACACTGCAATGAAGTTACTGTGAAAATCCCCCAGCCGCCACACTCTGGCGCCTGTTCGGGTACACCGAGGGAGAATTTAGCACGGCTAATGCACCTAACCAGCACATCTTTCAGATTGTGGGAGGAAACTGGAGCATCTGGAGGAAACCCACACAGACATGGGGAAAATGTGCATGTCGGAGCGTTTTCAGAGACTATGTTTTATCCTGGCTTTCACTGATTTACAGCTCAGCTAATACAAATGACTCACGGAGACAATAATTCTGGTTGAAGATGTACTTTATTGCCCAAGTTTGGTCCATGCAGGTGGGAGAATAATTTGAGGCAGCCCAAATTTCTCCAAATTGCATTGCTTTCAGTATTAACTTATATGATTTCAAAAATCAATTACCCATCCCCTTTGCTCACCCCTGCTGGATGTGAGCAAATAATTATTAGCATAGATCATTTACCTTGGCCAATAATATTTTACTCTCTGATAGCATGGAAATACATAAATCTGTCGAGTTTGAGAATGCTTTCCCAATGTCTCCTAGCAACTCCTTATCAGGAAACTGTGTGCTCTATTCATTCAACTGTCTGGGATTGTTTGGACTGTCTGGGACCCACACTGATGAGGGTTTTTTTGCTTCACTCAATAGCTGTATTGTTTTTGAGAAATGTGGTTCTTCTTATTTAGCTATATCCCATCATGCCTTGGAACAGTGTGTAATTGGCCAAGATGTATGCTTTTAATACAGAATATAATATGTTTTCAAAAATACACATTTAAATTCTCTAGCAGTGGTTATATGTGTTTCTATGCAAATAGTGCCTTTGTAACTCCAGGTACTTTGTGCTTTTTCGATACTACATTCACTCTAAATTAATCTATTCTATCTATTAGTCTTTTTAGTCCCAGGTTATCCTAAACCCCCTCTAACAATGCAGACTCCGCACATTTAGTGACCCAAGCCGGGAATCGAACCCAGGTGTCTGGTGTGTTTTAAAGTAAAGTTTATTTATTAATCACAAGTACACTTAGATTAACACTGCAATGAAGTTACTGTGAAAATCCCCTAGTCGCCACACTCTGACGCCTGTTCGGGTACACTGAGGGAGAATTTAGCATTGCCAATGCACCTAACCAACATATCTTTTGGACTGTGGGAGGAAACCTGAGCACCCGGAGGAAACCCACACAAAGTAGACACAAATCCACACCAGAGCACCCGGAGGAAACCTTACTAAAATCCACATGAACAACATCAACTGCTCTACCCTCATCAATCACCTTCATCACCTCCTCGAAAAAGTCAATCAAGTTAGTAAGGCATAACCTGCCCCGCACAAAGCCATGCTGACTTTCTCTAATTAAGCCATGCTTTTCCAAATGTGTGTATATACGCATGGGAGGCACAGTGGCACAATGGTTAGCACTGTTACCTCACAGTGCCAAGGACCCTGATTCGATTCCCGCTTGGGTCACTGTCTGTGCGGAATCTGCACATTCTCCCTGTGTTTACGTAGGTTTCCTCCCACAGTCCGAAAGATGTGCTGGTTAGGTGCACTGGCCATGCTAAATTCTCCCTCAGTGTACCTGAACAGGCACAAGATTATGGCGACTAGGGGATTTTCACAGTAACTTCTTGCAGTTAATGTAAGCCTACTTGTGACACTAATAAAAAAACTTAATTTAAATCCTATCCCTAAGAATCCTCTCCAATAACTTCCCAACCACTGATGTGAGATTCACCGGTCTATATTTCCTGGATTATCCCTATTTGCTTTCTTGAACAGAGGAACAACTTTAGCTCCTCGCCAGTCTTCTGAAACCTCTCCAGTGGCTAGCGAGGATACAAAGATCTTTGTCAGGGCCCCTGGTTTCAGTCAGCGTTCAGAATGAATGAATTCACAAATACAGAGCCAGAATTTCCTGTCCCGAATCAGGCCGGCACGGTGGCACCATGGTTATCACTGTGCCTCATACGACACATTTTCATTTAATCTGTCTTGGACACAATTGGTCATTTTGGCAACACCACCTTTGAAGAGGAGGCCATGAATCTACTGGGCACACACTCATTTTTAGCCATTGAAGGAGATGGACATGTCAGTGCATCATGACAGCACCCAAGGAGTGGTTGAGAATCCATGGTATCATCCTGGCATCCTGGCAAAGCACCACGTGTGACAATGATCTGTTAGCTCCAATGAGTGTCAGTGGAGTGTGGTAGGGACATGGGCAATCAGATGGGTTTAAGGACAGCAGAACTTTAAGGGTAAATGTTAAGTGTCAACAATTGCCAAAGGTTTGGCAGTGAACTGAATAAGTAATGAACCAGACAGGTAAAACCACAATGTCTGTATATGAATATAATAATAACTGCATGATCATATTCACAGCAAGAACAATCTAACCACAAAACTAAAAGAACTCATAATTTGCTTCTGTTCCTGGTTGTTAAAGATACGTCATAGATAATTTCTAGTCTTGTCTTGTTAGTTTTCCTTTATATAGAATTGTTTATTTCTCATCTTGGTATGATCATGTGATGTGTAAACATACTAGGTTACCATTAGCAGGAAACCTGTTCACGTATCTTTGTAATTTTTAGAGCTTAAATAGCAAAAGTGTGTGTGACTTGATTTGAGCCTAACCCCAGGAAGAGACAAGCTGACAGACTCAAGTCAAGGTTGTGGGTAACTCCCAGATCAATAATGTACAATCTGTTTTTGCCCATGAAATATAACTTAAAGAAACTTTGTGTCTGGGCGTTTCACGACAGGTTCTCAAACCAAGATCATTTACAACTATAAATCAAAATGTAGAACAAGCTTTAAAGTTCAAATTTGATAAATGTAACACATTAGATAAGGGCTGGGTATCTGGTATGCAGGATATAAAGCTGCATAATAGCAAATAAAAGTGCAAGAAGGTTTTGGAGAGAATAGCCAGAGCTGGTGGGCTATTTGTGAGTAAAGAAAATGCAATGGTAACAGAACATTACTGGGTAGAGCTTTCATGGCCATTCACATAACAATAAAGTAGCTAGACATAGTAAGAGGGAGTCAGAGATGGAACAGAGAGTGCACTGTACAAGATCAGGGCTTGAGTTTGATGATGCCAGTGGACAGCAGATTACAGTGCACAAGTTGTGGCAACAGATAGAGCTGGCACAAGGGATGCAAAGAAACCCACTGATCATTGCATCCCACATTTAGCCCAGGTCCACTACCATAAAATAAGGGGTACAGCCCTCACTGACTTAGCCACCAGCACCTACCTACAAAGAAATAAATATCACTGACAGTGCTAAACAGGGCAGGGAGACAAGCAATAAAAACCACACTGAAACAAAGAGGAGAAGACATAGCAGCAGAAGAGTGCAGAAAGAGATATGGGAAACAGCAACATGAAGATGATATACTGGTAACAGTGACTCTGGATGAGATCGTCCTAGTCTGTGCTCAATAGCCTGTGACTTTACACCCATTAAAATTAATGGGCAGAAAATTGTAGATTGACGAGCAGAGAAGTGATAAGCCCCAGCCTTCACATTTCTGATTTACTGTGTGTTATGCCATGAGAGATTTGCTAGTGAATAAAAGATTTCTTTGATACCTCAGTTGTACGGAAGCTTGAAGTGCCCCTCCATGGCTTCTGAAGTACAATGAACTATATACGATCTTACTCCTTTTGCTTTTATTTTTAATAATTTACTGTAATTTCCACTGATTACAGTGACACATATACATAAAACTTTGTAGAAAATGGTTAGATTCACATGTATAATAAAGTTTATGCCATGACTCTTCAAGAATCATTACTGGTCCAGTTTTCCATTCTTACACATATTTTGATGTGTCCCGCTGGCAATGAGGTAAATTAAATTACATCAGTCTATGATTTGGTCAGTCACAATAATACCAATTACACACAGTGTGCATGATGTCCTTGGCAGGTATTGATCCATCCTTCTGTTGGTCCTCAGTGATGGCTGAGCCCAATCTTTTTCAAAAAGTTCTAATTTTTGAATAATTTGCTCCATTTCTGGTTTGTCCAATTTAGCAGCACATTATCTGAGATCCACTTGGCCGAAGTAAAATCAAATGTATTATTTAGAGGTGTGAAAAAATATCTTTGTCTCATGGTCAACAGCATGTAAAGAAAATCTGAAATGACTCTAGGCCCTATTTTACCATTTTGATTCCAAGTGCTGGGTGGATTTGAAACTGGTAGTGTTTCAGATCCGACTTTTAGACCCGTTCTCAGGCACCCACATACGCACTCTGCCTGAACCAAAATCAGCGATTCTGAATCACGCTGTACAAGCCCGTGGGTGGGGCTTCACGCACCCAACATACTGCAGCTCCGATTGGTGCCTCCAACTGCGCATACGCAGAAAAAATGATAGGTTGCGGCTCCCCTACCACATCGCTCCCGGGCCAGATAATGCCTCCCTCTGGCCCCCACAGACATTGCCCCACCCCCACAACATTACTGACCTCCTTATCCCCCACCTCCTCCGCTACCTCCCTTCCCTCTGACTGATCTCAGGCAGAGTGACAGCGGACCTCCCTTCTCCCTCACTGATTACAGGCAGAGTGGCAGCGGACTTCCCCTTCCCCCTCCCCATCAATTTCAAGCAGAGAGCCGTTGAACCCATCTTCCTCACCCCCCCCCCCCCCATCCCGCCCACCAATCTCAAGCAGAGAGCCATCAGACGCTCGGCACTTACCTCCTCATTAACTGGAGCGCCTGAATCAGATTTTTGTACAGCATATCTGTTTCGCGCCGAATCTGGATGGACGAAGACGGTGGTAAAGGGGGAAGTGCCGGTAAGGTTGGGCATGCAGTCCATTATGTCAATTTAAATGTCCAAATCGCAGCCATTTTCGGGCCTTGGTAAAGGGGGAACCGGTGCGGAGGCAGGCGTGGGTCGCACTACTTGCCTTATGCCTGACTTTACCCAGTTTTTGCGCCCGAAAACTGGCGCAACTTGATTGTAAAATCGGGCCTTCTGATTACAATTCAGCAATTCCAATATAATGGCAGCATGGTTAGCACTGCTGCCTCACAGCACCAGGCACTCAGGTTTGATTCAGACTTGGGTGACTGTGTGGAGTTTGCACGCTCTCCCTGTGTGTCCATGGGTTTCCTCCAGGTGCTCTGGTTTCCTCCCCAGTCCAAAGATGTGCAGGTTATGTGGATTGGCCGTGCTAAATTTCCCCTTAGTGTCCCAAGATGTGTAGGTGAGATAGGTTAGCCATGGCAAATGCTCAGGGTTAGGGGGATAGATTGGGGGGGGAGGGGTTGGACCTGGTAAGATGCTCTTTGGAGAGTTGGTGCAGACTCGTTGGGCTGAATGGCCTCCTTCTATACTGTGTGGATTCTATGAATTCTATTCCATGGATAATGAAAAAAGTTACCTTACTCCATATTTAAATGTAGGATTGATTTTATGGGCAGAATTTTATGGTTCCCTTGAAGGTGCATTGCCTTTCCCACCAGCTACCCATTCATCTCTGACTTGGCTGTGATTTAATGGGTGGCAGGTGAGGCCTTTAAGTGGCCAATCTGTTTAGCCAGCAGCTCTTGGAGGCAAGTTTTCCTCTCTATATGGGGCGGAAGGCTTGTCTCAAGCCACTTAATGTTCCTCAGAGCATTAAATGGCTGTGGGGCAGCCAATCACAGCAGGAATAGGTTGCATGACAACTTTTATAGGAAACCCCACCACCTGTAAAAAATTATCCTACTTGACTGACTGTCTATGTGAAACAAATATATTGTGTCATAACAATATCAATCATACAACTCACAATAGTCCATGTATTCCCATTTCTCCAATTCTTCTTCTCCCTTCAGAGAAGACAATTCTCTGAAGGGAGAAGCCAAACAATGAGGTATCTTATAAAGCCTGTCTCATTTCAATAATTTTGACTTCAGTATTATAGAGTGGCCTGGCTGTGACTGGAGCACCAAGTCCTGTATGTCTTTTTAAAGATTGGAATATGGTTTCAGTTACATGGTTTAATTGGATCCGCCCTCTAATAATTGGCTAAGTTGATGTTTTAGTTCACTCGCAGTAATCATTTGCTGCTGTGTTAGACCTAGACTGGAATGTGCAGAGTATGCAAACACCATTTTGATTATCTTCAACACCTAGGTTATACTTCTTGGTCTGGCAAAAATCAGGCAGTCAAATTATGAGTATTTTGAAAATTTCCCCAATATTGAAGGTGAGTGATTTTAATTTTTTTGCAGAATGCATCTGTATTTATATTTAACTTTATTTAGTCATTTCCACCTTCACACAAACTATAGACTTCTTGAGACTAATATAAGTTTGCCAGAGTAAGAATTAAATCACCTTGAATTGGTAATTGTGTCTTTTAATCTATATTCATATTGACTGCCATGCTGCACTTCAGCTGATCTCTAAGTTCCTTCAATCCTCTGATACCTCTATTCTTTCTTGCTTACTGATTGCTATTCAACTATGACTGCAGTTCCACCTTTTTCTGTCTCTGATTGCCCAACCAGGCAGACATACACCCATTAATTCAGTGACTGCTCTTTTCCTGCTATCATAGCAATAACAAGGGCCATAGGTAATTCAGCACTTTTTAAACATAAAATCAAAAGTTCACTTTATATTGGAGATGGGCTGGTGGCACAGTGGTTAGCACTGCAGCCTCATAATGCCAGGGACCCAGGTTCAATTCCAGCCTTGGGTGACTACCTGAGTGGAGTTTGTATGTTTTCTTCGTGTCTGCATGAGTTTCCTCCGGGTGCTCCAGTTTCCTCCCACACTTGATTGCCCCTTAGTGTCAAGGGGACTAGCAGGGTAAATAGGGCCTGGGTGGGATTGTTGTCAGTGCAGGCTCATTAGGCTGAATGGCCTCCTTCTGTACTATATGTATTCTATGATTATGATTTATTTGAAATTGTATACAGGGAGGAGTGTTCCCCAGCAATTTCTCTATTTTAATTCAAGTTATTCAACAATGTCACAGCCATGATGCTTCAGAGAGCCAGGGCAAATCTGTTGTGTCTCCCCAGGCTATGCTGAACCAAAAATATTGGTCCAGCATTTGCAGTCATTTAGTGACTGTGCTCACTACTGACCTCAAAAGCACCTGCTCACAAAGATCTAGCAAGGTCTGTGGCATGAAATGCACTTTGCTGACATTAATTTGTATCTGGTGCCAGATATAGGGGATTTCTGGTGTCCAGCAAAGGGTGATGGCATCAAGGAGGCTAAGCAACCAATCACATTGAAGAACTCCCACAGTCCACAAACCAGGAAATGTCGGGGATCCTGGGCACTAGCAACATTAGGCACTATTAGGTACTATCTTGGGTACAAACAGCACGAGACACTACGAATACTCGATCTTACAAAGTTGAATTATTTGTGCACAAGGAGAAACAGACTTGCAGCCCTCTGCAGAGAGTGTTTCTGAAGCTACGTACAAATAACTTGGCAATTATAGTTAATTACAGCAAATGAAAAACAAGCAATTTGTCTCATCCTTCATTTGCATACATATTCACCAATCATACCCTAGCTTTTCACCCTTTCTTATTCGATGAAGAACTGTCTCCGGCTAATCCTTCATTTGTATAGCATGCCTTTGGTTTTCTGTTGTGGAAAATGCTGATTTTTCTCATCCTCTGGTGAAGGCCGAAAACAGAATGTTTACGGGACTTATGCAGATGAAGATTAGCCGTTCCTGCTGAACGCACAAGCACTGACCACATTCAAAGGTCTGTAAGCTGATTACTGTACAGAGAAAGGGTGAAACTTTAATTTGAACAACTTAACTTCCACACTATGAAACTTCAATTTGAACAATTTAACTTCCACAGAAACAACTAGCAGGTTTTTATAAGTTTACGCAAAACAAAATATAGATTGGAGTATTGAAATGGAATTAAGGCAGAAGCTAAAGTATCTTTTTTTTTATTCGGGTAACATCCTCATTATTCAAGAGTTTCTGGATCATGGTTTCTGCTCTGATTTTACTATGGGGAAGGGTGAGGAGACAAATCCCAAATGTAGCTCAGCTGGAACTGGGATTGAACGCTAACTGCCCCTAAAATATTCTTAACAAACTATAAAAAAATGACTTATTCTAAAAATGTGTTGAAATGTTATCACCAGACGGAGAAATTTGACACACCACAAATTATAAAACTAGTTTTTGTCAGAACCAGAGAGGTTGTTCAAAAGCATTTATGGTTTAATAAGCTGTTAAAACCCCAGTTGAACCTCATTCAACAAGGCATAACTTTTACAAGGGTTTTTACAGCAAGAATAATAGCATAAGAAATGGAAGTTCAGTTCAATTGATTTCCATCTGTGAGGACTTCAACAGTGCACCCTGTGGAAGAATATGGAATCACTGACAGCAGTTTATAGATTATATGCTAATTATGATTATGGATTATGTACTTATCTGTAAATGTGAAGACGCCAATGATTGCAGTCACCTTCACAGAGTAATGACAGCTGACAATTTCACTGTCTGTACAACCACAAAATCTGGGGTTGGGGATTCATCATTCAATTTATGGCACTAAATGTATGTTCTGTCATATATATTCTGGATCAGCTACTGGTATTGTACCCACCACCATCATCATTAGTGCACTGTAGCTGCAATATATGTGGTCTACAAGGTGCATTGCAGTAACTCATCTGTAACACCACCTCACTCCCCGCATCCTATTCCACCAAGAAGGACAAGAGCAGTAATAGACAAGCCCTCCACCAAGTAACACACTATCCATAATTGGACATACATGTTACTTCATTGTCACTTGACTAGTATCCTAGAAATCCTTATTGAAAGACCACTGTGAGATCATTAACACCAAAAGGACTGCAGCAGTTTGTGTAGAGGGCTCACCATCACTTTCCAGGAAAACTAATGATAGGAAATAAATGAGACCTTTTCCACTTGTTAAGAAACTCTAACTTACTTGTTGAGTACAAAAGTTAGGAACTCAAGGTCCCAGTGGACCTCAGACTTTGTGTGCATGCGCAGCCCAGGTGCACGCTGCATCTGTGCAGTTTGGCATCTTATACATTCTTTGGGCCAAGGACCATCCTAGTATGTTATGCAGAATGAAGAGGGTGCAAAATTCTAGGTAAGGTGACTGGGTGTGGGGTGCCATGGCTTGTCCCAAAAAGGGGACAAGAGAGGGTGACAGGGAAAGGTCCTAATAAGTGACCCAGAAAAGGAACAAGGGTGTGGGGGCAAGGAGAGGTCCCAAAAGGAAGTCCCAAGTAAGGGACAAAGACTGGGGGCAGAAAGAGGTCCCGGCTAAGTTCAGTTAAAAGAGTAGAGCAGAGAAACAGGCTCCAGGTTAGAGAAAGGACTGCATGAAGCAGACTTTAAGTAAAGAGGACTATTCGGGCAAAGTTACTCTTTGGAGCAATAGCAAAGATCTGAAATTCTGTCCATAATTTGGTGCTTGAGTATGTACTCAGGAATCTAGGAGAATGGAATACTGGAAGTCAAGATTGAAACCGTGTGAGGTGGGCCATCATTGAAACTGTCTGAGTTGGAATGGCATTTGGAGAGACTTCCAAAAGAAGATCTTTGAAGGTGAAGACTGAAAGCCATTGTGAAGTTTCAGTGAGACTGGTTGATTCACAGTGCAATTAATATCTGGGTGAGTTGTTGAGAAATCCATGGAATCTGTTTTGGTTGCATTATCATTTATTGTGCAATGTACTCCTTCTTCTGTCGGGAAAACCACCTTCTTCCGTCGGGAAAAAGATACAAAAGTCACGTACCAACCGACTCAAGAACAGCTTCTTCCTTGCTGCTATCAGACTTTTGAATGGACTTACCTTGCATTAAGTTGATCTTTCTCTGCACCTAGCTATGACTGTAACACTACATTCTGCACTCACTTGTTTCCTTCTCTATGAACGGTATGCTTTTTCTGTGTAGTGTGCAAGAAATAATACTTTTCACTGTATGCTAATACATGTGACAATAATAAATCAAATCAAATCAAAAATCAAATCAAAGTGTAATGTTTCCGATCACAGTTTGCCTATTAATTCACATATACCTCATACTTACCCTGAATGTTAGGGTATAAGATAGATATTGTAAATTGTTTTATCTTTCTGACCATGTATAGTAAAGTTTATTTATGTTTGTTAAAAACCTTTGGAGTCTTGTGGCTTTATTTCATCATCAAGTGTCTTAAATCTCAAACTTCTCCAGCCGTTCACACTAGCGGGATTCTCCGGTCCAAAGAGGCAGCGCACCCCCTGCTGCGGGTTTCCTTGCAGCATGCCATGCTTCAATGGGAATTCCCACTGACAACAGCGGGACCAGAGGATCCCGCCGCCAGTGAATGGCGTGCCACTTCCCGCCGCCGAGAAAATCATTGAGGGGAGGCTAGAGAATCTCGCTCTTTGCCCACTTTAAACAAAATGTTATTGATCCTGAACTGGATCTCATCAATATCTTAAGGGTCTGGCCAATGCACAAGAACAAATAAAAAACACTGCATCGAAATCCTGAAAACAGAACGTATTGTTTTAATCTAAATCTTGGTTGTGCTTTAATGAGAATGCACTTTTATTCTCAAATCAGATCATGGAAAGATGAATACTTTTGGAGGCAGGTTATTGCTTGTGCACCAGGTGTTAGGATCTAGTTTAAGATTTGATCATTGGAATCAACTTCACAAATGCTTAAGAAAGGAATCAAAGGAGAACTGAAAAACCAGTTGAATTCTGTTACCGAGCATTTTCCCAGCTGCACTAGTTTGCTAGGATCTCAAAGGAAATGGATGCTATTAGCATGCCAGTGGAGTGATTGCTTTTTCACTGCGAGGAAACTGGCTGCATGTCATACCATGAGGAATTGGATACTCCTCACTACACTGTTATTGATCACACGGCGCACTTGATAAAAAAACCTTTCTGAAATAGTAACTCTGTTGCATTGGTTCAGGCACAGGGAATGGTTGTCTTCCTGATAGTACCAGGGTAACTGTAAGTATAAAGGAATATTGTTCACCTCTGTTCATTTTTTTAAAAAGTAAGAAATCTAACAACACCAGGTTAAAGTCCAACAGGTTTATTTGGTAGCAAATACCACTAGTTTTCAGAGCGTGCTGCTCCTTCGTCAGGTGGAGTGGGAGATGTGCTCACAAACAGGGCATACAGAGACACAAACTCAATTTACAGAATAATGATTGGAATGCTAATCAAGCTAATCAATGCTAATACAGCTAATCAAGTCTTAAAGGTACAGACAATGTGAGTGGAGAGAGCACAGGTTAAAGAGATGTGTATTGTCTCCAGACAGGACAACTAGTGAGATTTTGTAAGTCCAGGCAATATATTAGCTGTATTAGCATTGATTAGCTTGATCAGCGTTCCAATCATTATTCTGTAAATTGAGTTTGTGTCTCTGTATTCCCTGTTTGTGAGCACATCTCCCATGCCACCTGACGAAGGAGCAGCACGCTCCGAAAGCTAGTGGCATTTGCTACCAAATAAACCTGTTGGACTTTAACCTGGTGTTGTTAGACTTCTTACTGTGTTTACCCCAGTCCAATGCTGGCATCTCCACATCACTTTTAAAAAGTCAGCAGGAATCCACAAGGACAAAATTGTGACAATTTTTAATTGAATTGAATCCAGAATTATATAATTTAGGGTTCATTTGGATTCATTAGTTTTGAAAAGACGAAATATAATATTACATTTACAATTTTTGCTTTTTCAAATCAAATTTAAGACCACAAACCTGAAATAAATGTTATTTCTGATCCTCTCTGGGTACTTGAAGATTGATGACTGATTCACAGAATTCAAAGGGATCGGGCCAGATATTCATTTCTGAAGTGAGAATTGGGAGTCAGTAAATTTCTTGACTTTGCGATCCTGCTTCCTACTCGGGAGTGCCAACTGGCAGGCGAGATTTTCATCGGGGGAGGCTGGGACAGGCTGGAGTCGGGCCTGAATGGGTGGTGGGAATGGAGGAGGGGCATGGAGAGGCTGATCAAACCTGCCTCAGGGCTTATGAAATGGCCATTGCCACAGCCACCTTCGAGCTGCAAGGAAAAGATGGCCTTTTCCCATTGCAGTTTGAACAGCTTGCTGAACTTTGACCTGTGCATACATACTATCATTGCTGAGGTCATTGCTGGCTAATAGTTTCTTGCCTCTGTAAAAGTTAGCCCACGAGCCAACCCTCAGTAAACTCCCAACCCATTGCATGATTTGTTTGTGCCGTGATCTGCTGCCTGGGAAGACCCAGTTCTGAGCAATCTGTTAGCCCTCTCTTTCTTTGCACACCCCTACAAGTGGTTGCATTCTGCCAAATGAACATACAGGTCACAGCGCATCTATACAAGTGGACACAGCAGCCTAGCTTAGGGGTTGCACCCCCAAAGTCACACAACCTTTCTACTTAAGGCCTCAACAGAGGATGCCAAACACTGAGCAATCCCTTGGAAACTGGTGCAGTGCCTAATGCCCCTGGATAAGGCTGTAGAAGAAGAAATGGTGTCTCAAATCACGTGAGAACCTCCCTTCTCCAGACAATTTTGCACCACCTTATCTCTCACTCCTTCTTGTCCTTGCTGGAAAAATGGGCACATAACACCTTTGAAAGAGAAAGGAGTGGGGGTAGGATGCCAATGCTGAGGTCAGTAATGGCCGTAGAGGAGAGGACCATAGAGGTTGTGAGGGCCCCATCGGGAAAGCATGTTGCTGGTAGAAAATTCCCCATTCCAGGTGCACATTGCCTTGGAAGAGGCATATGTGAGAATGGCGTGGTGGTCATTGTCATAGTGGTGGATTTTCAGGAAATGGCTGGGGCTGTGGTGGAGGGGTTGAAAAGTGAAATGATGGCATTCAATCTGTGAGGAAAACCCAGTTTGACAACATGCGCTGAATATTGAGGGGGCTTCCATGCCTACCTCTCATTAGATTCCCCTGTGCCTCACACTGGTCCCAGCACTATGCCATTTCCTGAAGTTGAGGAGAGGCTTGGACATCAGGAGGAGGTAAACATGTCTGAGGAAGCAGTGTCACACCAGACTAACTCACCATGTCCACCTTGGTGGATCAATGTAGGATATTAGACTTGATGACACTGGGTGAGAAACACATCTCAAGTGTGCAGGAGTAGGTTTAGAGGCAAAGGTATATGTGGGGTGACCCCCTCAGAGGGTGGCGGACAGTTGCAGATGAGTTCAATCATGCCTTGAGGCTTTGAGTGCATGAATACTACCCATTAGAGAGTGGCCAATCTCATGGAGAGCCTAATGTGGCAGGACCTGGAGTGCAGGTAAGAGCAACAGGATGTCCTGCATAGGGTGCATGTCTCTTTCCATAGCCTGGACTAATCAGCTCAGAGCCTGGACAAGACAATCCAGAGCCTGGGCCAATCAGTTCAGGACCCGGACCAATCTGTTCTTGCTCTTGATCTTCATTCAATGCCTCCATAAGACAGACTCGTGTTGTGCAATGGCATTGAGTTTAAAAATTGGCAAGTCATGTTGCAGTTTTATAGAACCTTAGTTAGGCTGCACTTGGAATATAGTGTTCAATACTGGTCGCCACACTACCAGAGGATGTGGAGGCTTTGGAGAGGGTACAGCAAAGATTTACCAGGATGTTGCCTGGCATGGAGGGCATTAGCTATGAGGAGAGGTTGGAGAAACTTGGTTTGTTCTCACTAGAACGACGTTGAGGGGCAACCTGATAGAAGTCTACAAGATTATGAGGGGCATGGACAGAGTGAATAGTCAGAAGCTTTTTTCCC
The DNA here is from genome assembly GCF_964213995.1 of Mustelus asterias. Lineage (NCBI taxonomy): Eukaryota > Metazoa > Chordata > Chondrichthyes > Carcharhiniformes > Triakidae > Mustelus > Mustelus asterias. The sequence goes on along the minus strand of NC_135811.1, from coordinate 34,674,587 downwards.
AGGGTGGAAGAGTCATTTACCAGGAGGCATAGGTTTAAGGTGTGAGGGGCAAGGTTTAAAGGAGATGTATGAGGTAAGTTTCTTACATAGAGGGTGGTGGGTGCCTGGAACTTGCTGCCGGGGGAGGTAGTGGAGGCAGATACGATAGTGAGTTTTAAGGGGCATCTGGACAAATATGTGAATAAGATGGGAATATAGGGATATGGTCCCCAGAAGGGTAGTGGGTTTTAGTTGGGTTGGGCAGCATGGTTGGTGCAGGCTTGGAGGGCCGAAGGGCCTGTTCCTGTGCCATAATTTTCTTTGTTCTTTGACAGGGCTGTTTGGCTGCGATGTGCAATAGTTGAGTAGTGGACTGAAACACTGTAAAGAGTTGCACGAGTTAGGGTCATAGATGAAAGCACCAGAGGGCAATTGACGTTTATGGATCTTCCTTACAGATAAATCAATAGTAACTGCTTCCATTGTGTCCCAAAAGGTTCTGTTCTATAATTTAATCTCTCAGATTCACTCACTGAAATATTGGACAGAATCTTTTCAGCTCAGCAGAAATGGGAGGCTAGGGAATTTTTGAAACATGTACATCAGGTCCTCTACCCAATACGTTCACACCTCTGAATGATCTTGCTAGAGGCAGAGTGATATCCGGCTCAGTCATGGCAGGTAACTATAGGCAATAAGGCCGAGGCCCATCTAGGCTCAAATTGGCGATACCATCAGGATCTTACTATGGGAAAACAGCACCGCCATTGAGTGCAAAGCCCAACAGGTGACTCGAGGTGACCTCCCAGGAGAGTCACAGCAACAGCTCTAGTTCCACGATGATGGCCTAGCAGCTATGGTCACAGTCTATTTAACTTTCTTTAGAAGTATTCATAGGACTCGTTCACCTTAAAGCCCCCTCATAGTCTTCCACACCCAGTGAGGCTGCCAGTCACCCAAAGCCTCAGCCTCTCCCATTGATCTTCCTACCTGTGCAACCCACCTGGCATCCTTAATTGGACAAGGCAATGGGAGATGGCCTCTCAATTGGTCAACTCTGATAAAATCGCATAAGCGGGCTTCATAAATACCAGAAATTGTCCTGAATTTCATTTATAAACTAAGGCAGTAAGATTCTATCCAATTTTTCTTCAGAATAGTTTTGATTTTACTTCCCCTCCCATTAAGAGCAGCTTGAAAAAAACTTTGGCTTAAGTACCAGATTATCTGGTCAATATTCTTGCTACCTTAGTTTAAGTCACATGTCTGAAGTCCTGCTGCATTAGTCACAGCATTATGAGTTGTTAACAGCTGTGCTACAGGCAACAGCCTGTCAAAATCTGGCTTTGAGACTCCGAGCTAAACCCTCTTGGCTTTCATTCGAATATTTACCTTGGAATATGTCCTCTTTACATGTCAGGATTATTATAGCCACAATTTCCAGATTCCATCTCCCACTGTGACCATTTTTTAGGTTTGAGAAAAGGTAGTATTGGAAACCATCTGCTTCTGTGTATGTGACCAAGGATGTTAAACATCAGCAATGTAAAACCGTGTTTTTGTAGAAAGATATTTCTGCTCATTTTATTTTTTGGCAAATATTTAAAAGTATAATTCCAACTCATATTGGATATTAACTTTTCCAAACAGCTGATTAGGTGCCACGGGGGCAATTGTGAAATTTCGACAATTCATTTACAAGTTTTTCTGAATTGGTGCCACATTTCAATTGCAGGATATTGCTGCCGTTCAAATGTTGCTTACATCTGATCTCCCACTGCCAACAAGGCATCTTTTGGGATTTTTAATAAGCCTTTCAATTTTCTGTTAAACCGCTTGAATATATAAAGTTACTTATATAGTACTGTAGATAACTGCTATATAATACAACATTTCAAATATCTGGGCCTTCAGAAAAATCCCAAACTAATGCTGTGTAAATAGGAGTCTTGCCAGCTAAGCATGGAGTCACAATTTGTGAGTCAGTTGAACGTGATTAGAAAAAAAAGATTTTATTCAGCCATTAAAATGATTTCATCAAAGTCAAATTATCACTGCCTGCGTGGTGGCATACTGATAATGTCTCCCAACTAATAATTCAGAGAATACAACTCTGGGAATAGGGTTCAAATGCCACTATGGAAGTTGGTGGAATTTGAATTCAGGCAATTAACCTGGAATTGAAAGCTGGGCTCTGTAATGAAACTATCATCATTGATTGTCATTTTTGCAACTTTATTGGTGTACCAAAAAAAACCCATCTGGTTCATTAATGCCCCCTTCGGGAAGGAAATCTGCCATCCTTAGCTCGTCTGGCCTACATGTGACTCCAGACTCACAGGAATGTGCTGTGCTCTTAACTGCCCTCCAAAGTCTCCTAGCAAACCACACAATTGTACCAAACCGCTATAAAAAGGTCCAAAAGGAATAACCCAGATAGACCACTTGCTTTTGACGCCGCAGTGGCACAGTGCTTAGCACTGCCGCCTCACAGCGCCAGGGACCTAGGTTCGATTCCTGGCTTGGGTCACTGCTGTGCAGAGTCTGCACGTTCTCCCTGCGTCTGCGTGTGTTTCCTCCGGGTGCTTCGGTTTCCTCCCAAAGTCCGAAAGACTTGCTGGTTAGGTGCATCGGCCATGCTAAATTCACCCTCAGTGTACCCGAACTGCCGTCGGAGTGTGGCGACGAGGGGATTTTCACAATAACTTCATTGCAGTCTTAATATAAGCCTACTTGTGACACTGATAAATAAACTTAAAACACTGGAAACAATAAAGGCACACCCTGCAGAACCCTCCACACTGGGTCTCCTTACTTGTGTCACAGCAACAGCCTGACATAGTCATGCACAATCAGTGCAGAGGTGGTGGCACAGTGGTATACAGGAAAAAGGAAGTTGCCCTGGGAGTCCTCAATGTTGACTCCAGACTCCATGAAGTCTCACGCCATAAGATGTTAGGTCATTGTGATGAAATGGGGAAAGAGAAATTCAATAATTCAGAATGTGTTCTGGTGGCTGTATGTTTAAAGAACAAATAAACTATTTTTAAAATGGAAATTGGAAGAAAGACAGATTGTATGGATTCATGGAACGAGGGCTGAATCGCCAAATAGTACTGGGAACAAGTGTTTACCTAAGGTAATTTGGTAACAGTGGAAGATGGGGGTGAATTTGACATTTACATTCTAAAAGATGAGCTCATGTAATAAAGGTTATTCATAATAACTCCTGGAAAGGTTAGTTCAAACAGAGGAAGATCAAAAGAAAAAATAGTATATCAGGAACAAGTTCACCCAATGTAGGGGAGCTATTTGAAATTGCAGCCTATGAAACAGGAAGCTGTGCCCATTCCCAATAAGCTTGTGAAACCCTGTGTTATTTTTTGATAAGCCAGTTGTCTTTATTCTCAATCAGAGGCAACCCCAAAAGATATAGGTGCCTCTTGTGGTAACTACTGCCGGATTTTGCTTATCGTTTTAAAATGTATGGGATGCTATTTGGGGAGTTTTAGTTCTGAGGTTAGGAGAAGAGAAGGTGTTGAAGAAAGAACAAAGAAAATTGCAGCACAGGAACAGGCCCTTCAGCCCTCCAAGCCTGCATCGACCATGCTGCCCGACTGAACTAAAACCCCCTACCCTTCCGCGGACCATATCCCTCTATTTCCATCCTATTCATGTATTTGTCAAGACGTCCCTTAAAAGTCACTATCGTATCTGCTTCCACTACCTCCCCTGGCAGTGAGTTCTAGGCACCCACCACCCTCTGTGTGAAAAACCTTGTTGGAACTGGGTAAATTTAAATGGATAGCCATTGTTGTAATTAAATGTGTTTTTAGTTGACTTCCTTGTGTTTTACATAGAAACATACATAGAAAATAGAAGCAGGAGTAGGCCATTTGGCCTTTCATGCCTGCTCCATCATTCATTATTATCATGGCTGATCATCAAATTCAATACCCTGATCCCTTTAGACCAAAGAGCTATATCTCATTCCTACTTGAAATCACACAACGTTTGGCCTCAATTACTTTTTGTGGTAGTGAATTCCACAGATTCACAACTCTCTGGATGAAGAAATTTCTCCTCACCTCAGTCCTAAAAGACTTACCCCTGTGAGTGGCACGGTGGTACAGTGGTTAGCATTGCGACCTCACAATGCCTGGGACCTGGGTTCAATTCCCAGCTTGGGTCACAGTCTGTGCGGAGTCTGCACATTCTCCCCATGTCTGCGTGAGTTTCCTCTGGGTGCTCTTTTATTTCTCCTACATCCGAAAGACATGCTGGTTGGGGTGCATTGGCAGTGCTAAATTCTCCCTCAGTGTACCCGAACAGGCGCTGGAGTGTGGTGACTAGGGGATTCTCACTAACTTCATTGCAGTGTTAATGTAAGCCTACTTGTGACAATAATAAATAAACTTAAACTTAAACCTTATCCTCGAACTATGATCCCTAGTTCCGGACTTCCCCACCATCGGAAACATTCTTTCTGAATCGACCCGGTCTAATCCAATTAGAATTTCATAAGTTTCTATGAGATCCTCTCTCACTCTTCTAAACTCCAATGAATACAATCCTAACCAATTTATTCTCGCCTTAATTGACAATCCTGCCATGCCATCAATCTGGTGAACCTTCACTGCACTCCCTCTATCGCAAGAATACCCTTCCTCAGATAAGGATACCAAAACTGCACACAATACTCCAGGTGTAGCCTCACCAATGCTCTATACAATTGCAGTAAAACATCCGTATTCCTCTACTCAAATCCTCTCGCTATGAAGGCCAACATACCATTTACCTTCTTTACTGCTGTACCTGCTCGCTTACTTTCTGTGATTGATGCACGAGTATCCACCTCTCTCAGTTTACACCCATTCAAATAATAATCTACCTTCCTATTATTGCTACTAAAGTGGATAACCTCACATTTATCAATATTATACTGCACCTGCCATGTCCACTCACTCAGCCTGTCCAAATCAGTTTGAAGGATCTCTGCATCCTCCTCACAACTCACCTTCTCACTCAACTTTGTATCATGTGCAAATTTGGAGATAATATACTTACTCCCTTGTCCAAATCATTAATTCACAATGCGAACAGTTGGGGTCCTGGCACAGATCTCTGTGGTACCCCACTAGTCACTGCCTGCCAATCGTAAAAAGACCCATTTATTCCAACTCTTTGCTTGCTGTCTGCTAACCAGCTTTCTATCCATCGCAAGACACTATCCACAATCCCATGCACTTTAACTTGATATAGTAATCTGCTATGTGAGACCTTGTCAATAGCCTTCTGAAAGTCTAACTAGACCACATCCACCAATTCTCCCTGGTCAACTCTACTAGTTACACCCTCAAAGAATTCCAGTAGATTTGTCAAGCATGATTTCCATTTCATAAATCTGTGCTGACTTTGTCTGATTATACCACTACTTTCCAAATGCTGTGCTATGAAATCCTTGTTGTGGATTCTAGCAACTTCCCTACTAACCAAATTAAGTTCGCTAGTCTACAGTTCCGTGTTTTCTCTCTACCACTCTTTTTGAAGAGCGGCTCACATTAGTTACCCTCCGATCTGTCGGAACCATTCCAGAGTTCAAAGAATTTTGGAAACTGACGACCAATGGATCTACTATTTCTAGGGCCACTTCCCTATGTAATTCTGATTATCAGGTTCTGAAGATTTATCCGTCTTTAATCCCATTAATTTCCCAAAACCATTTCTCTGCTGATACTTATTTCCTTCAGCTCCTCACCAAAACTTGTGTTTCTCAGAACTTCCGGTACATTATTCATGTCTTCTTTTGTGAAGACAAAAGCAAAGTACAAATTTAGTTTCTCAGCCATTTCTTTGTCCCTGTTATGAATTCCTCCATTTCTGACTGCAGGGGGCCTGCACTTGTTTTTGTCAATCTTTTTCTCTTTACATACCTATGGAAACTTATACAGTCAGTTTTTATGTTCCCCACTAGCTTACTTTCATACTCTATTTTCCACTCCTTAATCAATCCTTTGGTCCACCTTTGCTAAATTTTAAACTGCTCCCAATCCTCAGGTCTGTTGCTTTATCTTGCCAATCTGTATACTTCTTCTTTGAATCTAATACTATTTCTAATTTTCCTTGTAAGCCATGATTTGGCCACAGTTTCCTTTCTACTCTTGCGCCAAACAGGAATAAACAACTTTTGGAGTTCACCTATTTGTTCCTTAAATGCTCCCCATTGCCTGTCTACTGCCCTTCCTTTCAATAATGTTTTCCAGTCCATCATGGCCAACTCATGCCTCATATCATCATAGTTATCTTTATTGAGATTCAGGACCCTGGTCCCAGAATCAACTACATCACTATCCACCTTGACAAAGAATTCTATCATAAACTGTTTAATAAACATTTATTTTGTTTAAAGTCATCACAAAGGAGTCTGGGATATCCTTCTCTTGTCTTCACATCTTACCAGATTACAGTTGAGAGCAGGCATTTCTGAGTCTTGGAGTACTCTAGCATTTAACATCAGCTGTGCGCTTAACACAGGTCAAACATGGAAAAGGAAACTTCCTACTGCTTAAGACCTACCACCCTCTCTCAGCTGATGAATCAGTTTTCTTCCATGTTGAACTGGAGGAACCACTGAGGATGGCAAGAATGTACTCTTGTTAGGGGACTTTAATATCCATCACTAAGAATAGCTTGGAGGACCATTACTGACTCCTGAAGGACATTTTTGCTAGAATGGATCTGCAGCAGGAGGTGAGGAAACTGACTAGTGAGAAAAACCTACTGGGTCATGTCCTCAGAAATCTACCTATCACAGATGATTCTGTCCATGACAATATAGGAGGAGGAGACCATTTTTCAGTCTTTGTAAAGAGGAAGTCCCGTCTTCCTGCATATTGTGTGGAACTGGCATCATGCTAAATGGGATAAATTCACAACAGATCTAGCAACCCAAAACTGGACATCCAAGAGATGCTCTGAGCATTCGGAAGCAGGAGAATTCAAAAGCAGGAGAATTATATTCAACCTCAAGCTATGACCTCATGGCCCTGCATATCCCCCACTCTGCCATTATCATAAATTCAGGGGATCAACACTGGTTCAATTAAGAATTCTGGAGGACATGCCAGGAGCAGTTCCACGCATATTTAAAAATGAGGTATCAACCTAATGAGGCTACAACACAAGACTAATAGCCAAACAGTGGAAGCAGCAAGTGGTAGACAGAGCTAAGCGATCCCATAGCCAATGGATCTGATCTGAGCTCTGCAGTCCTGCCACCTCCAGTCCTGAATGGCAGTGGACATTTAACCTAACTGGAGGAAGAGGCTCCACAAATATCCTTATCCGTAATGATGAGGGAGCCCAGTAACTCAATGCAAAAAGCAAGACTGAAGGATTTGCAACAATCTTCAGCCAGAACTGCTGAGTGAACCTCCACCTGAAGTCCCCAGCATTGCAGATGCTAATCTTCAGCCAATTTGATTCATGCAATATGATATCAAGAAATGGCTGAAGGCATTTCCATATTCCAGGAATACCAATATTCCAGCAATAGCACTGAAGACTTGTGCACCAGAAATTGCTACACCCCTGGCCAAACTGTTCCTGAACAGTTACAACACTGGCATCTACTCAACAATGTGGAAAATTATCCAAGTATGCCCTGTCCACAAAAAGTAGGACAAATAAAATCCAGCCAATGGCCAGTATCCTCTTGATCATCAGCAAACTGGTGGACAGTGTTGCTGATCGTGCTATTAAGTGGCACTTTTGCAGCTCAGTCCCTGGACAGGAGTTCCTCAGGGTAGTGTCCTAAGCCCAACGATCTTCAGCTGCTTTATCACTGACCTTCCCTCCATCATATCCTTAGCCAGACCCCCAGGTTGTTGGTAGGATCCACTTTGTGGCGAATAACATTTTGTTGAAATAGATAAAGTTTGAGATTCAAGACACTTACTAAGTGAACAAAGCCACAAGATTCCACAGATTCTGAACAAACAAAAATAAACTTTACTAAACAAGGTCAGAAAGACAAAACAATTTGCAATATCTATTGTATACTCTAACATTCAGGGTTAATATGAGGTACTTGTGAATTAACAGGCAAACAGCGGTCCAACATACCACACTGTTCAATAATGCCAAATGAGACCAAAACAGATTCCATGGATTTCCCAGAAACCCACCGTGGTCCAGTGACCAGTGTGTTGGAAGGCTTTTGCTGATTGATGCTTAACTTGTTGGCCACGTTACAAACCTTGGCCATCTAGTCCTGGGGTGGGTCTCGAACCCAGAGCTTCTGCCTCCAAGATAGCAATGCTACCCAGTGTGCCACCAGAACTCCACCCTGGAGCTTCATGAAAATAAAATTAATATAGCATCTTTCACCGTCATGGCAACCCAAGTGCTTTACAACCACTGAAGTGCACTTTTGAAGAGCAACATGATTGTAATGTTGGGCACAGGAACCCCAAATCCCACAACAGCTCTCACACACAGCATGATGATGAGTGAATCTGTTTCAATGATGTTGTTTTGAGGGACAAATATTGGTCTGCATACCAGGGCTAATTCCCCTGTTGTTCAACAGTGTGCTTGAGGGTATTTTATATCCAGGGGCCTGGTTTAAGTTAACATCTCATTTACCAGTGCCACTTTCCCACAGTCCTGTAATGTCTGCCCAGATTTTTGTGATTGCCTTTGAGCAGGATTTGAACTCTAAACTTCTAACTCAGAAGGAAGTGTGGGGGGGGGGGGGTGGAGGGAAGGAGGGACGGAGGGGGAGGGGAAGGGAGGGAGGGGGGAAGGGAGGGGAGGGAGGGGAGGGGGGAGGGAGGGGAGGGAGGGGAGGGGGGGAGGGGGAGGGGAGGGAGGGGGGAGGGGGAGGGAGGGGGGAGGAGGGAGGGGGGAGAAGGGGAGGGGGGGAGGGGGGAGGGAGGGGAGGGGGAGGGGAGGGAGGGGAGGGGGAGGGGAGGGAGGGGGGAGGGGGGAGGGGAGGGGGGGGAGGGGAGGGGGGGGAGGGGAGGGGGGAGGGGAGGGGGGGGAGGGGAGGGGGGAGGGGAGGGGGAGGGGAGGGGAGGGGGGAGGGGAGGGGGGAGGGGAGGGGGGAGGGGAGGGGGAGGGGAGGGGGGAGGGGAGGGGAGGGGAGGGGAGGGGGGAGGGGAGGGGGGAGGGGGAGGGGAGGGGAGGGGGAGGGGAGAGGGGAGGGGAGGGGGGGGGAGGGGAGGAGGGAGGGGGGAGGGGGAGGGGGGAGGGGAGGGGGGAGGGGAGGGGGAGGGGAGGGGGGAGGGGAGGGGGAGGGGAGGGGGGAGGGGGAGGGGAGGGGAGGGGGGAGGGGGGAGGGGGGAGGGAGGGGGGAGGGAGGGGGGAGGGAGGAGGGTGATGCGCGTTATCACACACGAGGCTTGATGCTCAGGAAATAAAGGCTTTTATTTGCTGTAACAAGGCAGCTACGAATTATATACACGATCCCAGACTGAGGGGTCCCAGACAGAGCAGAGACCTTTATACCTCTCCCAGGAGGCGGAGCCCAACTGGGATGTACCACAATACTATAATACAAAGGTGTAACAACCCAACCCTAACCCCAACAGCAACAAGTAGAACAACCCATCCCTAACCCCAACAGCAACATATATACATACTTGTAGTACTGGCCAGACCCTGGCTCAGTACTATCTAGTGGGAACCAACGATGGTTCACCACATTCACCCCTCCTTTGAAGACAAAGGCCAGCGGGGTACCAAAACAGAATAATTTGTCATCAGTCTATAAGTTCAGACGGTCAGAGGGACCGCACCGTCGTTGTGACCTCCTCAATACCGGCGATGACACCGGAGTAGGCACTTGCGGTGGCGTTCTCCCCAAGGCGATGTCCAACTGTTCCTCCACAGACTCACGGGCCGGTTGACCCTGAGGTGACGGTAATCCATGGAGTTCCGACACGCCCTGAAGTGGCGACCATCCTCTGGACTCAGGCAAGCTGTACACGGGAGTAAAAGGGTTAAGTAATGGTCCCGATGCTGCCCGCGCCGTGTCCGGAGGGGAAACAAGAGTTATGGGGTTTGTAACAGGGGGTATGGGAGCGACAGGGGTTGCTACGTCCCCTGCTGGCGCCAGATCTCGGATCGAGACCGTGTCCTCTCCCCCTTTAGGGTATGCCACATAGGCATACTGAGGGTTGGCGTGGAGGAGATGGACCTGTTCGACCAAAGGGTCGGACTTGCGGGCCCTTACATGTCGCCGCAGGAGGACAGGTCCTGAGTACGTCAACCAAGACGGTAATGAGGTCCCAGAGGAAGACTTCCGAGGGAATGAAAACATCCTCTCATGGGGAGTAGCGTTGGTTGCCGTACACAGGAGTGAGCGTATGGAATGGAGCGCATCAGGGAGCACCTCTTGCCAACGGGAGACTGGAAGGCTTTTTGACTTCAACGCCAGTAAGACAGCCTTCCAGACTGTAGCATTCTCACGTTCCACCTGTCCGTTACCCCTAGGGTTGTAGCTCGTGGTTCTACTAGAGGCAATCCCGTATGAGAGCAGGTATTGCCTCAAGTCATCGCTCATGAACGACGAGCCCCTGTCGCTATGGATATAGCTGGGGTACCCGAACAGGGTAAAAAGATCACGGAATGCCTTGATAACCGTGGCAGCGGATGTATCAGAGCAGGGAATAACAAAAGGGAATCTAGAGTACTCGTCAATGATGTTGAGGAAGTACACATTCCAATCTGTTGAGGTAAGGGGGCCCTTAAAATCGACACTCAGTCTCTCGAAGGGACGAGTGGCCTTGACTAATTGTGCCCGGTCAGGTCGGTAAAAGTGCGGTTTGCATTCCGCGCATACCCGACAGCTTCTTGTTATGGACCTGACGTCCTCCACCGAGTAGGGCAGATTGCGGGCTTTTATAAAGTGGTAGAGCCGAGTGACCCCAGGATGGCATAGGTCATTATGGAGAGCCTGCAAACGGTCCTCCTGTATACTGGCGCATGTTCCACGTGAGAGGGCATCTGAGGGCTCATTGAGTTTCCCTGGACGATACATGATGTCATAGTTATAGGTGGAGAGTTCAATTCTCCACCGCAAGATCTTGTCGTTCTTGATCTTGCCCCTCAGCGTGTTATTAAACATGAATGCCACGGACCGCTGGTCCGTGATCAGGGTGAACCGTTTTCCCGCCAAGTAATGGCGCCAGTGCCTGATGGCCTCCACAATGGCCTGGGCCTCCTTTTCCACCGCTGAATGCCGAATTTCGGGACCTTGGAGGGTGCGGGAGAAAAATGCGACGGGCCTGCCCGCCTGGTTAAGTGTGGCGGCCAGGGCGAAATCAGATGCATCGCTCTCCACCTGAAAGGGGATGGACTCATCAACAGCGTGCATCGTGGCTTTCGCGATGTCGGCTTTTAATTTATCGAAGGCCAATCGGGCCTCTGGTGTTAGGGGAAAAGAAGTGGACTTAATGAGCGGACGAGCTTTGTCCGCGTAATTGGGAACCCACTGTGCATAATAAGAGAAGAAGCCTAAGCATCTTCTCAGTGCTTTTGCACTAGTGGGCAGGGGAAGTTCAGAGAGAGGGTGCATACGGTCTGGATCAGGGCCAATGACCCCGTTTTCCACCACGTGTCCTAGGATAGCTAAACGGCGCGTACGAAACACACACTTCTCCCTGTTGTAGGTCAGGTTCAGGCGAGATGCAGTGCGTAGGAAATTCAGGAGATTTGTGTCGTGGTCCTGCTGGTCATGGCCGCAGATGGTGACGTTATCCAGGTACGGGAAGGTAGCCCGCAGCCCGTTCTGGTCCACCATTCGGTCCATAGCACGCTGGAAGACCGAGACCCCATTGGTGACACCAAAGGGAACCCTGAGAAAGTGATACAAGCGACCATCCGCCTCAAAAGCCGTGTATTGTCGATCCTCTGGGCGAATGGGGAGTTGGTGGTAGGCAGACTTGAGGTCTATGGTGGAGAACACCCGGTACTGCGCAATCTGATTGCCCATGTCAGATATGCGCGGGAGGGGATACGCATCCAGCTGCGTGTATCTATTAATGGTCTGACTATAATCAATGACCATCCGGGGTTTGTTCCCACTCTTGACCACCACGACCTGCGCTCTCCACGGACTAGCGCTGGGTTGTATGATCCTTTCCTTGAGGAGCCGCTGAACTTCAGATCGAATGAAGATCCGATCCTCAGCGCTGTAACGCCTACTTTTAGTCGCAATGGGCTTGCAGCCTGGCACAAGATTCTGGAACAGGGAGGGTGTGGTGATCTTCAGCGTCGAGCGGCTACAGGCATTGGGCAATTTGGAGGCTGCTGTTCCCCCACTGACAGTGAAGGGAGTGGCCCACCATACTGTAGGGTTACACTCCTCAAGTGGACCATGAAGTTTCGTCCGAGAAGTATTGGCGCGCAAAGGTGCGGCAACACTAGGAGCTTGAAACGCTCGTAAACTGTGCCTTGCACCGTTAAAGTTACCACGCAACTCCCTAGCACAGTGA